>NW_027362771.1:378333676-378933676 GCF_046119375.1 Phyllobates terribilis | reverse complement strand
AATTGGTTCTCCAGAGCTGACCACAACTCCTCAGCTGTGTGACTCACATTTCCCAGACATTTCAATGTAAAAACCGCCTGATGACGTTGAGCCCTACTGCCAGCATAGTAAGGAGGTGTGCAGGATCCCTTCTGCGCAGTTAGAAAGCTTGTGGCATGACCAGACAGGCTTTGGGTGCAGGTGGAAGACCGAGAGGAGGTTGAGGAGGCAGAAGCAGTGGAGGAACTTTGACATAAAGAGGATTGACGCACAACTCGTGGGGACGGCAAGACTTGGACAGCAGCCCCTTGTCCTGCTGTCACCATAGTTACCCAGTGCCCAGTCAGCGACATGTAACGCCCCTGTCCATGCCTACTCGTCCAAGTGTCTGTGGTGAAATGCACCCTGTCACACACAGAGTTTCTCAAAGAAGCGGTGATGTTGTGCGCGACATGCTGGTGGAGCGCAGGCACACCTTTCTTTGAGAAGTAGTGCCGACTGGGCATCTGCTACTGGGGCACTGCGACGGACATAAGGTCTCGAAAATCCTCTGTGTCCACCAGGCGGAAAGGCAGCATTTCTGTAGCCAAGAGCTTGCAGATGGTGAAATTCAACCTCTTAGCTTTCTCATGGCTAGGAGGAAATGGTCTTTTACTTGTCCACATCTGAGGGACCGAGGGCTGGCTATTGTGCTTAGACGGGGTTGATAAGGGTGTCCCCGGCAAACTGCCGGTCTGTGAGGAAGATGCAGGCGGACATGTTAGGTTGCCTTGATCCAAAGGTGGTGCTATCGATGTCGGACAGCGCTCAAGACCAGCTGGTGTTACCACCTCCAAAGAAAATGATGACCTGCCAATCACGCTGGCTGTTGCGGGTAAAGAGGTGGCAGGTCTGCACCCCAAAACAGGTGTGACTGCTGTCCCCCCAGTCACAGAGGATGAAGAGGCCGCGGATGCACAAGATATGGCAGACGGTGGTTGGCCCGGCCGGCTAGGCCGCATTGTAGCACACTGAGTTTCCCACTGCAACTTATGCTTCATGTCCATGTGCCGGTTCATGCATGAAGTACTCAAACTATGTATTTTTTGGCCTCTACTTAGCTTTTGCTGACAAATGTTACAGATAACACGAGTTGGGTCATCTTTATCGATCTGAAAAAATGCCCAGGCTATGCAAGGCTTAGCACCCATGCGACCTGAAGAGCCACCACGACTTGTGGTGAGAGGCAGAGTTGTGTTTGAGGATGCAGTTGTTGACGTGCTTCCAGTACTACGTCTCTGTCCAGGAAGGCGCAACCTGACCTCGTCGTCACTAGCATCTTCCTCCACCTCCTCTGCTGACCTCATCTCTTGGCTGACTGTGGGTTGACAGTAAGTGGGATCTCCGACCTCATCATCATCACCCTGTGCGTTATCACACCCGTCGTCCTCAGAACCAACCTGTTCCTGCCCTGACAAAAAACTAAAGTTGTCGCTCCAATCAGGTATTTGAGTCTTATCATCGTCTTCCTCATTGTCTCCACCAACAGGAGTTACAGTTTGGGAATGAGGGTCTACATTATGGTCAGAACCTTCTGCGTCTGGTCCTGGATCCGACTCATAAAGATTCTGGGCATCAGTGCAGATCATTTCCTCGTCTGGATTCACAGAAGCGCTGGAGTCGACCTCTGATTCCCAGGCTATAGTATGAGTAAACAGCTCTGCAGACTCAACCATCTGTTCTACCTCATACTCAGACGGGCAGCTGGAGATTTGGGAGCTGTGAGGAAGCAAGTGCGATTTGGGTGACACCTTTGAGGACTGGAGTATTTGTGATGTTGAAGTTGATGTGGACGAGAGCCCACTTAAAGGAGCACTTGATATCCGTTGAAGCACCTGCTGTTTTTGTGCCTCATCTGGAATTTGTAGTGATTGGCTTGGCCGTAAGAAAGGGATCTTATCACATTGTCCGCTAAAAGAAGTAGACATTTTAGTTTGGCTGGAAGATGGTCTTTCTTCTGCACCTACCCCACGGACACAACCTTTTTTCCCCTTCCCAACACGCCTATTCCCCTTTCCACCAGCAGCAGGCCTTTTTCCACTCATTTTGGTGGTTAACTAATTCACAACTCTGGAGTTGTTTGCACAAAAAAACAATGGATGGTAACCGAGCAGAGCTGAGTGGCCAAACTGTGGTATTAGGCCAAAACTATTGGCTGGGTTAGATGCAGAAAAAAATTATTTTTAATTTGCAACCTGATGGAGGTCAGTATAGATGAACTAATAGACCAAGTCCCACACACCGCTAGAAGCCCAAATATTTTTTCAGAGCTAGATGCAGAAAATTTTTTTATTCAATTTGCAACCTGATGGAGGTCAGTATAGATGGACTAATAGACCAAGTCCCACACACTGCTAGAAGCCCAAATATTTTTTCAGAGCTAGATGCAGAAAAAAAATATTTTTAATTTGCAACCTGATGGAGGTCAGTATAGATGGACTAATAGACCAAGTCCCACACACCGCTAGAAGCCCAAATATTTTTTCAGAGCTAGATGCAGAAAAAAATTATATTCAATTTGCAACCTGATGGAGGTCAGTATAGAAGGACTAAGAGATCAAGTCCCACACACTGCTAGAAGCCCAAATATTTTTTCAGAGCTAAATGAAGAAAAAAATTATTTTTAATTTGCAACCTGATGGAGGTCAGTATAGATGGACTAATAGACCAAGTCCCACACACTGCTAGAAGCCCAAATATTTTTTCAGAGCTAGATGCAGAAAAAAATTATTTTTAATTTGCAACCTGATGGAGGTCAGTATAGATGGACTAATAGAACAAGTCCCACACGCTGCTAGAAGCCCAAATATTTTTTCAGAGATAAATGAAGAAAAAAATTTTTTTTAATTTGCAACCTGATGGAGGTCAGTATAGATGGACTAATAGACCAAGTCCCACACACTGCTAGAAGCCCAAATATTTTTTCAGAGCTAGATGCAGAAAAAAATTATTTTTAATTTGCAACCTGATGGAGGTCAGTATAGATGGACTAATAGACCAATCCCACACACCGCTAGAAGCCCAAATATTTTTTCAGAGCTAGATGCAGAAAAAAATTATATTCAATTTGCAACCTGCTGGAGGTCAGTATAGAAGGACTAATAGAACAAGTCCCACACACTGCTAGAAGCCCAAATATTTTTTCAGAGCTAAATGCAGAAAAAAATTATTTTTAATTTGCAACCTGATGGAGGTCAGTATAGATGGACTAATAGACCAAGTCCCACACACTGCTAGAAGCCCAAATATTTTTTCAGAGCTAGATGCAGAAAAAAATTATTTTTAATTTGCAACCTGATGGAGGTCAGTATAGATGGACTAATAGACCAAGTCCCACACACCGCTAGAAGCCCAAATATTTTTTCAGAGCTAGATGCAGAAAAAAATTATATTCAATTTGCAACCTGCTGGAGGTCAGTATAGAAGGACTAATAGAACAAGTCCCACACACTGCTAGAAGCCCAAATATTTTTTCAGAGCTAAATGAAGAAAAAAATTATTTTTAATTTGCAACCTGATGGAGGTCAGTATAGATGGACTAATAGACCAAGTCCCACACACTGCTAGAAGCCCAAATATTTTTTCAGAGCTAGATGCAGAAAAAAATTATTTTTAATTTGCAACCTGATGGAGGTCAGTATAGATGGACTAATAGAACAAGTCCCACACGCTGCTAGAAGCCCAAATATTTTTTCAGAGATAAATGAAGAAAAAAATTATTTTTAATTTGCAACCTGATGGAGGTCAGTATAGATGGACTAATAGACCAAGTCCCACACACTGCTAGAAGCCCAAATATTTTTTCAGAGCTAGATGCAGAAAAAAATTTTTTTTAATTTGCAACCTGATGGAGGTCAGTATAGATGGACTAATAGACCAAGTCCCACACACCGCTAGAAGCCCAAATATTTTTTCAGAGCTAGATGCAGAAAAAAATTATATTCAATTTGCAACCTGCTGGAGGTCAGTATAGAAGGACTAATCGAACAAGTCCCACACACTGCTAGAAGCCCAAATATTTTTTCAGAGCTAAATGAAGAAAAAAATTATTTTTAATTTGCAACCTGATGGAGGTCAGTATAGATGGACTAATAGACCAAGTCCCACACACTGCTAGAAGCCCAAATATTTTTTCAGAGCTAGATGCAGAAAAAAATTATATTCAGTTTGCAACCTGATGGAGGTCAGTATAGATGGACTAATAGAATGATGCTATGCCCAAAAGATTTTACTTCACTAGGTGCAGTAAAAAAATTGGTATTCTATACACAGGTGGTATATCTTGCAACACAGATAGGCTACTCCACTGACTAACACACTCTGCAATAGGCCAAAAAGGATTAGCTTTGCTAGATTCAGCCAAATGCTGTGAAAAAAACTTGCACAGCACTGGCACAGACCTGCCTGGCAAAAACTGATAGGAACTGATGTAACCTAGTCCTGAAAAGGACTCCAATTACAATTAGTCTTTACTCCCACAATCTATCTATTTAAGAGCACAGACCTGCTTGATAAAAGTCGTAGGAAATGCTGTAACCTAGTCCTTAAAAGGACTGCAATCACAACTATTCCCTACTCCCAAGCTATCTGTATATTTGTGCGAAAATTGGCTTGAAATTAACAAGGTATAGCGCACACAGCAACAGCGGTGCCGTCTAACACGCAGCTGCAGCAGTGAGAAAATGGTGGCGACGGGGAAAATGGCTTGGTCTTATAGGGCAAGGACACGTGACATACACTGCCAATCACACATGCCCTTGCTTGTGTGAAAAAAAGCACTTCGCTCCGTGTGTGCGCTGCTGATAGGCTGACAGATTGCACCTCCCCACTGCAAATGCGGGAAAGAGAAAAAAAAATGGAGATCTTCATTGTTCCTGCAGAGATCCATCCCCTGCCCCTCCCCCCGCCCCGCTGTACACTCAAACTGCGTATTAACATTAATTTTCATCATTACTGAGAAAAAATCCAGTTATGATTTTGGTGCACGAACAGTTATCGAACATAACCTCGAACAGCCGAATTTTTCTCAAATTGTTCGTGTTCGCCGACCGGCTCGAACACCGCCCAAAACAGCTCGAATTTGAGATTGGCGAACAGTTCGAGTAGAACAACGCTCATCTCTAGTAATGAGTGCAGAGTCTGTGAGAGACAGAATTCTTGCTGGTTTGTAGGTGATCAAATACTTATTTCATGCAATAAAATGCAATAAAAAATCAATTTAAAATCATATATGCAATTTAAGATTCTGTCTCTCACAGTTGGAGTGTACCTACGATAAAAATTACAGACGTCTCCATTCTTTGTAGGTGGGAAAACTTGCAAAATCGGCAGTGTATCAAATACTTATTTTCTCCACTATATATAACCGAAAAAGTTGGCACTCTTGAAATTGATCCAGAAAATTAAGTTTTTTCCTCCAGAAAATTATTGTAATTTCACATGTTTTGTTATGCCTTCTCCCAACAGCACTTCCACAAATGTTGAATGGGATTTATTTCCGGACTCATTGCTGGCCACTGCAGAACTCTCCAGCACTTTGTTTCCATCCATTTCTGAGTGCTTCTTGAAGTATGTATGGGGTCATTGTCCTGCTGGAAGACACATGACCTAGGATGCAAATACAGCTTTCTGACACTGGGCACTACATTGCAACCCAAATTCGTTTGGTAATCTTCAGATTTCATGGTGCCTTGCACACAGTCAAGGCACCCAGTGCCAGAGGCAGCAAAGCAACCCCAAAACATCTTTGAACCTCCACCATAATTGACCGTAGTTTCTGTATTCTTTTCTTTGTAGACCTCTTTCCATTTTTGATAAACAGCAGAATTATGTGCTTTAACAAAAAGCTCTATCTTGGTCTCTTCTGTCCATAAGACGCTTTCCCAGAAGGATTTTGGCTACTCACATACATTTTGGCAAATTGCAGTCTAGATTTTTTACTTATTTGTGTCAGCAGTGGAGTCCTCCTAGATCTCCTGCCATAGTGTTTCATTTCATTCAAATGTCGACAAACAGCTTGAATTTTTTTGGAACTTGATTGGGGCTGCCTATCCACCATCTAGACTGCGTTGCAACCTTTCATCCATTTTTCTCTGCCATCCACATCCAGGGGATTAGCTGCCGTGCCATGGTGTGAGGACACAGCTACTAATCTTAATTAGCCAGACATCTAGATTTGTTAAGCCAAGAGAAATACACTATAGTGTTTGTGTTGACTTTAGAACTTGTGTGTTTCTTTGATGGGTCAAGAAGGATAGACCAGTATTTATGTAACCCTGAATGTTGGCTTCTATTGGTCTGTGAACAATGATGTTTGTTACTATGCTAATTGCATATTGTACTAAACCAGCTAGTTGTTGATTTACAAGAGCACCATCTATGTAAATTGATTAAATTCTCAAACAATGATACCTGATCCCTGCACCTTTCCCCCGACCTGTAACTGATGATCTTAGCCACATTGTAAAAATAAAAAGGGTTTTTCTATCCTGCTGCAAAGAGAATCAAAGATCAGGCACTCTTCAGAAAAGCAGCTTGGTAGCATGGCTCGATCCAGAGAGACACAGATTTGGATTCTACAGGATTCCAGTCTAAGGGTATATGGCCCTGACTGTAAGGATACAGATCTGCTCCATTGATCATCAGAGAACTCATGGATACATTTGGGGAAAGCAGGCTGGGACAATGAGATCACCTGGTCCCATGGATATGTTGTTTGGGGTTGCCAGGTGGGACCCTCCGGTCACCTGGAACCCATGGAGATGTTTGGAGAAGGCAGAGTGGGACCAAAGTGGGACCAGCCAGTCATTTGGCTACATGGTAACTCTCGGAGAGGCCAGGGGGACCCTCGAGTCTATTGGCCTTTTACCTCGATGGACTGTCAGCTTCCGTTTCCTTCTCTCGGTGGGGGCCCGCCAAAAGCAAGGGGTCACTCGTTGAGGTAGCTGGCCCTGGAAGTCCCAAAGTCGCAGCTGCTTTATTCTCGGTGGGCCAGCGAAAGGGTGAGACTGTGTAATGTTGTACCATCTTGGGTATTAGCTGGGACTGTTCTATCTGTTTATTGTCCATTTGGTGGTTCAATAAAATATTGCCACACTGTTTTACCCTCACCCTGTGTTGTCTGTGTAGTATTATGCCTACGGAAGACCCCGAGTCTTCACACATGGGTTGTAAACTTTTTGATTATGTTGCACACCGTGGACAAAGGAACATCAAGATCTCTGGAGATAGACTTGTAACCTTGAGATTGTTGATATTTTTCAACAATTTTGGTTCTCAAATCCTCAGACAGTTCTCTTCTTTCTGTTCTCCATTTTTAGTGTGGCACACACATACACAAAATTCAAAGACTGAGTCAGCTTCTCCCCTTTTTATCTGGTTTCAGGTGGGTTTTCCTTTTTGTCCACACCTGTTTCTTGCCACAGGTGAATATGAACAAGCATCAAATGATTGAAACAAACTTGTTTACCCACAATTTTGCAAAGGTGACAACAATTTTGTCTGGTTCATTTTTTAGGATTTTGTGTGAAATTATGGCTTTAGGCTTTATTCACACATCAGTATTTGTGATCAGTATTTGCATACCAAAACCAGGATTGTCTCCAAAACACAGAACAGGTGTCAATCTTTCAATTATAGTTTTTCTCTCTAAGTTCCACTCCTGGTTTTGGCATACAAATACTGATAAAAATGCAGAACAAAAACTGAACATGTGAATAAGCCCTTACTCTGATAAGCTGTTGTGTTTCAGATAAAACATACTTTGATAAACCAGTTGAGGACTATGCTTTTCAGAAGACTAGTCTGAGGCTGGTACTCAGTGACCTTTTCCTGCCCCGCTCACCTTATGTGTTTGTGGGTAAGGAGAGACCTGTCAGTCCAGGAAAGAAAACGGATTGAATCCGCCAGGTACTTGGGTCAGACTAGTCATTCAAGATGTATAGTCTCCAGTCACAACTTGGTTTGGGCAGCATGAATCAGCTGATAGATCTTTAAAGGGCACCTGTCAAATTCTTATGAAGCCACTGCTGCAGTTAGGAGTCAAATAATAAGCATATAAAGTAACTGGTGGTTGGATAAGACTGAAAATGGTTATATCATTGGACTTTCTACTGTTTGTTGCACAATTGACATGTAATTTCTCAAAAAAAACCCTTCACATTAACTGTTACTTAAAGGAACACTTAAATCTAGTACTGTTACCACACTAAGGGACCTGACAGGTGCCTTTAAGAGCTGATTAATCTCAGATTATCTAATAATTCTGTATTATTTAATGTATGATTGTTATAATTTTATGCTTTTCTTGCCTTTTTTTATTGTAACCTGTTAATTAATTTAAGAGGCGACCTTTAATTATTTCAGATTCATGCAACTAGACCTTGTACAGGTGTTAATTTACTACTGAAAGTTATTAGAGGCTTGGAGCTGTCATTACAAGAGACACTTAGCATAAAACAAATTCCCAGATCTGACTGGAGAAATGCTCCCAGTTTTGCTGAGTCAGATATGAGAGGAAGAGAGGCCAGAAAACAAATAGACGCAGGTAATGTGTTTGCTAATTAAGTCATCCTTGATATCTCCACTGCCTCACAATGTAAATTGAATATCAAAAATGACTGTGAGGGTAAATTTGTTCTGGGTAATTATTTTTAAGAAATATTTCAATCACTGGAGACATATCTATTACATTTTGTTTAATAAAGTTACTTTATAGTGAAATATCATGTATGTTGCCTTTGGCAAGTTATATAGCTGTCATATATACAGTGCATTGTGAAAGTATTTGGTCCCCTTGAACTTGGGAAATCTTTTTGTATCCAAATCCGGCTTTAGGCTGAGTTCACACGATGTGTTTTTAATGCGTTTCAGCTGCGTTTTTGCAGCTGCGTAAACGCCGCGGAAAAGCATTAAAAACACATGGTAGAAGGGCAGCAATGTTCCCCAATTGAAATCTGCATGTGCTGTGCCCATGATGCGGATTTTTCCGCAGCGTAAACGCTGCGCTCAAAAATCCGCAGCATGTCAATTAATTTTGCGTAAACGCTGCGTTTTCGCCGCCATTGACTTGCATTAGAATGCGCCAATTCCGCAAGACTGCATTTGTACTTGCGTTATTGGCGCGTTCTAATGTGCGGATGGTACCCGGGTGTGGAGAAGATGAGACTCTCCTCCACACCCAGGTACCATTTAAAAAGCTGTAAAACAAGAATAAAATAAAAAATAAAGATATATTCACTTTCTGACGGCCCCCGGTCTCCTTCCCTCTGCTCGCGTTCAAGACTGATGGACCTTCGGTGACGACACAGTCATGTGACCGCAGGCCCTTCAGCGCAGTGTCTCGCGATATCCCGGCAGCCAGGAACAAGCCAGGAACGAACGCGGCAGCACACGCCGGGGCCATCAGAGGGTAAGTATAGCTTTATTTTTTATATTTTTAAACATTCTTATACGGTCACACTATATAAATCCATGCTGTTTGCATGGATTTATATAGTGTGACCTAGTTGTCAAGCACTTTCCAAGTGATGCTAAAATCGCCTGGAAAGCGCTTGTCAATCTGCATGCCGAAACGCATGTGAATCAGCATGTATTCTGCAGGAAAAACGCATGTACAATCCGCATGCGTTTTTTCTGCCAGGGAGATGCAGAAATGATGCAGAAATTTTCTGCTTCATTTCTGCATCGTGTGCACATACCCTTAAACTTCACCACAACAGTATCTTGGACCTGCCTGGTGTGTTCC
Organism: Phyllobates terribilis; assembly: GCF_046119375.1. Classification (NCBI taxonomy): domain Eukaryota; kingdom Metazoa; phylum Chordata; class Amphibia; order Anura; family Dendrobatidae; genus Phyllobates; species Phyllobates terribilis. Next base: position 378,923,913 of record NW_027362771.1, on the reverse strand, counting down.
TTGGTCTTTATGATGCTCTCTGCACTTGAAACACAACCCTGAGACTATCACAGTGCAGGTGCATTTATACGGAGACTTGATTACACACAGGTGGATTCTATTTATCTTTACAAGTCATTTAGGACAACATTGGATCATTCAGAGATCCTCACTGAACGTCTGGAGTGAGTTTGCTGCACTGAAAGTAAAGGGGCCGAATAATATTGCATGCCCCACTTTTCAGTTTTTAATTTGTTAAAAAAGTTTAAAATATCCAATAAATTTCGTTCCACTTCATGATTGTGTCCCACTTGTTGTTGATTCTTCCCCAAAAAAATAGAATTTTATATCTTTATGTTTGAAGCCAGAAATGTGGCAAAAGGTAGAAAAGTTCAAGGGGGCCAAATACTTTCACAATGCACTGTATATACAGTTATGCTCAAAAGTTTACATACCCCGGCAGAATTTTTCCTTTCTTGGCCTTGTTTCAGAGAATATGAATGATAACAAAAAAAACTTTTTCTCCACTCATGGTTATTGGTTGGGTGAAGCCATTTATTGTCAAACTACTATTTTCTGTTTTTAAATCTTAAAGACAACCAAAAGCATCCAAATGACCCTGATCAAAAGTTCATATACCCTGGTGATTTTGGCCTGATAACATGCACAGAATTTGACACAAATGGGTTTGAATGGCTACTAAAGGTAACATCCTCACCTGTGACCTGTTTGCTTCTAATCAGTGTGTGTGCATAAAAGCTGAGTGAGTTTCTGGGATCCAGACAGACTCTTGCATCTTTCATCCAGCCACTGATGTTTCTGGATTGTGAGTCATAGGGAAAGCAAAAGAATTGTCAACAAATCTACAGGAAAAGGTAGTTGAACTGTATAACACAGGAAAGGGATACAAAAAAATATCCAAGGAATTGATAATGCCAGTCAGCAGTATTCAAACTGTGATTAATAAATGGAAAATCAGAGGCCCTGTAAAAACCAAACCACGGTCAGGTAGACCAACAAAAATTTTGGCCACAACTGCCAGGAAAATTGTTCGGGGTGCAAAGAAAAACCGACAAATAACATCAGCTGAAATTTAGGACTCTCTGAAACCTAGCGGTGTGGCTGTTTTAAGATGCACAATAAGGAGGCATTTGAAGAAAATGGGCTGCATGGTCGAGTTGCCAGAATAAAGCCATTACAGCGCAAATGCCACAAAGTATCTCGCCTACAATACGCCAAACAGCACAGAGACAAGCCTCAAAACTGGAACAAGGTAATTTAGAGTGATGAGACCAAAATTGAACTTTTTGGCCACAACCATAAACGTTACATTTGGAGAGGGGTCAACAAGGCCTATGATGAAAGGAACACCATTCCTACAGTAAAGCATGGAGGTGGATCGCTGATGGTTTGGGGACGTGTGAGCTACAAAAGCACAGGAAACTTGGTAAAAGTTGAAGAAAAGATGAATGCAGCACGTTATCAGCAAATATTGGAGGCAAATTTGCACTCATCAACCCAGAAGCTGGGCATGGGACGTACTTGGACGTTACAACTAGAGATGAGCGTTGTTCTACTCGAACTGTTCGCCAATCTCAAATTCGAGCTGTTTTGGGCGGTGTTCGAGCCGGTCGGCGAACACGAACAATTTGAGAAAAATTCGGCTGTTCGAGGTTATGTTCGATAACTGTTCGTGCACCAAAATCATAACTGGATTTTTTCTCAGTAATGATGAAAATTAATGTTAATACGCAGTTTGAGTGTACAGCGGGGCGGGGGGAGGGGCAGGGGATGGATCTCTGCAGGAACAATGAAGATCTCCATTTTTTTTTCTCTTTCCCGCATTTGCAGTGGGGAGGTGCAATCTGTCAGCCTATCAGCAGCGCACACACGGAGCGAAGTGCTTTTTTTCACACAAGCAAGGGCATGTGTGATTGGCAGTGTATGTCACATGTCCTTGCCCTATAAGACCAAGCCATTTTCCCCGTCGCCACCATTTTCTCACTGCTGCAGCTGCGTGTTAGACGGCACCGCTGTTGCTGTGTGCGCTATACCTTGTTAATTTCAAGCCAATTTTCGCACAAATATACAGATAGCTTGGGAGTAGGGAATAGTTGTGATTGCAGTCCTTTTAAGGACTAGGTTACAGCATTTCCTATGACTTTTATCAGGCAGGTCTGTGCTCTTAAATAGATAGATTGTGGGAGTAAAGACTAATTGTAATTGGAGTCCTTTTCAGGACTAGGTTACATCAGTTCCTATCAGTTTTTGCCAGGCAGGTCTGTGCCAGTGCTGTGCAAGTTTTTTTCACAGCATTTGGCTGAATCTAGCAAAGCTAATCCTTTTTGGCCTATTGCAGAGTGTGTTAGTCAGTGGAGTAGCCTATCTGTGTTGCAAGATATACCACCTGTGTATAGAATACCAATTTTTTTACTGCACCTAGTGAAGTAAAATCTTTTGGGCATAGCATCATTCTATTAGTCCATCTATACTGACCTCCATCAGGTTGCAAACTGAATATAATTTTTTTCTGCATCTAGCTCTGAAAAAATATTTGGGCTTCTAGCAGTGTGTGGGACTTGGTCTATTAGTCCATCTATACTGACCTCCATCAGGTTGCAAATTAAAAATAATTTTTTTCTTCATTTAGCTCTGAAAAAATATTTGGGCTTCTAGCAGTGTGTGGGACTTGTTCTATTAGTCCTTCTATACTGACCTCCAGCAGGTTGCAAATTGAATATAATTTTTTTCTGCATCTAGCTCTGAAAAAATATTTGGGCTTCTAGCGGTGTGTGGGACTTGGTCTATTAGTCCATCTATACTGACCTCCATCAGGTTGCAAATTAAAAATAATTTTTTTCTGCATCTAGCTCTGAAAAAATATTTGGGCTTCTAGCAGTGTGTGGGACTTGGTCTATTAGTCCATCTATACTGACCTCCATCAGGTTGCAAATTAAAAATAATTTTTTTCTTCATTTATCTCTGAAAAAATATTTGGGCTTCTAGCAGCGTGTGGGACTTGTTCTATTAGTCCATCTATACTGACCTCCATCAGGTTGCAAATTAAAAACAATTTTTTTCTGCATCTAGCTCTGAAAAAATATTTGGGCTTCTAGCAGTGTGTGGGACTTGGTCTATTAGTCCATCTATACTGACCTCCATCAGGTTGCAAATTAAAAATAATTTTTTTCTTCATTTATCTCTGAAAAAATATTTGGGCTTCTAGCAGCGTGTGGGACTTGTTCTATTAGTCCATCTATACTGACCTCCATCAGGTTGCAAATTAAAAATAATTTTTTTCTGCATCTAGCTCTGAAAAAATATTTGGGCTTCTAGCAGTGTGTGGGACTTGGTCTATTAGTCCATCTATACTGACCTCCATCAGGTTGCAAATTAAAAATAATTTTTTTCTGCATCTAGCTCTGAAAAAATATTTGGGCTTCTAGCAGTGTGTGGGACTTGGTCTATTAGTCCATCTATACTGACCTCCATCAGGTTGCAAATTGAATAAAAAAATTTTCTGCATCTAGCTCTGAAAAAATATTTGGGCTTCTAGCGGTGTGTGGGACTTGGTCTATTAGTCCATCTATACTGACCTCCATCAGGTTGCAAATTAAAAATAATTTTTTTCTGCATCTAGCTCTGAAAAAATATTTGGGCTTCTAGCAGTGTGTGGGACTTGGTCTATTAGTCCATCTATACTGACCTCCATCAGGTTGCAAATTGAATAAAAAAATTTTCTGCATCTAGCTCTGAAAAAATATTTGGGCTTCTAGCGGTGTGTGGGACTTGGTCTATTAGTCCATCTATACTGACCTCCATCAGGTTGCAAATTAAAAATAATTTTTTTCTGCATCTAACCCAGCCAATAGTTTTGGCCTAATACCACAGTTTGGCCACTCAGCTCTGCTCGGTTACCATCCATTGTTTTTTTGTGCAAACAACTCCAGAGTTGTGAATTAGTTAACCACCAAAATGAGTGGAAAAAGGCCTGCTGCTGGTGGAAAGGGGAATAGGCGTGTTGGGAAGGGGAAAAAAGGTTGTGTCCGTGGGGTAGGTGCAGAAGAAAGACCATCTTCCAGCCAAACTAAAATGTCTACTTCTTTTAGCGGACAATGTGATAAGATCCCTTTCTTACGGCCACGCCAATCGCTACAAATTCCAGATGAGGCACAAAAACAGCAGGTGCTTCAACGGATATCAAGTGCTCCTTTAAGTGGGCTCTCCTCCACATCAACTTCAACATCACAAATACTCCAGTCCTCAAAGGTGTCACCCAAATCGCACTTGCTTCCTCACAGCTCCCAAATCTCCAGCTGCCCGTCTGAGTATGAGGTAGAACAGATGGTTGAGTCTGCAGAGCTGTTTACTCATACTATAGCCTGGGAATCAGAGGTCGACTCCAGCGCTTCTGTGAATCCAGACGAGGAAATGATCTGCACTGATGCCCAGAATCTTTATGAGTCGGATCCAGGACCAGACGCAGAAGGTTCTGACCATAATGTAGACCCTCATTCCCAAACTGTAACTCCTGTTGGTGGAGACAATGAGGAAGACGATGATAAGACTCAAATACCTGATTGGAGCGACAACTTTAGTTTTTTGTCAGGGCAGGAACAGGTTGGCTCTGAGGACGACGGGTGTGATAACGCACAGGGTGATGATGATGAGGTCGGAGATCCCACTTACTGTCAACCCACAGTCAGCCAAGAGATGAGGTCAGCAGAGGAGGTGGAGGAAGATGCTAGTGACGACGAGGTCAGGTTGCGCCTTCCTGGACAGAGACGTAGTACTGGAAGCACGTCAACAACTGCATCCTCAAACACAACTCTGCCTCTCACCACAAGTCGTGGTGGCTCTTCAGGTCGCATGGGTGCTAAGCCTTGCATAGCCTGGGCATTTTTTCAGATCGATAAAGATGACCCAACTCGTGTTATCTGTAACATTTGTCAGCAAAAGCTAAGTAGAGGCCAAAAAATACATAGTTTGAGTACTTCATGCATGAACCGGCACATGGACATGAAGCATAAGTTGCAGTGGGAAGCTCAGTGTGCTACAATGCGGTCTAGCCGGCCGGGCCAACCACCGTCTGCCATATCTTGTGCATCCGCGGCCTCTTCATCCTCTGTGACTGGGGGGACAGCAGTCACACCTGTTTTGGGGCGCAGACCTGCCACCTCTTTACCCGCAACAGCCAGCGTGATTGGCAGGTCATCATTTTCTTTGGAGGTGGTAACACCAGCTGGTCTTGAGCGCTGTCCGACATCGATAGCACCACCTTTGGATCAAGGCAACCTAACATGTCCGCCTGCATCTTCCTCACAGACCGGCAGTTTGCCGGGGACACCCTTATCAACCCCGTCTAAGCACAATAGCCAGCCCTCGGTCCCTCAGATGTGGACAAGTAAAAGACCATTTCCTCCTAGCCATGAGAAAGCTAAGAGGTTGAATTTCACCATCTGCAAGCTCTTGGCTACAGAAATGCTGCCTTTCCGCCTGGTGGACACAGAGGATTTTCGAGACCTTATGTCCGTCGCAGTGCCCCAGTACCAGATGCCCAGTCGGTACTACTTCTCAAAGAAAGGTGTGCCTGCGCTCCACCAGCATGTCGCACACAACATCACCGCTTCTTTGAGAAACTCTGTGTGTGACAGGGTGCATTTCACCACAGACACTTGGACGAGTAGGCATGGACAGGGGCGTTACATGTCGCTGACTGGGCACTGGGTAACTATGGTGACAGCAGGACAAGGGGCTGCTGTCCAAGTCTTGCCGTCCCCACGAGTTGTGCGTCAATCCTCTTTATGTCATTTTTCCTCCACTGCTTCTGCCTCCTCAACCCCCTCTCGGTCTTCCACCTGCACCCAAAGCCTGTCTGGTCATGCCACAAGCTTTCTAACTGCGCAGAAGGGATCCTGCACACCTCCTTACTATGCTGGCAGTAGGGCTCAACGTCATCAGGCGGTTTTTACATTGAAATGTCTGGGAAATGTGAGTCACACAGCTGAGGAGTTGTGGTCAGCTCTGGAGAACCAATTTCATGAATGGTTGTCTCCACTGGACCTGAAACCAGGGAAGGCCGTGTGCGACAATGCTGCAAACCTGGGTGCGGCCCTTCGCCGGGGCAATGTCACACACGTGCCTTGTATGGCTCACGTGTTGAACCTGGTTGTCCAGCAATTTTTAGCCCACTATCCCAGACTAGATGGCCTTCTGCAGAGGGCACGGTCGCTGTGTGCTCACTTCCGCCGTTCGCATCCCGCAGCTCAGCGACTTACATCTCTACAGAAGTCGTTGGGCCTGCCACTTCACCAGCTAAAATGCGATGTGCCTACCCGGTGGAATTCAACTCTGCACATGTTGCAGCGACTGTGGCAGCACCGACAAGCCCTGGTGCAATACGTTCTGACGTATAGCCTGGGCCAACGAGATTCAGAGGTGGGGCAAATCACGCTGGAGGAGTGGTCTCAGATCAGGGACCTATGCACCCTTCTGCACAGTTTTGAAATGGCGACGAAGATGTTTAGTGCTGACGATGCCATTATCAGCATGACTATTCCGGTGATTTACATGCTGGAGCACATGTTAAACAGAATTCGGAGTCAGGTGGTGGCACAAGAGGAGGTGGAGGAAGTAGAGGAGGAGGAGTTGTATGCGGAAGGGCTAACATCTGCAAGGTCCAGACGGTCGGCAGCACCAGGGCGGCAGGCATGTGAGGGTGGGGGAGATGATTTTACCAGGGCGCATGGTAGCAGCCAAACTAGTGAGGAAGGTGCAGGAGCCCAGGAAGAAGTGGAGGACGAACTGATGGAAGACTCATCAGATGAGGGAGACCTTGATCACATTTCTGTTGTGCGAGGTTGGGGGGAGAGGACAGAGGAAGGAAGCATGATTGTTACCTCGCCACCAACACAACAGGGACTTGGTGCTCCTGGATGCGCAACACACATGAGTGCCTTCTTGCTGCACTACCTGCAACATGACCCTCGAATTGTGAGAATTAGAAATAATCCTGACTACTGGGTTGCCACACTGTTAGATCCCCGGTACAAAAGTAAATTTGCAGAAATTATTCCTGCCATAGAAAGGGATGCACGCATGCAGGAGTATCAGCAGAGACTGTTGCAGAATCTTACATGTGCTTTTCCACAAAATACCAGTGGTGCACGTAGTGAATCTCACAGTTCCAACTTGCCAACCGTGGGACCGTCAAGTGTTCAGCACTCAAACCGTAACAGAACCACAGTATCTGCTGGTAACATCAATTTTGCGGAATCATTTCACCACTTTTTTAGCCCATCCTTTGCAAGGCCACAGGAGACAAGAAGTCTGACACATAGTCAACGCCTAGAGACGATGGTACAGGAGTATCTCCAAGTAAACATTGAAGCCACGACTGTGTCACTGGACCCTTGCTCTTTTTGGGCTTCCAATCTGGATAAATGGCCGGAGCTAGCCACTTACGCCTTGGAGATCTTGTCATGCCCCGCAGCCAGCGTTCTGTCTGAACGTGTGTTCAGCGCTGCTGGTGGTGTGCTGACAGATAAGCGCACGCGGCTCTCCACTGATAATGTAGACAGACTCACGTTCATAAAGATGAACAAATCATGGATCCGAAACGACTTTTCTACCCCTGTGTCATCCTGGGGAGAGTAAAAGCTTGATGATTGGTTAAAATCACCCTACCAACCGTTTTAAGCTTTCAAATTACTAATCATGTTTATCTGTATCTTGACTGGAAAATAATTTGGGCTTTGTAGCAGTGTGCAGCACTGATCCTATTAGGCCATCTATAATAAGCTTCACCAGATTTAAAATTAAAAATAATTTTTAGCTGCATCTAGCCCGGAAAATAATTTTGGGGCTCCGAGATGCGCAAGACACATAAGTGCCTTCTTGCTGCACTACCTGCAGCATGACCCTCATATTGTCAGAATTTGAAGTAATCATGACTACTGGGTTGCCACACTCTTAGATCCCCCAAACTTTTCGATCAACCTTTTCATTTTAATAAAGACCAAAAAAATGGTCATTTTTGAAATTATAAGCATTAGCAGGTTGTTAGAAACTGAAATCAAACAGTTTTCAACTCAAAACTTTATTCTAGGTGATGTTACATTTTCACATAGGACCCCTTGTTCGAAAGGAGCTTCTGAACTCTCTCGTCCATTGAATTTGTCAGGTTTTGGATGGTTTCTTCTTCAATTGTTTTGCATGAGGACAGAATACCCTCCCAGAGCTGTTGCTTAGATGTGAACTGCCTCCCGCCATCATAGACACTCCTTTTAATGATGCTCCAAAGGTTCTGAATGGGGTAGAGGTCAGGGGAGCATGGGGGTCACACCATAAGTTTGTCCCCTTTTATGCCCATATCAGCCAGAGATGCAGATGTTTTATGTGCAGCATGAGATGGTGCATTATCATGCAGAAAAATGATCTTGCTGTGAAATACACGGTTCTTCTTCTTGAACCATGGCAGGAAGTGCTGTTTGAGAAAATCCACATACATTATGGAGTTCATCTTTAGCGCCTTCAGGGATCCTAAAGGGGCCGACAATCTCTCTCCCCATGATTCCAGCCCAAAACATTACTCCACCTCCTCCTTGTTGGCGCTGTAGCCGTGTTTGCGTGGGGTGTCCATCAACCAGCCATCCTCCACTCCATTCATCTGGACCATCGAGCGCTGCACGGCACTCATCCGTGAACAAAACAGTTTTGAAATCAGTCTTCATGTAATGTTTGGCCCACTGGAGCCGTTTCTGTTTGTGTGAAGTGGATAGAGGAGGTCGACAGGATGGCGTATGCACAGCTGCAAACCTCTGAAGGACCCTGCATCTTGTTGTTCGGGGGACGTTGCAGGCACAAGCAGCTTCAAAAACTTGTCTGCTGCTATGACAAGGCTTTTTTGCCGCTGCTCTTTCAACCTGACGTAATTGCCTGTAGGAAAGAGTCCTCAATTTGCCCTTATCAGCACGCACACGTGTGTACTGTGAATCAGCTACATACTTCTTGATTGCCAAGACACTTCATCCTGATCATCGCACAATGTTGATTGTAGTCATGCCTTGACCTAAACACTCCACAATTTGTTGCTTCTCAGCAGCCGACACATCCTTTTTCTTTCCCATTTTGGCAGAAAATGTAGGCTGCTTAATAATGTGAGAGAGCCTTCTTAAGTAGTCTTGCCTTTCATTGGACACACCTGCCAAACTAATTAGCACAGGTGTCTGCAATTGCTTACAGTGATATAAAGAGCCCTGACACACATCACCATCAATGAGTTTAACTGACAAACAAACAAATTCTTCCCTTATCACTCCTAAACACTTTTTGCATAATAATTTGGAACGCGGTGTACATGTGCTTTTCCACAAAACACCAGTGGTTCACGTAGTGAATCTTACAGTTCTAACTTGCCAACCGTGGTCTGTATGGAATTGTTCAATAAAGGGCCCAAAATTAAGATAACATAGATGGGAGAGGTCTCTATGAATAGGAATTCCTAAGTATTTGATACCCTGTGAGGGCCAGGCAAAGGGAAAGTTGGACTGGATGGAATCCTATATGGATTTAGGGAGGGAGACATCGAGGGCCTCAGACTTCGCTGCATTGATTTTAAAATTTTACCATGTAACAAAGTGATCTATTTCAGCCATAACAGCAGGGATGGATATATGTGATTGAGTGATATATACTAGGACATCATCAGCAAATAGAGAGCACTTGTACTCGGTGCCTCCCACCTCAATCCACCTAATATTGGGGTTATGGCGAATTGATGAGAGCAGGTGCTCCGTCACTAGGATGTATAAGAGAGGGGACAGAGGACATCCCTGCCTTGTCCCATTGGTGATTGTGAAAGGTGATGAAAATGTTCTGACGCACCCCCTGGGCCTTGGGACACCCGGAGCCGGACCCTTTTTGGTGGATGCTGGTAGTTGTAGTCTTCGTGGCAGCGATCCGGTTCCGTGGCTCAGGGCGGTCAAACCAGTGGCGGAACTATTTATGTGGTTTTGATGTTTAAATGTCCGACTACGCCACCCGTGGATTGCGGTCAGAGTGAACCGCCGCTACAGGGCAGACCGCTAAGGCTGGTGTTGTGGGTGCAGCAGAGCGTAGCATAACTCCCCACGGGAGGAGTATAGCCTCAGGGCAGTGTATGCGGAGGATGGGGGTGATGGTGCAGGGCAGCAGCAGTAACGACACGGAGTCAGTGATGCAGTTCAGGGCCTTTACTCACAGTTCTTATTATCCAGACCACGTCTGCAGGTAACGGCTGCCCACGTCGTACTGTGCTCACCAGGTGAGGGGCTCAGACAACTCCCAGATAACTTTGGAGCGCTTCACAGGACCCCCTTTGTGTGTCCTTTGTCTGGCCTTTCTTACCAACACTTCTGTCCCGCTGCCTCGGGCCTCCTCTTGGTAAACTTGGCGCCAGTTTCCCTGACCCTATGTGGTGCCTTCCTAGCGGGTGGAGCAAGGGGCTGCGCCACATAAAATGTCAGAGCCTCCGGTTTCTAGCTGAGGGTCGTTTCCTGCCTCCACTAGTTCGGGGACCGGTCTCCCCCTTTGGCCTGACCCCTCCACGCAGGTGGATTCGGGCGTGCGGTGGCGACTCGCCCGTCCGCACCCCTGGGATCCCTTCATTCCTCGTTCCTGGAGCCTTCTCCGCTCCTCTTCCTTCCTTCTCCCTCTTGCAGGCCTGGGCCTATGTTACTAGGCCCGCCTCCGGAGCAGAGCTCATGCAGAGCCCCTGCTCCCTGCCACTTCTGCTCAGACTTCTCTGCACTGAACTAAGATGGTGCCCACCTTTTATACTCCCTTCTCAATGCACCCAGGAACTGCTTCCTCCCTGCTCCTGCACTGCAGGGTTCCCCTTCCTCAGTGTTCCCTCCCCCCACTCCAGCCAGGGACAGGGACTGTCGTGCCCATCTCAGGGGCATATTGGTCTCCCTGCCCCACGGCAATGTGGTGTAATGCATGCAGGTGTCGGGTCCTGATCCACACTCCATCCTTATCTGAGAGTGAGATATCACACCTCTGGGTGAGGTGCAATACGTCTGTAGCAACCGAGCCCTCGGTGCTACAGTTCCATTTATCTTCAGCCTAGGTGACGTATTGTGATACAGGGCCGTGATTTTGGCTATAAAAGGGTCCCCTAGACCCCTACCCCAAGCTTTTTAAGAGAATCATATATGGCGTGCCAGGAGACTCTATGGAATGCTTTCTCAGCATCCAACGAGAGTATCTACTTACAAATTTTTAACTGCATCTAGCCCAGGAAATACTTTGTGCCTAGTAGCAGTGTCTGCTAGTCAGCGGATTATCCCGGCTGTTAAGCAAGCTACACCACCTGTAGTTTGGACACTTAATTTTTTCAAAGGAAATGCTTCGGGACCACGGGATACTTAGTGAAGAGCATCAGGAGGCACCCCAAGGCATAGGGGCTGGGACTGGCACTAGGATGCCTTGCGGTGGACAGCCGAGCTCGATCCTTATAAAAGCTTTTTAACTGCAGCAGCTTTAGTGGACGCTACTGGAGCTGGAATTACGCGGCTGCTGGCATGAGACTTGCCCTCCAATAGATCCTTGTAAATGGATTTAAAGTGTATTCACTCAAATTAGAGGGACAATTTAAATTAAAAAGCTTAGAGCTGCCTCCACCACAGGGGGGCTCTCTCGACCCACCAGCGGACAGGCACCAGTATTGGGAGAGGGGGGCTGGCCGTCAGGGTTCACCGCGGCTCTGGCACAAACCCGGCGACACGGAGGTGGCACGGGCAGGAGCGGACTGGCCGTCTCGGCTTCTCACTTTTTGGATTTTAGAAGGGCATGACATGCCTATATCTGTGTCTCCCCCTCCTTTTACTCCTCCACCTCTTTTCTTTTCGCATGACTATATGTACTTGTCACTTTTCCATGTGTTAGTTGTGTCTTCTGAGCAGTTTGTCAGCTTTTGGACACCTTTGAAGGTGTTTTCTATGTGTTTCTATGTGTTTTTGTTTGCCTGCCATTGGTTTTAACGGTGTTCGAAGGTGTTCGACGAACAGTTCGACGAACAGTTCGGCGAACACACGGGTGTTCGACGAACCGAACCGAACTCGAACACTACGGGGGTGGCTCAACACTAGTTACAACATGACAACGATCCAAAATACAAGGCCAAGTCGACCTGTCATTGGCTACAGCAGAACAAAGTTGAAGGTTCTGGAGTGGCCATCTCAGTCTTCTGACCTCAATATCATTGAGCCACTCTGGGGAGATCTCAAGCGTGCAGTTCATGCTAGACAGCCCAAGAATTTACAGGAACTGGAGGCTTTTTGCCAAGAAAAATGGACAGATTTACCATCTTTACCAAGCTGTCATTGATGTTAGAGGGGGCAATACATGTTATTAAGAACTGGGGTATGTGAACTTTTGATCAGGGTCAATTAGATGTTTTAGGTTGTCATTAAGATTTAAAAAGAGCAAACACAGTAGTTTGACAATAAATGGCTTCACCCAACCAATAACCATGAGTGGAGAAAAAGTTTTTTTGTTATCATTCATATTCTCTGACACAAGGCCAAGAACGGAACGATTCTGCCGGGGTATGTAAACTTTTGAGCACAACTGTATATAAAGCTGGCCATACGAATGAGATTGTGTATTGACCGAAAGCGTGTTTTGCAGACATCTATCTCTCCTGACTTCCCATAGACATGGCTCAGCTGTGCGTTCATATGTTTTCTCCTCTGACAGCAGATTATGTTTCCCTGGAAACGAAAGTATCAGGTATTCAAATTCCAACTGCCTGATCCTTCTCTGGGGGAAAGATGGGAGGCTTCCATACACATCAGATGGTTGGCCTGTCCAACCATCATCATCGTCGGGTTCAGTTGACTTTTGTCTAATATGTGTGAGGCCTTTCAGGGAATCTGTCACTAGGTTTTTGCTACCTCATCTCAGAGCAGCATAATATAGGAAAATATTCCACTAATGGATCACTTAGTTTATTGGGTGCAGCAGTTCTGACACAATCAAAGTTCTTAGATGTAGCAGAGCTCTCTGTGTACATTGTCTATTGACAGTAAGCTGCTTATCAGAGGAGGGGGTGTGGTCGGACCAGGGTTCACACAAGCATCAGTCCAGGAAGTAATAATCTACGGGTGATAAAACCTTCATTGTATGGAAACAACAGCACACAGCTTAATATGTGACACATCCCTGAAATCTGTGTTTGCTGCTACTACATGCTTTCCTCAGATTAAATAGTAAAAACCTGCTGACAGATTCCTTTTAAAGAGGTTGTCTTCTTTAAGTTAATGTTCATCCCTGGTTGCAAACTGCACTGTACCCACTTTCTTTGAGTCCATCGACATGTCTCCGCTGTTGCTCTTGGGGCCTGGTATTGGCTGCAGCACTGACGTCATGTCGACAGCAGGCCAGCAAATCATTAAACTCAGAGGCTATGCCAGTGTAGACAGAACGTGCCACTCCTAGCCGCAAAGCTCATTGATTGGCTGTCACACTGTAGACGTAATATCAATGCCATAACTAATGCCAGACAAAGTGAGCAGTGGCAGAAATTCGCCGATGGACTCAGGGAAGGTGAATAAAGTGAGATTTTTTTTTTTTTATACCAAACTACGACCAAGGACAAAAGTAAACTGAAAGGGACAACCCCTTTAAGTGTGGTCTCTTCTGTGGACTGCTTATTTCTATAGCATATTTTACCATATTATGCTTTTTAGCATGCTGTATGCAGTCTGATGTTATTCTACAGCCTATAGTCAAGTGTATTACTAAATACACTACATGCAAACTATTTTTAGGTCAGCATGTTTTTGGGTTGTGCTTGAGCTTTCTTTTATGTTTTTATTTATTTTTTTACCATTATTGCTGTATGCAACATACTGTGATGTTTTTTTTCTGACAATTTTTCTCTATAGGACGGGAAAACTGCCTGGTTAAACAGTTACAAAATGAAAAACGCCAATATAAATGTTTGTACATTTTTTTCTACAAGCATATAAAAAATATATAATGTATTTAAACAGGAATGCAATTGTGGCACCCCAGGGGTCTGGTTTCCACAGTAATGTAATGTTATGTCTGAGAGCAGGTGGGAGGTCCTTTGGTCAGGGATCTTGTGCATGCCACACCTCCTGCCCAGTCTTGGGAGGGGAAGAACTTCCCCTATATAAACCCGGGGCTGAAGCAGGGTTAGCAGTCAAGGAGAGTAGAGACAAGAAACAGCAGAAGCAATACTACTACGAGTCAGGGGCTGGCAGCTGCAGAGCTCGCCCTGACTGAGAAGCTTTCTTACCGGACCCGGAGTCCGAGGCTGTGGGGACTAATCCTTACCCAGCAGCAGAAACCGACCGGCAGGGGATTTCAGGTCCTCTGGCCAAGAAACCCGAAGGCACGGTCACACGCGTGGGACCAGCACCGCCATCGTGGAGCGGAAGCCATTAGAAGGCCCCGAGTCACCGGCCATACGGGTGAGCACCACACGGTACACTCAGAGACGTGGGCTACTTATATCCGCTTCTAGCAAGGTAGCCAGAAGAGTACAGTCAGTTTGGGAGGCCTACAACTCCGCCTGGCCAGGGGGGGGATCCCATCTGCTCAAGGACTGACCAGGCCCCGTTCACTAGCAAGTACTCCGGGAGGGTCTATCGTTGTTACCAGTAAAGACCCTGAATTACACCGCACCGTCTCTGAGTGGTTCCTGCTACCCCCATCATCCACATCTGCTGCCCTGAGGCCATACCCCTCCCGTTGGGGGTTATACCATCTACGCTGCACCATCCATCCACCGGCCTCAGCGGACTGTCCTGCAGCGGCAGCTCCATAGCTGCATTCAACGGGTGGCATAGTCGTCCTGCATCTACCGCTGTTACATCGCCGCTCAGTTTGACTCCCTGGGCACGGACCGGGTCACCGCCACGGGACTACAGCCCTCAAGAGATCCGGCTCCGGGTAAGCTCCCGCGTGCGCAACGCAGCGCGACACAGGCCCAGGGGCGCGTCAACTTTTGGCGTAGTCGGCAGGATCTCGTGCCCGCAACCACCGGGTACTGCGTGCCTGAAAAAGACTGTTCAAACTTACCAGTGGTGAAGATTCCCGCCATCCGGCGCCATCTTCAGCCTTCTTCCCGCCATCGGTGAAGATTCCCGCCATCCGGCGCCATTTTCAGCCTTCTTCCCGCCTTCCGTGGAGTTTTCCCGCCGTTGGACGCCATCTTGAAGACGCCGCGCGGGAAGAAGAGGGGCGTGGACTCCAAAAGCGCGCGAGAACTGAAGCCCCGCCTCACGTCCGGACGTTGCGTAAGGTCCTGGAAGGAGCCCAGCAGACGCCGACGTCACAGGAGCGCGACGGAAGGTCCTCAACCCTGACGATTCACTGCGGAGCCGCGGCCTACGGAAAAGGATCATCGCAAGGTAGGCCACGGTCCACTAGGGGGGAGAAGGATGCCGGATACGGAGGAGAGCTTCACCGCTTCAACCCCCGCCAGCGCCACCGCTGTTGCGGTCATGCCTTTCACCATGCCCTATATCCCGGGGGCAGCCTGGCTACCCCAGTACTCAGGGGAATCACATACCCTGCATGACTTTAGAGAAAAGCTGGATAGCCTCTTCCCGGTGTACCCCCTCACAGAGGAGCAAAAAGTGAGCATCCTGGTGGCCCAATTAACCGGGGCAGCCCAAAGGGAGGTAAAGTCCTGGCCACCTGGGAGGAGGACTGTCGCAGAGATACTAACCCAGCTAACCGAGGAGGAGCTGCAGTACTACCAATACGAGGAAAGCCAAGAGGACCCGGACGGGTCTGAGGACTACCCTCAGGAGGGAGCACAAAGAGGACATAGCTACTGAAGGGAAGTAGCGTGAAAAAAGAGCTGTAAATAGTTACCCGTAAGGGTACAAGGACTGCTGCTAATTAAAATATAGTCCCCGTTGGGATTAGTGAATTGTTCCCCGTGTGTCCCTATCCCTTACCAGGCTGAGGACTGTGAGCAGCCATCCCCTATCCCTTACCAGGCTGAGGACTGTGAGTAGCCAATCCTTATCTCCACTGGCCGAGGACTGAGAGCGGCCATATCCTGTAAATAATTATGTGTTTCTAGTAATTTATAGGAGTCCTTGGTGGATTTACCGGGAATCCTTTGTACAGTTAGTGGAGCGTAACCCAGGATGGACTAAAAGACTGTTAAGGACTCGGGGCAGGACAGACCCCTACCTGGTTACGTCTCCCTGTTTTGGTGAAATGCACACCTTTGCTTTTCTTCAAAAACTGCACCCGGTTGCGGACACGCCGTAACCATCTTTATGTGTTTTTCTTATTGTATTATTATTGTTTATACCTTGTTATGTTTTTCTAAAAATATGTTTAGTCCCGGAGTACTAAATTTTACTAGGGGGGAATGTGGCACCCCAGGGGTCTGGTTTCCACAGTAATGTAATGTTATGTCTGAGAGCAGGTGGGAGGTCCTTTGGTCAGGGATCTTGTGCATGCCACACCTCCTGCCCAGTCTTGGGAGGGGAAGAACTTCCCCTATATAAACCCGGGGCTGAAGCAGGGTTAGCAGTCAAGGAGAGTAGAGACAAGAAACAGCAGAAGCAATACTACTATGAGTCTCGGGCTGGCAGCTGCAGAGCTCGCCCTGACTGAGAAGCTTTCTTACCGGACCCGGAGTCCGAGGCTGTGGGGACTAATCCTTACCCAGCAGCAGAAACCGACCGGCAGGGGATTTCAGGTCCTCTGGCCAAGAAACCCGAAGGCACGGTCACACGCGTGGGACCAGCACCGCCATCGTGGAGCGGAAGCCATTAGAAGGCCCCGAGTCACTGGCCATACGGGTGAGCACCACACGGTACACTCAGAGACGTGGGCTACTTATATCCGCTTCTAGCAAGGTAGCCAGAAGAGTACAGTCAGTTTGGGAGGCCTACAACTCCGCCTGGCCAGGGGGGGGATCCCATCTGCTCAAGGACTGACCAGGCCCCGTTCACTAGCAAGTACTCCGGGAGGGTCTATCGTTGTTACCAGTAAAGACCCTGAATTACACCGCACCGTCTCTGAGTGGTTCCTGCTACCCCCATCATCCACATCTGCTGCCCTGAGGCCATACCCCTCCCGTTGGGGGTTATACCATCTACGCTGCACCATCCATCCACCGGCCTCAGCGGACTGTCCTGCAGCGGCAGCTCCATAGCTGCATTCAACGGGTGGCGTAGTCGTCCTGCATCTACCGCTGTTACATCGCCGCTCAGTTTGACTCCCTGGGCACGGACCGGGTCACCGCCACGGGACTACAGCCCTCAAGAGATCCGGCTCCGGGTAAGCTCCCGCGTGCGCAACGCAGCGCGACACAGGCCCAGGGGCGCGTCACAATAAACATAAAAACCAAGTAGGGTGGATTTATGCTTCAATTCTGCACTGAATTCAAGTGCCTGTGTTGTAGAATCTCTGGTCCTGCTCCGTAAACTACTACATAGGAGAAATATAGTGTTAACTCCTATGAATATTGCAAAATGAAAAGGATTGTGATATTGTAATGTACGGATACTGTACCTAAGTGAAGAAACCATAGCATTAGTCACTTACACGATACATAATTGGCACTGACAGATTGATGTTTAGATCAGATATAGGGGAGACAGTTCACAACAAAGCAATGTAATGTGCAGAATATGTGTAAGAAGTCCACAGACATTAGATATTTCAGCATGATCTACTGAACAATCTAATATCTAAGCGACTGTTTGACCTTTTGAGAGAATGAAATGGAAATGTTGGTATTTTTCCTTAGATTGTGTCTGGCAGCTGCTCTTCTCAGTAAGATAATTTCAGTTTTATAAAGACGTACTTCAAGGTACACTGATAAAATCTATATCGTAATTTTGCCTGAGATTGTCCCAGGGGGCACGTCAACAGTTACACAGAGATCATTGGTCATCATAGCTAAACTCAGAACTTTGCCAAAAATTACTATTGTTCTATTCAATTTAATGTACAGCATTATTTCATAGCATATTCTTTATAAGAGTTAGATCTGCAAATTGCACACAGTAACACTAAATCCTTTGCTTCCTTTCACACAGTCATAGAGAATAAATAATGAAATTCTGTCTGCGTAGAGCTGGCACTAGGGGAGTTAACTGCGAATAGATTGATATCACTAGTATTGAACTCAATGGG
This sequence comes from Phyllobates terribilis, assembly GCF_046119375.1. Lineage (NCBI taxonomy): Eukaryota > Metazoa > Chordata > Amphibia > Anura > Dendrobatidae > Phyllobates > Phyllobates terribilis. The sequence goes on along the minus strand of NW_027362771.1, from coordinate 378,905,751 downwards.
AGTTGTAATGCTGTTCAGTGCTGGGAGCCCCTCACCATGGGACCAGTGTGGTCAGCTTCTGAAGAAGATACACCACTCATGTATTTTCCTTGTCTGGTAATCCAAGTAGACACAAAAGGAGATAAAATATAAAATACTGACAAATGATGATTTTATTTACTTGCTTGTTAGTATCTACCCGGAAGGTAATACCAAAACAGATACTGAAAAGAACAAAAGACACGGTCTGCTAAGCAAAATAAAAAATATGAACATGTGGTTGTTAGTTCACCTTTTCATCACGCTGCAGGTCGTAGCACTAGTAGCTGTCACTGTTTAGTCCAGCACCAGGGTTTAGTTTAGGGACTAGGTTTCTGGGAAGTGGCAAGTAAACTTCTACAGTTTGATCACAATGTGTAATAAAAATCTTATCTTCATTTTTGAAACATGTAATATATAGTTTGCTTAGTAGCAAGAGATCTATTACTTCTCCCGGATGCAGCATTGAGAACGGAAAATTCAGGTAGTTGGCGTTCGCCGCTGCTAATGTCAATCACCATCCCACTTTTCTTATTTTGTGCCTACTAACACATTCAGCTCTGCAATACTGCCATAGTGTACCACCTGACATACACAACTATGTTGGTGGGCTTTGCTACATCACTGGACTCTTCTTCATAGCTGTTGTGCGTATTCTGACATAACCCAGCTGTGCTACATCAATGGATTCTGCTGTATTGATACTGTGTGCCTCCTGATATATCCAGTTCTGCTACATCGCTCGGCTCAGCTACATTGTTACAACACTAAGACTGGCTTGGGGTTCTGGTTTCAGCGTGGACGATGGGAGCGCCACATGCAACCTCTCGTCCATTGGTGAGTTTTACAATAAATAGTCGGTGCCTTAGCCCTAACTTCACCCCTCAGAAGAAGCTGTGAGCGAAATGCGTGTCAGGGGTGTTCTTCTTTGGTCTGACGTCCAATAGGTTTTACCTCCTCTTAGATTTTGTCATGTCTTACAGCCGGCACTTTATATTATAACTGCTTGGATCCAGGTCCCTGGGTGTCGTATATGTTTCCACCATTAATACTGTAGGATTTGTTCCACAGGCTCATCTTCTCCTATGACTCTATGTCCTGGATTCCATTAACTGGTTCTGACACTGCCAATTGATCACTGTGGTCATTTGTATGACATTGCTTTACCATCAGTGTACTGATTATGGAATAGGAATTTGCATATATAAATTTGTCTGTTGGCAATTTATGTGTCATGACTCTGTTGTCAGGTATCCCGGGACCAGGGGCTCCTTCCCTGTCCCTAACGCTAGGGGGCACCCTAGCTATCCCTGTTCCCCGGATTACTTCTAAACCTGAAAATTCTGGGGCCACGTACCTTGCTGAGCTCCTGATTCCGCCCTCAGTCTGTTCCCTCCACCAACCCAGGGAAGAGGGGAGTAGTGGTGTATGGCAATACACCAACCAGACTAACAAGGTAATATGAACAAGTGAACAGGGATAAAGAAAAATACCAATCATACAAATATGCACACACAAACAACAGAGGAAAACATCAGGGAGTGGAGGATGGCGACAAAACAAAGTAGGAGAAGAAGAAGATTTGCACATAACCAAAACCACACAACACGCTTAAATAGATCCACCAAACACCTTCTCAAGCAACAACTCTCCACCAACACCTGAACCATGCAGCATGAAGCTAGCTCTGGCAATGACTGCGAGCCAGAGTCCAGTATATAGAGGAGGGGAGTAGTCAACAGTGAACAGTTGGAGCCTTAATGCAGGTAAGCTTGCAAGAGCTCTCAACTGAGCAGATTAACCCCTGCATTGATAGAATAAACCTGCACCATTTAATATGAAGGAGAAGTGCTTCTAATTAGTGCAGGAGTAGGAGAGAAATCAGACGGCGTGGTCTTCTGGCTCCTCTCTGTCGCGTTAAATTGGTGACATCATATTTTCTAATTTAGGCACCTGTTGTGGTATCAGCCTCTGTTTTAACATCTCCTTTTAACATTCTCTTTATATTCTTATTATGTGTTTCCCAAAAAAATGTATTCAGTTTTATTTTGGCTGTTGTACTCCTGGTATTTTTGCAGGTCTTTTATTGTTACACAACACTATGTACCTCCAGACATACCCAGCTATGCCATATTGCCTTATTATGCTCCACAGACAGTGAGTGCCTCCTGACATACCCATCTCTGCTACATCAGTGGGCATTGCTATTTGCTATGTTGAGACTGTGTGCCTCCTGACCTACCTGGCTGTGCTAATTGCTGGGTCCTGCTCAGGCCCGGATTGATAATCTGGCACACCGGGCATTTTCCCGGTGGGCCCTGGATGTCTGCATGTATAGTGGGCCGCGGGGCCTGCTGATCCAACCGCCGGCCCTTTAAATCTGGAGGCACAGTGACAGCCAGGATTAGGGGCGCGCTGCGTGCACACACAGGGTTCAATATTTGAACCGCTGCGTGCGTCGCACATAAGAGAACGCTGACGTTGACACGTCACGTTCTGTGTGGGGGGGGAGAACATGCGCTCCTCTCTCCCGAGGCCCGCCTTTGCAACGCTGGCTGCAGCACAGTGGCGTACCGAATGGAGTCGTCCAGATCTCTGCAGGCTGCAGCGCCAGGCCCAGTGAGTGTGCTATGTGTGGCAGGATGGCTGCCTTGCTGTGCTGTTTAGGCAGTGTGAAAAAGATATTTGATTTTAAATATTTAATGATTGGCCTAACAGCAGAACTGGCTTGGGGTGGGTTGCTTGTGGGGCTGGGTCTTGCTTATTGGGCCGGAGGCTTACTTCTTGGACTGGGGGCTTACTTATGGGGCTGGGGGCATACTTATGGGGCTGGGGGATTACTTATGGGACTGGAGGCTTACTTTTGTGATTGGTGGCTTACTTATGGGACTGGGGGCTTACTTATGGGACTGGGGGCTGACCTCTGGGACTGGGGGCTGATCTCTGGAACTGGGGGCTGACTGATGATTTCTGGGACTGGGGGCTTACATATGGGACTGGGGGCTTACTTATGGGGCTGGGGGCTGACTGCTGACTTCGGGGGCTGACTGATGGGTTTGTGGGCCTGTGATACATATTCAGCAGTCGTGGTGTCTCCTATGTGATGTATATGTGTCTCCTGTGATGTGTGCATCATAATATAGTATAATGCAGTCTTAATTATAATGTAGAGTTGTGTATATATAGTGTAGAGATGTTTATTTAGTATGTGCTTTGTACATACTGTAGTATATAGTGTGGAATCCACACTATATACACTGGCACATCCCTACACTATATAATATATAGTATATACACAGCTCCACTCTATATTCTTTTGCACAGTATATAGTGTGGAGCTGGGTATATAATTGATTGTAACATATATTGTGGAGCTGTGTATGATGTGTATACTTCTCCTGCCCTGTATACATGGTGTCATTCTCAGTATCTGCTCTTATTATGTTTGCGTGTGTGTGTGTTTATACATACATACACGCATAATATAATAATATATTTATCTCAACACTCTGATTGTCAAAAAAAGTAGAGAAGTCTTTATTAGCCCATGTGGTAATGTTTCGGATTCATAACAGAACATTTCTGTTATGGAACTGAAATGTCATCACATGGGCTGGCTTCTGTGGGGTACAAATGTATATATACACTGCACAGTACCACTCCTCCTGTCCTGTATATATACACTGCACAATACCACGTCTCTTGTCCTGTATATATACACTGCACAGTACCACTTCTCCTCTCCTGCATATATACACTGCACAGTACCACTCCTCCTGTCCTGTATATATATATATATACTGCATAGTACCACTCCTCGTGTCCTGTATATATACACTGCACAGTACCACTCCTCCTGTCCTGTATATATACACTGCACAGTACCACTCCTCCTGTCCTGCATGTGTGTGTGTGTGTATGTATGTATATGTACACTGCTCAATTTCACATGCTGTTCTGCAAATGGAATAGACAATAGATGGAAATTATTGGCAATTATCAAGACACACTCAATAAAGGAGTGGTTCTGCAAGTGGGGACCACAGACCACATCTCAGTACCAATGCTTTCTGGCTGATGTTTTGGTCACTTTTGAATGTTGGTTGTGCTTTCACACTCGTGGTAGCATGAGATGGACTCTACAACCCACAGAAGTTGCTCAGGTAGTGCCGCTCATCCAGGATGGCACATCAATGCGAGTTGTGGCAAGAAGGTTTGCTGTGTCTGTCAGCGTAGTGTCCAGAGGCTGGAGGCGCTACCAGGAGACAGGCCAGTACACCAGGAGATGTGGAGGTGGCCGTAGGAGGGCAACAACCCAGCAGCAGGACCGCTACCTCCGCCTTTGTGCAAGGAGGAACAGGAGGAGCACTGCCAGAGCCCTGCAAAATGACCTCCAGCAGGCCACAAATGTGTATGTGTCTGCACAAACGGTTAGAAACCGACTCCATGAGGGTGGTATGAGGACCCAACATCCACAGATGAGGGTTGTGCTCACAGCCCAACACTGTGCAGAACGCTTGGCATTTGCCACAGAACACCAGGATTGGCAAAGTCGCCACTGGCGCCCTGTGCTCTTCACAGATGAAAGCAGGTTCACACTGAGCACATGTGACAGACGTGACAGAGTCTGGAGACGCCGTGGAGAGCAATCTGCTGCCTGCAACATCCTTCAACATGACCGGTTTGGCAGTAGATCAGTAATGGTGTGGGGTGGCATTTCTTTGGAGGGCCGCACAGCCCTACATGTGCTCGTCAGACGTAGCCTGACTGCCATTAGGTACCGAGATGAGATCCTCAGACCCCTTGTGAGACCATATGCTGGTGCAGTTGGCCCTGGGTTTCTCCTAATGCAGGACAATGCCAGACCTCATGTGGCTGGAGTGTCTCTGCAGTTCCTGCAAGATGAAGGCATTGAAGCTATGGACTGGCTCGCCCGTTCCCCAGACCTGAATCCGATTGAGCACATCTGGGACATCATGTCTTTCTCCATCCACCAACATCACGTTGCACCACAGACTGTCCAGGAGTTGGTGGATGCTTTAGTCCAGGGCTGGGAGGAGATCCCACAGGAGACCATCCGCAACCTCATCAGGAGCATGCCCAGGCCGTTTAGGGAGGTCATTCAGGCACGTGGAGGCCACACACAATACTGAGCCTCATTTTGACTTGTTTTAAGGACATTACATCAAAGCTGGATCAGCCTGTAGTGTGTTTTTCCACTTTAATTTTGGGGGTGACTCAAAATCCAGGCCTCCATTGGTCAATAAATTTGATTTCCATTGATGATTTTTGTGTGATTTTGTTGTCAGCACATTCAACTTTGTACAGAACAAAGTATTCAATGAAAATATTTCATTCATTCAGATCTAGGATGTGTTATTTGAGTGTTCCCTTTATTTTTTTGAGCAGTGTATATATATGTAGATATATATATATATATATATATATACACACATACACACACACACACACACTGCACAGTACCACTTCTTGTGCCCTGTTGTCAGAGGGGCAACATTAGACTTTGAAAGCGTTAATATTGGTTTATTATTTTCAATATTCCCATGTGAAAATAATAATAATAAATATTGGAAAACCTGTTTAAACGGATCATCCCAAGTAATCCTCTATCCTGAGAATTTTCCATTCACTGGGGGTCTGACCACTGAGACCCCCATGATCCTGAGATCCAGAGCTCTGAAGAGCACCATGTAAGTGGGGCTATGGTGGATCATACAGACTGCTGCGCCATTCACATGTGGCTCATCAAATAACTCCTTAAAGGGAGTGATGAGGGGCATGACAAAGTATAGCAAAATTTACTGATCGGGGGTAATGAGTGTTATAGTATGTGGGCTGGTGGGGTTTGTGTGGCAGGGCTGCTTTTTTGTCCCAGTCCGGCCCTGGTCCTGCTACAAAACCACTGTTTGCTTCTTGACAATCTCAACTCTTACTTCACTGGACTTTGATTCATCACTTCAGAGAGCATCCTGATCTACTCTTCTGTTCCACTATTTCTCTACTTCTCCAGTTGACATCCAGTCACTACAGCCTCTATAATTCCAACTAGACCACCCTGCTGCACCCACATCATCAGTGTTATGCACACGCCCGGGCTGAGCGGCGTGTGTGTGTGATTGTAGTGATTCCACTGGACCATGAACCGGAGAGTGCCTGGAGGGGCGTGACTAAGTATCTGGCCGATCCGACCAAGATGGCACGACGGCATACGACGCCAGTGCACCAGGGAGAAACCGGGCAGAGGGACCAGGTGCTACTCCAGGTCAAACTCCGGACACGGGGGTTGACCCACACAGGGATTACTGGATCAGGCTGGTTAGGCTGGCGCACAGACTGGAGGGTATAGGCAGGCACGACTGGTATGCAGGCAGGCGGGTAAAGGCAAGTGCAGCTAGAGTGCAGACAGGGAGGCACTAGCAGGTAGGAACACAGGCGGGATAGGACCCAGTACACACTGGGACTCAGGAACAATACAGGTAGAGGGGTACAGGCAAGCACAGCTAGAGTGCAGACAGGGAGGCACTAGCAGGTAGGAACACAGGCGGGATAGGACCCAGTACACACTGGGACTCAGGAACAGGCAGGTTAGGCTGGCACAGACTGGTGGATATAAGCAAACACGGCAGGTATGCAGATGGGTGGATACAGGCGAGTATGCAGGCAGGGAGGTACTGGCCGAAAGGACGGGCTGGAGCACAGAAAGGTTAAGACCCAGTACAGACTGGGTCACAGAACCGCAGATGCGGTAGACAACCACAGCAGAGAGGGAACGCCCGAAGCGGTGGGCAAGAACAGAGCAGGACGGGGCTGCAGGAGCAGCGAGCACAAGCAGAGCAGGACGGGGCTGCAGGAGCAGCGAGCACAAGCAGGGCAGGACAGGACTGCCGGAGCAGCGGGCAGAACAGGACTGCCGGAGCAGCGGGCAGAACAGGACTGCCGGAGCAGCGGGCAGGACAGGACTGCCGGAGCAGCGGGCAGGACAGGACTGCCGGAGCAGCGGGCAGGGCAGGACAGGACTGCCGGAGCAGCGGGCAGAAGCAGGGCAGGACAGGACTGCCGGAGCAGCGGGCAGAAGCAGGGCAGGACAGGACTGCCGGAGCAGCGGGCAGAAGCAGGGCAGGACAGGACTGCCGGAGCAGCGGGCAGAAGCAGGGCAGGACAGGACTGCCGGAGCAGCGGGCAGAAGCAGGGCAGGACAGGACTGCCGGAGCAGCGGGCAGAAGCAGGGCAGGACAGGACTGCCGGAGCAGCGGGCAGAAGCAGGGCAGGACAGGACTGCCGGAGCAGCGGGCAGAAGCAGGGCAGGACAGGACTGCCGGAGCAGCGGGCAGAAGCAGGGCAGGACAGGACTGCCGGAGCAGCGGGCAGAAGCAGGGCAGGACAGGACTGCCGGAGCAGCGGGCAGAAGCAGGGCAGGACAGGACTGCCGGAGCAGTGGGCAGAAGCAGGGCAGGCTAGAACCGCCGGAGCGGTAAGCAAAGGAGTCAGAGCAGACTAGAACCGCCGGAGCGGTGAGCAAAGGAGTCAGAGCAGGCTAGAACCACCGGAGCGGTGAGCAAAGGAGTCAGAGCAGGCTAGGCTGAGTAGGGGGGACAGGGCTCTGTTCACACGGAACAGACAGGAAGGGAAAGGCAGAGCCAGACACCCACAGGGTACTAGCAGAGAAGTAGCGAGTGGACCACAAACTCACAAACGGGAGTACAGAGACAACAAGCAGGAGTTAGGTACAAGTTCAGACTCTGCAGAAAAAGGAAGGGAACGGACATAGAGGCAAAACAGGTAAAGGATAGGAGAGAGTTCAGACTGGAACTGAGTGTACGGAGGAGACCGACACTGCAGCGGAATACAGGAGCGGGTCTGGGAATACGGCCCCCAGAGAGGCAGGACGAACAGGCAAGGTGCGTGTTCAGACAGGACAGACAAGATACAGGAGCAGGTCTAGGTAATCGGCCCCTAGAAGGCAGGAGGAACAGGCTAGGAGCGTGTTCAGACAGGTCAGACAAGATACAGGAACGGGTCTAGGTAATCAGCCCCTAGAAGGCAGGAGGAACAGGCTAGGAGCGTGTTCAGACAGGCCTGGAAATACAGCCTCCAGGATAGGCAGACAAGAGAACACAGAACGGGACCTGGCACCTTCAGAGTGCAAGCACACACTGAATGAAACACTATGCTCAGGCAGGGATAGATGGGAGCAGCTGAGCTATATACCAGGTGACAGACAGCAATAGGCTGAGGACGCACAAGGGGTGTGACCCACAGCAGGTACAAAAAGCAGGAAGTGATCGGGCGCCGCCCTTAAGCAGCAGAAACAGACACAAACAGACAGCATGGAGGGAAGCCAGAGAGACATTCTGGACAGGAGATCAAGTGCGCGCTCTTGCACAGTGGGAGATGGACCACTATGCAAGGACGCCGCCAGGTATGTTACAATCAGTCTGTGATATATTCCAACTGCTCTTCCGGACCGATGGCTTTGAGGATCCACCAAACCAGGTGAGACATAACAAGATCCCTATAAAGTATTGTATGTATCAACCTGCACAAACTACAGCCCTCACTGAGACATAAAACGTGATGTAGACTAGAAGAAAATGAGCATTTGTGAGAACATGAAAGTTTTATTAGTTAGTCAGACTTTTCCTATCCTTTAACACAAATGTTTCAGTGGTTAAAATCTGTATGAAATAAGGGAATTAGGCTTTATTTCCAGACATTTTTAGGGGCTGTGACTCCCTTAGGCCACGTTCACACGTTCAGTATTTGGTCAGTATTTTACATCAGTATTTGTAAGCCAAAACCAGGAGTGGGTTAATAATACAGAAGTGGTGACGTGTTTCTATTATACTTTTCCTCTGATTGTTCCATTCCTAATTTTGGCTTACAAATACTGATGTGAAATACTGACCAAATACTGAACGTATGAACGTGGCCTTAGACTAAGTTCCCACTATGAGCATTTGGTGCATTTTTCCACTGTGTATTTTCACTGCACACAAATCACAGAGTATAACAGTTTCAGCAAAGTAGACAGAATTTTTTTTTTAAGCCCACTGTGCTTTTTATTAGCGATGCTTAAACTGACCTGTTTTACGTTTTTGAACTCCACAACATGACAATATCTCATACCTTTAATATTTGTTTTTATTTGTGTATTTTCCTCATAGACTTGAATAAGAAGCAGAAAATTGACAGATAATAAACCCATATGCAGTTCCACAGTGGAAATACACTAAAAACTCTTGTACTTCATACATCACTTTATCAGTAAAATTTCATCAAAGCCAAGTAACAGGAAGTGTTGAAAACAAAGAAGTTTTATGTAACAATTAAAATACCAAAAGAAGACAAAAAAACACACTGAAAGAAACACAATAACACATGAAAAAAAACACACTGAAAGAAACACAATAACACATGAAAAAAAACCACACTGAAAGAAACACAATAACACATGAAAAAAAACACACTGAAAGAAACACAATAACACATGAAAAAAAACACACTGAAAGAAACACAATAACACATGAAAAAAAACCACACTGAAAGAAACACAATAACACATGAAAAAAAACACACTGAAAGAAACACAATAACACATGAAAAAAACCACACTGAAAGAAACACAATAACACATGAAAAAAAAACACACTGAAAGAAACACAATAACACATGAAATAAAAACACACTGAAAGAAACACAATAACACATGAAATAAAAACACACTGAAAGAAACACAATTACACATGAAAAAAACACACACTGAAAGAAACACAATTACACATGAAAAAAACACACACTGAAAGAAACACAATAACACATGAAAAAAAACCACACTGAAAGAAACACAATAACACATGAAAAAAAACACACTGAAAGAAACACAATAACACATGAAATCAAAACACACTGAAAGAAACACAATAACACATGAAATCAAAACACACTGAAAGAAACACAATAACACATGAAAAAAACACACACTGAAAGAAACATAATAACACATTAAAAAAAAACACTCACTCAAAAACACAAGAAAAAAAATGAAAGTAAGCTAATTTATCGAATAGGTGCAGAAAGGCTGGAGAAAATCTGCAGCATCAAAAATGCACCAAATATTCATTGTAGGAACTTAGCCTTCTGGGTAGTTTTGTATTTTCTTTAGATGATGTTAATATAGATGTGTATCTTGATGACCTTCCTCGTTGCCTAGACAGAGAAGCATTACGTCTATACATATCATCAGCTCAAACACTCTGCCTAAAGATACAAGTGTAAAACACACACTGATAATGATGTATTTATTTCCATCTAATAGAAGGATATTATTACTCCAGTGCACAATTACATTAGGAGAATGTACTCGATAATGACTCATGCATGCCTAATTTGATAAATTTTAAATAAAACCCAGTATGTAGAATCTAGGCCATTTCAACATTATTGTGACATGTCTTTAAATTAAGAAGCCATAAGTGCCAAATTCTCTTGGACTCGCTTCCTTAAAACCCTTTTTAGTAATAATCCAGCAGATCAGCCTAAGACATCCCCAGGAATCTTTAAAGGATTTTTAGTCCAGCAACATAACAAGCACATACCGTGACTTGAATCCTTTAGATATCAACACTTCCAATTTGCAAGTTTTGTAGTACCATGCTCGTGAATGCTCAGTTGGAAGAATTATTTTGGAATTTTGTGATCGGAGCTTTTTTTTTAATTCTAAAGTTCTTTAGAGTTGATAGAATATGCATGAACCAGGAGGTCCAGGATGAACAGTGATTTAAAGGGGTATTCCCATCTCCTATATCCTATCCCAATTTGTAGTAAGGGTAATAGTAATAATATTAGCAAATACCTCCAATTAGAAATGTAGCATAGTTCTTCTGATTCGCTATGTCACTTACCCCATGTGCAGGGCATTGCAGTAGCTTAGGTATCCATAGTTATAAGCCCTGCATATGGGGTAAGCAACAGAGCGAATCAGGAGAACTATACTACATTTCTAATTGGAAGTATATGCTAATATCATTATTATTGTACCTACACATATTGAGATAGGATCTTGGATATTCTTCCAGATTTTGCAGTACATTGGGCTGAGAACGGTTAGAAAAATGGTAAGAAGGTTATTAATGAAGCTTGTTAATACAACTTGATTAACCTCTTAGGGCTCCAGGAATAGACATTTAAAAGTTAAAGTTCTTAACTTCTGTAAGATGACATCCTGGGCCACTGGGCACATGTCTGCTACAATAATTTCACACAGTCACTCCAAAGTTTTTCTATGGAACCTGACAAGGGTTAATAGCTTCTAGAGGGCATAACATGTTCTAATACCCCATTCTAGGCACATAAGTCTTCTTTATATTTACTGATGGAAATATACTCTGGCAAACATGAATATCTAAACTGGCAGATAGAATTAAATATGTCTAGTTGATTATGTGAAATACGTCAGACAACCATTAGAGGCATTTACAAGATTATGCCTTTTAATCAAATGTAGCAGGGAGAGCGCTCTGAATTTTTAGGTTGCAAGGATCTTTACTGTACAACATGTCATTAATAGGGGAGCACTTCCAGTCTTCTCTAAAGGCTATATAATTATTAATATTGCTCCCTTAAAGGGAATCTGTCGGTGGGGTTTTTGCTACCTCATCTGAAAACAGCACAATGTTGGAAAAAAGACAATGAATCCAACAATGTGTCACTTAGTTTACTGGGTTCAGCCCTTGTGACACAATCAGAGTTTTGTGATGTAGCTGAACTCAGAAAGTTAACCCTGCCCACTCCAGGCTCTCTTTGTCCATTGCTTATCACAGGAGGGGGTGGAGTTGGACGCCTTGGCACGAGTGGCAGCTAGTCATAGCAATGATAATATCCTAGTGATTAAACCTTTACTGTAAGTGGCTTCTGCTTGTCATAATTTCATAAATGAAGGATGACATTAACCCCTTCACCCCCCGGGCCATTTTTTGTCTTTGTCTTTTGCTCCCCTTTTATGAGAGCCATAACGTTTTTATTTTTCCATCAACAAGGCCATATAAGGGCTTATTTTTTGCAGGACGAGTTGTACTTTTGAACGACACTATTGATTTTACCATATAGTGTACTGGAAATCGGGAAAAAAACTCCAAGTGTAGTGAAATTGCAAAAAAAAGTGCAATTCCACAGTTTTTTTTTTACCACGTTCACTATATGGTAAAACAGACCTGTCATTATATTAAAAACTGAATAAAAGGTGAATATACAAGCCCCTCGGAGGAAGCTGATGCGAAACGCGCGTCAGGGGTGGTCCTATGTTCACCCCCGAATCGGTATGCTCTCCCTGTCACTCTTCATCTACTTGTCATGCTGACCCTGCCTGTGTTTTCCACTTTCCCCATGTCAAACATGATATATATATTAGTGCGACATGAAACATTTTGTTGAATACTTGATGCACCTCTCTCTACTGGAATTAGTCTAATACCCTGCCTGTGTATTCCACTTTCCCCTATATGTCAAATATGAGATATATTACTGGGACATTAAATACTTTATTGAATACTTTATACCTCTCTTTAGTAGAATTAGTCAAATACCCTAAGCATCTGGTGTATTTTTGATCCATGATCCATGTTACACAGTTTAAACACTTATTTGCATGCTTTATTCTGATTGATTATATCCACTATGAAAACAGGCTGGCATCCACCTGATGTTAAACTTTGATTTGAAGGGGGAAGACTGTGTAAATTTTTTTGAGTGATTTCTATAGACTCCTATGGGAGAGATGAGGTAGGTACTCAGCTGATATATGATTTACCTCCCCCAACTGATCTGTTAGCGCACGACTGTTGCTTTTATATTCACCTTTTATTCAGTTTGTAATATATGTATGTGTATGTCCATTTGTTGAAATAAAAATTCTTTCTATATTTTGGCATATTGCTTCAGTATTTCTTGTAGGATTTCTATATTATTGTGGAGTGCCTTTTGATTTCCCTTTGTTTAGTTGCTTATAGACCTGCCATTCTTATTCTCTGGGTCATTATGAGTTCGTAGATACCAAACATGTATAGGTTCTTTTTTATTTAAGTGGTGGAAAAAAATCCAAAATTTGATATACAGAAAAAAAGAGTTGCCATTTCCCGAGACCCGTAGCGTCTCCATTTTTGGGGATCTGGGGCCGGGTGAGGGCTTATTTTTTGAACGCCGAGCTGATGATTTATTGATATCATTTTGAGGTAGATCCGATGTTTTGATCACCCATTATTGCATTTTATTGCAGTGTTGCGGCGACCGAAAAACGTAATTCTGGCGTTTTGATTTTTTTTCTCGTTACGCCGTTTACCGATCGAATTAATTGTTTTTATAAATTGATAGATTGGGCAATTCTGAATGCGATGCTACCAAATATGTGTTTTTTTTCTATTGCTTTGAATGGGGCGAAAGGGGAGATTTAAACTTTTATATCTTTTTAATATTTTTTAAAAACATTTTTTTTACTTTTTTGCTTGCTTCAGTAGTCTCCATGGGAGATTAGAAGCTGCGATGTTCTGATCGCCTGTGTGTAGCAGAAATGTTCTCTTGCTATGAGCGTTGACTGCTAGGCGCCGCTCATAGCCTCCTGGCAATGACAACCGCAGAGGTCTCCTGCAGACCCCGGGTTGTCATGCCAACCCATCGGCGACCCGCGGTCATGTGATGGATGGGACTTATGACATCCTTCTGCTGCGGCCAGGTGGATCGCGATTAGGGGCACATGACAGCTGATGAGATCGGCTGTCATGTCCCGGAAAGGTGCGGGCTCATCGCCGGAGCCCGCACTGAAGGAGAGACATGACAAGTATGGCACATGTCGAAAAGGGGTTAAGTTGGTACTTGCCTGCTTTGATTGTTTTTGTGGAACACTTTTCCTGGCATTATAGTTTAATGAAGAAACTCTGCAAATGGTTGTGATTTTGGGGCCCTATGCCTCCAATATTTATATGTGAAACCCTGCAGACAGTATCACGTATTTGGTTGGATTCAGATGGCCATACTAAAACTAGTATGTGTGCTCATCCACATTTCAGACTAGTACAAGAACTGCTTGTTACTTACATGCACTAGTCTGGTCCATAAGTATGACAAAAGCAGTGCATGCTGCCATTTCTTTCCACGTAGTAGGCTAATCCGTATGGAATATCACTCAGCCAAGTACACTAGCACATTGGCTGTGATGGATCTATGTGCTCTCCATGTGTGCTTCTTGGCTCACAAGTCTGTATAGTTCGCTGGTCTCAACTAGTGTTGAGCCACCCCCGTAGAGTTCGGGTTCGGTTCGGTTCGTCGAACACCGGGATGTTCGAGGAACTGTTCGTCGAACTGTTCGTCGAACACCTTAGAACACCGTCGAACACCGTTAAAACCAATGGCAGGCAAACAAAAACACATAGAAACACATAGAAAACACCTGCAAAGGTGTCCAAAAGCTGACAAACTGCTCAGAAGACACTCTCTTTAAAAAAGCCGGCCGGCAAATTCAGCAGCGGCATACACCGGTACCCGACAATTTAGACAAGAAGGAATAGAGCCTCACACATAGATTAGATAGATAGAAACATGTCAGTCACACATAAAAGAAGCACAGTGACAGTGTTGGTTACTGCACTTGTCATTTAGTGTAAAGGATTTATTAAAAAAAATATTAGTGTTTTCATGCACCGTCTCTTTAAAAAAGCCGGCCGGCAATTCAGCATCTGTACCCGACAATTTAGAACAGAAAGAATAGAGCTTCACACATAGATTAGATAGATAGAAATATGTCAGTCACATATATAATAAGTACAGTGATAGTGTTGCTTACTGTACTTGTCATTTAGTGTAAAGGATTTATTTAAAAAAATAATAGTGTTTTCATGCACTGTCTCTTTAAAAAAGCCGGCCGGCAATTCAGCAGCGGTACCCGACAATTTAGAACAGAAAGATAGAGCATCACACATAGATTAGATAGATAGAAACATGTCAGTCACATATATATGAAGTACAGTGATAGTGTTGGTTACTGTACTTGTCATTTAGTATTAAAATAAAGGATTTATTATTAAAAAAATTGGCGTGGGGTTCCCCTTAATTTTAGGCTCTAGCGGAGGTTAAGCAGACGGCTGGGGCAGATGTTTGAAGCCTGGGAAGGGGGTAAAACCCATGGAGCTTCCCAGGCTACTAATATCAGCCCCCAGCTGAATACATAGCCTTTACTAGCTATTAAAATGGGGGACCCCCCCAAAAAAATGACGTGGGGTCCCCCCTAATTTAATAGCTAGCAAAGGCTAGGCAGACAGCTGGGGGCTGATATTAATAGCCCAGGAAGGGAGCCATGAATATTGGCGCCCTCCCAGGCTAGAAACACCAGCCGTCAGCCGCCCCAGAAATGCGCATTCATAGGATGCGCCAATTCTGGCACTTAGCCTCGCTCTTCCACGCTGCCCTGGTGCGGTGGCAGGGGGTAATAGGGTTGGGGTTGATGTCAGCTTATAATGCCAGCTGACATCAAGCCCAGGTTAGTAATGGAGAGGCGTCTATAAGACACTCCCATTACTAACCCCATAGTCAAAGTTAAAAAAAACACAAACACCCAGAATAAAGTCCTTTAATTGAAATAAAGACACAATCCTTTATTGTTCTAAATTAAACCATACTTACCATCACGCCCATTCCAGCTGAAGCCAACGATCTCCTGCAATAAAAGAAAAATAATAAAGCAACCTCATCCTTACCTTTCCATGGTTCCCACGACAGCTTCAGCTCTGCTACATCGAGATGACAGGCTGGACCGCAGCAGAACGCTGCCATCCAGCCTGTCATCCCGCAGACACTGAGAAGCGCAGGCTTGCTTGCGCTGCTCAGCGTCTCTCTGTGACGACATCCAGATGAGCCGAGTTCATGTCCAATGAACTCGGCTCACCTCATGCACGTCACTGACAGCGTGGGAAAATTCTCACGCTGAAGCGCTGATTGCAGGAGAATTTTCCCACGCTGTCAGTGACGTGCAGGAGGTGAGCTGAGTTCATTGGACATGAGCTCACCTCATGCACATCACTGACAGCGTGGGAGAATTCTCCTGCACTCAGCACTTCAGCGTGAGAATTTTCCCACGCTGTCAGTGACGTGCATGAGGTGAGCCGAGTTCATTGGACATGACCTCGGCTCATCTGGATGCCGTCACAGCGAGACAGTGAGGAGCGCAAGCATGCCTGCGCTTCTCAGTGTCTGCGGGATGACAGACTGGATGGCAGCGTTCTGCTGCGGTCCAGCCAGTCATCTCGATGTAGCAGAGCTGAAGCTGTCGTGGGAATCATGGAAAGGTAAGGATGAGGTTGGTTTATTATTTTTCTTTTATTGCAGGAGATCGTTGGCTTCAGCTGGAATGGGTGTGATGGTAAGTATGGTTTAATTTAGAACAATAAAGAATTGTGTCTTTATTTCAATTAAAGGACTTTATTCTGGGTGTTGTGTTTTTTTTAAATACTTTACTAGAAATTCATGGCGGTCATGTCTAATACTGGCGTGACCCCATGAATTTTGGGCTTGGGGCCAGCTGATAATACCAAGCTGGCCCTAACCCCTTTATTACCCAGTGAGCCACCGCACCAGGGCCCTGGATGAGTTGGGTACAGCGCCAGAAGATGGCGCTTCTATGAACGCGCCATTTTCCGGGGTGGCTGCGGACTGCAATTTGTAGCGGGGGGGGGCCCAGAAAGCTTGGGCCTCCCTGCGCTGCAGATTCCAGCCCCCAGCTGCCTAGTTGTACCTGGCTGGACACAAAAATAGGGCGAAGCCCCACGTACTTTTTTTTTAATTATTTCATGAAATTCATGAAATAATTAAGAAAAAAAGGCCTTCCCTATATTGTTGTGTCCGGCCAGGTACAAATAGGCAGCTGGTGGTTGGGGGCAGCCCGTTCCTGCCTGCTGTACCTGGCTGGACACAAATATAGTGCGAAGCCCCACTTCAATTTTTTTTAATTATTTCATGAAATTCATGAAATAATTAAGAAAAAAAGGGCTTCCCTATATTGTTGTGTCCGGCCAGGTACAAATAGGCAGCTGGTGGACCCCAACCACCAGCTGCCTATTTGTACCTGGCCGGACACAACAATATAGGGAAGCCCTTTTTTTCTTAATTATTTCATGAAATAATTTAAAGAAAATTGACGTGGGGCTTCGCCCTGTTTTTGTGTCCAGCCAGGTACAACTAGGCAGCTGGGGGCTGGAATCCGCAGCGCAGGGAGGCCCAAGCTTTCTGGGCCACCCCCGCTGCAAATTGCAGTCCGCAGCCACCCCGGAAAATGGCGCGTTCATAGAAGCGCCATCTTCTGGCGCTGTACCCAACTCATCCAGGGCCCTGATGCGGTGGCTCACTGGGTAATAAAGGGGTTAGGGCCAGCTTGGCATTATCAGCTGGCCCTAAGCCCGAAATTCATGGGGTCACGCCAATATTAGACATGACCACCATGAATTTCTAGTAAAGTATTTAAAAAAAACACAACACCCAGAAAAAAGTCCTTTAATTGAAATAAACACACAATTCTTTATTGTTCTAAATTAAACCATACTTACCATCACGCCCATTCCAGCTGAAGCCAACGATCTCCTGAAATAAAAGAAAAATAATAAAGCAACATCATCCTTACCTTTCCATGGTTCCCATGACAGCTTCAGCTCTGCTACATCGAGATGACAGGCTGGACCGCAGCAGAACGCTGCCATCCAGCCTGTCATCCCGCAGACACTGAGAAGCGCAGGCTTGCTTGCGCTCCACAGTGTCTCTCTGTGAGGGCATCCAGATGAGCCGAGTTAATGTCCAATGAACTCGGCTCACCTCATGCACGTCACTGACAGCGTGGGAAAATTCTCCTGCACTCAGCGCTTCAGCGTGGGAGAATTCTCACACTGAAGCGCTGAGTGCAGGAGAATTCTCCCACGCTGTCAGTGACGTGCAGGAGGTGAGCTGAGTTCATTGGACATGAGCTCACCTTATGCACGTCACTGACAGCGTGGGAAAATTCTCCTGCACTCAGCGCTTCAGCGTGGGAGAATTCTCACGCTGAAGCGCTGAGTGCAGGAGAATTCTCCCACGCTGTCAGTGACGTGCAGGAGGTGAGCTGAGTTCATTGGACATGAGCTCACCTTATGCACGTCACTGACAGCGTGGGAGAATTCTCCTGCACTCACCGCTTCAGCGTGAGAATTTTCCCACGCTGTCAGTGACGTGCATGAGGTGAGCCGAGTTCATTGGACATGAACTCGGCTCATCTGGATGTCGTCACAGAGAGACGCTGAGCAGCGCAAGCAAGCCTGCGCTTCTCAGTGTCTGCGGGATGACAGGCTGGATGGCAGCGTTCTGCTGCGGTCCAGCCTGTCATCTCGATGTAGCAGAGCTGAAGCTGTCGTGGGAACCATGGAAAGGTAAGGATGAGGTTGCTTTATTATTTTTCTTTTATTGCAGGAGATCGTTGGCTTCAGCTGGAATGGGCGTGACGGTAAGTATGGTTTAATTTAGAACAATAAAGGATTGTGTCTTTATTTCAATTAAAGGACTTTATTCTGGGTGTTTGTGTTTTTTTTAACTTTGACTATGGGGTTAGTAATGGGGGTGTCTTATAGACGCCTCTCCATTACTAACCTGGGCTTGATGTCAGCTGGCATTATAAGCTGACATCAACCCCAACCCTATTACCCCCTGCCACCGCACCAGGGCAGCGTGGAAGAGCGAGGCTAAGTGCCAGAATTGGCGCATCCTATGAATGCGCCATTTCTGGGGCGGCTGACGGCTGGTGTTTCTAGCCTGGGAGGGGGCCAATATTCATGGCTCCCTTCCTGGGCTATTAATATCAGCCCCCAGCTGTCTGCCTAGCCTTTGCTAGCTATTAAATTAGGGGGGACCCCACGTCATTTTTTTTGGGGGGTCCCCCATTTTAATAGCTAGTAAAGGCTATGTATTCAGCTGGGGGCTGATATTAGTAGCCTGGGAAGCTCCGTGGGTATTACCCCCTTCCCAGGCTTCAAACATCTGCCCCAGCCGTCTGCTTAACCTCCGCTAGAGCCTAAAATTAAGGGGAACCCCACTCCAATTTTTTTAATAATAAATCCTTTATTTTAATACTAAATGACAAGTACAGTAACCAACACTATCACTGTACTTCATATATATGTGACTGACATGTTTCTATCTATCTAATCTATGTGTGAAGCTCTGTTCTGTTATAAATTGTCGGGTACCGCTGCTGAATTGCCGGCCGGCTTTTTTAAAGAGACGGTGCATGAAAACACTATTATTTTTTTTGATAAATCCTTTACGCTAAATGACAAGTACAGTAAGCAGCACTTTCACTGTACTTCGTATATATGTGGCTGACATGTTTATATCTATCTAATCTATGTGTGAAGCTCTATTCTTTCGGTTCTAAATTGTCGGGTACAGGTGTATGCCGCTGCTGAATTGCCGGCTTTTCATGTTTCACTGTTGGCACTGTTCCCATCGATTTGGGCAATCACTGTAATGCCACAACCACCATGGCTGTGGCATTACAGTGAGTGGCAGACAATCCCTGCATGATTGGTGCTCTAAATAGCGCCAGACATGCAGGACACGCTTTTGGTGCACGAACAGTTATCGAACATAACCTCGAACAGCCGAATTTTTTGCAAATCGTTCGGGTTCGTCGAACAACTCGAACACCGCCCAAAACAGCTCGAATTTGAGATTGGCGAACAGTTCTAGTCGAACACCGCTCATCTCTAGTCTCAACAACTATGTCTGGATAAAAAGTAGAAAAGGTAGTACTCCAATATATTAAACAAGATGTGTTAGTTCATCCTTATTCACAGGTATGATGCTTCAGCTACTCCCTATTTTAAATATAGAACTGTTCAAAATATATAACTGTGATAAAACCCTTTACAGATATTTTATTATATATTTCATTAAGGGAACAGGTCCTCATCCGCTCAGTAACTTAATAAAAAAATCTATGGGTCTGAACAACACAAGCAGCATTTGCTGAATGTCCAAGAATGATACTATTTTAAACTCCACAACTTCAAGGAGTTTCAGATTTCCCCAACTTGCCCTTTGGGGGCTATCAGTGGAATATAGACGCTGTTTGTGACAGACTGCGCATTGTTGCTTCAATGCTTATACAGGCTGATGCAGTGTAAAAACAGCATCACAGGTCATGATGGCCTCTGTCAGGAGCATATTGATTGAAAGTAAATGAGATGCTATAAACTGCACATGAGCTACATTGTGTTGAGAAATTTCAAAAGATTTGTCGCTAGTTTTTGCATTTTTAGAACTAATTGTGCACATGAAATAATATTACTTTATTAACATCTATTAATCATTGCATTCACATTAGCAGTAATATTAGTTAGCAATATTAACATCTGCTAATAGAGATGTGTGAATATTTTAAAATTTAAATTTGCTCTCTTAGGCAAATTTTTCTCACAAATTTGATTCATAGTCAATCAATTTGAATTGAATTGCAAGGGCTGCAAAGCCTCCAGTTGCCCTACATTGTGTCAGCAGTGATGCACACTGCTCTCCCGGGTTGTCTAATGCTGGGAGGAGTAATGACATACTGCTCTCCACTCCTCTCAGAGTTAGACAACCCGGGAGAGCAGTGCGCGCGTCACTGCTGACATGATCATCTGCTGCTGACTGTCGCTCACTATGTGTAAGTATAAGGAACAGAACACTGTTGCGTCCTGATGGCTTTTTATATCACCGCTCGTCCTAGAGTTAGGCAATCCGGGAAAGCGTTAGGTATAGGCAACGCTGGCTCATGTGTCTTATGTTTATTTTGCCAGCAGGTGTCAATGGCTGGGCCCTCCGGTGAATTTTTCGATGGGCCAGTTCGACCCTTCTCCAAAGTAAGTGGAATTGTGTATTATGAAGAGCTATTGAACGACAAAGGGCCATATTAAGTTCTTGCATAGGGCCCTCTTCAGTCTGTGTCCACCAGTGGTTCATATGCTGTATGTATGCTAGCCATTGGACATAAAGGCAGCAGACTGTAACCTGTGAGATGTGAGATTCCAGCTGTTGTAGCACTACATCTCCTAGCATGTTCTCCAGGTGCAATTCTCTGCACTTAGGGCGATTTCACACGTCCGGATACCGGAAAAGCCCATACCGGAGATATCCGTGTCTGTGTGTCTGTGTGTGGCAGCCGTGTGCCGCCCGTGTCCCGCATCAGGAGCACACGTACCAGAGCTTGGGAATCATTGTACAGTTAGCTCTGTTCCCAGGCGCCAGGTGCTGAACGCTGCCCTCATCATGGTTTCCTGCCGGCGCTGTGATCAGCACCAGCAGGGACAATGATGAAAGTAGTAGTAGTCTGCTCCTGCAGTGTCGGACTGTAAAACTAAGAATAAAATAAAAAATCCTTATACTCACTTAAGTGCTCCCCGCTGTAATCCATGCGACCGATCACGCCGAGGAGCCAGGGAGAATGACTCCTGCAGCGAGCGGCCTCAGTGAGTGACAGAACACCGCTCGCTGAGCGCAGCTCCAGGGCCGCTCGCTGCAGGAGTCATTCTCCCCAGCTCCTCTGCTGAGCAGTTACATGGATTACAGCGGGGGACACTTAGGCAGGTGAGTGTATGGATTTTTTTATTTTATTCTTATTTTTACAGTCAGACACTGCAGGAGCAGAATACTACTCTCATCATGGTCCCTTGCTGGTGCTGATCGTAGCACCAGCAGGGAACAATGATGAGGGCAGTGTTCACCACCCCGTGCTTGGGAACAGCACTAACTGTACCGCTGATTCCCATGCACCAGTACGCGTCACACAAATGGCATCCATGTGCGGTACATGTTTACATGGACCCATTAAATTTAATGAGTTTGTGTGATCTATGCTGTCGTCCAAAAACGGACATGTTAGCGTGTTTTGCCCATGGACGCACGGTCCGTGGAAACACACTGACATGTGCGCAGGCCAATTCCTTTGAATGAATCTACGTGTTTCAGTGTCTCTGGGAAAACATGTGGAAACTGTCACCACACGTCCCGGAAATACTGACGTGTGAAGGAACCCTAAGACAAAGCATGCAATGTCACGTTGGCCAGCACTTCATTGCAGCTGTATTGGTTACACATGGCTCTGGACGGTGCAGGATGGAGGATGTGGCACAATTGCTAATAGAAATATGGGTTGTTTTGATAATATTTAGACATGTCCTAATAAAATATTATACACCAGAGTAACTCTTTAAAGTCTTCTGCAGTCTCCTAGTTTATTCATTGTAAAAAGAGTATTACAATGACATGGAATTGACAGTCATGCAATTCTTCATTATAATAATCACATTAGCTCTTAAGGTGGAGCTGTACTTTAATTGGCCCAAAAAACCTAATACCTGGCAGCTCCTTAGTGTATGTATACACTAGTATCCCACCCACTGCATTGAAATTCTAGTTACCATGCAGTGGTTATCAAATCTATTTCACTACTTATGACACCGTACTAAAAATACCATCGCGGAGGGCGCAGATGTTCATACTCAGGTATACGCTGCTACTGAATGTGCCTTAGTGGCATGCTCAGCAGTGGATGGGTTAATACTCACGCCAGATCTGGGCTGCTGCTCTGCCTCCTCCTCGCCAGCTATAAAATACAATGCAATGAACAGAGCTCAGACTGAGACAGGATCAGAAGTCACAAGCTTCACGTGGAGCCCATCTGAATGGAGCCATTGCTTTTCTGACAAGTGACAGCACTAAGCTCAGGGGGAGTGATCAGAGGCAGCTGGGAACTACTGGGATCCCCCCCAATAACATAGACGCAATGCATGCTTAAATATGAAGACAATCCCTGGCTTCCCATCATCAGTGAAGTCTCACACACAGGGACTGTGATACTTTAGTAGTCACCACCTCCATTGCCTGAGCCTGGATGCAGCCAGAGAGCTGATCTTCTGCATTCATCAGCATCCAGGACTCCGTTTATTGTCATCAAATCATAAACTTTTCCCCCTCTGCTGGGAATCTGAAGACCTCCTTTTCTTGATCTCATAAAATGGGAGCTGGGGAGATCCAATTGTGGATGATCATATCAATCTGCTTGATCCATGGTAAATAGATTTCACTATTACTCTGCATTCCCCCCTATCCTATAACACCCCATTCTCTATAAGTCCAAGGCCATGCACATGATGAGCTGATCCCTGTACAAGCCTCCCTCTCTCACTTTGTCTCTCTCTCCCATCTCTCCCTTTCACTTTCCCTCTATACTGTGTATGTCAGTAGAATGTGCTGCTGTGCTGTCCATGGTACTGTACATTGCCTCCCTGGATGAGTAGTGCTGATCATGCTCTTCTCTTGGTTTGAAGTGTCCCTGCAAGGAGAATACCAGAGAAAGCTCTACAGGGAATTACTGAAGAATTATAATCCTTTAGAGAGGCCAGTGGCTAATGACTCCCATCCACTCACTGTCTACTTTGGGATGAATCTGATGCAGATCATGGATGTGGTAAGTGTTACAGAATATATTGTGCCTGTGTATTCTTCTCAATCTGCTGTGCTGGAATAGGTGCAATACTCATTTCTGGGGTCGGGTGAGGATAACATAGCTGATAATGATAGTGATTACCTAACACAGCTCTTCTATATCGTAGAATAATATGAAGTTAATAGATGTACACATCTTTTCTTCAGGGTTATACTTTATGCTAACTTTGTATCAGTTTTTTAAGATCACCTTGGACCTCTATCCCCTTGGACTTCTATGGGGAGTATAATAATTTTTAGGTGTGAATTATACAGAAGTCTCACCACTACTTGAGTTCCTCTACACTTCTCTCATACCCAGGTGACACCTAACCCTACACCTAATATATACTAACATATAATGTACAGTAGGTTTGTATGGCTAGAAAAGTTAATTGTGTTAAGCACATTTATTTTGTGCTTTATTTTCCACTGTTTTGTCACATAGACAAATTTCTTTCCAAAATGGTATATTTCGTTACCCTAATAACACCAACGGAGTGGGTATGATCCAAGGGCTATACGTTAGACTGCGCTGTATCTTTAGTATAGTAGTTTTCCCGGAAGAGATTATTTGACAAGACCAAAAAAGAGTTTCTTGAAGTCAATGAGCAAATATGTCTACTAAGGGCATGAGTACAAGTTTAGTATTTGCAACAGATTTTTCAGCTGCAGAAACCAGGGTAATGGCAGGAAAATCACTGCATAAAATAAGCTCCCCCCAACATTTTTGTATGTTTTTTGATGCATTTTTACTTTCTTCCCCCCCCCCCCGTTCATTTGAATGGGTAAAAACGCTGCAAGAAGAATTGACATGCAGTAGATCTGCAAAATAAAAAAACTCCTTCAATTCTGCAAGGAAAAAAAAAGCAGCACGTGCGTGAGATTTCAGAAATGTCATTCACTCTGCTGATATTGTAAAATGCTGGGTTTTTTTCTGCTGGAAAAACGCAGCAAAAGCGCAATGTGTGAACAAGCACTTAGGATGCATTGTTCATGCCATGAGTCCAATGTAATAAGCACTGGTCAAAAGCATTAAGCATCAGAATATTTCTTTTGGCTTTATGGTCATTACACGACAACAGAGTAAAGACTAGGTAGAGTGATTTTTTTTTTTTACAAAAGTTTCTCTGGATACAAAACTCATTGTCATAGCAACTTGCATCTTTGGGACAGAACATCATTGAAGAACATTTTCCTTAAATTCTTCACAGGAGTGTTCTTATGTTCTAAAGGGATGGCATATTGGTGAGGGTCTGACACCCCCAGATCCAGGAATGGCTCCTGCACATTCTCTTTGTACACTTTGCTCCATCCATCTGCTGGGCAGTGGGAAGTATAGTTACCTATACATACAGTAAATTGTTGGCGCCACCATGCGGAAAAGGGGCCACAGCACTAACTTAGGGCTCCGGAGGTCGCACCCCCACCAGTTATGAAGGAATTGCATATCACTTTACCCCTCACATGCACTACTTCTTGTGTAATACTTCTAGGTATTGTTATCCAAATTAACAAATAACTTGCTTAATGCGAAAGGTAAAATAATCTGAATGGACTTGTTTTTGCAACTTGTGCATAGGTTTCATTCAGATGAATGGGGCAGCTGCCGAAATTTCTGCATTAAATCTTCTGCATGTGAACAAAGCTTTAGTCTCTCCTCGTGCTAGTTTTGTGAAAAGGTAATTGGTGTTGCAGCTGGATATTATAGATACATGAGCTTGTGAAGTGTCACAAGTAATTGTGTAAAACTCTTTATTAGCATAATAAGTAATATTAATTCTGTTATTTGTATTCATTTTTGCTGTTTTATCCCCTTTGCACTATTAGTATTTTCCCCATACTTCTAACAGCAAAGTAAATATGAATAATTTGACGTGCTCGGTTTGTTGCCATGCTATTGGTAATGACGTACATTAATATTTGCTACTTTATTGCTGGTTGTTTGGAAGTCTGTATGACAAGTCTGGCTTATTATACATGGATGCAAATAACTAGAAGATGATGTGTATGTAGTAATTATGGGACTACTGTGTTTTTCTTAAGAAAGAAAGAAAAATGTTAGCATTCAGGGCCAATAGCACAAATTAATGATTACTAATACAGTCTCATGTTTCTAACATACTGACATTCATTATTTGCTTTGGCTACTAATTATTGGTTTTCATTTATTTTCTCCATGTTCTGATGTAAAATTCTGCTGTGCAGAATGATATGTGTCTGCTTTTTAGTGATAGAAATTGAAATAAGAAATAAGTGTATGTATGAAATGCCGACTTTTAAATTAAAGACCTACTATTCTGCTGGATAAATGGTGATAGAAGGAGACTGTGGTTTCAATATAGTGTAGAAACCAAAAAAGTGTAGCAGCACACACTGTCCACTAATGTGTATGCAAACATTGAATATGTGAATGATAACTGCATTATTGCCAAACAGAATATACTTTTAAAAAGAAGGTGCTTCTCATTGATTGGCCCATTTGTCTGTTCCCACCAGTCATGACAAGGTGACCTTTCTCTGGAGGGACCATAACAATTTCTATCAGATATACCTTTTGCTGGCCAAATGCCTACGCATTTAAAGGTGTTGTCCCAAGAACAAAGTACATTTTAATCAATAGATCTTGGAATAATAAGTTCCACAATTGGATGTGTTAAAAAAAATGTTCTTGTCCTGCAATAATCTTATAAATGTGCCCCTGCTGTGTACTGTGTAATGGCTGTGTCTGACCGCGCAGGAACATGGTCTGATCATACCACATCTCCTGGGCAGGGGAGGAAGCAAAAGAGTATACAGACATTACAGTAGGGGATCACAGCTGATTTTTTTTGTGAGGTAAAACATTGTTTAAAAACAGGCAGTGAAATGTTTTACCTCACAAGAAAGAATCAGCTGTGATCCCCTGCTGTAATGTCTGTATACTCTTTTGCTTCCTCCCCTGCCCAGGAGCTGTGGTATGATCAGACCATGTTACTGCATGGTCAGACACAGCCATTACACAGTACACAGCAGGGGCACATTTATAAGATTATCTCAGCACAGGATGCATATAGCTGGTGACTGCGAATGGAAGTTGGAGGTATGATCTGATATTTGATACTTCCAAGTATGAGGATGAAAGCACTTTAACCACTTACTTGTCTTTGAAACAAACCATAAGATTTATATAGAAAAAAAAAGAAAAATCTAATGTAATGATAGGTTTCCAACAGATATAATGAGTGAAGTGTTTAGTTATCTCTGGCAGTCCCATGAGTGAATGGTGTGGCGGTTGGGCATGTGCTCTGCCACTCAGCAGTTAAAAGTTCCCTGTTTTGGTGATTACTGGGAGTCTCAATGATCAAACCAATATCAGTCGAGAAGTTATCACCGCTCCTCCACATAATATTGTACTAAACAGCTGTGTTTCTTTGCTGCAAACTAATACTAAATACAATCTTGAGTCTATCACGAAAACGTTTGTTCATAAGTGTCAATTGTGCTGCAGAACAAAGACCTCAACAATAAAAATGATACGTTTGACACATTATGCATAAATAATTTTTTAATGGATATTTTTTACATTTAAAGGGAATCTGTTATATAAAATGACGCTATTAACCTGTAGGTATGGGGTTAATCTTCAGTTTATTAGCATTCTGACACCGTGCAGTGCTGGCACTGAGAGCCCTGCTGCCAGGAGAAAATTAACTATATTCCCCCGGTAGTGTTCAGCTTCCAATCATGGGGGCGGTGCAGGTTCAGTCACCGCTCTGTGCATAAAGAGCTGCAGCTGTAACCGTGCCCCCAACACTGATTGACAGTGGGCTCAGCATTAGTTCATTTCAGTTCATTATCCGACAGCGGGACTCTCAGTGCTGGTGCTGCACAGAAATTATATCATATCCCAACCAGTGGTGAACACAGACGAAAGAGGGCCATTGTGTGCAAGAACGGTATATGGGCCCCTCTTTGTGTCTGTGACAGGACCTGCTTACTGATTTGAAGGTGAAATTGGGCCCCCTTACTCTTGGGCCCCTGTGTGGCTGCACACGTTCAACCAATGATATGTCCGCCCCTGATCCCAACCCTAATTCTGATGAATCTACCACATGATGGAAGTATAGATTAATTCCCCCTGTATTGTGATGCATACTGTATAATTCTAGTGTTCTATTGATGGCAAGAAATCTGTGAGTCTATTCCACATATGTTGAATCCTAGAATTACATTGTTCAACAATGTGTAGTGGAGCTAAGGGCAAAGCTGCATCGTGCATTTTTTACTTAGTTTTAATTAGTCTAAAGGTATGTGCACACTGCCTTTTTTTCTTCAGATTCCACATGAATATGTGCACAGCAATGTAAAAACGAGTTGCTGTGCACATGTCTCCTCTTTTGTCACTTCCTTTAACTGCTTCAGGCTTCAAAAGCTGTGCAGCAGATAAAAGAAGTGATCGATGCACTCTTGTGGTAGCTTCCGCTTGGAAGCCAACTTTATTTTATATATAGAATATTAAAAAAGACACCAGCGGCAGAGTCGCCGTAAAAGCTGTCCAAAAAGGTATCAAAAAAGATGCTTCAAGTAAAACAATGCGATGTACGCATACCCTAAAACTGCATGGAGTTTTTGCATACACAGGTGTGGTTTTGACTAATAATTGTTTAGTGGGATCATTACCAAAGATCAATTTATTCAATGTTGATTACCTTTACTGATACTCCTGGTAAGCAACATGCAGTATCAGCTGGCTAACTTCTGCACACTGTTAAAAAAGTATGGTGAGGACAGGGATAAATATGACAAAAGTCACAAAATTTGGGTGCAACTAAGAAGCTATGTCCACAAGTAGCATTTTTGCTGCATTTTTTTCTTCAGCCAAAACCTATTCTCTTGGACGTAAAAATGCTGTGTTCAAAACGCCAATTTTTCACCGTTTTTGTAGCATTTTTGTCACTTTTTTTGTGCACCATTTTTTCGGTGTGGATTACGTGTGCTTTGTCTACAGTACATGTTTAATAAAGTTAGTTTTATTCAGCAAAAACGCTTAAAAATGCTGCGAAAATGCAGCAAAAAACGCTGTTGCGTTTTTTTCTGTATTTTTTCTTATGTTTGCATTGTGAAAAAATGCTGCCAAAACTATGAAAGAATTGACATGCTACAGATTTAAAGAACGCTGCAGTTCTCAAATGAGTTAGGAAAAAAAACAAGTGTGTGTTTGAGATTTCTGAAATCTCATAGCTTTTGCTAATACTGTAAAAAACAGCTCTTAATTTGAATAAAAAAACGCAGCAAAAATGCTGCATCAGAACATAGCCTTACAGACAATTTTGTGCGTTTCAAATATTTTCACACGGAATTTTGGCAAAAATTGTTTAATGATTTGGCCTCTAGGGCCACGTTCAAACATTCAGAATTTAGTCAGTTTTTTACCTCTATATTTGTAAGCCAAAACCAGGAGTGGAACAATCAGAGGAAAAGTATAATAGAAACACGTCACCACTTCTCCATTTTTCTCCCACTCCTGGTTTTGGCTTATAAATACTGATGTAAAATACTGACCAAATACTGAATGTGAGAACGTGGCCTTAGAGTATATTTCCATGAGTCATTTTTATCAGCAGCAAGAACTGTAAACTGTTGATGCGATTAGTTTTTTGCTATTCTCACATTTAATTTAATTTACGTGTTTCACATTCAAAAGCAACAAAAACTGTTCAACAAACAACAAAAGTTTGTGATATCAGTACACAAGGTTGTTGTCCTATTTTTTCTCATTGCTGAAGAAGAGGACAAAATTGATTCATATAAATGCACCGTTAGTTCTCATGCATTCCTTATTTTTTGGATGATTTCACAAATAATCTCTTAGTGAGTCGCTCTTTTTCTATTTAGATAGAGTTTGAGTGCACAGAATAAAACCTTATCAACTATAAATTAGGAAGGCAGCAATTTTTTTTTCTTTAGGATCCAAATCAGAGCTGATTTTTGGGGCTATATATTCCAACTTTGAAAAGTGTACCAGTTAGAAAGCAATAAAACTAAGATGTAATAAGCTTTGGAGTTGTCCTACCAAACTCTTTGTACAGTGCAGGATAATATGTATAGTCCATGTAGTATAGACTGCTGAAATCACAGCAGGCACAGTCTGTCATTAAACGACCTATGTGTACTAGTAGTGCTGCATGGATGATTTAAATCAGTGATTCTCAAACTCCAGTCCTCACTGCCCCCCCAACAGATCATGTTTTCAGGATTCTCTTAATATTAGACAGGTGTGAGAACTTGTGACAATTACTGATACCTTTATAGTAATTCCATCACCTGTGCAAAACTAGGGAAATATTGAAAACATAACCTGTTGGGGGACGATAAGTAGAGATGAGCGGATCTTTTGAAATTTGAATTTGTCGACTTCACCAAATTTTTCACCAAAATTTGATTTGTGATGAATATATTTGTGCAAATTTCAATACTTGGAAAGCTTGTTATTGGTTGTAAAATACACATGGGAGAGAGGAGCAATAGAGGATCCCACTCATCGTAAGAGCTTAAAATTTATAAGCAAGAAAGAAAGAGGACCCTGCTGACCATAAGAGCTTACACTCTATAGGAGAGAGAGAACCGCACTGATCATAAGAGCTTACACTCTACAGGAGAGAGGACCCCACTGAACATAAGAGCTAACACTCTACAGGAGAGAGGACGCTGCTGACCATAAGAGCTTACACTCTACAGGAAAGAGAGAAGACTCCACTGATCATAAGAGCTTACACTCTACAGAAGAGAGAGGACCCCACTAATCATAAGGGCTAATATTCTACAGGAGAGACAGGAACCCACTGATCATAAGAGCTTACAATTTACAGGCAAGAAAGAGAGAAGACCATACTGATCTTAAGTGCTTACACTCTAAAAGAGAGAGAGAGGACCCCACTGATCATAAGAGATTACACTTTACAGGAGAGAGAGGACCCTGCTGACCATAAGAGCTTACACTCTACAGGAGAGAGAGGACCATGCTTACCAACAGCGCTAACACACTACAGCAGAGAGAGACTTGCCCAGTGACTGTGGAGATGGAAAATGACTGTGCCTACCAAACTGTGCTCCACTAAGAACCACTGATTTTTGATGGCCCAGGTACTGACCAACTCTGTATAAGATGTGATAATTTGTAAGTTGTAATAGCAGCAGGACATTATGGGGAAACCCATAGAGCAATGCAATATGACATTAACCTGCTCTCTGATGCTTTAGCAGTGTGGGAAATGGTGCTAGGCATTTTTTTTTTTTGCAAATCGAATCTCAAAATGTTTAAATTTGTGTGAAACGCGATTTTCTGGTAATTTGATTCGAGCTAACCATGAGGACTGGAGTTTGGGAAACACTAGTTTAAATTCTAAATGGTTCTAATTCTCATCATGAGAACGATTGTTGGTTGTGGAGGTTATTTTTAAAGATTATATACAGAGATCACCACTAGGCGAGCACTGAAATGCTCGGGTGGCCCGGCGGTCTGCAGAAGGCCTAAAAATTGCCCAAATCGATGGGAACAGTGCTTAAATGGCATGGGAACAGCACAGGGAAGACCCCTGGAAGCATTTCTGACTCCCAGGTCACTCCTGTCAAGATTGTTGTCAGAGGTATTAGGCCACTTTTATGGACTCACAATACTCACATACTAAAGCGAAACCAAAATGGATTTTCCTGGGAAATATGTTAAGGAACATCCTTTCCAGGGTAATGACTTGTATATAAGGCAAAATAAATAACCAAAAACAAAAAATACTCCTCCACACCTTGGGCAATGTTCACACGTAGCGTTTTTGATGCGTTTTTTTTCACTTTTTCATTGCTTTCAACCGCGAAAAATGCTTTCACCGGGAAATGTCATTTTAACATTTTATAACCTTATTTGGCCATGTGGTGTGTGAGACATGATCAGACACATCCTGTTTCATTTAAGAAGGAGAGACTCTGAAAGTCACAAAGCCTATTTTTATAGGGCCATCAGGCGGCCTTTACTATTCTTAAAGGGCCAACAGTCGACCCTCACTATTCTTAGAGAGCCATCAGCCGGCTAGGCTTTGTTGTTCCCATTACTAAAGAGTGGGTCTCCTATACTGTTATTGCGTATGCAGTGAGTGGCAGGGCTGCCCAAAATTTGGACGCACCCCAATACCCCTTTGAAAATTTGGACACACCCCAATACCCCTTTGAAGAGACTTAGAGGAGGGCCTCCTGAAAACAATGTTCCCATTATTAGGAAGTGGGTTTCCCATTGTGTTTGCCTATGCAGTGAATGCAAGGGTTGGCAAAAATTTGGAGGCACTCCAATGCCCCTTGGAAGAGATGTGGAGGTCAGAGGGTCTCCTGAAAAAATGTTCCCATTATTAGCAAGTGGGTCTCCCATAGTGTTGGCCTATAAAGTGAATGCAAGGGTTGCCAAAAATTTGTAGACACTTCAATGCCCCTTGGAAGAGACGTAGAGGGCCTAATGAAAAAATGTTCCCATTATTAGGAAGTGGGTCTCCCATACTGTTGGCCTATGCAGTGAATGCAAGGGCTGTCAAAAATTGGGAGGCACTCCAATGCCCCTTGCAAGAGACGTGGAGGAGGGCCTCATAAAAATTTTTCAAATTAGAAAGGAACGGGTCTCCTATACTTGCAGTGCCCATGCACTAAGTGTATGGGCTGACAAACATTTACCCCTGGGGGATACAGTATACATGAACATACTGTGTAAACATTTTTTTTATGGGCATCATAAACACCTTTTAAAAAATTATGTGGGTGTTGCATCACGGACCACGGTCACCCTGGTGATATGGTGGTGGAGGATGAGGATGAGGAGAAGGAGGAGGACAAGAGCAAATAGCCAAAATCAGGAAGCGTATACCCATGTGTGGGTGTGAAAAGGTGCATGGGAGTACACCTCCCAAAAAAAGGCACTGGATTTGAGTTTGTTATGCTGATATCATTCGGTGGTGTTGAGAAGTCTGGCCCAATCCAGCCCTTGTTCATTTTTATAAGAGTCAGCCTGTCAGCATTTTCAGTTGACAGGCGGATGCGCTTATCAGTTATAATTCCACCAGCGGCATTAAAAACCCGCTCTGATAAAACGCTGGCGGCAGGGCAAAACAGGACCTCCAAGGCGTAGAGAGCAAGTTCATTCCACGTATCCAGCTTGGATACCCAATAATTATAAGGCACAAAGGAATCACGGAGGACGTTGGTACGGTCAGCAAGCTACTCCCTCAGCATCTTCCCAAACTTTGCACCCCTTGTGAGAGTACCCCACGCCTCAGGGCCTGTGCGATGGGAGGGGCTGAGAAAATTATCCCAGAACTTTGACAGTGTTCCCCTGCCTCTGCTGGATTGGAGTTGTGTCTCTCTCGCCTGTAGTCCTTGGTTGTCCAATAAACCGTGACCTCTGCCGCTAGTGTTTTTAGATGGTACTGCCCCATTTTGGTAGACCTGTCCGCCTCAGGAATAAGAGATATAAAGTTCTCATTGTAACGTGGGTCTAGAAGTGTCACCCACCAGTAATGACTGTCACCCAAAATTTTGAGAACACAAGGGTCATGGGAAAGGCAGCGAAACATAAACTCAGCCATGTGTGCCAGACTGCTAACAGGCAAGACATCCATGTCCTCACCAAGAGGACGACTGACCATGTGTCACACTGTCACAGAATACTGGAGGTAGGGGGCCTAAGCTGACCCTAAGCTGGGGCCCTGACTAATCCCTCATCCTGGAGGTACTGTTAAAGGTACAGAGGTCCAGGCCGCCAGCGTAACCCCTACCTCCTGAGGATCCCTGCACCACAGTAATCTAGTCCTGAGAAGGACCCCGATCACAACAATTGGGAACCAGCGATAATATGCCCACACACAGTATTTAGACGAACGAGACAGTACAAGGGAAAAACCAAAACCACCTTGCATACAACTTCAACAAAACTACAACAGAGGGAACACCAACGGGAAAGGAGATAAATGATAAAGCGAGGAAAGGGAAATAACACTTTCAAATACGCTTATCTCAGCAACTCCAAACACCACGATCCGCTCTGTAAGTCTGAATGAAAAGCTTTCACCGACACCTCACAAACAGACCTGCAGGAATATAAAGGAGTCTCACTAACGAAGCATTGATTGCAGCTGGGCGAGGCTGGACCTCAGCTAGCCCAGAGAGAGAGAGAATTAACTCCTTCACAGCCGAGAAAACACAAAGCACCAACAAGTCAGCTGCGAGAAGTCAGGCTGTGTACTCGTGACGATCTTCGTGGCAACACACCCGTGACAGTACCCCCCCTTGTACGAGGGGCCTCCGGACCCTCAGGGCCAGGTTTATCCGGGTGAGTCGTGTGGAAGGCCCGAACTAATTGGTCTGCGTTAATATCCGACGCAGGAACCCACATCCTCTCCTCAGGACCATACCCCTTCCAATGAACCAAGTACTGAAGGGACCGGCGATTAAAGCGTGAATCAATGACCCTCGATACCTGGAACTCCAAGTTACCATTGACAACCACAGGAGGGGGAGGTAAAGGTGACGGTACCACCGGCGCCACATACCTCTTAAGCAATGATCTGTGAAACACGTTGTGAATTTTAAACGTAGGGGGGAGGTCAAGACGGAATGCCACCGGATTAATAACAGAACTGATTCTGTACGGCCCGATGAACCTGGGACCCAGTTTCCAGGAGGGAACCTTAAGTTTTATATTCCTGGTAGACAACCATACCCGATCGTTCACACTTAGGTCCGGACCAGACACTCTCCTCCTATCAGCCATACGTTTGTATCGGTTCCCCATAGTATTCAGATTCTTCAGCACCCCTCTCCATACTGAAGCGAGAGATGAGGAAAATCGTTCCTCCTCCGGAACCCCCGAAGAGCCCCCCCTACTGAAAGTACAAAACTGGGGGTGAAAACCATATGCCCCAAAAAACGGGGACTTACCAGTGGACTCGCTTCGCCTATTATTGAGAGCAAACTCTGCCAGAGGTAGGAAAGAAGCCCAGTCCTCCTGGTTCTCTGACACAAAACACCGAAGATATGTCTCCAAGCTCTGGTTCATACGTTCCGTCTGACCATTGGTCTGAGGATGAAAAGCCGACGAGAATGACAAATGCATCCCCCGCCGTGCACAAAACGCCTTCCAGAACTTGGACACAAACTGAGACCCCCGATCAGACACCACCTCGGAGGGTACCCCGTGAAGCCTCACAATCTCCCCAATGAACACCTGCGCAAGAGTTTTAGCATTAGGGAGAGCCGGAAGAGCGATAAAATGTGCCATCTTGCTGAACCTGTCCACTACAACGAGTATGACCGTTTTACCCGAAGACGGAGGGAGGTCCGTAATAAAGTCCATAGACAGATGAGTCCAAGGACGCTCCGGGATCTTCAAAGGTAAGAGGGCCCCAGACGGACGGGTATGTGAGGTCTTAGAGCGCGCACAAACCCCACAGGACGCGACAAAAGTTACCACCTCTTTATGTAAGTTAGGCCACCAAAACCGACGCGAGAGGAGATCCACAGTTGCTTTACTCCCCGGGTGTCCTGCAAAAACTGAGTTATGGTGTGCCTCGATCACCTTTTGTCGCAACTGATCTGGAACGAACAGTCTCCCCGGAGGTCCAACAGGGGCGTCCCCCTGAGCCTCCAATATCTCCTCCTCCAGCTCAGAGCATACTGCCGAAACCACCACCCCCTCCTGAAGAACAGGAATCGGGTCGTCCGTATTCCCGGCCCCAGGGAAACTACGAGATAAGGCATCCGCCTTTACATTTTTAGACCCAGGACGATATGTAACGACGAAATTAAACCTGGTAAAAAACAATGACCACCTAGCTTGTCTGGGATTCAGACGTTTAGCGGACTCCAGATATAGCAGGTTCTTGTGATCGGTGATGACGGTGACCGGATGAACTGCCCCCTCCAAAAAATGGCGCCACTCCTCAAAAGCTAACTTAATGGCCAGGAGTTCCCTATTGCCGACATCGTAATTCCTCTCAGCGGACGACAATTTTTTAGAGAAAAAGGCGCACGGATGCCACTTACCAGGGGACGAACCCTGTGACAATACTGCTCCCACCCCTACCTCGGAAGCGTCTACCTCTACAAAGAATGGCTGAGACGCATCAGGTTGAATGAGTATGGGTGCCGAGGCAAAACATTTTTTCAAGGAGGAGAATGCTTGACAAGCCTTGTCAGACCACCTAGAAAAATCCGTCCCCTTTTTAGTCATGTCTGTGAGAGGCTTAA
Organism: Phyllobates terribilis; assembly: GCF_046119375.1. Classification (NCBI taxonomy): domain Eukaryota; kingdom Metazoa; phylum Chordata; class Amphibia; order Anura; family Dendrobatidae; genus Phyllobates; species Phyllobates terribilis. Next base: position 378,869,928 of record NW_027362771.1, on the reverse strand, counting down.
CCACGGACGAGAAATTACGAATGAACTTCCGGTAATAGTTAGCAAACCCCAGGAAACGTTGTAGTGCCTTAAGATTCTCCGGCCGATCCCACTCAAGAACTGCCCGCACTTTCCCAGGGTCCATACGAAAACCGGACGCAGAAACCAGGAAGCCTAAAAACTGGAGTTCCTGTACGGCGAACACACACTTTTCCCACCCTTTGTTCTTCACTGCCCGATGACCGAGGCCGCAGCCGAAAGTACAATTTGCATGCCTCCCGGAAAACAAAAAACTTGTCCCGCCCCCCAGTGAACCTGTCAGGGAGAGCTACTTTAGGTTCTGGTCCGGCTTGCTCCAGAGGATGCAAAACCTTGGACCTAACGTCCGCCAGCCCCATGGACAAACTCTGCAACTGCTGAGCTAGACCGGCTACTGGATCCATGGTAGCTGGAGAAAAACTAAGTTGGTCGGTGAAAATGTCACACTGTCACAGAATACTGGAGGTAGGGGGCCTAAGCTGACCCTAAGCTGGGGCCCTGACTAATCCCTCATCCTGGAGGTACTGTTAAAGGTACAGAGGTCCAGGCCGCCAGCGTAACCCCTACCTCCTGAGGATCCCTGCACCACAGTAATCTAGTCCTGAGAAGGACCCCGATCACAACAATTGGGAACCAGCGATAATATGCCCACACACAGTATTTAGACGAACGAGACAGTACAAGGGAAAAACCAAAACCACCTTGCATACAACTTCAACAAAACTACAACAGAGGGAACACCAACGGGAAAGGAGATAAATGATAAAGCGAGGAAAGGGAAATAACACTTTCAAATACACTTATCTCAGCAACTCCAAACACCACGATCCGCTCTGTAAGTCTGAATGAAAAGCTTTCACCGACACCTCACAAACAGACCTGCAGGAATATAAAGGAGTCTCACTAACGAAGCATTGATTGCAGCTGGGCGAGGCTGGACCTCAGCTAGCCCAGAGAGAGAGAGAATTAACTCCTTCACAGCCGAGAAAACACAAAGCACCAACAAGTCAGCTGCGAGAAGTCAGGCTGTGTACTCGTGACGATCTTCGTGGCAACACACCCGTGACACCATGCTCTCCTCCTCCTCTCTGTCCTCAGGCCATCCACGCTGAACAGACGGTATGACGGTTATGCAGGTAGTACCGTCTATTGCGCATGAAACTAGCTCCTGTTCTTCCTCTTCCTCCTCCTCTTCCTCATTGTCATCCAATCCACGTTGGGATGAGATGAGGCTTAGCTGTGTGTAATCATCCTGTATGGTTCCTTGCTCCATCTCATCGTACTCCACCTGCAATGCATCCTCTTTGATTGTGAGCAGAGAGCGTTTCAGAAGACAGAGAAGCGGGATGGTGACACTAATGATGGCGTCACCATCTTGGTGGAGTCCTCAAAGTTTTGGAGGATGGTACATACGTCTGACATCCATGTCCACTCCTGAGGTCTTATGTGTAGAGTCTGAACTGAATACCGACGGCCTTGTTGAGGCTGGTACTCAACAACTGCCCTCTTCTGCTCACAAATCCTTCCCAACATCTGCAGTGTAGAGTTCCAACGCGTGGGGACATCACACACCAGTCTGTGAGCCGGAAGCTGCAAACGCTGCTGAAACACGGCAAGGGCGGCGGAAGCTGTAGGTGACTTTCTAAAATGGGCACACAGGCAGCGTACTTTAACAAGCTGATCCGGCAGCTCCAGGTAGGTTTTGAGAAACTGCTGAACCACGAGGTTTAGCACATGGGCCAGGCATGGTACGTGTGTAAGCTCGCCTCGCCTCAGAGCCGCCACCGGCTTCCGGCCATTGTCACACACGACCATGCCTGGCTGTAGGTTCAGCGGTGTGAGCCACAGATATGCCTGCTCTTTCAGAGATGTCCACAACTCTTCAGCATTGTGCAGTTTGTGCGGTAAGCATATTAGCTTCAGCACAGCCTTTTGCTGCTTGGCCGAGGCAGTGCTGAAGTGCTTCCAGCTTGTGATTGATGTGGTCATTTCGGAGATGGAGGCTGAAGAGGAGGAGGCTGAGGAGGATGAGGTGCAGGAGTTGTAGACTGTGGGGGCAACCCTGATTGACCTAGTACCCACAATCCTTGGCGTCGGGAGGATGTGTTCCGTCCCAAGGTCCGACTGGGTTCTGGCTTCCACTATGTTAACCCAGTGTGCCGTCAGAGAGATGTACCATCTCTGCCCACAAGCACTTGTCCACATGTCCGTGGTTAGCTGGACTTTCCGGTAACTACGTTGTTGAGGGCACGGCTAATATTTTGGGACACGTGCTTGTGTAATGTGGGGACGGTACACAGGGAGAAATAGTGGTGGCTGGGGACCGAATACCGAGGGTTGGCTGCTGCCATCAGGTTGCGGAATTCTTCCGTCTCCACATGCCTAAAAGGAAACATTTCAAGCGCAAGCAGTTGCGAAATGTGGGAATTTAGTAGTGTGGCCTGTGGGGCGTTGGCTGCATATTTGCGCTTGCGTTCCAAGGACTGGGGTATGGACAACTGAACGCTGCACTGGGTCAAGGATGTGTACGTGCTTCCTGATGCTGCTACTTGAGAATGTGCAACGACAGATGCAGGGCAGGAGGCATCTTCTCATGCACCATGGATAGGGGATTGGCTTGCATACACAACAGCAGAAGAAGCAGTGGTGCCACCCACACACACTGTTCCTGGACCCTAGGGTTCGGCCCACAAAGTCAGTGCTGCCATGTGCCTGATCATGCTGGTGGTGGACAGGCTGGTAGTTTTGCCACCCTTGCTGTTGCTGGCCTGGCAGGTGGTGCAAATGGCCTTTTTGGGGTTATCGGCGGAGTCTTTAAATAACAACCAGACTTGGGAAAACTTAACAGTTGTACTGGCAACTTCCTTCGTGTTGGTGTTACCGGGAATGGTTGCCTGCCTTCTGTCTGCGGCTACCACACTGCTTCTTCCTGCCTATTGGGGTACTCTGCCTCCCTCCCCCTGTGTGCTGCTGTCCTCGCTCTGCATGTCCTCCTGCCAGGTTGGCTCAGTTACTATATCATCCACCACCTCGTCTTCCACTTCCGCACCGTGATCCTCCTCCTGACTTTCTGGCAATTGCGTCTCATCATCGTCCACCTCTTGTGACACTTTCGCACCATCACCTTCGTGTGACCGTGGCTGCTCAAATATTTGGGCATCGCTACATGCGATCTCCTCTTGCCCCGCTTCAAGTGGACCGGGCGAGAGGCCCAAATCTATAAATGGAAAAGTGAACAGCTCTTTGGAGTGTCCAAGTGTGGGATTAGTTGTCCCTGGGCACTCTGCATGGTGGGAGGAAGGAGGTTCAGGGTGAGGAATATTCTGTCCAGACGCACGGCTACTGAGACTTGACCGTGTGGAAGACAGGGTGGTGGTGGTGGTGGCGAAGTGACTGGAAGCATTATCTGCTATCCAACCAATAACCTTTTTACACTGCTCTGTGTTCAATAGTGGTGTTCTGCGGTCCCCTATTAATTTGGGCAGGAAAGTAGAGCGAGAAGATGTGGGTGTTTGTTGTGGCACAATTTCAGCTTGCCCACAGCCTTGGCCTCTGCATGCACCATCACCATCACGTCCAGTTCCCCATCCCTTGCCACATGACTTGCCCATTTTAAAAGGAGGACAATATCTTCCACGCTCACTACAAATGGCTGAATTTGGAGTGAAATTATATATGATCCATGTGACAGACAAACCACAGTTTTAAATAGCTGGCCTGTAGGTAACTATTTTGAACAGCAAACCGGTGTCAAAAACTTTGCTGACACACTGAAACAAATTTTTAATGGAGGCCAGAAATGGCAGTATTTTCTGAAAACGTATATGTGATCCGTGTGATGGAGAAAACAGTTTTAAATACCAGGCCTGTAGGTAACTATTTTGAACAGCAAACCGGTGTCAAAAACTTCGCTGACACAATGAAACAAATTTTTAATGGAGGTCAGAAATGGCAGTATTTTCTGAAAACGTATATGTGATCCTTGTGACGGAGAAACCACAGTTTTAAATACCTGGCCTGTAGGTAACTATTTTTAACAGCCCCGACCTCGTGTCAATAACTTCACTGACACAAAAAATTTCAATGGAGGCCAGAAATGGTAGTATTTTCAGCGCAATTATATGTGATCCATGAGACGGACAAACCACAGTTTTAAATAGCTGGATTTTTAGCGCTTTAGTATGGAAAGGACCTGGCTGTATTCTGCAGTACCAACAGGCAAATGGTGCAGAAAAACGATGTTCTCTGGATTCCTTTTTTATGCAAAAAATGAGGATTAAGATCCAAAAAAAATTATTCCTGGCCCCTGAGACCTGGGCCTATGTCTATAAATGTCTAACAGAAGCAGCAGACAGAACTGGAATGGAGCCTCTTGTCCTATGTGCAGTGCAGTCTGCTATATACCCTGCCTGCCTATATACACTGCCTGCCTGATGTCTCTGCAGATGGATTAGTCCTCAGAAGGACTGTTTGTTAAGATGGATATGTGTAATATACTTCTGTTCTACCTACACTACCTAATAAACAAGCGAATCTCTTCCTAGCTCATCAGAACCTCTCCCTACACTGCCTGATTCCGAAGTGACTGTGACGAGCATGGCGGCGCGACGTCTGATATAGACCTGATGACGCTGTGCGGCCAGCCAATCACTGTAATGCCACAACCAACATGGCTATTACTTTACAGTGAGTGTCAGGCAATCCCTGCATGTTTATTGGCTTGTAAAGAGCGCCAAACATGCAGGAAGGGCACCCGAGCTCCCGCCGAGCAACCCCGGAAATACTCGTCGAGCGCCGAGCATCTCGAGCAGTGAGATGCTCAGGCGAGCACCGAGCAGTAGTGAGCATGCTCGCTCATCACTAAACACCACTATTGCAGAAACGATCACTTAGAGGTAGGTTGCATCTGACCAAGGATAATAAGAAGGCCTCTGCCCAATTGCCAGGTACATTGTCAGCAATTCAGCATTGGGAATATTTTTTTTCATTAGATTAGCAATCTCGTAGTGTATTTGGAAAGTTGTATAATTGCAGTTTTATATAAGCATTGGACCGTCAAAGGTGAGACAACACTTTAAAGGGAATCTGTCATCAGGTTTTTGCTATGTAATCTGACAGCAACATGATACAGGGGCAGAGACCTTGATTCCAGTGATGTGTCCCTTAGTTTACTGGGTGCAGCAGTTGTAATACAATCACAGTCTTCACTGCTGTACATCTAGCAGAGCTCTGAATGCTGTATATAAACCTGCCCACACCACTGATTAGCAGCTTTCTGCGTATACTGAATATTGACAGAAAGCTGCTAATCAATGATGGGACGTGGCTGGACCAGGAGACTAAAGACATCTAGTCATGTAGGGATAACTGCTGGGATTACTGCTGATAAAACACGATAAAACACGATTTTATCAAAACAGCAAAACACAGCCCAATAAGTGACACTACTGGGATCAGGGCCTCTACCCCTTCATCATGCTTTTCTCAGATTATATAGCAAAAACCAGCTGACAGATTCTTTTCAAGAACTGCATAAAAATCTCAATCTGATACTGACATTTCAGCTTGATGTTTCGTAATTCTAAAAAGTATTCTTGTTTGTAATGATTAATCTTTGGAAATTTTATCTCATTGTTCTTGATCTTTTCTAGTTGATTGACTGACCTTTAACCATTATTTATTGTCTGTAATTCAATATAACATGTGAGTCAAGATACATCCAAGACATTTTTATTCTAGTTTAGGTATTAATTATATTTCGGTATAATGGACTTCATGCTGATTTATGCAAGTGTGTTTTTTCTTTCTGAAATTTTAATACATCAGTTACACTCAGGGCTGGACTGAAACTGAAATTCAGCACTGGTATGTGAAAGCCCACTGGCACATGCTGCTCACTCCCCTTCCCCAGATGGGGGGTCTCAATTTTTAACCCCTTTATCCCTGGGCCATTTTTCATTTTTGCACTTTCTTTTTTTGCTCCCCTTCTTTCCAGAGCCATAACTTTTTTATTTTTTGGTAAATACGGCCATGTGAATGCTTATTTTTTGCGGGACAAGTTGTAATATTGAACGACATAATTGGTTTTACCATATTGTGTACTAAAAAATAGGAAAAAAATTCCAAGTGCATTGAAGTTTAAAAATAAATGCAATTCCACAGTAGTTTTTTTTTTTTTTTACCATGTTCACTACATGGTAAAACTGACCTGCCATTATGATTCCCTAGATCATTGTAAGTTTGTAGATACCAAACATGTATAGGCTCATTTTTATTTAAATGGTGAAAAAAAATTCAAAAGTTTGTTAAAAAAAAGGCCATATTTTCCAAGACCCGTAGCGTCTCCATTTTTCGGGATCTGGGGCTGAGTGAAGGCTTATCTACCCCAAAATGACATTTTACCATTTTGGGGTAGATACGATGTTTTGATCTCCCATTATTGCATTTTATTGCAATGTTGTGGCGACCAATAAAACGTAATTCTGGCGTTTTGATTCCTTTTCTCATTACGCTGTTTACCAATTGGATTGTTTTTATATATTGATAGATAGAACACAGCAATACCAAATATGTGTATATTTGATTAATATTTAATTTTTTTTTTTACTTTACACTTACTTCAATAGTCTCCATAGGAGACTAGAAGCTGCAATTGTCTGATCGCCTGTGTGTAGCAGAAATGCTTACTTGCTATGAGCGCCGACTGCTGGGCAGCGCTCATAGTCTCCCGGCAATGACAACCGCAAGGGTGTCCTGCAGACCCCGAGTTGTCATACCAACTCATCAACAACCCGCGTTCATGTGACACGGGCACTGATGGGCGGGTCTTATGACGTCCTTCCGCAGCAGCCATGTTAAATGCCGCTCTTAGAGATTGACAGCTGCATTTAACATGTTAACAGCCGAGGGTGGATTGCGATTGAACCAGTGGCTGTTAGGGGCACATGACAGCTGATCAGATAGGTGTGGGCTCATCGCTGGAACCTGCACCAAAGGAAGAGACCCGACATGTGCCGTACATGTACGGCATATGTCGGAAAGGGGTTTATTACCTTGCCAAAGAAAATAAAAGTTTACTACAAAGCCTATTATTTCCAACAATACCGCTAAATAAAATTAAATAATAATGATAATAATACCACAATAATAATATTGCAGTATAATCAATAAATACTACCAGACCATAGCCAAATATTACAAGCAAATATGTTAATGATAATACTTCCATACTGACCAATAACCAAAACCACTATACTAAGATTGATATTACCAACATACTCTGAGCATATAATGGTAATATCAGTTTTACAGCAGGGATCTGCAGACCATATATATATACAGTACAGACCAAAAGTTTGGACACACCATCTCATTTAAAGATTTTTCTGTATTTTCATGACTATGAAAATTGTACATTCACACTGAAGGCATCAAAACTATGAATTAACACATGTGGAATTATATACTTAACAAAAAAGCGTGAAACAACTGAAAATATGTCTTATATTCTAGGTTCTTCAAAGTAGCCACCTTTAGCTTTGATGACTGCTTTGCACACTCTTGGCATTCTCTTGATGAGAAACCATATAGTACTATTACCAGTGCACTAGTAATAATGCCCTTCTATGCCCTGCACAATAATAGTACCCTCCTTTTGCCCCGTCTGTGCTCCTACACAGTAATAATGTTCTCCCTGTAATTCTTCATGGTATTAATGATCTCCTGTGCCTCCTTTAATAACCCCTCCCATGACACCTTTTAATTCTAATGACCCATACCTCTTTATCATAATAAAAACACCCTCTTTGCTTTTTTTATATCTTTAATAATAATACATATGTGCTTTCACTATAATGACAATACTAATTAATTTAATTAATAATAATTAACTATAATTATTATTAACTTTATAGTGAAAGCACAGGGGTAGGAGATTATAATACCCTAATGCACAACTGAGTCCGCTCGCCATTCGGTGTGGAGCCAAATCGCCTTTCCCGGATCCGGTCAGAGAAGTCGCAGTAACTCAGATGAGAAAAAAGGAAAGGATGATCCAGCGTATCAGGCTAGTTTCTTAAAATAATACATAGCTTTTATTGTGCCCATTAAAACACCAATGTGGAGCAATGTTTTAATGGACACAATAAAAGCTATATTTTATTTTAAGAAACTAGCCTGATACGCTGGATCATCCATTCCTTTTTTCTCATTATAATTCCCTAGTTTGCCTCCTTATAATAATGCCCCTCCTTGTGCCTCATTATAATAATGACCCTCAATGACTCTTTATTGTAATATTGCCACTGTACAGGGGAATACATAAAAATCATGGGGCCCCATAGCAAAAATCCTCTAATGGCGCATAGACACAGTGACAGAAGTACATACTTCCCAACTTTTAAAGACAGGGTGAGAGACATTTAATTTCAGTACTTACAGTTATTTTGCCATTATTAAAGCCCCTTAGAGTTCTCACTCAGTATGATACCCCTTCCATGTCCCCCATAGAGCATGATGCTCCCAAAAATGACCCCATACAGTTTGATGACCTCCACTGTGCCCCCAACATATGTGCTCATGTTCTTCCACCCACACAGTATGATTTCCCCATAATCCCAGCACACAGTATGATCTCCCACAACTCCCCACACAGTATGATGTCCCCCACAGAATCCCATACACAATATAATGGTCAGTACAGCCCACCATACATAGCATGATGATCACCACAGCCCACCATACAGTATTAAGGCCCCCACAGCCTCTCCTATATGGATATTTGGTATAATGGCATCCACACCTCTTCCACCACTGCACCCTTTTCCAAAGCCGATTAATTTCTTGTATACTGTATATAGCGTACAAGTAGAGTATAAGTAAAATGTGAAGAGAGTTAGTCTGTATGGTTCTGAGCAAATGTTTTAGGAAGGTGTGGCAATTTTTTTTTATCACCTAGCATCCTTATGATGTCAGTATGCAATGCATTTTTAGCATAATCTTTTACATACTATAATGCTCTATGTAACTTAAAACTAGTTTACAAAACTAATAAACCAATCTCACATAAAGAAATCAATAGATAGATGATAGAAAGATATTAGATGTAGGTCAGCATGGTGGCTCAGTGGTTACCCCTGCAGCCTTGCAGCGCTGGGGTCCAAATCCAAGCAAGGGCAACATCTGCACGGAGTTTGTATGTTTTCCCCGTGTTTGCGTGGGTTTCCTCCCACACTCCAAACATATACTGATAGGGAATTTAGATTGTGAGCCCCAATGAGGACAGTGTCCATAATGTCTGTTTAACTAATGGTACTATATAAGTGAGTAACATAAATAAATAAAATATATATTAAATAGATATCCTGAAGATATATCATTTCATAAGCCCCCTACATATTATAAACTTTTTAAATTAAATAGCTTTTTAGGCTTGTTTTACTTAATGAATAAATAATTAAAGAAAACGTTGTAGGCTCCCCCCTATTTTTTGATAACTAGCAAAGGTAAAGCAGACAGCTGCTGGCTGATATTATCATGCTGTGAAGGTCCATGGATATTCGGCCCTTCCCAGTCTAAAACAACAGCCTGCAGTGACGCGCCCCCTGGGCCGCGTGTGTGTGGGGATACCCGGAACCGGACCCGTTGCGGATGCTGGGGATTGTAGTCCTCGTGTGGCGGGGACCCGATCCCGTGGCTCAGGGTGGTCAACTCAAATGGCAGTCTATTTATGTGTTTTTTATGATTAAATGTCCGACTACGCCACCCGTGGATTGCGGTCAGAGTGAACCGACGCTGCAGGGCAGACCGCCGAGGCTGGTGTTGTAAGCGCAGCAGGAAATAGTATAACTCCCCACGGGAGGAGTATAGCCTCAGGGCAGCATGTGTGGATGTTGGGGGTGATGGTGCACAGGAGCAGCAGTAACGACAGAGAGTCCTGTAATGCAGTCCAGGGTATTTACTCACAGTTCTTTATCCACGTTATTACAACTGGTCATAATGTCCCTCGTCGCGCTGTGCTCACCAGGTGAGGGGCTCGGCCTACTCCCAGATAACTTCGGAGCGTTTCACAGGACCCCCTTTATGTGTCCTTTCTCTGGCCTGTCATATGTGACACTCGCAAGCCCTGCCCTGGGAAGATGGGGTACTCGGAGCTGGGTCAGATGTTGAGGGGGATGCAGTCGTGGCCTGGACCCGAAAAATGATGTTAGGGCTTTCCGGGTTGAGTGGTAATTGTCGACTACGCCACCTGTGGTGTCTGGTGATGCGCCACCAGCGCCGCTGAAGTCCACTGAGGCCCGATGTCATTGCGGCTAAAGTTCTCGCTGCTCCCCACAGGCAGAGCGTGGCCTCAGGGCAGGCAAGGCAGGATGAAGGGGGTAGTAGTGCGGGAGTAGGGACGCAGCGTAGCACGGTATGGCGCGTAATGAACAGTCCGGAGGCCATAGTGATGAATTTCCAAGGCTTTACTCACAGTTCTCATAAGCAGCGCAAGGCTTCTCCCTGCTCCTCGCGGAGTCCTGCGGCCACCAGGGACGGGGGTCCGACTACCTCCGAGGAAGTCCAGTGTGAGGTAGCATCCCTACACCAGAGTGTTCCTGCACTACAGACTTTACCCTTTCCCATCTGTGCGTGTGTAGATAGGCCGGGTCTCCCTCTGAGCTCCTCTCAGGTGTATGGCTCGGGTGGCAATTCCTTTCCATCCCAAGCCCGGCGGGATCCTCAGGGCCTAACCGGGCTTTCCCATCCTGGACATAGAGTATGAGGTCGGGTGTCGGGGGCCGGTACCCCTCTTGCAGCCAGAATCCCTCTGAATAGATCAGGTAGGTGAGGACAGGTGGCGTATTCCGCTCCGTCTGCATCCTCCCCGGGACCCATTTGCTAGGGAGCCACACTCTAAAGCTCCCGGGCCTTCTTGATCCTGGTCCTTGGCCGGGTTGAGACATTCCTTGTCTACAACCTCCCTCTTGTCCCATAGATCGGGGTACGAGGGCTGTGTCCCATGCCGGTGCAGGCCCACACAGGATCTGCGCTCCCGGAGTCAGTTAACACACAGTATTTTGACAGCACAGTGCGACCTCTTGACAGACACACTGTCGGAGACCACACAGGTCTGAAGGGCTGGACAGGTCCACACAGGACCAGAGCAGAACCAAGATCAAAGGACAGAAGACCTAGGACCAAGATGGCATACTATTAAATATGAAATTAGAAGTGTCACTAACTAACTGTTCCTCCACCCACACCCACTAACTGGTTCCTACCACTTTGTGTTCCCCAGTCTCCCTGTAATCAGGGGAGCAGCACCTAGTGCATAATAGCTCCCTCTGGTGAAAATGTGGTGTTGGATGCAAAAAGCTAGGTAACTACCATCGCACCGGACTTACCTCAGAGGAGGAACACCACACTCCATTAAAGAAGTGCAGCATTCCTGTGGTGGTCGAACCCTCAGGGGCGCCACACATACCCCGCCAGTGACCTCGCTTCTGGCCGGCTGCCTCGGGCCTTCTCTGGTAAACTTCGGCGCCAGTTTCCCTGACCCTACATGGTGCCTTCCTAGCGGGTGTAGCGAGGGGCTGCGCCACGTGCTGAGGGTAGTTCCCTGCCTCCACTAGTTTCGGGGACCAGTCTCCCCCTTTGACCTGACCCTTCTACGCAGGTAGATTCGGGTGTGCGGTGGCGACTCGCTGGTCTGCACCCCTGGGGTCCCTTCCTTGACCCTCCTCCACTCCTCTTCCTTCCTTCTCCTTCCTTCTCCTTCCTTCTGCTTCCTCCAGGCTCTGGCCTCTCTCTTAGGCCATGCAGAGCCTCTGCTCCCACCTCCTGCACCCTCTTTTTCTCTCACTGATCTGAACACTGAACTAAGATGGTGCCCACCTTTTATACCTCCCTCTAGGTGCACCCAGGAACTGCCCTCTCCCTCCTATGCACTACAGGGTTCCCCCTTCCTCGGTGTTCCCTCCCCCCACTCCAGCCAGGGACAGGGACTGTCGTGCTCTACTTGGAGCATATCGGTCGCCCTGCCCCCCCGGAAATGTGGGGTAATGCATGCAGGTGTCGGGGTCCTGATCCACACTCCATCCTTACCTGAGAGTGAGATATCACACCTCTGGGTGAGGTGCAATACCTCTGTAGCAACCGAGCCCTCGGGGTGCTACAGCAGCTGCACCAGAAATGGTGCATCACATGAGATGCCCCAATTCTAGCGCTTCGCCTTTGCTCTTCCCGATTGCTCTTATGCGTTGGCAATCGGTGTAATGGGGCTTGGGGTTGATGTCAGCTGTGAATTTTCAAGTATCGCAGCTGGCATCAAGCCCTGTTGTAAGTAATGAAGAAGTATCTATGAGACACCTCCATTGCTAACCCAGTAATCAAAAACACACACACACAAAAAAAAACTTTATTTGAATAAACACTCCCTGGCACTTTCCCTGGTTCACCAATTTATAAAAAAAAAAACTGCATGCAGATCCGCTGTAGTTCTGGGAATCTGATGTGGCCACCGAATGCAAACCTTAGTTTTTATTATTTTCTATACTGTACCTATATCAGTTCTTATAAAACTTATAAAGTGTCTATTTAGTTTCAATCTGAATATTAGTGTCATAGTTTTATGATTGTTCGTGTTATACCCAAACATCTAGACGTAACAGTTTTCCCCGAGAGTAGAACGTTTCTTGGCTGAGCGTATGATCTAATTTTGGTCAGACAGGGAAAGGTGACTTGACTATGATCAAATTAATCTTTTGACCCCAGATTTTCCACAATGATCTCTGAGTGTCGTTGTTTCACTTGTGATAGTTTATAAAATAGATAGGAGACTCATTTTAAATCCTCTGTAATATAGAAAACATTGGTGACAGATTTATTCTTCAGAAGTTATTGCAAAGCCAAATCCTTTCCTGTGCTGTTAGGATTTAACACAAAGATTTGCTCACCGACTAATACCACAAACCTAGATGTCATGTCCAATTCTGGGCAGTTGTGCTCATTGTTTCATTATACCTATCTTTATACCCATTAGCCCGGCGGTAAATGCTTTTTGTCAACTATGTTTGGTGTTCAAACTTTTGTATGAGTAATATATAAGTAATTGTCTTCCATCTGCCTTACCTTTCTATTATTGTTTAAAGGGGGGAACCACAGAAATATGTGAGAAGATCACATTGGAGAAATCTATGTTCTTTAACTATCTCTAATTTCCAATATGCTTAAAGAATGTTAAAGCCCCTTTGACAATCCTCATAGATTTCAGTTAGAAATTTGGCACAGGATTTGACATAAACTGAAAATCTATAACAGTGTGCTTAAAATGTGTCACATTTTCAATAAGCAGAAAAGTATATATATATATATATGATGTATACAGTATAAGTAAATACATATCCACCTAAAGCCAGTAATATTTAGTTGACAAAAATTCCTGTACTTCGTGTCGTCTAGGATTTTTAAAAAAATGCTATGCGTTAAATTACTTCGTGGTGTCTTATTTTTTTGTATAAGTCCCCTCAGAAAAGAATTATGTGTTACTTCGTGATGTCTTATTTTTTTGTATAAGTACCCTCAGAAAATAATTATGTGTTACTTCGTGGTGTTTTATTTTTTTGCATAAGTCCTCTCAGAAATTAAATATGTGTTACTTCGTGGTGTCTTATTTTTTTGTATAAGTACCCTCAGAAAAGAATTATGTGTTACTTCGTGGTGTCTTATTTTTTTGCATAAGTCTTCTCAGAAATGAATTACGTGTTACTTCGTGATGTCTTATTTTTTTGTATAAGTACCCTCAGAAAAGAATTATGTGTTACTTCGTGGTGTCTTATTTTTTTGTATAAGTCCCCTCAGAAATGTAAAGTGCTGTGTAATATGATGGTGCGATAGAAATAAAACTTATTATTAAAGGGCAGGAAAAGTGTTAAAATAACAACTACTTTTCTGTTCAATTGCCTGCTGATTCAGCATTGGTATTCCAGAAGTCTTCCACAATGATGTCATGTCCGTCACTCATGTGACCTCTACAGCCGGTTATGTCTCAGAGGTGACAAGTGCTACATTCAAAATCACTTCTGACACTAGAGACTGGCTGCTGCGGTCATTTAACGATGGATATGACCTCATCGGTTTGGAGACTACCAAAGTGGTGTCACTGGTTGAATTTTATGGGTAATTGACTGTTATTTTATTATTTTAAGATAGCAGTCACTTAGACTTTTGTTTTGAATCATGTCCAATTCCTCACCTTCATAAAGTCTACTCTTGTGAATGTTCCACATGGTTTGTTACTGAGTAACAAGTCACCAAATGTTACTGACATGGGAGACTTTAATTGACTGAACAAAGATCAACTTTTTTAAATTCCGCTTCTCCCTCATAGAGATATTAGCAATCAAATTATTTGACACCTGCTTCTACCGGTATGAGTTGCTATCTAACACCCACATGGACTTAACCAAAGTTAACTCATTAGGTGCCAAATATTTTTCATTACTAATTCGGTACCAAATTTCTTTCATCCTGCTCTGCAGCCACTATTATATCGTGTGCCCAGTTCAACATGAACAATTTGGTGAACGGACCTCTTTAAGATGGCCATACATAGTAGAGCAAAGTTGGGTAAATCTGCGGTTATTGGAGGAACCAGTCAGCTATCTTATGTGCATGAGGACCTACTGACTCCACACGGCCAGAGGAAAGAAAATTCAATCATGCAATTTCAACGCCCAATCCTTTTGATTTAATGAAGGATAAACTGCCGCTTTAGGTGTCTGATAGTGCTTATTCCTAACTCCCCATTCAGAAAACATGCACGCTTGGCTGAACCGATAGCCGAGGGTCCTCTCATATATAAGGCACCTCCTCCAAAATGGAGGTGCCCGAGCAAAAGTTGATGCACAGTATACTTATCTCTGCTTCAGCCCTCAGGTCCAGTTGCCAGCCTGACTACTGTTCCAGTCCGCCAGCCTGACTACTCTCCAGCCCGACAGTCTGCCTTCTGTTTTACCCGCCAGTCTGTCTATGGGCAAGTCCACATGCTTACCAGGAAGCACCTGCTAGTTACCTGCCTGCTACCTGCCGTGCCTGCTAGCCCGCTCACCTGGGAGCATTCGCATGTTACCTGCCTGTTACCTGAAAGGCTACCTGGAGGCTCCTCCTGTAACTTGCCGTGACCACCCACCTGCTAACCTAGAGACTTCAGCCTGCTTGGCTGTCACTTGCCGTAGCCTACCTGGAGGCTCCTGCTGTCACTTGCCGTGACCACCTGTCAACTATCCAGAGACTCTTGCCTGCCTGTTGTGTCCATCCGCTATACCGGTCAGTCCCAGTCTGCTGACCCGTGGGAGCCATCTGCTCTCTTACAAGGTTGTCCCCAGAGTAGCACCTGGTCCCTCTGCTCGGTCCCTCCCTGGTCACGGAGTCGTTAGCCGCCGTACGACCAGGGTCGGTCTGAGTTGATACTTAGCCACGCCCCTCTGGGTCCCTCCTTGCACCGCGGCACAGAGGTTCCACCACCCGGACCCGTAACAGTTTGCTCGAGCCATGAAACCCGGTGGCCCCCAGACCCCCGCAATCTTCGACTTGCACCAGGAAGTCTTACGTCAGAGAGCTCAACAGGAATCGGTCCTGTCCTTTCTACGGTCTGTTAACTCTCACCTAGGCGCATTGTCTGACTCGTCTGTGTCTATTTCCGGTCCAGTGGTGCCTGTTCCTGCGGCATCGCAATCCAGTCCCATTATGGCACCCGGCTATGGACCTCGGCTCCTGGCGCCTCCACGTTTTGCTGGCGATCCCGCTTTAGACCAGGGCTTCATAAACCAGTGCACCCTGCACTTTGAACTCTTGGCATACCAGTTCATCTCCGACCGGTCCAAGGTGGCCTTCATCATGTCCCATCTCACTGGGGAGGCACTGGCATGGCTAAATCCCCTGTGGGAAAGAGGGGATCTCCTGGTGTCCGAACTGTCATCTTTCCTCGCTGCTTTCCAGAAGGTCTTCAATGAACCAGGATGGAAAACTTCTTCTGCCTCCTCTCTGCTATGTCTTCGCCAAGAGAGTCTCACAGCGGGCCAATATGCCATACGGTTCCGTACCCTCGCTTCTGAGCTTGCCTGGGAGAACAAGGCTCTGGTGTCTGTCTTCTGGGAGGGTCTTTCTGGTTGGATTAAGGACAAGTTAGCCGGTCGGGACATTCCTACCACCCTGGATGACCTGGTGTCACTAGCTACCCGGATCGACATCCGGTTCCAAGAACTTACCAAAGAGACTTCTCTGGACAGAGAGTTTTCCCGCCTTGCTCCTACTTTCCAGAGTTCTGCCTCTCAACCAGTCACTCCCCGGGCGTACTCGCCCGAACCTATGCAGATCGACCAGACCAAGATGGTCAAATCTCGCCAAGAGTCACGCCGAACCGAGGGAAGCTGTTTCTATTGTGGCTGGAAGGAGCACTTCATCCGTTCCTGCCCAGAGAAGCCGGGAAACGCCAGTGTCTAGGACCGCTCGGAGAGGTCGTCCTAGGCAAAAGTAAGCCCTCTCCAACCCTGACTTTGTCCGTCTCTATCTCCTGGGGTGAAAACCGTCACTTTGAAATTGCTCACCTGGATTCTGGAGCTGCTGGAAACCTCATTTCCCAGTCCCTGGTAGAGAGATACCAGATTCCCAGCAAACCTCTGGCTGAACCATTGTCTGTTGCCTCTGTGGATGGAAGACTCCTTTCGATGACCATCCTGCTCGTCACAGAACCCATAACCCTTCCATGTGCTACCCGGACTCTCCCACTCCCTATTGCTAGGTCTACCCTGGCTCCAGACACATGAACTCGTGCTGAACTGGCAATCCGGTGAAGTACTCCGGTGGGGTCAGGACTGCCAAAGGAACTGCCTGGTTCCGGTTTGCCCGGCTCGTCCACCATCTACCCCAGCTAATTTACCCGGTCTTCCGGCTCCTTACTGGTCCTATGCGGATGTCTTCAGTAAAAAGGAAGCGGAGACACTGACACCCCATAGGCCATATGATTGCCCGATCGTCCTGGTACCTGGCGCCACTCCACCTCATGGGCGTATTTATCCATTGTCGGTGGCCGAAACCCGGGCCATGTCTGAATACATTGAGGAGAATCTGGCTAGGGGATTCATCCGGAAATCTACCTCCCCGGCTGGAGCCGGATTCTTCTTTGTCAAGAAGAAGGATGGCTCGCTATGCCCCTGTATTGATTATAGAGGACTCAATCAGATCACGGTAAAAAACAAATATCCCCTGCCACTCATCTCCGAGTTGTTTGATCGCCTTAAGGGCGCCAGGATCTTTTCCAAGCTGGATCTTCGTGGAGCGTATAACCTGGTCCGAATCCGTCAAGGAGATGAGTGGAAGACGGCATTCAATACCCGGGACGATCACTATGAGTACCGTGTGATGCCCTTCGGTCTCTGCAATGCTCCCGCTGTCTTCCAAGAATTGGTCAATGACATCTTCCGTGATCTTCTTTACTCCTTCGTGAACGATATCTTGGTCTTCTCTCCGGATCTTCCCACACACCGGAGGGATGTTCGTCAGGTCCTGCTTAGGCTCAGACAGAACCACCTCTATGCAAAATACGAGAAGTGCCTCTTCGAGCTGACCTCTCTTCTATTCCTGGGCTATGTTATCTCCCAGACAGGCCTACGAATGGATCCTGAGAAGCTCTCTGCTGTCCTAAAGTGGCCCCGTCCGGAGGGGTTGAAGGCGATTCAGCGATTCCTGGGCTTCGCCAACTACTATCGTCTCTTCATCCCGCAATTCGCTTCTCAGACTACTCCCATATCTGCGCTCACCCGTAAGGGAGAAAATCCCAGGGAATGGTCGCCCGAAGCTGAGGAGGCCTTACTTTCATTAAAACAAGCCTTCTCCTCTGCCCCAGTGCTGCACCGTCTGGATAGCAACAAACAGTTCTACCTGGAGGTTCATGCTTCCGCCTCCGGAGCCGGAGCAGTGCTCACCCAAAAGTCTTCTTCCGGGAGGATGGTAACCTGCGGCTTCTTCTCCAAACTCTTCTCCTCCTCTGAGCGCAACTACTCTATAGGAGACCGAGAACTGTTAGCCGTTAAATTGGCGCTAGAGGAGTGGCGTTACCTGCTTGAAGGGGCTCTATACCCGGTGATCATCTATACAGATCACAAAAATCTGGCATATCTCCAAAACACCCAAAGACTCAATCCGCGTCAGGCCCGGTAATCTTTGTTCTTTGCTCGCTTCGACTTCGTCCTACATTTCCGCCCGGCGGACAAAAATGTCAAAGCCGATGCCTTGTCCCGATCCTTCCTGTCCTCCGACCAAGAGGAGGAGCCTATGCACATCATCGATCTCTCCAAGGTTATGAATGTGGCCCCCTTGGATCTGACTCGTCTTCCACCTGGTAAGACGTTTGCAGCAGTACCAGATCGGAAGAAGGGTCTTCACTGGGGTCATTCATGTAAACTAGCCGGCCATGCTGGCCAGAAAAAGACCTTCCTGCTCATTACCCGACATTACTGGTGGCCTACCCTGCGCAAGGATGTGGTAGACTTCGTCTCAGCCTGTTCGTCTTGTGCCCGCAACAAAGTTCCCAGACATCTACCAGCCGGTCATCTACCTCTTCCCGTACCTGATGCCCCGTGGCAACACATTGCTATGGACTTTATTACAGATCTCCCTGTCTCTGCCGGTTGTACAGTCATTTGGGTGGTCGCCGACCGCTTTTCTAAATTGGCCCACTTCATCCCTCTGCCTGGTCTCCCATCTGCATCAGAGCTAGCTAAGGACTTCTTCCTTCATATCTTCCGTCCCAATGGTCTACCCCTCCACACCATGTCGGATCGTGGGGTTCAGTTCACCTCACGTTTCTGGAGAGCTACGTGTAAACTGCTGGATGTCACCCTAGATTTCTCCTCCGCTTACCATACAGTCCAATGGTCAAGTGGAGCGGATCAACCAGATCCTTACCGGCTACCTCCGGCACTTTGTTAATGCTCACCATACTGATTGGGTGGATCTCCTACCATGGGCTGAATTCTCCTACAACAACCATGAGAGCGAATCGACTTCCAAGTCCCCATTCTTTATAGTCTATGGTCAACATCCCCGGATTCCGTTTCTCATCTCCGCTTCTGTGGACAACCCTGCTGCGGAGTCTCTGGTCAGCAAATTTTCCACCATTTGGGAGAATACTAGGTCCGCACTTCTTCAGTCCTCCGAGCGGATGAAGAAATTTGCTGACAAAAGACGTCTGGATCCTCCTCAATTCCGTCCGGGAGACAAGGTTTGGCTCTCCTCCAAACATGTTCGGCTCAAAATACCCTCCTACAAGTTGGGTCCTCGGTTCATCGGTCCATTTGAAATCCTTAAACAAATCAATCCAGTGGCCTACAAGTTAAAGCTTCCAGCCACCTTACGGATTCCCAACTCCTTCCACGTATCTCTCCTCAAACCAGTTGCCTTTAATTCTTTTTCCAACAATCCAGGTACTTCCCCTGCCCCGGTTTCCGCTGAGGACGTTTTTGAGGTAGAGAATATTCTGGCCACCAAGAGGGTAAGAGGAAAAACCTTTTTTCTGGTGGATTGGAATGGGTTTGGCCCAGAGGAGAGAACTTGGGAACCCAGGGAGAACATCCATGCCCCGCTTCTCCTTGAAAAATTTATTTCTGGCCTAAAAAAGAGGGGGCGTAAAGGGGGGGGGTACTGTAGCATTGGCGTCTCTGCCCCCTGCCAGGCAGAGACGCCGTCCCTCTCACCTCCCCGCTCCCCGCGCGGCGACCTCCTGTGCTCCTCTTCCTGCTGCTTCTGGCGCGCTGCTTCCCGGGCACTGTGCTTAGGGCGCGCGCTCCCTCTCTCTTAAAGGGGCCGTGTGCGCCGTCCTAAGGAGTCCCCGGCCAATAGCCGAGGGTCCTCCCATATATAAGGCACCTCCTCCAAAATGGAGGTGCCCGAGCAAAAGTTGATGCACAGTATACTTACCTCTGCTTCAGCCCTCAGGTCCAGTTGCCAGCCTGACTACTGTTCCAGTCCGCCAGCCTGACTACTCTCCAGACCGACAGTCTGCCTTCCGTTTTACCCGCCAGTCTGTCTATGGGCAAGTCCACCTGTTTACCAGGAAGCACCTGCCAGTTACCTGCCTGCTACCTGCCGTGCCTGCTAGCCCGCTCACCTGGGAGCGCTCGCCTGTTACCTGCCTGTTACCTGAAAGCCTACCTGGAGGCTCATCCTGTCACTTGCCGTGACCACCCGCCTGCTAACCTAGAGACTTCAGCCTGCTTGGCTGTCACTTGCCGTAGCCTACCTGGAGGCTCCTGCTGTCACTTGCCGTGACCACCTGCCAACTATCCAGAGACTCTTGCCTGCCTGTTGTGTCTATCCGCAATACCGGTCAGTCCCAGTCTGCTGACCTGTGGGAGCCACCTGCTCTCTTACAAGGTCGTCCCCAGAGTAGCACCTGGTCCCTCTGCTCGGTCCCTCCCTGGTCGCGGAGTCGTTAGCCGCCGTACGACCAGGCTCGGTAAGAGTTGATACTTAGTCACGCCCCTCTGGGTCCCTCCTTGCACCGCGGCACAGAGGTTCCACCACCCGGACCCGTAACATATTGCAAGTGATTTCTTTTCTCCCCATGTACTTTTTAGCAGTGGCTTTATTGCTACACATTGTAATGACTTTAATTGATGGGTGAAAGGTGAATTTCGAGCTTAATAAACTGTAATCTAAAATTAATGAATAACATAAATTTTGACTCTACAATTTTCAAGTTCCATCATCGTCTGCATTCTGCGAGAGTCCCACCAATGTTATGAAAGTTGCGTAAAGTCTGAAATAAAGTATTTTTCCTGGATTATACAAAATTGCTATTGACTATTCCTGCCTGGACCTCACTGGTTCTGTGGCGATATCCTGTACATCAGCCACCTGATGGCTAGAGCCAATTACTTGTGTCAGCGGTCATCCACTGTATATGCAAACGTCATTGCCCAGTAGCTGCAATTATCAGGTGACTAATGGATGGGTCATTGTCACTTTTGAAACTGTTGGGGACTCCTAGAGTGTTGGGATACGGATGGCAGATATACTGTCACTGTGTATTTTACCATGTAGTTAAGATGAGCGAATCGATTTGATGCAAGTTGAATTTATGTCTTATTTTTAGGAATTTTCTGAACCCAGTAAATTAAAACAATTTGTAACTCAATTTACGCAAATCTCCTAAAATGGGCACGGCCATTTTATACATTTCAGAAAATTGCATAAGACAGAGAAGGCTCACATGACTTCAGCCGTAGTTAGGTGGGCTCCTCCATAATGCCTATCACAACCTATATAAAAGCAGAGGAAAAAGCTATTTTGTGGTGAATCTGGATCATGAGAGGATGTCACAACTTACAGCTTAGTAATAGAGATAGGGAGAGAAAACAATAAAACAGTGAATAAACATGACATATAGTGTGTGACAGCTCAGCAGTGAAGAACAGTTACCATCCATTCACCCATAGTCATACAGTGGCATGTAAATGGGCACCCCTGGTCACAATTACTGTTATTGGGAACATTTACGCAAGTTATAGATTAAATCATCTCTTAAAGGCCTAAAGTTAAAGATAACACATTTCCTTTGTATTTTTGGCCCACCTAACCATGTTGAGGCCACTTTGACATTACTAAAGAGTTGTTAGTATTAAAGAGCTTGAACTTAGTTGAGCACATTCCTAAAATACCTCAGATCAATATACACATATTATCAGGACGATTGGAGTATTTCTCACTAGCTTCAAATTACATTTTTTGGTAAAAATTTGGAGAACCAGGAGAATTCAAATTTCATAACATTCTCTGATGTCTACCATATTGTACCACTATCATAATGTGTGAACAGTAATTTACAAATACATAAATACATGGGAGACTTCCAGTTCGGCATGCATGGAAGCATCCTGAGAAAACTACTATCTGAAAACTTTGGGTATTTCTGACTTCTACCTGTACTAATTGGGTCATACCAATCTGCTCTACCCTTATTAATACGGTATCTACTGCTTATGGAGATATCTGTAACGAAAGGAGCAACACTCAGACAACAGACACTGCAGCCCAAGAAAGAGACAAGGCATATGTAAAATGGCCACTGACTCGGGAAGAACATCTAGAAGCTCAAATCCCACTTCTCATTCATTGTCATGCCAGATTGAATAGGATCTCGAGGAATATGAGCAAGATCAGGAACCTATTAGCTCTGTCTGGTCATTAGAAGTGATCAAATTGCTGGTATCGGACATTAAAGCCTCATTTTAGGTCAATGTTGCTTTTATTCTTATACAGATACAAGCTGATGTAATGATGTAGTGACACATACCAGAAAGATAGCAGAGTTCTAGGAAAGGTTAACTATGATGCAGTATGATTTCATGATTGAGCAGACACAACTAAAGATCCCCATAAACATTAGACTAAAGTTGGGTGACCCAACTGATACCGTCGGGTTTAGCCGGCGGTCTAATATGAATGGGGTGCCAGCTTACTGATGGTTGGTAGATATGTCAATCGTGCATGTCCGATTTTGGACTGCCAATCCCACTGTTCTCCCTGAGATAAGCCGCCAACTGACATAACAGTCGATGTCTTTCCCATTGAGAACACAGGAACGCTCGGTCAAACAAACACTCCTGTGCATGGGACAGTCAGCCGAAGCATCATTCACTATCTAGTGTTTATGGCCAGCTTAAGACAGGTGCTGAGAACAAACCAGTCCTTGAAAGATAAATTGTAGGGCCTTAAGATTAGGTACGGGAGAAACAATAGCTGAATAATAGGACTTAGAGACGCCGTCCCAATAAGGTAACTCCAGCAATTATGTGAAATAGAACTACCACAGGTTCTGTGTATAAATATAGAATATGAAGTTGACAGGGTCATAGACTGGGCCTGCATGGAAATAATGGAGAATACAGATAGAGACCCAGATGTGTAATTGTTAAGTACCTCAATTATGACAAAAAGATGCGCCTACTGCAGGCATTTAATAAATCCGGAAGACCTGTTCAATTAAAAGACTGCAAAATGTTGCTCTTTGGCGACTTCACATCAGAAGTGGCAACAAAGGGAAAATCCTTCTCAGGAATATCTTGCACATTTGTCAAGAAACAAATATATTTCTCCCTATAGTTCCCAGACATACTGAGAGTATACGGAAATGATAGCACAATGGAGACACTGGAATAACCAGAAGAGATAAAAAAGTACCTGACAACACAGCAAAGTAGCTCATAAAGAAGTTCACCTCAAAGAGACGGAGTCACAGACTACGGATCTCCCAGACCATCAGCCACCAGAGACTGAACAATACACTGAGAGCTATAAACTAAGAGTATTAACTATGTGGTCTGGACATAATAAAACGTGCATCAGAATATGAACATCGATAGTTATTCCTTAAATTATATATTCATGATGTTGTAAATGTTCTACATTGTAGCTACTCTCTACCCACTGAGAGATGATTAAGATAAGTAGGGGGTTATATACAGTATGAAGTAATAGGTGAAAAGGAAGTATTAACATTGCTACTTTACCAGAAGCTATGGAGACTTCACTATAATGTGTGAAAAAAAAGTTAATAATAGAAAATTCCTAAATTGTTTAAATTTGAACACACTGTACTTATTCTAATTGATTATTTTACCTGTATATTTTCTACAGTTAAAAAGAGAGGTTATTATGGGGGAGCAAAACTGGGAATACTGCAAACAAGTTATTGGCTGCCAGAGAGACTCACTTTCTGCAATACTACCCAAGAAATGCAGCTTTTTTCTTTGGAATGTTAAAGAAGTTGTCCTACCCTGAAATCCAAATTTTTTTTAAGCTAATCTGTGTATTGTAATATTCAACAACCCTATACATTTTTGTTTTTTACTTCACTTCCTGCACCCAACTCTTGCAGACCAGCTCCCTGGGCTTTTCCTCTGAGCTCACATCCAGAGGTTGCTCTGCCCCTGCCTACACACATTTGCTGTTAGTATCTGCCCCAGCACTGACCTTTGTCATTCATCTCAGCATTGGAATTGTTATAGGAGCGGTCCTGCGTCCTCATCTATATGCAGCACCGATAACTACACTTCACATCACATTCACAGTGGTGATAGAGCCGTCACATGTCCTCTACTTTACCCCTAGCATATAAATAGTGTGAAGTGAAAAGTCTATAGTCATGTGTGTATATATCTACATACATAATAACCTCATAATACACCTAAGCAGCTGCAGAACCTCACAATACACACATCAGCTACTGTAGAACATAATAAACCACACCTCTGCTGCTCAAGAACATCATATTACACACCTCAGGTGCCGCAGAACATCATAATATACATCTCAGCGACTGCAGAACATCATAATACACACCTTAGCTACTGTAGAACCTCATAGTACTCACCTCAGCTATTGCAGAAGAGCATTATAGACACCTCAGCTGCTGAAGAACCTCAAAAAACACACCTCAGCTGTTGCAGAATCTCACTATAGACCGTCAGCTGCTACAGAACCTCATAATAGACACCTCAGCTGCTGCAGAATCTCATAATACACATATCAACTGCTGCAGAACCTCAAAATACTCACCTCGGCTTCTACAGAACCTCACAATACACACGTCAGCTGCTGCAGAACCGCTTAATACACACCCCAGCTGCTGCAGAACCTTATAATGCACAGCTTAGCTGATGCATAACCTCATAATACACACCTCAGCTGCTGCAGAACCTTATAATACACAGCTCAGCTGCTGCAGAACCTCATAAAACACATATCAACTGCGGCAGAACCTCACAATACACACCTCAGCTGCTGCAGAACCTCATAATACACACCTCAGCTGCTGCACAACTTCATAATACATCTTAGTTGGTATCAGTGAATTAAATTGATCGAATTGCTTTTATTTCCACATTGAGTCATTACATGGTGATCTGCAGATCGCAGTATGTAATGTATGATGCTGAGGTTTCCAGTGTTATTTTGCCCCACGATAAGGAACTTGACAGCTGATTCCTACTGCACAATGCAGGCAGCAGGAATCAGACATTGGTTCAATTATTGCAGTTGTGCATGTTTTACTCTGAAATTCTGCCACGTTTCAGATAAAACATACATTTAATATCCCTCCAGGGACTATGATGATTAGTTCAAGAGTCCGGTCCCCTGCTTCTTATCTCTGCTTTGCTCCCCTAGACTCACAGGTGTCCCCTGTGTTTGTAATTCTGCAAGTTGACATTGACATGCTGAGTCGTAAAGGTTGAAAATTAGAACAATGAGAGAAGCAGGAGGAGGCGTCAGTCATCACATGACCACAAGTCTGCATAGGCTGAGAATGCACTTATTATTCTCATTCACAAAATGCCTAGTCAATTATATCTATTTTTGTCATATAGCTTAATGCAGAAACTAAAAGAAATCAAAAGTGAAATCACCGTCATTTCTAATCACTCACCAGTCATGAGGCAACTGCTTCAGGTATCATGACAATAGTGGCTAGCGTACACCCAAAATAATAAAGAACACATAATCAACCCATTGCTTTATTGGGATGCCAGCAAAACTATTTTTAGGTGGAAAATCATAGCCTATATAATGTAAAAAAAAAAAAAAATTAAATCTAAACATTTACAGGCCTCTAGAGAAGAACAGCTGCGATACACAGTCTTCATCACTGATCCTAACAAAACAAAAAAGTGGGACAGTGTAAAAGAATATAATTGCTCCATGGGGATCAGATATCTGCAACTTTTTTTTAGGTATGGTAACAAAGCAGGGAGACGCCTGGCTAATTTTACAAAGGGTAGACGACCTCAATAATGTATCCAGGGACTGTTAGGTGCAACAGGGACTCTACAAAAACACACAAAGAAAGTATACGAGGTATTAAAAGAATTCCTTCGGCAGGTGTATAAAAGGGATTCAGTGGATGTCGAGAAGGGTTAGGAAATTTTAAGAGGAATTATGTTGCTACAAGTGGAAGAGGAAGCAGAAGAAATTCAGGCCACAATTAAATTATTGCATGCAAAGCCTCGGGTCCTAATGGACTTTCAGGAAGGCAGTTGTGCCAAAACACGCGTCGGGGTGAGCGCCATTGAGGAGTGTGTCTGCATCTACTGTGGTCGTGAGTATTTTGTGTGATCCACATAATGATTTATTGGCTGCCGTTTTTTATTTCTTCTATTTATTTAGATATATTCCCCAGGCTATAATATGCATTAGCAAACTTGTTTGTCCAATAACCTGGGGGTGTTAGGACACTGATGGTGTTTATAGGAGTCTGCTATTTCCTTCATTGGCACTTGCACATATATATGTTTAGATGATACTATCAGTTTATTTATAGCAGATATTTCCGATTTTCATACATTTTTCAGGCACTTGCACTTTATTAAATATTTTATTTATTTGACTAATATAGCCTACTTCCTTGGCAGCTTGATAATTAATTGATACCTGATAAATCATGTCATTATATTACATGCTCCTTGTTGGTACCCCTCTACCGCCTAGTTTTTAATTTGTCCCTGTATCTGTGATTCATATTCTTTTTCTGTAATAATAATAACTAATAAAATATTGTTATTTTTTCATCATTAATTGGACTCTGATTCAAAGTGTGTCTCTCTTGTTTCTCAAGTGGAAGAGGAAGCCGAAGAAATCCAGGCCACAATTAAGTTATTGCATGCAAAGCCTTGGGTCCCAATGGACTTTCAGGAAAATTCTAAAAAGGCTTACAAATTAAGATACCATTGAAAATGGTGAAAGTTTTTAACCATATTCTTAAAGGAAATCAAATTCTCCCACTAACACGGCTTACAACAAGGTCTCGTATAATGCATGGAAGGACCTGTTGCATTGCAATTCTTATAGACCAATGTCCCTGATAAATCAAGATATAAAACTGCTCCCTAATACGTCACAGCTCAGCATCCACCGCGGTTAATGAATGCAGAGGGAAAGCACGTGGTAGATGCTGGGCTGTGACGTGCGGTGAGACCCCGTCAACAGTCCATCAATCAGGGGGTGTCTGCAACTGGGTCAACCCTCCATGAATCTGGAACTTGATGTGACATCAGCAGATGTCAGCCGAGGTTGCAGCCAAGGTCATGTGATGCCTGTGAGCGGTCAGCGATAGCACCGCTCACAGCCACAATTGGCAGCAATATGTACTTACAAAAAGACTTGTTTACAAGGTTTAAATCAATGGGGGCAGTATACTATGTAGTGGACAACAACTCTGGTCTTAATGAATCGGGGCCTTTCTGTCTTCTTATATCAACAAGGGAATAAAGACATTCACAAAAGAAGATAAACTCACCTCTTTTGCGAATGACATACCATTATTTTTAAATTTTCCAGAGCATTACCTGGTGACAATACTAGATACTTTGACACAATATGGATCTTTGTCAGGTACCAAATAAACATCTTTAAAGGGGTTATCCAGGACTATATATTTTTTACTGTGGGCCTAAGAATTAACAGGCAGGTAGTTGCTTAATCCCTGCCTGTTGTGCCTGGCTCCAATCTCTGCCAGCACAAAGCAGTCACAGACCGCTCATGTCGGCAATTCATTGGCTTCTGTTGACATTATGTTGACAGATTAATGCACTATGTCATGGGTATATATGCTTTAAACACACCTCCAAAAAAATTGCTGATTTAGTAAAACTGCCAGAGACAATTCGGTTCCTGTACAAGAAGGTACCAATGCTAAAATAATTAAAATTATAGACTTCATTGTTTTACAAAAAAATATAAAAATCAATTAAGAATTCAAGCACGTGGGTTTCTCAATTGTAGCTTACAGGCATAACAGGTCCAACTTAAAATATAAGTTAATGTTCCAATATCTTAGGAATCAGTATTCTTTCTATATTTGAGTAACATGTAAAAGTCATAAATTTCGAAAGTGCATAGTGCTGAATTGTATTTAATAATTCTTATATACAACATTTTCGAGGTTTTATAGTTCCAATCATGTATGGTAGAGTATTTCACAGAGGTTTTACAAAACTGCTATACTGCTGGAAAAATAGTAATATATATAGTGCAAGTGCTTTTGAATTGACCAGATTTCCAGCCAAGTGAAGTGAAAGGCAAATGCTACATGCGCCGATACACCTGGACTTCCGGATACCTGGCCCAATCACAGGAGGTTACAGGGTTTTTTAAAAAAAGCACATGGTATACTGAAGGTTACACCACTGTTTGACAAAGCTAAGGTGAAACGGCGTCATCATGTTGGTAGCCCAGGCGCATACAAGTCTCTATCACCATAACTGTAAGTCAGATTATAATTGAGTTTTTCATGCCTTCTTTATATATTTGTATTGGTGACACAATATAACATCACTCCACTGGGCTGGAAATCTGGTCAATTCAAAAGCGCTTGTACTATATACTGTATATTACTATTTTTCCAGCAGTATAGCGGTTTTGTCAACCCTCTGTGAAATACTCTAAAATACATCATTGGAACTATAAAATCTTGAAAATGTTATATATAAGAATGGATAAATACAATTCAGCACTATGCACTTTCGAAATTTGTGACTTTTACATGTTACTCAAATGAAGAATGAATACTGATTCCTAAGATATTGGAACATTAACTTATATATTAAGTTGGACCTGTTATCCCTGTAAGCTACAATTGAGAAACAAAAATGCTTGAATTCTTAATGCATTTTTATACTTTTTGTAAAACAATAAAGTCTATCATTTTAGTTATTTTAGCATTAGTACCTACTTGTACAGGGACCGAATTGTCTCTGGAAGTGTTACTCCATTATGTCGACAGAGCAGTGACTTCTATTTCGCTATGCTCTGTTGATGGGGCATAACTGCTGAACATGCTGGTTGAGCAGTCTGGAAGCAGAAGAGCTGCTCTCTTGTCGTGGAGCAGCTGAATCGCTTGCTGGAGCGGTCGGGTGGAACAGACAGGTCATTGCCCCTATTTTTAAGGCCCATAGTAAAAAATAAAGCCCCTCTAAGTCTTAAAATCCCTCCCAGACAAGCTAAGGCTGGAGTTGAAATAGCCCACACTTTGCTGGCTCATCTAGGCATGAAGGTTTGTAAAATATCTCGCTCGTAATAAACAAAATTCCACAACAACTAGAGAGATGAGCAAACCTGCCCCATACCATTAAATTGATACGTTTTGCAAAATGGCTTTATTGCTTACAAAAGATCCTATTTTTTTGCCATGCAAATGTGTAAAAATGACAATGCGAGTTTTTGTCTTTCCTGTGGTAGAAAAGGAAGCTATATATCATGAATATCGAAATAAGCTGGAGGGTGGATTGAGACTATCTAATATTAGAGGATATAATTTAAAAGCATTCTTCCGAAGGGATTGGGTCTTCAATACTAATTTCTTCTCTCCATCTTTCCCTTGGAAAAATAATTGGCTCCTCCTTTGCACATGAAATCACTTCTACATACAAAATATAAAGCCTTATTAACTCACGTGAAAGAAAGCTCTCTAGATGGGTACATGGAAAACAATAAGCAAACTATATAAACTCCCAACAAACATCTCTAAATAGATGCCGCTTTGGTCCTTACCGGCTTTTAAGCTAGGACTTATCAATTACTGCTAGAGGAAGTGGAAGCAAAAACAAATCAAAACAGTAAATGACCTACTGTAGGTGGAGGAGGGCCAACTATTCACATGGGAAGAAACCAAAGAGTAATATGGTCTATACCCCTGTGCCAACACCTTCAATATGCTAAAATAAAAGGGTTTTATACAACATTAACCATAAAATTAGGATAATCTGGAAGAGTAGGGAAATCTGATAATCTCATAGGTCCACAGGAGAAACAAGTTTCTTTATTAATGATCTACCGTAAATTGAAAACTCAACTGGAGCAGAAAATAACCCCATCATTTTTTGGCAAGTGGTGTTCAGATTCCACAGATGAAAATCCTGACAAAGAGTATGTACCTGCATATTGAATGAACAGTGAAGGGAGATGCATTACAAGATTATGCATAGAGCAATTTATGCTTATGACTTGGCCATAGGAAGCCAAGAACACTATCTGACCTGAGGCAATGTCCAAACTGTAGTTAGGCAAAAGCTACCTTACTCCGTTGGATATAGGAATGCAAAGACATTATCCCCTTTTGGAAAGCAGTGGATGATTTTATTACAGAAGAATAGAGGGCGGAAATCCCCTTCTTGCCATCAGATTTCATTTTTCATTACATCCATACAAGTAATGTATTAGATCCAAAAGAGGGTAAGTTGGCCACTAAGAGGAACCATTTAGCTGTAAGTTTGAAAAGCATTTTGAGGCATTGAACAGAAACTCTGAGGCGTGGGGAAGTAATTGAAACTCTCAAAACTCTGATTAAATAAGAAAGACTAGAGACAGAAAAACTTAAGAAGAAACCGACAGAATCATTCTTTTAGAAAATGTAGAGACTTTGCAATAAAATGTTTGAATAGGAATGAGATATTGTATGGAAGATCTGGGAGGTACTCTGGGAAAGTACAAGATCTGAAGAATCAAAAGGGCATAAAATTGTACGGACTCAACTTTAAAAGTTAGGTACGAGCAGTAGCGTTGGAGGGGGGGTTAAGAATGGGGATGTTATGATGTTCCTTTTTAAATATACAATGTGAGATTTTAATTGTGAAACAGATCATATTAATTTTAATAATGACAGATAGTTGTCCAATGTAGTTAAACAAGAAGAACCAGATCTATGGTTTAGGGAAGGCCACAACTACCATATATTCCTCCTGTATAAAATTACCTTCTTCTTCTTGTTTTCTAGTATAATACATGTAACACAATATAAACATGTTCATGATCCGTACATCTTGTTTTTCTAAAAACAAAAATAAGAATGTTATGGAGAAAAATAAAAATGACAAATAGATGAAGAAAAGAAAATTCCTTTTGTTCCCAACAGAAAATAATAGAATTGTGACTGAAATATTCATGGCTAATACACATAATAAGGTCAATCAATTTATTATTTATTAATAATAAGTTTTGTTTAATCGTGTTAATTATCGTAAAATAAATTGCCAATAAATTCACTCAGGTAATATGATACTTGTAAAATGGCACCAGTGTAGAATTTGCTTCGTTGTGTCTTGGTTTACCCTGTTT
Source organism: Phyllobates terribilis (assembly GCF_046119375.1). Classification (NCBI taxonomy): domain Eukaryota; kingdom Metazoa; phylum Chordata; class Amphibia; order Anura; family Dendrobatidae; genus Phyllobates; species Phyllobates terribilis. Next base: position 378,838,764 of record NW_027362771.1, on the reverse strand, counting down.
TATCACTTTAACCGCTTCGCGACGGCCCACTGTAGATAAACGTCGGCGATTGCTGGGCTCTCTGCAGCGCCGATGCTTAAAAACGGCGGGTGGTCTCGCAGCGCTCAGGACCCCCAGGGTCCTGCAAGCGCTGTGATTCCGGTGCAGAGCGTTAGCTCTGACAGGGAACATCATCGGGACCTGATTGGATCAGGTCCCAGTGATGATAACCCTTTGCTGTCTTCTATATGCCGCGATCTATAGTGATCGCAGCATATAGAAGACAGCAGGAGGAGAGGGGGTCGTCCACTTACCTCTCCGATGGCCCCCTTATACCTTCCAGGACCTGGCGTTGCTATGGCATCTGAAGGTCACATGACCGCCTCCAGATCTGCCATATATGGTGTCCTGCCTGGCTCAGCCTGCAGCTGAAGCCTGGCAGGACACACTGACTGTGAAAGTCAGCAAAGATCTCATGTAATGTAATACATGTCTATTACATTACATGAGATCAGTGATCAGAAAAATAAAAATTAATGTCCCATACAGGGACTAAGTAAAAATGTAAAAAAAGTAAACAAGCCGTCACATGACTCTGTCGGCCAAAATATGGAAAAATTATAGATCTCAAAATATGGCGATGCAAAAACTAGATTTTGCAAAAAAAAGCGTCTCTTAGTGTGTGACAGCTGTCAGTCATAAAAACCCGATATAAATCTGGTATCTCTGTAATCGCACCGACCCGAAGAATAAAGTAATCTCATCACTTATACCGCACGGGGAATGGCATAAAAAATAAATAAAACCAATTCTTCACCTGCTACTGATTTGTTTATTATGTCTCCCAAAGATCGCAGTAAGGCTCTGCCCACATTTATCCTGCGCTCTGCGCTAAGCACTTACACCAGAGTTTCCGTGTAAATCTCTGAAATACGTGATTCAGATGGAACCCATGACGGAAGATTCCCTGTAATGAGGCAGATATGGGCCACTGTGGATGCCGTCTGGCCTGTGATCCCACGGTGTCATTTGTTTTAGGCGTGCATAAAAGTGCGGTTGGCCACAGTTTTGTGCACTTCAGAAAAAAAGGACACCGCTAAACAGAGGCCAGACGCAGTCCAGAGTAACTCTGCTGCCTCATTACAGTGAATGGATCCCGCAGGGGTTTCATCTGAATTACATCACTTGGAAATTTAGATGGAAACCCCGATGTAAGTGCTCAGCCTCGAGCGCCGGATAAATGTTACGTAAAATGTTCCCAATAAAAGCTTCAACTCAGTCCTCAAAAAAGCTAGTCCCCACTCAGGTCCGTCATCTGTTAAAAATATAAGGGACTTCCAAGTTACTGGTAGCAGAAAGGCTCTGGAAAAGCGAAATGGCCCTTGCCCCACAAAAGAAATTCAGAAAATTTTGTGCTCCCAAATCCAAATGCCTATTCTACAATAATTTGTTCTCCAATTGTCAAATAGCGCTCCGTCCCCCCCAGATCTCGCCGTATGGCTGAGCGGTACGATACAGCCACATATGGGGTATTGCCACTTTTAGAAGAAATTGTGTGACACATTTCGGCACCATTTTTACCCATTGCCCTGTGTGAAAATGTAAAATCTGAGGGTAAAACATTTTTTGTGGTAAAAATATAATTATGGTTTTTTCACTGCCCAATGGTATAAATTAAAAAATTAAAAAATACTCACTACTTCCCTAGATGAATTCCTTGAGAGGTGTAGTTTACAAAATGGGGTCACTTGTGGGGGTTTCTGCTGTTTTGGCATGTCAGCGACTCTTCAAATGTGACATGGTGTCTGCAACCTATCCCAGCCAACATAGCGCTCCTTTCTCTTCCGAACCCTGCCGTACACCAAAGCAGTGGTTTTCCCCCACATATGGGGTATCTGCGTACTCAGGAGAAATTGCACAACAAATTTCATGGTGCAATTTATCCTGTTACCCTTATGATAATGCAAAATTAGGGAATGAAAAACATTTTTTTGTGGGAAAAATGTGAAAATTTTATTTTTATGGCTCAATATTATAAACTTCTGTGAAGCAGCTGGGGGTGCAAGGTGCTCACCACACATCTAGATAAGTTCCCTAAGGGGTCTAGTTTCCAAAATGGTTGCACTTGTGGGGGTTTTCCACTGTTTAGGCACATTAGGGGCTCCCCAAATGCGACATGGCATCTGCTAATTATTCAAACAAATTTTACATTCAAAAAGTCAAATGGCGCTCCTTCCCTTTCAAACCCTTTCAAACCTTTACTTCATAAAGTGACAGTGATCAGAATTGAAAAAATTAGCCCGGTCACGAAGGCAAAAACAGGCTCTGGTGCGAAGAGGTTAATAGAGTTTTGAATTCTAACCTTTGAATAAAAACTATAAAACTATTGTGCCGTATTTCTGCTCAAACTTTACAGCTAAATTGCTGCATGTAATATTCACCGGTGCTTGAAATCCACCTTCAATTGACAGATTACCGTGAGAGTAGATGTATGTATGTCTTGCATCAGCAAATAAGAAAGTAAAACGATTAAAAGGTCACGCATGAAATTTATGCTACTTTGGGTGTATGCACATTTTTAAAGGCTTTGTCTTAAGTAACTTTTCCAGTTCCATTGACATGATATTTTATACTGATTGCAATGCCCTGTTCACATGTAAGAAAAGTAGTTCTGCTCAGCTGCGGGGACCAACTGAGCTGCTGAATAATTCATGTCAAGCCCATTGGTATTTGTGCTTGATGTGATACTGATGTCATGGGCAAAGCGGCAGATGTGAGGGCCAATCTTGACAAAGGAGAGACTGAAATATATATGAGCAAATAGTGCTACAAATTTACAAAAATTGTGGGAATGGGCTCCATTATTATCCATTTATGGTCTGCTTGGTCATCGTGTGATGTCTGCTTTGTCATCGTGTGATGTCTGCTTGGTAATCATTTGATGTCTGCTTATATGTACAAAATAGGTTATCACTTTCCTTTATTTTATGCAATTTGCATTACAGTGTTTGCAGCCTTTATTTAGTATGTACTTATCTATAAATTCAAATTTAAATAAATATATCTGTCTGTGTACCATGCAACTCCTAACAATGCTTCTTAGCATTATGATGATGTGAAATTTGGCGGTGCCAACTCCTTGTCCCCTTCTTCAGCAATATGTTTTCAGCTCTCTCACGCTGCACAATACATATGAATTTCTAATAAAATGATTGCATGCTGAGAACTGGTTATTAACATAGTTCTACTTTTGAAATATTTGATGCACATAATGAATGGGGACCATTTAATTCAAAGTCCATTGTATTAAATGGGTTCAAAGTGTAAAATGAATGATATGTGCCTATGATTGATGAGATTTAAGGGCATCAGTAAAGATCTACAACTTAACCTATTTAATACAAGCTACCCTATAAACTCTAAAGTTTACGTGATTGTGCATATATACATCATAACACTATGCATTCTAAATATATTTATATTCTGGACAATTATGGATTAACTATTCCTTTTATTTGTTTGTTAGTATTTATTTTCTTTGTTAGCATTAGTGGTCAGATAAGATTGGCAGCATTGTGCCCATGCAGAAAATTTGGTTATGCATTAGGGTTGCAAAATATTTATGAAAGGACTGGTTTTAAATATTTTTAATTATATTCTCATCGATTCCTCTCAGCTCGTGATATAATGCTTACCCAGTCCCAGTGACGGACATATCATTGGTACAACCTGTGCAGCTGCACAGGGGCCCAAGAGGTAAGGAGGCCAATTTTCATTTCCAAAACAGGTGGAATTTTGCATTATGATGAGTTATTGGGCTGCCCAGTCCCCACTGGTTTCCACTTTCTGGTCATGGCTTGGCAAGCCAGAAATGGAAAGAAATGTTAGCTCAGCCAATCACTGAGGTGGTTGACTACAGTGTGTCAAAATGGTGCCAGAAAGTAGAGACAAGGTAAGCGTAGGAACAGGAGTATTACTGTATTTTTCGGATTATAAGACACACTGGACCATAAGACGCACACCAAATTTTGGGGTGGAAAATAGGAAAAAATATTTTTTATAAGATGGGGGTCCATCTTATAGTCTGAATAGGTACGGTATCTTACATGGGGGGTGGTGGAGCGAGGGTCACAGGAGGCAGGGTCCTTCAGGAAGCCGGCGGAGGTGGAGGAATGCTGTGGACCCTGAATGTGAGAAGACAGTGCTCCACCAGCGGGGAGTTGAGGTGGTGGTGGAGCAGGATCACAGGGCTCTCCATTCCCTCCCTCCCTGAGGAACCTGGTGGCTGCAGCAGAAGAGGTGAGATGCTGTGGGGCCAGGGTCTGCCTGGGGCCAGGGTCTGCCTGAGGGAGGGAGGCCGATGTCTGCCTGGGGCTGGGGTCTGCCTGAGGGAGGGAGGCCAATGTCTGCCTGGGGCCGGTGTCTGCGTGAGGGAGGTTGGGGTCTGCCTGGGGCCAGGGTCTGCCTGAGGGAGGCCGATGTCTGCCTGGGGCCGGGGTTTACCTAAGGAAGGCCGGCCGGGGTCTGCCTAGAGCCGGGGTCTGCCTGAGGGAGGCCAGGGTCTGCCTGAGGGAGGGAGGCCAGGGTCTACATGGGGCCGGGGTCTGCCTGAGGGAGAGAGGCTGGGGTCTGCCAGGGGCCAGGGTCTGCCTGGGTCCAGGGTCATCCTGGGGCCGAGGTCTGCCAGGGGCCAGGGTATGGCTGTGAGCAGCATGGCAAAGCGGCGTGCATAGCTTTCTGGTGGCCGTGGCCATCTTCCTGAAGCTGTGATGTACAGGAAAATGGCCGCCTGAGCTCCCAGCCTACGCATGCCATGGCCATTTTCCTGTAGATCACCGCTTCAGGAAGATGGCCGCGGCCACTGGAAAGCCGCGCACGCCTCTCTGCAGATGTGCCTCACCGCCGACAGCCAGACTCCTGACCCGCAGCATCTCACCTCTTCTGCTGCTGCCGCCAGGTACCTGAAGGAAGGAGGGAACGGAGGGCCCTGTGATCCTGCTCCACCCAACCGCATCTAGCCCATAAAGTTTTTTTCAGACCATAAGACACACCCCCCATTTTCCTCCCAAATTTGGGGGAAAAAAGTGTGTCTTATGATCTGAAAAACACTGTACTTCTTTTATTTTACTTTTTTAACCAGTCTAACCCCTTTTTAAAAATTGTATTTCTAACATGGAAAACACCTTTATAGATCACTGGGCTTGCATTTTCAGTATGTACAACTCATTTGGTATCACTAAACAAACCCCATGGTCAGTGTCTTGTAGTATTCTGCATTTGTGCAGTAACAAGTAAAAGAAATGCTTCTTCCTGGCCTATTGACTCTGCAAAACATTATGCATTTGCAGTTTTTGTGACTTTGAACATCCTCAAAGATCTTCCTGCAGAAAAGTTAAAAGAAAAAGCTTAGTCTGTAGGATCTTAATGCGGACTAATACAATTCTGCTTTTAGCAATATATTTATCTTTGTAACCCGGCTGCTTTAATTAACAGCAATACATTAAAATGCCCTTTAAAAAGTGCTTATTTAATCTTGTTCGCCGACGTTATTTATTTATTGTGGATTATAAATATGTGGAAAATGCTATTAATTGATTAACAAGACAGTTTATGCCTTTTTATATAACACTTTAGTTTTTAGCCTGGGAATTGTCCTAGAGTACATTTGTAATTCTAATTAAAATGTTTCATGAACAGCTTTTCACAATATTCTGCCTACAACATATTGAAATAGAAGAAACTCAAGGCAGAAATATGTTTTTCAAATGAATGGCTCTTAAATCCTGCTCATGTGAAGTCTGTATTATTCCAGTCCAAACAGATATAAGTGCTCATAATAATAGTTGGCAATAAAAATGTATTCATCAATGATGTATTTGATCGTTCATATAAAAAAAATACATATTTTCCATGTTTTAATGAAGGTTAATGGTGCCACACTCATGATATGTACACAAATTATTATTTATTATTTATTATTATAGCGCCATTTATTCCATGGCACTTTACATGTGAAATAAGGGTATACATACAGTACATGAACAATTACAATGATCTTTAAGAAAACGTGATGGCGACTGGTACAGGAGGAGTGAGGACCCTGCCCGCAAGAGCTCACAATCTTCAGGGGATGGGTGAGGATACAGTAGGTGAGCTGGTCGTGCAACAGTATGGTTGAGCAATGGTTGGTGCAGGTTGTAGGCTTGTCGGAAGAGGTGAGTCTTCAGGTTCTTTTTGAAGGTTTCCATGGTAGGTGAGAGTCTGATATGCTGGGGTAGAGAGTTCCAGAGTAGGGGGGATGCACGGGAGAAATTTTGTATACGATTGTGGGAAGAGGAGATAAGAGGGGAGTAGAGCAAGAGATCTTGTGAGGATCGGAGGTTGCGTGTAGGTATGTACCGGGAGACTAGGTCACAGATATAAGGAGAAAACAGGTTGTGGATGGCTTTGTATGCCATGGTTAGGGTTTTGAACTGGAGTCTCTGGGAAATGGGGAGCCAGTAAAGGGATTGACAGAGAGGAGAGGCCGGGGAATAGCGTGGGGACAGGTGGATTAGTCGGGCAGCAGAGTTTAGGATAGATTGGAGGGGTGCGAGAGTGTTAAAAGAAGCCACAAAGCAGGAGGTTGCAGTAGTCGAGGTGGGAGATGATGAGGGTGTGCACTATTGTTTTTGCAGATTCGTGGTTGAGGAATGTGCGGATCCGGGAGATATTTTTGAGTTGGAGTCGGCAGGAAGTAGAAAGGGCTTGGATATGTGGTTTGAAGGAGAGGTCAGAGTCCAGGGTTACCCCGAGACAGCGAGCTTGCGGGACTGGGGAGAGTGAACAGCCGTTGATGTTGATAGATAGGTCAGGTGGGGGGGTGAATGAGATGGTGGAAAGATGATGAGTTCTGTTTTATCCATGTTAAGTATTAGAAATCTGTCAGAGAAGAAGGATGAGATAGCGGACAGACATTGTGGGATTTTGGTTAGTAGGGAGGAGATATCGGGTCCAGAGAGGTAAATCTGTGTGTCGTTAGCATAGAGGTGGTACTGAAAGCCGTGAGACTCTATGAGTTGTTCCAGGCCAAAGGTGTAGATGAAGAAGAGCAGGGGTCCTAGGACTGAACCTTGGGGGACACTGACAGATAGGGGGCGAGATGAGGAGGTGGTGTGTGAGTGGAAGACACTGAATGTCCTGTCTGTTAAATATGAGGAGATCCAAGATAGGGCCAAGTCTTTGATGCCAAGAGATGAGAGAATCTGTAGTAAGAGGAAATGGTCCACTGTGTCGAAGGCAGATGACAGGCTAGGGGTAGGAGGACAGAGTAGTGTCGCTTGGATTTGGCGGTTAGTTGGTCGTTGGTGACTTTAGTCAGGGCAGTTTCAGTAGAATGGTGCGGTTGGAAGCCAGATTGTAAGCGGTCAAAGAGGGAGCAGTAGGAGAGGTGGGAGGACAGTTCAAAGTGGACATGTTGTTCCAGAAGTTTTGAGGCGTAGGGGAGGAGTGATATGGGGCGATAGCTAAACAGAGAGGATGGGTGTGATTGAGGCATGTTTGAAGCATGAGGGGAAGACACCAGTTGTTAGTAACAGGTTGAAAAGGTGGGTTATGGTTGGGATGAAGACTGTGGTGAGGTTAGGGATGAGGTGGGATGGGATTGGGTCAAGTTCACAGGTAGTGAGGTATGATTTGGAGAGTAAAGAGGAAACTTGATCTTCCGTAATGGTGGAGAAGCTGGTTTTGGAGGAGGATTGAGTAGGTGTGAGGAGGAGCTGTGGGGACTTTAGACAAAAGCTTTGTCTGATGGTGTCTATGAGGCAAAGTCTTCGGCTGAGATGAGAGGAGAGGGAGGAGGCGCTGGGGGACGGAGGAGAGAATTGAAGGTGTTGAATAGTTGTTTGGGGTTGTGTGACAGGGAGGATATGAGAGATGAGAAGTATGTTTGTTTTGCAGCAGTGAGTGTGGACTTGAAAGTAGTGAGGGACTGTTTGAATCGTATGAAGTGCTCATTGGAGTGGGACCTTTTCCATCTACGCTCAGCTCTTCGGTTAAGCTGGTGTGCTAGGGTTGCCTGTTGTTTGTGCGAGCTTTGGTATTGTGAGGGGGCGACCGAATTGAGGGCTGCAGCTGTTGTGGTGTTATATAAAGTGGCAGCAACATCCGCGTCATGTAAGGAACTGATGTCTGTAAGAGGGAGGAGGGATTCAGAGAGTGAGTGTAGATCAAGGTATTTAAGATTTCTGTGAGGGTGTGCAAGTTTGTGGAGTGGGGATTGTTGCCCTGGAGAGGAGAGGGTAGAGAATATAAGTAGGTTGTGGTTAGAAAGAGGGAGAGGTGAGTTGGAGAGGTTAGATAGGGAACAGAGGCGGGTGAAGATGAGTTCCAGTGTGTGGCCATCTTTGTGAGCGGGGACAGAAGACCATTGAGCAAGACCAAAGGAGGAAGTGAGGAATAGAAGCTTAGAGGTAGCTGAGAGGGAAGTGTCAATAGGGATATTGAAGTCACCCATGATGATGGTGGGGATATCAGCAGAAAGGAAATGAAGTAGCCAGGTGGTGAAATGGTCTAAGAAGGTGGTGGCTGGTTCTGGGGGACGGTAGATGACGGCCATTTGGAGGTTGGAGGGGGAGTAGAGGTGCACACAGTGCACCTCAAAAAAGGGGAGAGTAATGGAGGGTGGCAGTGGGACTTGGGTGAAGGAGTAGTTGTCTGATAGGAGAAAACCTACTTCTCCACCATGCTTGCCATTGGGGCGGGGGTGTGGGAAAAGTGGAATCCACCATATGAAAGTGCAGTTGGAGAGGCAATGTCAGAGGGGGTGAGCCAGGTTTCTGTGATGCCGAGGAAGGAAAGTTTGCTAGTGGTGAAAAGATCATGGATGTAGGAAAGTTTGTTACAGATGGAGCGAGCGTTCCATAGAGCTCCTGTTAGTGCGACTGGGAAAGCGGGGGCTGGGTGGATGTGTATGAGGTTAGAAGGGTTGTGAGAGCTTGTGATAGTTCATGGATAGGAGGTGGAAGTGACTGTGGGGATGTGGTGAGGAGGGCCAGTATTTGGGGAGATGTCGCCAGCAGTGAGGAGGAGAAGAGAAAGTATTAGTAGATGGGAGCAGGAGAGAGCATGATGTGGCTGTCTGTGCTTAGAGACACAGGATTGAATGTTGAGGAATAGTTCAGAGGAAGAGGTGAGATGAATGGGGAGGATGGAGGGATATATGAAGAGTTCGTTTCTGGGTGTAGGGATTAGGGGTGGTTGTAAAAAGTGAAGGATTAAAGGAGAGAGAGTGAAAACAAGCACAAACATTATTTACAGTGTCAAGAATCCAGTTACCTTCAGTTCCCTTCAGGTTCAATTCAGGTATATTTCAGATCTCACACTTAAGCAATGGTACACTTAAGGTGATAGGCTGCAGACTATGTCTTTACCAGACTCCTTACTCACAATATATGGGCTACAGAATACATTCAGGTGTGAACCAGAGGGGAGTGTTCTGTGCTCATCTTGATCAGCTGATTAAGGCTAAGCCAGACGTAGGGTATTCAAGGGCCAAATAAACATAGTCATAAAAAAGAGTGGGAGTTAGTAATTAGTTGAAGAACGTACCAAGTGTATGTAGAAGCAGAGGAAGGGAGAGGTCAGCATGGGAAAGCTGGATCACGTACCTAGTGTATATAGAAGCAGAGGAAGGGAGAGGTCAGCATGTGAAAGCTGGATCACGTACCAAGTGTATATAGAAGCAGAGGAAGGGAGAGGTTAGCATGGGAAAGCTGGATCACATACCAAGTGTATATAGAAGCAGAGGAAGGGAGAGGTTAGCATGGGAAAGCTGCATCACGTACCAAGTGTATATAGAAGCCGAGCAAGGGAGAGGTCAGCATGGGAAAGCTGGATCACGTACCTGTAGGAGGAATGGATAAACAGAGATATGGATTAGAGTGCGATGGTGGCACTTAACAAGATACAGTCTGTATGCATCATATTAATCAGGTATAATTCAGATCTCACACTTAAGGTGATGGGCTGCAGACTACGTCTTTAGCAGACTCCTTGCTCACAATGTCTTTATGAATGGATACTTATATCACTTTTGCATATTAGCTTATATCCAATACATACAATACATGATATTGAGAAATATCCAATATATCTTAATATTTGCCTTAGTTATAGGCAATCTGACAGCTGATTCCTTCTGACAGAACTAGAATCAGACATTGGCTGCCTTATTGCAGCCATGTATGTTTCAGAGAAAAGCCACAAGGAGATTATGGCCCTGATTCATCAAAGTTTTTAGTCCAGGAAAGTGTTGGAAAATCTTTTAAACGTTGAAAAACTACAAGTTGCGCCAAAACGTTTCACCTTTTGGCATTTTCAAACCAGTTTCTCTCAACTGTGCCAAAATGTTTGGAGCTGGAGAGGAAGGGGCACTGTGAGGGCGAGAATTAAGCAAGATGTGATACTCTGTACAAAAGAAATCTCACTCCAGTCCCCGACGTGCACACCACTCGTTAGATGCTCCAGATTCATGAAGAGATGAAGAGACCTCTTTATTTATGAATCAGGAGCTTCTTACTTCACCATGCCCCCTCAATAAGACCAGTGAGAAAAATCACTGGCCTTAATGAATTGGGGACTATGTCTCTTGAATGACTAGTAGGTCCTCACAGGCTTTTCACCACTCCACTTCCCATGAATGACAGGTATCTACCTATACATACATAAGGAGAGACCTGTCATTCTTGGGAGTGGAGCCGGGAGACGCCACCTAGAACCTGTCTCTTGGATTAGTCATCCTAGTCATCTTAGTTGAATCGTCTCCAGTTAGCTCTGAAAAGCATGTTTTCTCTGATGCGCACCAATATTTCAGAGTAAAATATACATGGCTGCATTAACACTGGCTGTTTCTTATTCATGGAGCCCATAAATGGGAGCATGAATCAGCTGACAGCTTCCCATTAATGAGCTGAAAAAGGGACAATCACAGTTGTTCCTTCCCAGGCCAGAACAATGTTCAATGCCTATTATACAATTCAATGGCAGTTTAATTTGGATGCGTATGTGGCCCATATTTTTGTTACTCTAGGGTTAGATTAAGCTATTATGATTAGTAGATATAACGTGTTTACACCTTGACTATTGTGGATGGTTGGTAAAAAAATTGTAAGTTCAGACACAATACAGTTATATGAAAAAGTTTGGGCACCCCTATTAATCTTAAGCTTAATGTTTTATAAAAATTGGTGTTTTTGCAACAGCTATTTCAGTTTAATATATGTAATAACTGTTGGACACAGTAATGTTTCTGCCTTGAAATGAGGTTTATTGTACTAACAGAAAATGTGCAATCTGCATTCAAACAAAAATTGACAGGTGCATAAGTATGGGCACCCTTATCATTTTCTTGTTTTAAATACTCCTACCTACTTTTTACTGACTTACTAAAGCACTTTTTTTGGTTTTGTAACCTCATTGAGCTTTGAACTTCATAGCCAGGTGTATGCAATCATGAGAAAAGCTACTTAAAGTGGCCACTTGCAAGTTGTTCTCCTGTTTGAATCTCCTCTGAAGAGTGGCATCATGGGCTCCTCAAAACAACTGTCAAATGATCTGAAAACAAAGATTATTCAACATAGTTGTTCAGGGGAAGGATACAAAAAGCTGTCTCAGAGATTTAACCTGTCAGTTTCCACTGTGAGGAACATAGTAAGGAAATGGAAGAACACGGGGACAGTTCTTGTTAAGGCCAGAAGTGGCAGGCCAAGAAAAACATCAGAAAGGCAGAGAAGAAGAATGGTGAGATCAGTCAAGGACAATCCTCAGACCACCTCCAGAGAGCTGCAGCATCAACTTGCTGCAGATGGTGTCACTGTGCATCGGTCAACTATACAATGCACTTTGCACAAGGAGAAGCTGTATGGGAGAGTGATGTGAAAGAAGCCGTTTCTGCAAGCACGCCACAAACAGAGTCGGCTGAGGTATGCAAAAGCACATTTGGAGAAGCCAATTTCTTTTTGGAAGAAGGTCCTGTGGACTGATGAAACCAAGATTGAGTTGTTTGGTCATACAAAAAGGCGTTATGCATGGCGGCAAAAAAACACAGCATTCCAAGAAAAACACTTGCTACCCACAGTAAAATTTGGTGGAGGTTCCATCATGCTTTGGGGCTGTGTGGCCAATGCCGGCACCGGGAATCTTGTTAAAGTTGAGGGACGCATGGATTCCACTCAGTATCAGCAGATTCTTGACAATAATGTTCAAGAATCAGTGACAAAGTTGACATTACGCAAGGGATGGATCTTTCAGCAAGACAATGATCCAAAACACTGCTCCAAATCTACTCAGGCATTCATGCAGAGGAACAATTACAATGTTCTGGAATGGCCATCCCAGTCCCCAGAACTGAATATCATTGAACATCTGTGGGATCATTTGAAGAGGGCTGTCCATGCTCGGCGACCATCAAACTTAACTGAACTGGAATTGTTTTGTAAAGAGGAATGGTCAAAAATACCTTCATCCAGGATCCAGGAAATCATTAAAAGCTACAGGAAGCGACTAGAGACTGTTATTTTTGCAAAAGGAGGATCTAGTAAATATTAATGTCACTTTTCTGGTGAGGTGCCCTAGCACAACCCTAACCCTAGCACAACCCTAACCCTAGCACAACCCTAACCCCAAACCCAGCCCTAACCCTAGCCCAATCCTAACCCAAGAGTTTATTTTTGACGCCATTCCTCGTGCGGTATAAGTGATTAGACGACTTTATTCTTCGGGTCAGTGTGATTACAGCAATACCAGAATCATATGGGGTTTTTATGACTGACAGCTGTCACACACAAAAAGACGCATTTTTTGTAAAATCTAGTTTTTGCATCGCCATATTTTGAGAGCTATAATTTTTCCAGATTTTGGCAGACAGTCATGTGATGGCTCGTTTTTTGCGGGATGAGTTGACGTTGTTATTGGTGCCATTTTCAGGCACGTGACATTTTTTGATCGCTTTCTATTTCGATTTTTGGGAGGCAGAATAAACAAAAACCAACAATTCAGGAATTGTTTTTTTTTTTTTTAATTCTGTTCCACGTGTGGTAAAAGTGATAAGGCAGCTTTATTCTTCGGGTCAGTACGTTTACAGCGGTACCACATTTATATCGTTTTTCTATGTTTTGCACTTTTACATAATAAAAGCAATTTTATAGAAAAAAATATTTTTTAGCATAGCTTTATTCTGAGAGCTATAACTTTTTATTTTTCGGCTGATGGAGCTGTATGTCAGCTTGTTTTTTGCGGGACGAGATGACGTTTTCAGCGGTACCATTTTTATTTATATTCGTCTTTTTGATCGCATGTTATTCCATCTTTTATTTGGCGGTATGGTGATAAAGCATTGTTTTTTGCTTGTTTTTTTTTTTTTTTTTTTACCGTGTTCACTGAAGGGGTTAACTAGTGGGACAATTTTATAGGTCAGGTTGTTCCGGACGCGGCGATACCAAATATGTGTACTTTTATTGTTTTTTTTTATAATAATATTTATTGATGGGTACATTATATTTTTATTTTTGGTGGATTATTTTATTTTTTTTTTTTTACTATTTTTGCAATTTTTTTTTTTTTTTCACTTACTGACAGTTTTTATACTTTATTACTTTGTCCCACTATGGGACTTTCACTTTTTTTTCTCTGACCGCCTGCATGGCACAGGAATGCAGCACCATCCCTGTGTCATACAGGCTATCAGCTCTGCACAGTGAGAAGATTGTTTGGAGATGCACTGTGCATGTCCAAACAATCTTCCTGCTGTCTGCAACACCCGGGAAGCCTTTGCAGACAGTGCTGGAAGCCGGAAGAGGAGGTGAGTATCTGCGATCACCTCCCCTTGCCCCCGCAATGCTGCGATCGGCTGCGATCGACTTCGATTGCAGCATCGCAGGGGTTAATGTGCTGGGAGCGGTGCAGGACCGCTCCCTTCACATAGTACCGGGTGTCAGCTGTGACAATCAGCTGACACCCGGCGGCGATCGCGCCCGCACAGCCTGTGTGCGCTCGCGATCGCGATGACGTACTAATACGGGTCTGGCTCTTAAGTCCCAGGGCACAGACGCGTATTAGTACGTCAGATGTTATTAAGGGGTTAAATGCGGGGAATCCAGAAATGTAATTTTTTTTTTTTTAATTGGAAGTGGTTCCAGAAATATGAAGTTTTATTAAGGGATTTCCATTGTACAATAATACATGTGCTAGAAATCCAAGCGGCCGAATTAATTCTTTAGCATAAAACACATATACAATTTTTTTTCATTTGTGTGTGGCCAGGGTGCTTTGTATATTATACACTGCACCTATTTGCCCTTCCTTTTATTAAAGCCAGAGCAAATAAACACTTTAACTGTTTTATTTTTCAAAACAAATCTGCCGAAGAGCAAATAAGTCTCAAGGACAAACACTTGAACAAGTCGGCATTTATTTGCCTAAGCCCGTGATTGGACATGGCCAATTATATGTGGCGTTTTCAAGAGTTCGTAGGAGAGCAGATGTAAGGGTGAAGGTATTGGATACCCCCACACAAGGAAGATTGATCGAAAATTGTGAAAGAGTATTCACTCGGAATGTTGTGTGCCAAAAGGTACTTTAACATCGAGATAGAGAATTTAGCTTTGGTGGCTGAAAAAAACGCGAGTGTCTACTTCAGAAAGCCAGAGGGGCAGCAGACAGAGAGATTTCCACGCAATCTGCCCTGGGCAATTCACTTTTTGAATTGACGAACGTCTCTGTAATCTTATGCATTTTATTTTTGTTTTCCGTAATGCCATTTACTAATTTATTAATTATGACAACTTTGTTGTTTATCGTGTAAAAAGACTGAAAGTAAATAGTCATGGGTAATTTGAGTTAGTTTTTATTATGTAGAGCACATTTTTCTAGCTTTCGAAACTTATTTGTTTTGGAACTCGGGCTACTATATATTACAAAATACTAAAGAGACTGTAATGCATTAAAACTTTACAAGTAGAACAATGTCTGATGCATGCACCATAACTCTTCATAGCATTTATTGAAGCACTGCAGTGAGGTATAGAGGAAAGCTGCAGTGAGGTGTTTACTTGAAGATACAGATGTCCGGTGAAAGTAAAAAAAAGACATTTATTTGATAAATTTCACAATTAGAAAAACAACTTCCATACACAGCATATTAATCAGCTCACAGGAAATAAAATGTCAGTTCCTAACAACACAAAGTGCATTAAATGTCCCATTTCATCAGCACTTCTTAAATGCTTTGTCTTCTGTTATCCTGCAGAGGTAGTAAAAAACCTTATAACAGGAAACCTATCATGAAAATTTGGGACTTTGGCACCCCAAAATTTGATTGAAACTACTTATATACTTCTAAAGATGACAGCCCATAAAAAATCAGACTTACAGTATCGATCTCACTACTTTGGTTGTACAGAAAAAAAAAAGGTTTATATACAATGCAAATTGTGTGGCCAAGGTCTCAGTGCTACACTTCACCACTCACTGATCCTGTGATCCAGTGTACAGAGGGCAGCTGGTACAGACGGGCAAGAGGGATGAGAACTCGCCCACATTGACACTGTATGTGTGCGTGATTACTGGGATCCTGCAGTGTCAGTGCACACGTGCAGGGATTGGGGATTCGGGGGAAACGCGGGGCATGCTGATTGAGGGGCTAGAACTGTGCATTGAGTCCATGGCCACTCTAACGGTACACCTAAGAGTCATCATTTGCATATGAAATTAAATGAAATAAAATGTTTTTACTTTTTTTTCCATACAGCTAAAGAAGTGAAATCAATTGAGCTACCTATAGGACAGTATAAATATTTTAGATCAAGTTTCAGGGGTGACAGACTCCTTTAGGCAACCAGCAGTATGCTTCATGATTAATACCTTTCAATATTGTCTACACATATATTACTAGACACCACCTGTAATACCCTTTTTTGTGTTGGGGTGTTGGACACGTGTCAATTTTCCAGAGTCTTTGTTCTACCAGTAATGTGGGAACCCTCTATATTTCCAGTGACACATGGGGAACCTGAGTGGGGGCTGGTTTTGTGTGGGATAAATTAGGGTTTTTATCTGCAATATTTTTGGTTACATAACATTTTTTGATCACTTCTAGTATAAGGCTGGATCACATTCTTGTGTTCTACGCTGAGCACATACATTGAGGCTTCTGTGTAAATCCCACAAAAATACGATTCAGACTCCTGAAGAATCACCCACCATAATGAGGCAGATGAAGACACTTTGGAGTAAGTTTGGCGTCTCCTCCAGTGGTATCCATCTTTTTAGGTGTTTACAAATCTGTGGTCACCCACACTTGCGGTAAAAATACGCCTAAAATGATGGGTCATCGCCGGAACAGAGACCGGATGGAGTTGAAAGTGTCTCTTTGTGCCTCATAAGTGTGTGGTTCTATCGGGGGGCTTTGTCTGAACTGTGGTTTTAGGGGATTTATACAGAAACACCAATCAAATGACCTTGGGGTACCATGGCAACAATTGGCACCTGCGATTACGATCACAGGGAGTCGATCCTGCTTTTAACCCCCTTTCAACCACTTAGATACCGCTGTCTTGATTGACAGCGGTATTTAATGGGTGAAACAGCCCCGATCGGCTCCAAAACCGCCTTGTGACGATATCACAGTATGGCAGCTGTCGTGTACAGCTATTACCCACTGGGTATACACTTATTCCCGATTACTGTTTTAAAACAGCAATGAGGTAATAAGGCCCCTTAATGGCCACCGTTTTAATGCATATTGGTGATCGTTAAGGGGTTAAGAATGGGACCTCATTGCTTGTTGATTTCGGTGGAGAGTTGATCAGACTTCCCATACAAATGAATAGCCATTGCAACCACTTCTCCACTTACAGCGGGGTACCTCAGAGCCCCATTCTCAAGATAGATACAAGTCCCATTGATTAAAATAAGCTATTAACACTTCTTTTTATGAAAGTATTGTTACTTTGCAGCATTTTTCCACACCTGCTTAAAACCTTTGCACTGTACTATATATAAGGGTGTTCATGCATCATGCATTTTGCATTTGTTACATCGTACTGTGCAAAAGTTTTAGACAGGCATGGAAGCTTGTTGCAAAGTAAAAATGCTTTAAATATAGAATTAATATTTTATCTTTATCAATTAGCAAAATGCAAAATGAATGAACAAAAGTAAAAATCAAGTCAAACCAATATTTGATGCATCCGACCTTTGTTTTCAAAACTGCATCAATACTTCTAGGTACACTTGTACAATTGCAGTTTTTTAAAGAACTCGTCAGGGAGGTTGTTCCACACATCTTGGAGAACCAACCACAGATCTTCTGTGGATGTGGGTTTATGCAAATCCTTTTGTCTCTTCATGTAATCCCAGACAGACCTGATAATCTTGAGATCAGTGCTCTGTGGGCAAGGGTGGAAGAGGGGCATATCATCACTTCTAGAACTCCTTGTTTTTCTTTAAACTGAAGATAGTTCCGAATGAGATTGGCTGTATGTTTCAGGTCATTGTCCTACTGGAGAATACATTTCAGATGCCTCCCTGATTGTATTGAATAATGGAAAAGTATCTGTCTGACACCATTAATCCTGACCAAATTCCCAACTCTATTTGTTGAAATACAGCTCCAAACTTGCACAGAATCTCCACCATGCTTCACTGTTAACTGCACATACTCATTTTTGTATGGCCCTCCGGTAAACAAACTTCTGTTACAGCCAGATATTTAAAATTTTGATTCATCGGTCCATACCACCTGTTGCCATTTTTCTACACCCCAGTTCCTATATTTTAGTGCATAGTTGATTCACTTGTTTGAAAGGTATAAATTTTGGTGACTTTTGTCCACTTCTGACCAGACCTCTCCGAACAATAGATGGATGAAGCTGGGTCCCACTGACTGCTGCCTGTTCTGAGCTGAAGGTATTGGTGGACATCTTACAATTTTGAAAGGAAGAAAGAAAGATGTGACTTTAATTTGCTGCATGAGATATCTTTCCTAGCCCTGGCCCTTCTTGTAATAGTAAGTTTATCTCCTTCCCTACCACACTCAGAAACCCTGAAAATCTCATTAATATTCTTTGCATGACTTCTGTCTCTTTTAACTATGCCCTCTGGAACACACGGTTTTCCTTTCAAATTTCCTTCACCTTCTTGCTTTCACTGAGACCTAGATCCAGCAGTCGGACCCCATCGCCGCTGCCGCTCTCTCGTATCGTGGCCTACATTTTCACATACCACCAGACCTGAGAACAGACCAGGTGGAAGTGTTGGTCTGATCCTTTCAACAATGTTCCTTTCAGTTATGCCCCCACTACCCTCCAGTATCTTCCCTTATTTTGAGATCCACATTGTCAGACTTTTGCGGCCCTTCTCCTTGCGAGTGACGGTTGTGTAGCGCCCTCCTGACTCATCCCATCAGTTTCTGGATCACGTTGCTACCTGGCTTCCACTATTTCTATCCTGTGACATTTCCACTCTTATCATGCGGGACTTTAACATTCCCATTGGTAATTCCCCTCCCCATATGCCTCTTACCTTTTATCTCTAATGTTCTCCCTCAGCCTTTCAGGCTATGTGCACATGTTCAGGATTTGATTGCAGAAATTTTTGCAGTGTGTATGCATCTCTTGGCAGGAAAATTCTGAAGAAAAAAATGTGTGTTTTGCTGCGATTTTGATGCGTTTTTAAATGCATTTTTAATGCATTTTTGTACATCAATGAATGCTTTTTGGAGCTAAATAAAGATATTTGAAAAAAGAAACGTGGGACATTGCTTTAACCCTTTTATTACCATCAGACCTGGGGTGAGTGTATTGGTTAATTTAAATGATTAAAGAATGCATCTGTTGTATTTCAAATAAAGTATTCACTCTGTGTGTGTTTATTTAACTCTTTACTTTAATTTACTTAGGTGTAGTAATGAAAGGGTCTGATTGACACCTTTTCATTACCAAACAAAAGGGCTAAATGTCAGCAAATCCCGTATACCCAATATCATTAGCATTTCCATTCATGTAATTTCTGGGGCAGCTGAGGGCTGCTATTCTTAGACTAGGAAAGTGCCATTAGGCAAATATGTTCCCTGACTATTAATAACAGCTCACAGTTGTTTCGTTAGCCGCTACGTTCCCCTGATCAGCTACTAGCAGCGCTTTGGACGCAGCGTATTTTAGCTGCGTCCAAACACTGTGTTCTAATGCCGCACTTTTATTGTCAATACATGTGGATCCACCGCATATAATGACATTTCAATCGGTCTCCGCTACAGAAATTGACATGCTGCGGGTGAGTTTGGGTATGTGGCCACGATCAGTAGCCGCTGCAGGTTTGAAGCTGCGTGTTTACACAGCATAAAACCCGCAGCGTTCAGATGTTACTGCAAAGTGGATGGGATTTCTAGAAATTCCATGTCCACTATGCATGCATCTGAGGCTGCAGATGACACGTGGACACTGACATGCAGCGTGTATTTCAGGACCGCAGCATGTCAAAGTCTCTTGCGGAGTCGCTAGTCTCCGCAACAGAAATTTGACCACTACAATGTATTGAATGCAGTAAATCCGCATGGTTCAGTGAACACATGCGGATTTACCTGCGTTCAATAGAACGCAGCGTTTTGGACGCAGCAAAAATATGCTGCGTTCAAACCGCTGCTACATCAGAAGCACATAGCCTAATATTAAAAAAAATGATGTGGGCTCCCACATCATTTTCATAACTAGCAGAGGGAAAGCCGACCGCTGGGAGTTGATATTAGTAGTTGGGGAAGGGGCCATTAGCCAAAAATGTTCCCTGGCTATTAATAACAACCTAGAGCTGCTTGCTTAGCCTTTGCTGGCTAGAATACAGGGGTACCACAGAAAAAAATTGACATAGGGTCCCCCTATAAAATCTAACCAGAAAAGGCTCAACACACAGCTGCGGGATGATATAAGCCAGGGATACTAGCCCCCTCCATTGCTATTAAGATCAGCTCGCAGCAGTCCCAGAAATGGCGCATCCATAAGATGTGCCAAATCTGGCACTTAGCCTCCGCTCTTCCCACTGCCGTGTAGTGGTGGCGAATGGGGTAATAGGGTTGCGGTTCTTGTCAGACTTGTATTGGCGGCTGACATAAAGCCCAGGTTAGTAATGGAGAGGCATCTATAAGACGCCCTCCATTGCCAACTGCGTAGTAAAGGTTTTCGACGCCTTTTCAATAAATACACGGCCAGAATAAAGCCTTTTATTGAAATAAAATGACACACGGTTTTAATTTTTTTTAATATTCTCCTAATCCCCGAAACCCTCCTGTAAAAAAAAATAAAAAAATAAAAAACAACCATATCCTTCACCTGTCCACCGTCATGACATAATCCAAGTGTCCCACGGTGATCTGGGTCACTTCTACAGCAGTGGCATCAGAAATCACTGATGTGACTGCTGTAGAAGACAGCACTGTACACTGACAGGAGTATAATCACTCCTGTCAGTGTACATCACTGCTGCTGGATGAAGTCAGGTGAGTTAATCAGCTGGAGATCAGCTGATAAGCTCAAGTTACCTCATTTCAGTGCATCAGTGCTGGTGGGAAAATTTGTGACAGCACCGGTGCCGTAAAGTGAGGTCCTGGAGCTCGTCAGCTGATCTCCAGCTGATGAACTCATGTGAACTCAGTCCAGGCAGCAGCGATATACACTGCCGGGAGCGAGCGCGTTCCCGTCAGTGTACCGCCGGCCGCCGGGTGATCGGGTCGCCGGGGGACATCGGGAGGATGGAGAACAGGTGAGAATAGGTGTTTTTTTCATTTTAAAAGAGATTTTTACTTCTTTTTTTTTTTTTTACATAGCGCGCACAGACGTCGGCTCATCTGAGGAGACTACTTCTCCCCTCAGATGATGGGAGAAGTTGTCTTCCCCAGCCGGCCCGGGTACCATTCTTTGTGCGTTTTTGCAACGTATTTGACCCAGTGACTAGCCAAGTACGCAGCAAACAACCGCAGCAAATCCGCAAATATATTTATACCTGCGGGTTTTCTGTGGTTCAATTGAAGTCAATGGGCAGGAAATGCTGCAGAAACGCTACAAAGAATGGACATACTGCGGATTTAAACGCAATGACAATCCTGAGCGGAAAATTTCACATCATGTGCACAGCACATCAGGATTGTCATTGCATTAGCTGGCAGACGGATTACATAGCATTTTTGGTGCATTTCCGTGTGGAAGAAGTGCCGCGAAAACGCATCAAAAACGCACAGTGTGCACATAGCCTTACAGCTTACTAACTCTCCTACACATGAATACGCTGGACCAGTGCATTATTTTATTAACTTCCTTCTCCTGCTCTCTGACCACAACCTTCTTTCATTCTCTGTCAAGAACTGTTACCCCGCTCAAAACACCCCACTTACCCTATGTATAGGAATATATGTGACATTAATACCTAGAAATCTACGAAGAATCTGCAGTCATCATTGGCCCCAACCTCCTCACTCTCATGTCCCGACTCTGTTTTGAAACATTATAGCGAAACACTGCACAGCGCCCTGAATGAAGCTGCACCTACTACACATAAAACAACTCAGCACAGACAGTGGCAACCCTAGCATATGCTGCAAACATGTTTTCTCCAGTGCTGCTCCACGTGTGCCGAACGTCTGTGGAGAAAATCGAATCTGGCCGAAGATTTCATCCATTATACTGTAGGTTTATGCCTAAAACATACAACTTTGCCCTTCACCTCTCCAAACAAACCTACTCCTCTGTGCTTGTCACCTCCCTATCCAACAATCATAAATGACTCTTTGAAAAATTTCATTCCCTCCTCAGTCCAAGAGTGCAGGCCCCCATCATCAACCTCAGCGCTGACGATCTGGCCAATTATTTTTGAAATCAAAAAGATCATATCCGACAGTAAATTTTCTCCCAATCCCCTTATATCATGTATTTTCTTCTCTCCTGCACTTCATCTAGCTTACTTTCTGTCTTTGAACTGATTATTGAAGAAGTTCATTCACTTTGCATTTTATTAATTGAGAAAAATTAACTATTAACACTTTAAATCTTGAAAGCATTTTTGCTTTGCAGCATTTTTGCCACACCTGCCTAAAACGTTTGCAAAGTACTGTACATCATTAAAAAAGCATTAAAAAATCATTAAAAAGCATAATCAACTATACAAAACAAACTGTATGCACAAAAATAAATAAAGCATGGTATACCTTTTTATTTAATGGGAGTCAATAACAGACATGTAATTGTACAAGCATACATTCAACAGAATGTTTCAGATGGTCGCTTTGAAAATAATGCCTGATCATGCTGTGAGGCTAGCTTTAAAGGGAGCCTGTCATCTGACTCATGCTGCCCAAAGAATGGGCAGGGTGAATCAAAGTTTGGCTGTAGGATTGCTCTGGTGTTTCAAAGAAAATATACTTTAAAGATCTAGCCAGGGACTATAGCTGGAGATGAGACTGACTTCCCAGCACTGTTGCAGGTGACTGATAGGTCTATGTACAGATGAGAGAGAGACCTATCAATTACCTAGAGCAGCGCCGGGAAGAGCAGGCCAGGGGCGCAGCCAGAGTGGTCACATTTTAGTCCTCCCTGGGGAGGACCCTTAAAGTATGTTTTCTCTGAAACGCTGAAGCATTTCAGAGAGGTGTATACCTGCTGCAGTCATGCAGCCAGGCTCTTATTCATGCTGCCTAAGGTTTGGGAAAAATGAATTGACTGACAGGTTCCCTTTTAATTTTCTGGTGGGGTGCGTTTATAGCCTATATTATTATTTATTATTGTATTTTCTAGATTTTACAATTTAACAAAGGTATGATGGTTTGATAATTTTTATATCTATGAAAATAATTTGAGCTACATATTTAGTTCAGTGCAAAGTCTAGTCCACCCCAAAATTTGGGGAGATCCCTTTTAATTTCCGAGTACAGAAAAATAAAACCTTTAATCTCAGCAGCTTTCTATAATATCTAAGAGCTTCTATACTTGCTGCCTGCTATCTCTGCACAGTTTAGAGATTGTTATGGTTCGTTTTAATGGACTTCAAAAATCAAAGGAAATATTGAGGCATGGATATTTGCAGTCTTGACAACATACACATTGTGGTCAGGGTTAGAAAAATGGGTTTTGTTTTCATTTCAAGCTTCATTTAGGCTGTATCAGTGACTGCATCCCTTCAAAAACTCAATGATGTCTGTTTTTTAAATTCTTAAACAAAACAGCAAAAATCAACCACATAAATATATTTCAAAAATTCATTTAATTTTTATTTTTTTACTCATAACAATATGTGCTCATTATATGAGGCATTGACGAAGGCTCTTATATGAGTCATTATTTCAAGATAATCATTCTGAACTAATTTGGTGCACCATTAAATTTGAAATCATTCCTATTACATCTTCTAACTTTACCACCGGCAGTTCAGAAGAAGCCATTAATAAAGCTCCTATTACTAGAGATTTCTGTTTTGGATATTTTCACCAATTTTAGTTGCCCGAGCTCTTTTCCAGCTATGGATAGAGAGAAACTATCGGCCCGTATAAAGTCTGTTTGAAGTCTACATTAAGATGACAATTCTTGAAAGTCTCTACATTGAGCAATTCCTCTATTATTCCATCAGTAATTCTATGAATAATTTGACAGTTGCGCAACTACAACATGAACTTACTATTTACCCTGTTTAATAAACTTACCTGTCATGTTCCTTCTCTTGTTTCCTCTGCTGTCAGGCACTGGAAGTCTAAGGGCTCATGCAGGCGACTGTAAAAATCGGACAAATGCTATGCGTCATCGTTGTTGTATGGGGCCGTGCACATGTCCGATTTTTTACTCAGACCGAGTTGGTCCAAGGAACAAATCGCAGCATGCATAAGTTGCATCCAATTATGGGATCACACTCATTTATAAGGGTCCATGGATAAAATTGCACCCCACTTGGATGATATCCAAGTGCGGTTGCATTTTCACGGACTGACAGAATAGAGAAGATGGAGAATTTTTTTTCTCCATATCCTTGAAAATGGGATCAGACTCAGATCAAACTTTGATCAAACTCTGATAAACAAGGCTATCAATTTAAATCTCATAGGGCTATTATCATTGCCAGTTACTGTTACCTACAGGATATTGCTCTAGGGCACTTAATATTGGTTTGACCTCTAGTAGGAACCTGACTTTGTTCTCTGTTAATTCAGCTGTTTAACCCCTGAATGCTCAGCTGCAGTTGATTCTTGTACGGCCTGACTACGTTCTCTGCCTTCCTTAGCTTGAACCTGGCTATCCCTTAACCAAGCTTTGCTTTAACTTTTGGCACTCTGCTTTCCTCTCTGGTTCTGACTGGGCTTAAGCCAGCAGCTACTCTGCACACAACCCAGGAGCCCCTGCAGTGAGGGCCATATCGGGTAGAAGGGTGAATACCAGAGAACTCCTGGTACCTGCTTGCACACAGTATATCCATGAATACTTATTTTGAGCTGATGGATATCTTGAAGCCTTGCCAATGTGATGTGTCCTTATACAATCTGATACTGTCAGTCCACACATCCTGCTGACAAGGAGAGGTGCAATATCTTGTTGTGAATTTATTCATACATTTCCAGTACAAAAAGATATTCCAGAATTGTTATTTCATGTAGAACTAACAGGTTCTATAAATCCGACATTGCATGAGAATGTATATACCACCTGTCTGGGTACTGTACAGGTCCTGATATGTTTTTATCAGAAAGTGAAACATTGTGTGGTTGTAAATAAATGTCACAAAATTGTGTTAAAAACATCCATCTATTTAGTAAAAACTAAATGAACTGATTGTCATCTGGAGTAACAATAATTGAGCACTAACGTTATAAGTAGTGTTGAGCCACCCCCGTAGTGTTCGAGTTCGGTTCGGTTCGTCGAACACCCGTGTGTTCGCCGAACTGTTCGTCGAACTGTTCGTCGAACACCTTCGAACACCGTTAAAACCAATGGCAGGCAAGCAAAAACACATAGAAACACATAGAAAACACCTTCAAAGGTGTCCAAAAGCTGACAAACTGCTCAGAAGACACAACTAACACATGGAAAAGTGACAAGTACATATAGTCATGCGAAAAGAAAAGAGGTGGAGGAGTAAAAGGAGGGGGAGACACAGATATAGGCATGTCATGCCCTTCTAAAATCCAAAAAGTGAGAAGCCGAGACGGCCAGTCCGCTCCTGCCCGTGCCACCTCCGTGTCGCCGGGTTTGTGCCAGAGCCGCGGTGAACCCTGACGGCCAGCCCCCCTCTCCCAATACTGGTGCCTGTCCGCTGGTGGGTCGAGAGAGCCCCCCTGTGGTGGAGGCAGCTCTAAGCTTTTTAATTTAAATTGTCCCTCTAATTTGAATGAATACACTTTAAATCCATTTACAAGGATCTATTGGAGGGCAAGTCTCATGCCAGCAGCCGCGTAATTCCAGCTCCAGTAGCGTCCACTAAAGCTGCTGCAGTTAAAAAGCTTTTATAAGGATCGAGCTCGGCTGTCCACCGCAAGGCATCCTAGTGCCAGTCCCAGCCCCTATGCCTTGGGGTGCCTCCTGATGCTCTTCACTAAGTATCCCGTGGTCCCGAAGCATTTCCTTTGAAAAAATTAAGTGTCCAAACTACAGGTGGTGTAGCTTGCTTAACAGCCGGGATAATCCGCTGACTAGCAGACACTGCTACTAGGCACAAAGTATTTCCTGGGCTAGATGCAGTTAAAAATTTGTAAGTAGATACTCTCGTTGGATGCTGAGAAAGCATTCCATAGAGTCTCCTGGCACGCCATATATGATTCTCTTAAAAAGCTTGGGGTAGGGGTCTAGGGGACCCTTTTATAGCCAAAATCACGGCCCTGTATCGCAATACGTCACCTAGGCTGAAGATAAATGGAACTGTAGCACCGAGGGCTCGGTTGCTACAGACGTATTGCACCTCACCCAGAGGTGTGATATCTCACTCTCAGATAAGGATGGAGTGTGGATCAGGACCCGACACCTGCATGCATTACACCACATTGCCGTGGGGCAGGGCGACCAATATGCCCCTGAGATGGGCACGACAGTCCCTGTCCCTGGCTGGAGTGGGGGGAGGGAACACTGAGGAAGGGGAACCCTGCAGTGCAGGAGCAGGGAGGAAGCAGTTCCTGGGTGCATTGAGAAGGGAGTATAAAAGGTGGGCACCATCTTAGTTCAGTGCAGAGAAGTCTGAGCAGAAGTGGCAGGGAGCAGGGGCTCTGCATGAGCTCTGCTCCGGAGGCGGGCCTAGTAACAGAGGCCCAGGCCTGCAAGAGGGAGAAGGAAGGAAGAGGAGCGGAGAAGGCTCCAGGAACGAGGAATGAAGGGATCCCAGGGGTGCGGACGGGCGAGTCGCCACCGCACGCCCGAATCCACCTGCGTGGAGGGGTCAGGCCAAAGGGGGAGACCGGTCCCCGAACTAGTGGAGGCAGGAAACGACCCTCAGCTAGAAACCGGAGGCTCTGACATTTTATGTGGCGCAGCCCCTTGCTCCACCTGCTAGGAAGGCACCACATAGGGTCAGGGAAACTGGCGCCAAGTTTACCAAGAGGAGGCCCGAGGCAGCCGGACAGAAGTGTTGGTAAGAAAGGCCAGACAAAGGACACACAAAGGGGGTCCTGTGAAGCGCTCCAAAGTTATCTGGGAGTTGTCTGAGCCCCTCACCTGGTGAGCACAGTACGACGTGGGCAGCCGTTACCTGCAGACGTGGTCTGGATAATAAGAACTGTGAGTAAAGGCCCTGAACTGCATCACTGACTCCGTGTCGTTACTGCTGCTGCCCTGCACCATCACCCCCATCCTCCGCATACACTGCCCTGAGGCTATACTCCTCCCGTGGGGAGTTATGCTACGCTCTGCTGCACCCACAACACCAGCCTTAGCGGTCTGCCCTGTAGCGGCGGTTCACTCTGACCGCAATCCACGGGTGGCGTAGTCGGACATTTAAACATCAAAACCACATAAATAGTTCCGCCACTGGTTTGACCGCCCTGAGCCACGGAACCGGATCGCCGCCACGAAGACTACAACCACCAGCATCCACCAAAAAGTGTCCGGCTCCGGGTGTCCCAAGGCCCAGGGGGTGCGTCAGAACATTTTCATCACCTTTCACAATCACCAATGGGACAAGGCAGGGATGTCCTCTGTCCCCTCTCTTATACATCCTAGTGACGGAGCACCTGCTCTCATCAATTCGCCATAACCCCAATATTAGGTGGATTGAGGTGGAAGGCACCGAGTACAAGTGCTCTCTATTTTCTGATGATGTCCTATTATATATCACTCAATCACATATATCCATCCCTGCTGTTATGGCTGAAATAGATCACTTTGTTACATGGTAAAATTTTAAAATCAATGCAGCGAAGTCTGAGGCCCTCGATGTCTCCCTCCCTAAATCCATATAGGATTCCATCCAGTCCAACTTTCCCTTTGCCTGGCCCTCACAGGGTATCAAATACTTAGGAATTCCTATTCATAGAGACCTCTCCCATCTATGTTATCTTAATTTTGGGCCCTTTATTGAACAATTCCATACAGACCACGGTTGGCAAGTTAGAACTGTAAGATTCACTACGTGAACCACTGGTGTTTTGTGGAAAAGCACATGTACACCGCGTTCCAAATTATTATGCAAAAAGTGTTTAGGAGTGATAAGGGAAGAATTTGTTTGTTTGTCAGTTAAACTCATTGATGGTGATGTGTGTCAGGGCTCTTTATATCACTGTAAGCAATTGCAGACACCTGTGCTAATTAGTTTGGCAGGTGTGTCCAATGAAAGGCAAGACTACTTAAGAAGGCTCTCTCACATTATTAAGCAGCCTACATTTTCTGCCAAAATGGGAAAGAAAAAGAATGTGTTGGCTGCTGAGAAGCAACAAATTGTGGAGTGTTTAGGTCAAGGCATGACTACAATCAACATTGTGCGATGATCAGGATGAAGTGTCTTGGCAATCAAGAAGTATGTAGCTGATTCACAGTACACACGTGTGCGTGCTGATAAGGGCAAATTGAGGACTCTTTCCTACAGGCAATTACGTCAGGTTGAAACAGCAGCGGCAAAAAAGCCTTGTCATAGCAGCAGACAAGTTTTTGAAGCTGCTTGTGCCTCCAACGTCCCCCGAACAACAAGATGCAGGGTCCTTCAGAGGTTTGCAGCTGTGCATATGCCATCCTGTCGACCTCCTCTATCCACTTCACACAAGCAGAAACGGCTCCAGTGGGCCAAACATTACATGAAGACTGATTTCAAAACTGTTTTGTTCACGGATGAGTGCCGTGCAGCGCTCGATGGTCCAGATGAATGGAGTGGAGGATGGCTGGTTGATGGACACCCCACGCAAACACGGCTACAGCGCCAACAAGGAGGAGGTGGAGTAATGTTTTGGGCTGGAATCATGGGGAGAGAGATTGTCGGCCCCTTTAGGATCCCTGAAGGCGCTAAAGATGAACTCCATAATGTATGTGGATTTTCTCAAACAGCACTTCCTGCCATGGTTCAAGAAGAAGAACCGTGTATTTCACAGCAAGATCATTTTTCTGCATGATAATGCACCATCTCATGCTGCACATAAAACATCTGCATCTCTGGCTGATATGGGCATAAAAGGGGACAAACTTATGGTGTGACCCCCATGCTCCCCTGACCTCTACCCCATTCAGAACCTTTGGAGCATCATTAAAAGGAGTGTCTATGATGGCGGGAGGCAGTTCACATCTAAGCAACAGCTCTGGGAGGGTATTCTGTCCTCATGCAAAACAATTGAAGCAGAAACCATCCAAAACCTGACAAATTCAATGGACGAGAGAGTTCAGAAGCTCCTTTCGAACAAGGGGTCCTATGTGAAAATGTAACATCACCTAGAATAAAGTTTTGAGTTGAAAACTGTTTGATTTCAGTTTCTAACAACCTGCTAATGCTTATAATTTCAAAAATGACCATTTTTTTGGTCTTTATTAAAATGAAAAGGTTGATCGAAAAGTTTGGGGGATCTAAGAGTGTGGCAACCCAGTAGTCATGATTACTTCGAATTCTGACAATATGAGGGTCATGCTGCAGGTAGTGCAGCAAGAAGGCACTTATGTGTCTTGCGCATCTCGGAGCCCCAAAATTATTTTCCGGGCTAGATGCAGCTAAAAATTATTTTTAATTTTAAATCTGGTGAAGCTTATTATAGATGGCCTAATAGGATCAGTGCTGCACACTGCTACAAAGCCCAAATTATTTTCCAGTCAAGATACAGATAAACATGATTAGTAATTTGAAAGCTTAAAACGGTTGGTAGGGTGATTTTAACCAATCATCAAGCTTTTGCTCTCCCCAGGATGACACAGGGGTAGAAAAGTCGTTTCGGATCCATGATTTGTTCATCTTTATGAACGTGAGTCTGTCTACATTATCAGTGGAGAGCCGCGTGCGCTTATCTGTCAGCACACCACCAGCAGCGCTGAACACACGTTCAGACAGAACGCTGGCTGCGGGGCATGACAAGATCTCCAAGGCGTAAGTGGCTAGCTCCGGCCATTTATCCAGATTGGAAGCCCAAAAAGAGCAAGGGTCCAGTGACACAGTCGTGGCTTCAATGTTTACTTGGAGATACTCCTGTACCATCGTCTCTAGGCGTTGACTATGTGTCAGACTTCTTGTCTCCTGTGGCCTTGCAAAGGATGGGCTAAAAAAGTGGTGAAATGATTCCGCAAAATTGATGTTACCAGCAGATACTGTGGTTCTGTTACGGTTTGAGTGCTGAACACTTGACGGTCCCACGGTTGGCAAGTTGGAACTGTGAGATTCACTACGTGCACCACTGGTATTTTGTGGAAAAGCACATGTAAGATTCTGCAACAGTCTCTGCTGATACTCCTGCATGCGTGCATCCCTTTCTATGGCAGGAATAATTTCTGCAAATTTACTTTTGTACCAGGGATCTAACAGTGTGGCAACCCAGTAGTCAGGATTATTTCTAATTCTCACAATTCGAGGGTCATGTTGCAGGTAGTGCAGCAAGAAGGCACTCATGTGTGTTGCGCATCCAGGAGCACCAAGTCCCTGTTGTGTTGGTGGCGAGGTAACAATCATGCTTCCTTCCTCTGTCCTCTCCCCCCAACCTCGCACAACAGAAATGTGATCAAGGTCTCCCTCATCTGATGAGTCTTCCATCAGTTCGTCCTCCACTTCTTCCTGGGCTCCTGCACCTTCCTCACTAGTTTGGCTGCTACCATGCGCCCTGGTAAAACCATCTCCCCCACCCTCACATGCCTGCCGCCTTGGTGCTGCCGACCGTCTGGACCTTGCAGATGTTAGCCCTTCCGCATACAACTCCTCCTCCTCTACTTCCTCCACCTCCTCTTGTGCCACCACCTGACTCCGAATTCTGTTTAACATGTGCTCCAGCATGTAAATCACCGGAATAGTCATGCTGATAATAGCATCGTCAGCACTAAACATCTTCGTCGCCATTTCAAAACTGTGCAGAAGGGTGCATAGGTTCCTGATCTGAGACCACTCCTCCAGCGTGATTTGCCCCACCTCTGAATCTCGTTGGCCCAGGCTATACGTCAGAACGTATTGCACCAGGGCTTGTCGGTGCTGCCACAGTCGCTGCAACATGTGCAGAGTTGAATTCCACCGGGTAGGCACATCGCATTTTAGCCGGTGAAGTGGCAGGCCCAACGACTTCTGTAGAGATGTAAGTCGCTGAGCTGCGGGATGCGAACGGCGGAAGTGAGCACACAGCGACCGTGCCCTCTGCAGAAGGCCATCTAGTCTGGGATAGTGGGCTAAAAATTGCTGGACAACCAGGTTCAACACGTGAGCCATACAAGGCACGTGTGTGACATTGCCCCGGCGAAGGGCCGCACCCAGGTTTGCAGCATTGTCGCACACGGCCTTCCCTGGTTTCAGGTCCAGTGGAGACAACCATTCATGAAATTGGTTCTCCAGAGCTGACCACAACTCCTCAGCTGTGTGACTCACATTTCCCAGACATTTCAATGTAAAAACCGCCTGATGACGTTGAGCCCTACTGCCAGCATAGTAAGGAGGTGTGCAGGATCCCTTCTGCGCAGTTAGAAAGCTTGTGGCATGACCAGACAGGCTTTGGGTGCAGGTGGAAGACCGAGAGGAGGTTGAGGAGGCAGAAGCAGTGGAGGAACTTTGACATAAAGAGGATTGACGCACAACTCGTGGGGACGGCAAGACTTGGACAGCAGCCCCTTGTCCTGCTGTCACCATAGTTACCCAGTGCCCAGTCAGCGACATGTAACGCCCCTGTCCATGCCTACTCGTCCAAGTGTCTGTGGTGAAATGCACCCTGTCACACACAGAGTTTCTCAAAGAAGCGGTGATGTTGTGTGCGACATGCTGGTGGAGCGCAGGCACACCTTTCTTTGAGAAGTAGTGCCGACTGGGCATCTGGTACTGGGGCACTGCGACGGACATAAGGTCTCGAAAATCCTCTGTGTCCACCAGGCGGAAAGGCAGCATTTCTGTAGCCAAGAGCTTGCAGATGGTGAAATTCAACCTCTTAGCTTTCTCATGGCTAGGAGGAAATGGTCTTTTACTTGTCCACATCTGAGGGACCGAGGGCTGGCTATTGTGCTTAGACGGGGTTGATAAGGGTGTCCCCGGCAAACTGCCAGTCTGTGAGGAAGATGCAGGCGGACATGTTAGGTTGCCTTGATCCAAAGGTGGTGCTATCGATGTCGGACAGCGCTCAACACCAGCTGGTGTTACCACCTCCAAAGAAAATGATGACCTGCCAATCACGCTGGCTGTTGCGGGTAAAGAGGTGGCAGGTCTGCGCCCCAAAACAGGTGTGACTGCTGTCCCCCCAGTCACAGAGGATGAAGAGGCCGCGGATGCACAAGATATGGCAGACGGTGATTGGCCCGGCCGGCTAGGCCGCATTGTAGCACACTGAGCTTCCCACTGCAACTTATGCTTCATGTCCATGTGCCGGTTCATGCATGAAGTACTCAAACTATGTATTTTTTGGCCTCTACTTAGCTTTTGCTGACAAATGTTACAGATAACACGAGTTGGGTCATCTTTATCGATCTGAAAAAATGCCCAGGCTATGCAAGGCTTAGCACCCATGCGACCTGAAGAGCCACCACGACTTGTGGTGAGAGGCAGAGTTGTGTTTGAGGATGCAGTTGTTGACGTGCTTCCAGTACTACGTCTCTGTCCAGGAAGGCGCAACCTGACCTCGTCGTCACTAGCATCTTCCTCCACCTCCTCTGCTGACCTCATCTCTTGGCTGACTGTGGGTTGACAGTAAGTGGGATCTCCGACCTCATCATCATCACCCTGTGCGTTATCACACCCGTCGTCCTCAGAGCCAACCTGTTCCTGCCCTGACAAAAAACTAAAGTTGTCGCTCCAATCAGGTATTTGAGTCTTATCATCGTCTTCCTCATTGTCTCCACCAACAGGAGTTACAGTTTGGGAATGAGGGTCTACATTATGGTCAGAACCTTCTGCGTCTGGTCCTGGATCCGACTCATAAAGATTCTGGGCATCAGTGCAGATCATTTCCTCGTCTGGATTCACAGAAGCGCTGGAGTCGACCTCTGATTCCCAGGCTATAGTATGAGTAAACAGCTCTGCAGACTCAACCATCTGTTCTACCTCATACTCAGACGGGCAGCTGGAGATTTGGGAGCTGTGAGGAAGCAAGTGCGATTTGGGTGACACCTTTGAGGACTGGAGTATTTGTGATGTTGAAGTTGATGTGGAGGAGAGCCCACTTAAAGGAGCACTTGATATCCGTTGAAGCACCTGCTGTTTTTGTGCCTCATCTGGAATTTGTAGCGATTGGCGTGGCCGTAAGAAAGGGATCTTATCACATTGTCCGCTAAAAGAAGTAGACATTTTAGTTTGGCTGGTCTTTCTTCTGCACCTACCCCACGGACACAACCTTTTTTCCCCTTCCCAACACGCCTATTCCCCTTTCCACCAGCAGCAGGCCTTTTTCCACTCATTTTGGTGGTTAACTAATTCACAACTCTGGAGTTGTTTGCACAAAAAAACAATGGATGGTAACCGAGCAGAGCTGAGTGGCCAAACTGTGGTATTAGGCCAAAACTATTGGCTGGGCTAGATGCAGAAAAAAATTATTTTTAATTTGCAACCTGATGGAGGTCAGTATAGATGGACTAATAGAAAAAGTCCCACACGCTGCTAGAAGCCCAAATATTTTTTCAGAGATAAATGAAGAAAAAAATTGTTTTTAATTTGCAACCTGATGGAGCTCAGTATAGATGGACTAATAGACCAAGTCCCACACACTGCTAGAAGCCCAAATATTTTTTCAGAGCTAGATGCAGAAAAAAATTATTTTTAATTTGCAACCTGATGGAGGTCAGTATAGATGGACTAATAGACCAAGTCCCACACACTGCTAGAAGCCCAAATATTTTTTCAGAGCTAGATGCAGAAAAAAATTATTTTTAATTTGCAACCTGATGGAGGTCAGTATAGATGGACTAATAGAACAAGTCCCACACGCTGCTAGAAACCCAAATATTTTTTCAGAGATAAATGAAGAAAAAAAATATTTTTAATTTGCAACCTGATGGAGGTCAGTATAGATGGACTAATAGAACAAGTCCCACACGCTGCTAGAAGCCCAAATATTTTTTCAGAGATAAATGAAGAAAAAAATTATTTTTAATTTGCAACCTGATGGAGGTCAGTATAGATGGACTAATAGACCAAGTCCCACACACTGCTAGAAGCCCAAATATTTTTTCAGAGCTAGATGCAGAAAAAAATTATTTTTAATTTGCAACCTGATGGAGGTCAGTATAGATGGACTAATAGACCAAGTCCCACACACCGCTAGAAGCCCAAATATTTTTTCAGAGCTAGATGCAGAAAATTTTTTTATTCAATTTGCAACCTGATGGAGGTCAGTATAGATGGACTAATAGACCAAGTCCCACACACTGCTAGAAGCCCAAATATTTTTTCAGAGCTAGATGCAGAAAATTTTTTTATTCAATTTGCAACCTGATGGAGGTCAGTATAGATGGACTAATAGAGAAAGTCCCACACACTGCTAGAAGCCCAAATATTTTTTCAGAGCTAGATGCAGAAAAAAATTATTTTTAATTTGCAACCTGATGGAGGTCAGTATAGATGGACTAATAGACCAAGTCCCACACACTGCTAGAAGCCCAAATATTTTTTCAGAGCTACATGCAGAAAAAAATTATTTTTAATTTGCAACCTGATGGAGGTCAGTATAGATGGACTAATAGAACAAGTCCCACACGCTGCTAGAAGCCCAAATATTTTTTCAGAGATAAATGAAGAAAAAAATTATTTTTAATTTGCAACCTGATGGAGGTCAGTATAGATGGACTAATAGACCAAGTCCCACACACTGCTAGAAGCCCAAATATTTTTTCAGAGCTAGATGCAGAAAAAAATTATTTTTAATTTGCAACCTGATGGAGGTCAGTATAGATGGACTAATAGAACAAGTCCCACACGCTGCTAGAAGCCCAAATATTTTTTCAGAGATAAATGAAGAAAAAAATTATTTTTAATTTGCAACCTGATGGAGGTCAGTATAGATGGACTAATAGACCAAGTCCCACACACTGCTAGAAGCCCAAATATTTTTTCAGAGCTAGATGCAGAAAAAAATTATTTTTAGTTTGCAACCTGATGGAGGTCAGTATAGATGGACTAATAGACCAAGTCCCACACACTGCTAGAAGCCCAAATATTTTTTCAGAGCTACATGCAGAAAAAAATTATTTTTAATTTGCAACCTGATGGAGGTCAGTATAGATGGACTAATAGAACAAGTCCCACACGCTGCTAGAAGCCCAAATATTTTTTCAGAGATAAATGAAGAAAAAAATTATTTTTAATTTGCAACCTGATGGAGGTCAGTATAGATGGACTAATAGACCAAGTCCCACACACTGCTAGAAGCCCAAATATTTTTTCAGAGCTAGATGCAGAAAAAAATTATTTTTAATTTGCAACCTGATGGAGGTCAGTATAGATGGACTAATAGAACAAGTCCCACACACAGCTAAAGGCCAAATATTTTTTCAGAGCTAGATGCAGAAAATTTTTTTATTCAATTTGCAACCTGATGGAGGTCAGTATAGATGGACTAATAGAGAAAGTCCCACACACTGCTAGAAGCCCAAATATTTTTTCAGAGCTAGGTGCAGAAAAAAATTATTTTTAATTTGCAACCTGATGGAGGTCAGTATAGATGGACTAATAGACCAAGTCCCACACACCGCTAGAAGCCCAAATATTTTTTCAGAGCTAGATGCAGAAAATTTTTTTATTCAATTTGCAACCTGATGGAGGTCAGTATAGATGGACTAATAGACCAAGTCCCACACACTGCTAGAAGCCCAAATATTTTTTCAGAGCTAGATGCAGAAAAAAATTATTTTTAATTTGCAACCTGATGGAGGTCAGTATAGATGGACTAATAGAACAAGTCCCACACGCGCTAGAAGCCCAAATATTTTTTCAGAGATAAATGAAGAAAAAAATTATTTTTAATTTGCAACCTGATGGAGGTCAGTATAGATGGACTAATAGACCAAGTCCCACACACTGCTAGAAGCCCAAATATTTTTTCAGAGCTAGATGCAGAAAAAAATTATTTTTAATTTGCAACCTGATGGAGGTCAGTATAGATGGACTAATAGACCAAGTCCCACACACTGCTAGAAGCCCAAATATTTTTTCAGAGCTAGATGCAGAAAAAAATTATTTTTAATTTGCAACCTGATGGAGGTCAGTATAGATGGACTAATAGACCAAGTCCCACACACCGCTAGAAGCCCAAATATTTTTTCAGAGCTAGATGCAGAAAAAAATTATATTCAGTTTGCAACCTGATGGAGGTCAGTATAGATGGACTAATAGAATGATGCTATGCCCAAAAGATTTTACTTCACTAGGTGCAGTAAAAAAATTGGTATTCTATACACAGGTGGTATATCTTGCAACACAGATAGGCTACTCCACTGACTAACACACTCTGCAATAGGCCAAAAAGGATTAGCTTTGCTAGATTCAGCCAAATGCTGTGAAAAAAACTTGCACAGCACTGGCACAGACCTGCCTGGCAAAAACTGATAGCAACTGATGTAACCTAGTCCTGAAAAGGACTCCAATTACAATTAGTCTTTACTCCCACAATCTATCTATTTAAGAGCACAGACCTGCCTGATAAAAGTCGTAGGAAATGCTGTAACCTAGTCCTTAAAAGGACTGCAATCACAACTATTCCCTACTCCCAAGCTATCTGTATATTTGTGCGAAAATTGGCTTGAAATTAACAAGGTATAGCGCACACAGCAACAGCGGTGCCGTCTAACACGCAGCTGCAGCAGTGAGAAAATGGTGGCGACGGGGAAAATGGCTTGGTCTTATAGGGCAAGGACATGTGACATACACTGCCAATGACACATGCCCTTGCTTGTGTGAAAAAAAGCACTTCGCTCCGTGTGTGCGCTGCTGATAGGCTGACAGATTGCACCTCCCCACTGCAAATGCGGGAAAGAGAAAAAAAAATGGAGATCTTCATCCCCTGCCCCTCCCCCCGCCCCGCTGTACACTCAAACTGCGTATTAACATTAATTTTCATCATTACTGAGAAAAAATCCAGTTATGATTTTGGTGCACGAACAGTTATCGAACATAACCTCGAACAGCCGAATTTTTCTCAAATTGTTCGTGTTCGCCGACCGGCTCGAACACCGCCCAAAACAGCTCGAATTTGAGATTGGCGAACAGTTCGAGTAGAACAACGCTCATCTCTAGTTATAAGTGCATACGTGAAACCATTTTCTGGAATAATTTCAAAGGTGCCACAACATTTGTCCATGACTTTATAAGAGTGATGGCAGTATTATTGCTTATAGTAAATGTCATTGTGGAACAAATCGTATTGTGGTTGGTTATCATGGCCAGATTGAGTATTCAGTCCAGTATTTTTTATATATATACTTCACTGTATAGCTTAAATGTAATGACCACTTAAATCAATATTGTTTGCTCTCGGAGTGAAGAAGGAAGAAAGGGAGAATAAGTATGAAAATGCAAAGATGAACAGCTTCACGTAAACTCACATTATCATGTTTACAAACTTTGGAGGGCACTGTGATTCTGGAAAAAAAAAAGATTGTGGTATAGCGGAACTACCTCCACCATATATCAATAATACACATGAAAATAAGAAACATTGTAATATATCTTATAAGAGAAATCTGCTTCTTTCTCCTCCTGTATTGATATTTTACTCTCAAAACTCTTAATTCTTGGGTAAAATGTGTCTTCAGTGAATACAGATCTTCTCATTACTGAGATAGGAGACGGCAGTTGGTGCTCATAAAGTTCTATTCAAAATTGCAGCTGTCATTTCAGAAGAACTTGCAGCAGAATGTTTGTGTCTGCCTCTAGCTCATCCCTCCTCCATAGAAATTTAAAAGCACCAAATGTCATTTCTTATCTCACTAATGGGAAAATCTGTCTTCACTAAAAAATAGATTTTACCTATGAATTGAGAGAGAAAACTCAATCCATGAGGAGAAAGAAGCAATTTTCTCTGATAAGAAATATTAGAAAGTTGTATATTTTTCAAGTGTTCTATTGATTCACAAAATAAAAATGACAATGATGGCTACTATTGAAGGAAGAATTCACATCCTGCAGATTTTGTAATGGAAAGTTCTGCAACTGTCTCCTTCATTTAAAGCAACCCTATTCCGTGAAGAGAATTGATTTTCAGTCGCAGAAATTTCTGCAACAAAATCTGCAATGTGGAAATTCATTCAAGTAAAGGACAAAATAAGATGTTAAGTTGACAAACACAATCATTACATTAGAATAGTCTCTTTAATTTAATCATGATGCATATCACAGTAGGTAGTTAGTGCTCAGTGTCCCTTGCCATCCCTTTCCATTGTGATATTTTCTCTGCATACTTTATATGCATATATTAACCAAATAATCCACATTTCTCAGGAACAATTGATTTGTTGTTTTTTTTCCCACAAACTTTTCTATATAAATGGATTTAAGCCTGGGGCTCCTTTTGCTTCTGTTTATTGGAAGAGACAGACAGTTATGGCTGGATTGGGGAACTTCTTTTGAAAAGACCTCATTAAAACGCTGAGTCTTGTATCAAGCACGAAAATAAAATCTTGTAGGAGAGATCGAAATGTGAAGACTGTGCATTTTACAGAAATATCTGGAGAAATTTCAGCTCTAAACATGATTAACCTTTAAAACTGTGAGAATGGTTCACCCATAACTACTACAAGTAAATGTACTGAGTTATTTTCATGGTGAGTTTGTATAGGAGAGGCTTTTCATTATATATGATGGCAAACCTGTTTTTTAGGCTTAGGCTTCATTATATTTCAATGGGTAATGGAAACATCCAACGTAACGTAAGTAGTATGATGAAATGCAATTTTACAAAATGCAGAATTTGTAGGCAGGTGAATGTAAAAGTTTGCTATATAGTATGTGCTCCATTTGGAAAAATGGACATAACTACCAAGGTAACAAGCATAGCAGTTCTCTCTTACCGTTCCTAAATTAGTGACAGTATTACACACCACAGGTGCAAACACAATTTCCCTGGCTAAAGATTTGAGCAGCTTATTCCTCATTCCTCAATAATGTAAACATGCTGAGTTTTCAGATTGGGGGACATGGCTCTTGGAAGAGATCTATCTCATGGATATGTCCGACTGTGCCCCCACTGTGTTATCGGAGCTCATTGAAACAGAATGTGTCTGTAAATAAGATTAATGACGTTTTCCATAAAACCCTGCAGACTTTTGACTGAATAAAACTTAGCCTCATGTGCACCTGCCCTACACTATAGTAAAAGGGATACCATACAGTATAAAAGCTAGTGACCCGTCATAGTGTTTTCTTAAAAATAGAAAGTAATATAATGTATGACTTTGCATTGGAGTCAACGGCTGCATACTGGGCTTTCACAATGAGAAGGTTGAGCACTGCTTAAAGGGAACCTGTAATCATGAAAATGCAGTCCAGTCTGCAGGCATCATGTTATGGAGGAGACTGATATATCATTTTGTGAGAATACATTCAGTATAACCTGTGTTTTCATTATTTAAGCTTCTTTACTTTCTTGGATTTTCAGTCCAGTGGGCAGTCCTATCAGTAACTGAAAGCTTTCTCTGTGTAACTGTTCATACAGAGATAGCTGTCAGTCACTGATTGGACCGCCCACTGGACTGAAAATCCCAAAAAGTAAAGGGGTTT
The DNA here is from genome assembly GCF_046119375.1 of Phyllobates terribilis. NCBI lineage: Eukaryota > Metazoa > Chordata > Amphibia > Anura > Dendrobatidae > Phyllobates > Phyllobates terribilis. The sequence continues at coordinate 378,799,455 of NW_027362771.1, read as the reverse complement.
AAATGATGAAAACACAGGACATACTGAATCTTTTCTTACAAAACTATATATCAATCTGCTCAGTTCCTCCTGCTCTATAACATAATGCCTGTAGGTTGGACTGCAATTTCATAGTGACACGTTCATTTTAATCTCTTGGTCCTCCCTACTGACCCATGGAAGAACATACAGTATAGACCTTTTTTAATGATTTTTAATTATGGGTTCCCATGTTATGTTGGTAAGAGATAAAATCAGAACCCGGATTGTAATTAAATGCTGGCCAAAAAAATAGCTGGTATGGTATCAAATGTCAAAACCAGTGCACAGTACAACTATCTAGACAACCAGAGAGACATCATGCTAATAAAGTAGGATCACATAAATTCCCTTTGGTATGACAGCAGGTAGAAGTTGGTCATAATAAAAAAACTTATGTTAGAATTTACTTATTTGGTGTAAATTGTCACATAGGATTACAAATGTCACGTGATAAGTACGGTAATAAACATGCTTGACAATTTTACTCCAACTCACATTTGTTGGGCATTAAATACTGGCGCATGTCAGTGCATTTACAGACTCTCCAAACTCACGCTTCTCCTTCTAGACAGTTTGGAAAAGTGAGGCACACACATTGTTCTTTCGGGTGCAAGGCAATAATACATTTGTTTAAATTGATTAATGATTATAAAAAAGTGGAAAATTATTTCAGATTTCTAGTGCAACGACAGTAATAAATGTGGGACATTGAACCATTTTTGCGGTACATTTAATTTGATAACAGAGTTATAGATATTTTGCATTTCCTTTTTAGCCATACACATTCATTGGCAATAATAACCATAATAAAGAAATATTGTTTTAATGGTAATTAAAAATTTTCCACTCTTCTCATTTTATCTTCTAGAAGTTGCTACTCAGCCTTTTTTAAGTTTACTTTTTGATAATTTATGATTTTCTCATTACTAGGTCTACTTTTTCATTTTGGACCCAAGCTATTATTAAATGAGTATATAAGATGAAGGTGAAAGCAGATAATAAATGTGTCACCACAGACAACTATTAATCACTTAGTGCTTGTATCTGATTTCATCCAGCCCCGTCAGCTCAGTATTTGAATTATTTTTTCCTCGTCTGATTTTTCCAGCAAACCATATTACATTAATACATAAATATTCAAAAAAACATTGAACGGAACAAACTATAAACCCCATCATTGTTGTCCTGATTGTCAGATAAACTATCACTACTCGTAAAATACTATAGTAGTGTTACAGGAAAAATATATATCTTTGTACCGTGTTAGCCAGTAGAAAGAAAAATATTACGATTTGAGAGTTCTCAGTGGTTGATACCTTTTAATGACTAACTAAAAATATGGTAACAAGTTGCAAGCTTTCGAGACTACTCAGGTCTCTCCATCAGGCATATGCCTGAGAAATCTCAAATCTTAATATTTTTCTATAGTAGTGTTAACAGGGCCAAAATATTTATAGTATATAAACTGAAATGAACTCCTAAAATTATGTTAAATTATGTTTAAAGTGAACCTATCAGGTCCCAAAGCCTCTCAAACTGACACTATTAGGCTTTATAGCCCTATCCCTGCTTTTATTTCCATAATGTCCCAGACCAACAACTTATATAGTGCATTTGCTAATTAGCTAGAACTAGTCCGGTTGGGCATCCCTTCACCCAGGTGCTGTTATCACACCTGCCTGGACATCCTACCTACTGGCCACATTATCTCTGTAATTGGGTCACTATGCTTTCCATGGCATGCACAGTGCACCAATGAAGTCAGGAAGAGTTCCCCTTGGTTCACTGTGCAAGCTCAGGAAGGCATAATGATACTATTCCTAAGATGACTTGGCCTTTTGGAAGGACTTGATCATTCCTGGAGGAAAAAGGGGCCTGATTTCAACATGTAAAGTAAGACAAATTAAGTCCTACCAAGAATATTCCTAGCCAAGATATTGCTTTACACACATATGAAGATTTTTTTTCGACATTAAGGACATTATTTGAAAGCAGGAATAGAATTCTAATGCTTAATGGTGGCAGATTGGGAGGCTTGGAGAATATGACAGGTTTCCTTTTATGAATGAATATCATTGTGTATGAAAGTTATGTAGAAAAAAAAGTGCTCCCTGCCCTACTCTAGTTGACTGATAGGTCTTTCCCTTTGTTTATACCCATCAGTCAAAAGGACTGGGGCAAGGAGAAGCCCCCCGGGGACTGCATTTGTCTTGCAGAAAGTATATACCAAACACTTTACACTAGCACTTTATATATATATATTCTTGATCTATAGATACTATATGGGATGATTATAAGGGAGGATAGAAATAATATCATACATATTGCTTGATTGATTTTTTATGAGGATTCTCTGTGACAATGACCTGCTATTTGACCGTGGGCCTACAGCCTTAATCACCTGTGCTCTTGCTTGCTACCATTTTTAATTTTCATGTGTATTATGTTAGCCTAATGCTGTATATTTAATAAAAGCTTTTGATATATACTTTCTTTGGACTTTGGCTCTATGATTTTTGTAGGAATATATCGCTAAGGAGTGTCCATGTGGACTATTGATTGTAGCCACTTAATCAAGGCTATTGGACATGACTGACTTAATCTGTTGATAATGTTGTCAGTTCGGATGATATTGATGATATATTTGTCTTGCAGAGTAGTCAGCCAAGACACATAGAATCTCGACAAAGTATATTTACTCTGAAACACAGCAGCATCTCAGAGTAAGGCTGTGTGCCCACGATGCGTTTTTTAAGCATTTCCACAGCGGCAAAAACGCTGCAGAAACGCTTAAAAAACGCATGGTAGAAGGTCTGCCATGTTCCCCAATGATAATCCGCATGTGCTGTGCACTTGCTGCGGAAATTTCCGCTGCGGATTATCATTGTGGAAAAAAACGCAGCACTACCAATTATTTTGCGGAAGCACTGCGTTTTCACCGCCATTGACTTGCATTGGAACGCATGTAATCTGCATCACTGTATATGTAGATGCGCATTCCATGCGTTCTAATGTGCGGATGGTACCCAGGTCTAGAGGAGAGGAGACTCTCCTCCAGACCTGGTTACCATAGAAAACTGTAAAAAAAGAATAAAATAAAAAATAAATATATGCTTACCTTCTGCTGGCCCCGCTGCGCTCCTCCTCACATGCCGACAGTTCGCGATGGACTGAAGGACTTGCGCTGACGTCATAGTCATGTGACGGGTCACGCGACGCTGACGTCGGCAGGTCCTTCAGTGTACCGTTGCCGGCAACGGAGAACAAAGGTAACAAGACACCGGGGGCCATCAGAGGGTAAGTATATATTTATTTTTTTATTTTTTAACATTCTCTCGGGTCACAGTATATAAATCCATGCCGTTTCCATGGATTTATATAGTGTGACCAAGTTGTCAAGCACTTTCCAAGTGATGCTAAAATCGCTTGGAAAGCGCTTGACAACCCACATGCGGAAATGTATGTGAAGAACGCTTCACATAGAATCATAGAATCATAGAATCATAGAATGGTAGAGTTGGAAGGGACCTCCTGGGTCATCTGGTCCAACCCCCTGCTCAAAGCAGGATTCACTAGATCATCTCAGACAGATGTCTGTCCAGCCTCTGTTTGAAGACGTCCATTGAAGGGGAACTCACCACCTCTCGTGGCAGCCTGTTCTACTCATTAATCACCCTAACTGTCAAAAAGTTTTTTCTAATATCTAATCTGTGTCTCCTCCCATTTAGTTTCATCCCATTGCTTCTAGTCTTTCCTTGTGCAAATGAGAATAAAGATGATCCTTCTACAATGTGACAGCCCTTGACATATTTGTAGACAGCTATTAAGTCTCCTCTCAGTCTTCTTTTTTGCAAGCTAAACATTCCCAAATCCTGCAACCGTTCCTCATAGGACATGGTTTGCAGACCAGTCACCATTCTGGTCGCTCTTCTCTGAACTTGCTCCAGTTTGTCTATGTCTTTTTTAAAATGTGGTGCCCAAAACTGTACACAGTATTCCAGATGAGGTCTGACCAAAGAGGAGTAAAGACCGATAATGACTTCACGTGATCTAGACTGTATGCTTCTGTTAATACATCCCAGAATTGTATTTGCCTTTTTTGCTGCTGCATCACACTGTTGACTCATGTTCAGTCTATGATCTATTAGTATACCTAAGTCTTTTTCACATGTACTGTTGCTTAGCTCTATTCCTCCCATTCTGTATATGCTTTTTTCATTTTTATTGCCCAGATGTAGTACTTTGCATTTTTCCCTGTTAAAAACCATTCTGTTGGTTGCTGCCCACTGCTCCAGTTTATTTAGGTCTTTTTGAATCCTCTCTCTCTCTTCTCTAGTATTAGCTATCCCTCCTAGCTTTGTGTCATCAGCAAATTTAATCAGTTTACCCTCAATTCCTTCATCTAAATCATTGATAAAGATGTTGAACAATACAGGTCCCAGGACGGTGCCCTGTGGTACCCCACTTGAGACATTCATCCAGCTGGATGTGAAGCCATTTACAACCACCCTTTGAGTCCGATCACTAAGCCAGTTATGAATCCACCTAACAGTTGCCTGGTCCATTGCATACTTGGTCATTTTTTCAATAAGGATGGTGTGAGATACTTTGTCAAATGCTTTGCTGAAGTCAAGATATACTATATCTACAGCATTTCCCTGATCCACCCAGTCAGTGATTCTGTCATAGAAGGAAATTAAGTTAGTCTGACATGACTTGTTAGTTACAAACCCATGCTGACTCTGGTTAATCACTTCATTCTTATCCATGTACTTACATACATGTTGTTTAATAATTTGTTCAAATATCTTTCCTGGTATAGAAGTCAGACTCACCGGCCTATAGTTCCCTGGGTCCACCTTCTTCCCCTTTTTGAAGATAGGAACAACATTTGCTCTTCTCCAGTCTTCTGGGACTTCTCCTGTTCTCCAAGAATTTTCAAAGATTATGGAGAGTGGTTCTAAAATTTCTTCTACGATCTCCTTCAGTACTCTGGGGTGTAATTCATCTGGACCTGGAGATTTGAACTCATTTATGTTAGCTAAATATTCCCTCACAATCTTTCTGTTTACAGATAACTTGGATTCCTCTATTCCTTTAAAAGGACAGTGAAGATCAGTTGATGTTACATTTTCTTTCTGAGAGAAAACAGATGCAAAATAGGAATTAAAAAGTTCGGCCTTCTCAACATCCTCTCTTACCATTTCTCCATTTTCATCCTGTAAAAATCCTATAGCATCTTTGACTTTTCTTTTACTTTTGACATACCCCCAAAATCCTTTTTTATTGCTTTTGGCATCTCTTGCAAGCCTTAATTCATTGTCAGCTTTAGCTAACCTGATACGTGCCCTACAGGATCTGCAGACTGCATTATAATCTTCTTTAGTTATGCCTCCCTCTTTCCATTTAATAAACATTTCTTTCTTTCTTTTTAGCATGTGTTTAAGTTCTGTGTTCATCCATCCTGGTTTCCTTAAATGCTTCCCATTCTTCCTACTTTTCGGGATTGTTAACGATTGTGCTTTGAGAATCTCATTTTTAAAAATTTCCCATCCTTCCTGGACATTTTTGTCCTTAAGGACATCCAGCCATTGGATCCCTCCTATTCTCTTTCTGAGTCTCTTAAAATCTGCCTTTCTAAAATCTAACCTTGAAGTCTGAGTCTTCACATGTCTTCCTCCTCTAGTTATCCAAAATTCTATAATAGCATGATTGCTGCCTCCTAGGGTCCCAGCCACCTTTACCTCCTCAACCATTTCCTCCCTGTTTATAAGGATTAGATCCAAAGTAGCAGATCCCCTTGTTTTCTCCCCTACCTTTTGGAAGATAAAGTTGTCAGCAAGAGAGGATAAGAATTTGCTTGACCTGTTAGTTTTACTTGAGAGAGATTCCCAACAAATGTCTGGATAGTTGAAATCTCCCATGACCACTACGTCATATTTTTTGGAGAACTTGGTCATTTGATACATAAAGAGTTCATCCATATCTTCAGCTTGCCCAGGTGGCCTGTAGTAAATGCCTACAATGGTGTCCTTTCCGTTGTTCTCTCCTTGTATTCTTACCCAAACAGTTTCCACAGAACTCCCAGTCTCTGAAGCTTCAATCTCTGTGCAGATATACGCTTTTCTAACATACAATGCGACACCTCCTCCTCGTTTATCAAGTCTGTTTCTTGCAAATAAGTTGTATCCTTTTAGCCTTTTATTCCAATCATGTGTATCGTCCCACCAAGTTTCAGTGATTCCAATGACATCATATTCCTTTTCCTGCATTAGTAGTTCCAATTCTCCTTGTTTGTTGCCCATGCTTTGTGCATTTGTATAAAAACATTTTAGTTTGTGATTGGTTTCTCTTCCTCCCATATTTTTATTATTTAAATTGTTTTGTCTTTGTTCTTCCTTTCCACTTCCAGTAGCAGAGATCTCAGTAGTATTTGTCAGCTGTATGGCTTTTTCTGGCCTTTTGCTTCCCTTCCCACATTGTTCTAGTTTAAAGCTCTTCTGATGAGTGTAGCAAGGCGACTTCCAAATACATGTTTTCCAGTCTTCGTAAGGTGCACCCCATCTCTAGCAAGTAGTCCATCGTATAGGTAATTCATTCCATGATCCAGAAATCCAAATCCTTGTTGACGGCACCATCGACGTAGCCAGTTGTTCACCTGTAGAATCTTATTCCACCTCATTGTTCCATGGCCATCCACTGGGAGGATGGATGAGAAGACCACCTGCGCTCCCAATTCTTTCACTTTCTTGCCTAAGTCTTCAAAGTCACTGCAGATGGTTTCCAGGTCCTTTCTTGCGGTGTCATTTGTCCCCACATGTATTAGCAGGAATGGGTAGTGATCTGTAGGTCTGAAGAGTCTTGATATCCTGTCAGACACATCTTTAATTTTTGCTCCTGGAAGACAGCACATTTCTCTTGAGGTTATGTCTGGTCTGCAGATAGCGGCCTCTGTTCCTCTTAACAGGGAATCCCCCATGACCACCACTCTCCGTTTTTTCTTCACAACATTCCTCTTTCTCCATCCAGGAGGATTCTGAGGGCTTACAAGGTTATTCATTGCTGGCAAAGTCTTATTTTGCTGTATTTCTTCATGGTTCTCCTGCGTGAGAGCCTGGTACTGGTTCCTGAGCAGTATGGGTGCTGACTGCCTCTCGATCCTCCTGCTTCTGTGGGTCACATGCTTCCATTCCAATGTTTCGTCAGGTGAAGTTCGAATTTCTTCTCTTTCTGAATCATGAAGAGATAATTCTGCTCTGTCTAAGAACTCTTCACCTTCCTTAATGATTTTCAAGGTAGTTAACCTCTCTTCTAGATTTCGCAACTTTTCCTCCAACAGGGACACAAGCTTGCATTTCTGGCATGTGAAGTTTGGCTTTTCCACTGGCAAGTCTGTGAACATGTAGCAGGATATGCAGCTCACCAAATGGCTCCTGGACTCTTCCATGTTCTTATTGTTAATGTTCTGAAAACAGTGAAAAAAGCTTAAGAAAAAAGCTTCAAAATGCGCGCGCCAGTAGGCGCGCGGTTTACCGATGTCCTCTTTTCAGCTCCAACAGCCAAACTCCAGTGTTCTTTGAGCTCGCGGAGACTCTTCACTTACCCCAAAATGCAGTGGGAATATGCAAATTATCTCCTCAGGACCTCCACTACCCAGGAGATGTGGTATGATCAGACCATGTTCCTGACGGTCAGACACAGCCGTTACACAGTACACAGCAGGGGCACATTTATAAGATTATCTCAGCACAGAACATTTAATTTAAACACATCAGATTGTGGAAGTTATTATTATTCCAAGATCTATTGATTAAGATGAACTTTTGTTTGTGGGAAAACCCCTTAAAGTGCATTTCTCACAATAGACTTATGACTTATCAACTAAAATTGACATAACAGTGTGATTGTGTAGGTGAGACTGTTGGGACAACAACTCTTTAAATTGTGGTCATAGTGACCACTGTATCAAACTGTTTGGAGATAGTATGCAATGAATTTCCATTCTCTGTGTTCAGTCTAGTTATAAACCTTTATGCAATATATAAAGAGATTTGATGGGCTATTTCTGAATGCTTCCCTAGAGTGCAACCCTGAAATCAACATTGGTTGCTTCTTATCATTGAATGTTTAGATATGATTGCATTTTACCATATATAGGTGCTTCTCACAAAATTAGAATATTATCAAAAAGTAAATTTCTTTCAGTTCTTCAATGCAAAAGTGAAACTCATATATTATATAGAGTCATTACAAACAGAGTGATCTATTTCAAGTGTTTCTTTCTGTTAATGTTGATTATTATGGCTTACAGCCAATAAAAACACAAAATTCATTATCTCAGTAAATTAGAATAATTAACAAAAAACATCTGCAAAGGGTCCCTATGTGTTTAAAAAGGTCCCTTAGTCTGTTTCAGTAGGCTCCACAATCTTGGGGAAAACTCCTGACTTGTCAGATGTCCAAAAGGCAGTCATTGACACACTCCACAAGGAGGGTAAGCCACAAAAGGTCATTGCTAAAGAAGCTGGCTGCTCACAGAGTGCTATATCCAAGCATATTAATGGAAAGTTGAGTGGAAGGAAAAAGTGTGGTAGAAAAAGGTGCACAAGCAACCGGGATAACCGCAGCCTTGAAAGGATTGTTAAGAAAAGGCCATTCAAAAATTTGGGGGAGATTCACAAGGAGTGGACTGCTGCTGGAGTCATTGCTTCAAGAGCCACCACACACAGACATATCCAGGACATGGGCTACAAGTGTTGTATTCCTTGTGTCAAGCCACTCATGACCACTAGACTACACCAGAAGCGTCTTACCAGGGCCAAGGAGAAAAAGATCTGGACTGTTGCTCAGTGGTCCAAGGTGTTGTTTTCAGATGAAAGTAAATTTTGCATTTCATTTGGAAATCAAGGTCCCAAAGTCAGGGGAAAGAGTGAACACAATCCAAGCTGCTTGAGGTCTAGTGTGAAGTTTCCACAATCAGTGATGGTTTGGGGAGCCATGTCATCTGCTGATGTAGGTCCATGGTGTTTTATCAAGACCAAAGTCAGCGCCGCCATCTACCTGGAAATTTTAAAGCACTTCATGCTTTCCTCTGCTCATAAGCTTTTTGGAGATGAAAATTTCATTCTGCAGCAGGACTTGGCACCTGTCCACACTGCCAAAAAAGTACCAATACCTGGTTTGAAAACAACAGTATCACTGTGCTTTATTGGCCAGAAAACTTGCCTGACCTCAACCCCATAGACAATCTATTGTCAAGAGGAAGATAAGATACCAGACCCAACAATGCAGACGAGCTGAAGGCTGCTATCAAAGCAACCTGGGCTACCATATCACCTCAGCAGTGCCACAGGCTGATCGCCTCCATGCCACGCCGCATTGATGCAGTAATTGATGCAAAAGGAGCCCCGACCAAGTATTGAGTGCATTTACTTAACATACATTTCAGTAGGCCAACATTTCGGATTTTAAAATAATTTTTCAAGCTGCTGTTATAAAGTATTCTAATTTCTGAGATGATGACTTTTGTGTTTTCATTGGCTGTAAGCCATAATCATCAACATTAACAGAAATAAACACTTGAAATAGATCACTCTGTTTGTAATGACTCTATATAATATATGAGTTTCACTTTTTGCATTGAAGAACTGAAATAAATTAACTTTTTGATGATATTTTAATTTTGTGAGAAGCACCTGTACAATCCTATTTACTGCAGTATGGCTTCTAACATTTTCAAGTTCTGACGGAGAGGAAATGTTGAACTGTTCATACATGAAATGGTATAATCGTAGCGAAGACTGAACATAAGCATACTGACTGTGATTCTGGATTAAAATGATGATTTATGTATACAGAATACAGAAGTTGGGGTGACAACCTCTAAAGCTTATATAAAAGAGGCCAGTAGGCTGTGGCCTATGTAGATACATTACATATAAAAGCATAAATTGCTTTCTTCAAACATCAGAATCAGAATCACAATGACTTTTAGACACCCTGAGTATGTTCATGGTTGATCTCATAAGCCAAGAAAAATAGCTTTTAACAACTGAGTGTATGGCTCAATGTTACGTGCACTGGCTTCTAGACATAGAGTTTCGGGTTCAAGTCCCAGCAGCAAACTGTGACTTTTTTTTATAAGTCACATATCAAAGTCACATATCAAAGTCAGATGCCAAAATTACATGTCAAAGTCACTTATCAAATTCAGATGTCAAAGTCACATATCAAAGTCAGATGTCAAAGTAACTTATCAAAGTCAGATGTCAAAGTCACATATCAAAGTCAGTTCTCAGACAGGATATTTAGCCTCAAACTTGCTTTATTCTGATGTTTGACTTTGATATATGATCATGTCCTAAAATGGACACTGTGCCAGTGCATGTACACCAAACTCCCCTCAAGAGTCATCTCCAGACACCAGTTTCTTATAACCATATGACTGCTCTAAGGCATATATCTGAACTGCTGTTAAGCTGATGAGACCAGCAGCTGAAGGGTGAAAAGTATCAATATCTAGTTGTAATTAGTAGTCTAGGTGATACAGTCTCTACAGACTCTATAATTATTTGACAGACTTAAGAGTTTAGACCTCAACATGAATACACACTCAAAAGCAATGAAAATCCCCAAATGCTGCTGTCTAGCAGAAGTGGCCACACGTGTGCAGTGCTTACAAGCTGTTTTCTTTTGAGCTTTTAAGGATTAATGTGAAGTTGGCAGACATTGCTGGAGCTATTCTTATGAATGAAAAAGCAGTTGTGGTCTGTTTCCTGGGCAACGAGCTGTAAAGAAAAGAAAAGAGTTGACATCTCAAGAATGACTGAAAGTTTAATTAAAAACCCACTAAACGGCAAAAGTGGAAAAATCTGGGAAGATGGGAATAACTCTTTAAAGAGAACCTGTTAACAGGATTTAGCAGTATTACTTTATATATTAATGCATGGCCATAATGGCACTGATATACTGATTAAATTTATATTTTTGGTGAATCAATCTGCTTTGTGGTTCTTGATTTGAAGTTTTCGTCTCATGCACAGGAACGGTACTGTGGGTAGGTAGCGTCTTCATCTTCTTCTCTGGCCCCTCTGCCTGCCTCTTGTGTTTCTATGACAGGTCACTAATTCTTAAGTTAAAGGGAATCTGTCAGCAGGTTTTTTCTATGTAATCTGAAGGCAGCCATGAGGTAGGGGTTAAAACACAGATTTCAGCTAAGCCTCTCTTATAAAGCTCTAATGGTTTGTATGCACTTGTATTTAATCATTGCTGTGACTAGCTGGTCTTGTGAGTCCTGGTCTCACATGCCCCCTAGTGTGATAGGCACCTCACTGTCTATGTACTTTGTACATACAGAGCCTGGTGTGGGCGGGATTAGCTTCCTCAGCTCTGCTTCATTGCTAAATTTAAAAGCTCTGATTACTGCACCCAGTAATCTAAGTGATACATCGTTGGATTCAGCTTCTCTTTACATCAGGTTGCTCTCAGATAAGGTAGAAAAAACCTGCAGATTCCCTTTAAGCTAAGAAAGAACTAAGAAAATATAGTTGCACTCTGAAATGCTATAATATGCAAGTGACGCGACCCCTGGGCCGTGGGGTACTCGGTGCCGGGCCGGTCGTTGCTAGGGGAGATGTCACAGTGGCGGTGACCCGGTCCGTGACCGAGGGCGGTCAGTAAAAAGGGGATTTTATAGTTTTTAGGTATAAAGCTCGTGATGCCACCTGTGGTATGCGGCTAAAGGGAGCCACCGCTGCAGAGCAGGTCCTCTGGAACTGATGTTAGTGCAGCGAAGCAGGTGTGGCTCTCCACAGGTAGAGCTTAGCTCCAGGGCAGTGTAGATGTTATAGGTGATGCTGGGTGTTGTAGTGCAGGGTTTGATGGCGCAGCAATAATCAGTCCACAACTTAAAGGCGGTTTCCTCTTATCTTTACTGGCGGTGATTAGGCAAACCTGGACTAGGGTACTGGCAAGAAGTGGAAGTCCGGGCAGCCTGGAAGCAAGTAAGGAATCAACCTCACCAGGTGAAGTTGGAGGCCTTCCCTTTCCACTAATCTCTTTGGCCCTGCTGCTTATAGCTGTGCAGTGGCCCTCGTCCCTGAGTGCAACGTCTTTGTGCTCACCCGTATGGCAGGCAGCTCGGACCTTGCTGATGCGTCGCTCCCACTTGGTGGTGCTGGGCCCTGCGGTGCTGCTGAGCCTCCGGGCGTCTGCTGGGGCCAGGAGACCTGCAGTCTCCTGCCCTCCGGTTTCTGCTGCTGGACCTTCAGTGCCCCACAGCCTCGGACTCCCGTGTCCGGTTCCTCTGTGTTGGTTCCTTCAGGGGAGAACTGCCGTGCAGCTCCACTCCCCAGCTCCTCTCGGGTCGACGTCCTCACTTCAACTCCTCACACCTAGTCTAACTAACCCCGCCCACAGATCCCAGTTGCCAAGGGGAGTGGCTCCCCTTGCTGGTCTGGAGCCAGGAACGTGTTGCATGTTAGTATACCTGACTAGGGGACCCCTGCTTGCTTCCAGGCATGGCATCACCTCTTGTGAGGGAGGCAATGCCACTGTGGCAACAGGACCCCTGGGGTGCCACACAAGCAATGAATATAGAAAATTGGAACAGCATTACTGTTATAGAAAATAAAGATACTTAGCTCATAAATTGGCCAATTCATGAGGGCCCAACAGCCAATGACAGGGCATCATACCTCAGTGCTTTGACTCTAACATAATGATACAATTTATAGGGCAGGTAGGATCCAGATCTAATTAAAATTGCCATAGGCTGATGGGAGGAGTGCTCAGTCAGGAGGAGGGGTTTATTACAAATACAAATTGATACTTTTGGTGAATCAATCTGCTTTGTGGTTCCTGTTTAATCAGGTTTTGAAGTTTTCATCTAATGATATTTCAGTGCACAGGGACATAACTGTGGGTAGGATCTTCTTCTTTTCTGACCCCTCTACCTGCCTCTTGTATTTCTATGACAGGTCACTGATTCTTAAGTGACCTGTCGCCTTTTAGAAAATTTGCGCCGCCGCCACTGTCACTGGTGTGGGTGGTGCATGCACAGTTTGTTCCATGGCTTGACTTCTAGTCTTTAATAAAGTGGCATTTTATTGAAGACAGGAAGACAGGCCCTGGAATCTAACTGCACAAGCACTTCCCAAAGCAAAATTTCAAATAGGAGACAGGTTACTGAAGAATCAGTGACCTGTCATAGAATCACAGGAAGCAGGCGGAGAGGCCAAAGCAGAAGGAGAAGACCCTACCAACAGTCTCACCCCTGTGCACTGAAATATCATTAAATGAAAACATCAGATCCTAATTTTACAAGAACCACAGATCGGATTGATTCACCAAAGGTATCACTTTAATCTGTATAACAGCGCCATTATGGCCATGCCTTTACTTTATATTGCTAAATCCTGCTGACAGGTGCTCTTTAAGAACTTAAACTTCAGACTCCAGAAGAAATCAGTCCCTAAAATAAGTTACTATAGACCTGTGTTTCCCAAACTCCAGTCCTCAGGAGGACCCCAAACAGATCAGGTTTTCAGGATTTCCTTAGTATTGCACAGGTGATGGAATTATTATTAAGGTTTCAGAAACTGCCACGGGTTCTCTCACCTGTGCAATACTAAGGAAATCCTGCAAACATAATGTGTTGGGGGGGCTGTAAGGAGGGGGTTTGGGAAACACTGATGTAGATACTTGACTTCAGAAACTGGTAAATTGTATATTAGAAGTCTTTGTTATTGACAATCTGTGTTGTGTCAGATCTTTTTGCACTTAGTATGTTACAAGATGATGCATGCAAAATTTAAAAACCCAGTAAAAAATCACAGACAGTTAAACATTTAAACATCCATTATTCAAATTTTATTGCAGTTGCTAACATTTATAGATTCATTCTTTTAGAATAGCTGAAATATGCAGCTTTAAAATATTGTCAAGTTGTCATCTATGATCATGAAAACTGGAAAAACAAATGGGTTATTCTGAAGAAGAAAGGATGAAGGATACCAATACAGTTGCAGGTGGTTTTATTCGTCAGCGTATTTCGAAGTATACAACTTCTTCATCAGGACAAACCACAAACATTCTTCATCCTTTTTTCTATGGCAGCGCAGAATAACCCATCTGTTTTTCCAGTTTTTATGTTTGTATCTCCTCGTGGGTCTGCAGAAGCCTTAAGCGTTATCAGTGATTGTGTGCACACAACCCAACCATGTGAACATAATCGACTAGAACTCTAGTGCCACCTTGCCACATGAATTACCATTGAGAGCCAAACCAGTCACTCCATTTACAAACATGTGTTTCAGAGAGTTTGCCCCTCATTAGTGCAAACCATGAGGTCTGATTGCTAAGCCGGCGTATGGAGACGTATAGGCTATGCAATCTGGCATATTAAATATGAAACTATCCTCTTCGGAAAGAAAGAGGACTAAAATTTGGGGCCACTTATTGGTGGTATTTCTCCTAAAATTCAATATTGACCCTTTAACTAGCTTAACAACATGACTTAGGATAAATACATTTTCTACGGTCTTTAAAAACTGTATATTTTTATTACAACACAGTCTACTTCGAGAAGCCTTCATGTGAAATAATAGCAGGGGTCATGCAAAGTTAATTTATTTATTTGCACACTGTGATGCCCATGCAGCAATAAACCTTTCTAATTTGTATTAAAGTCGCTCAAACAGAATGTTAAATCAATGGAAGAGGATATTAAATAGAGAGAATGGATGAGGGATAAACAGACCTAAACTGAACCTTTATTGAGTTATACTGATCTATGAAGCATGAATCTTACATAAAGATCGATTTTTTACTGTATGTCTCAACTATTCCACTCAATGTATATATAAACCATGAGATAACCTTGATCTACTGTACCTTAATGCTGGTGAAAGACAATGGATTGATACAATTTGTATATTTTTAGTGGGTGCTCATTTAAACAGATTGCTAAGGCCCTCATTCATTAATGCTTTTATGCCACAAAACTGGTGCAAAAAGTTTTGAAAATTTGCACATTTTTTGAGTTTTACGAGTCAGAGTTTTGTGACTTTTGGCTTTTTCACGCCAGTTTCTTAGGTGGGATGGGGGAGCATGACATCGCAGCTTGTGCAATTCATGATGAGCTGACTGGAGTAAATTTGTGGCAAGGTACAAGGATGTGCATGCCACTATTCAGACTCTCCTGATTCTTTAAGATGTGTGCACATCTTAAAGGGGTTGTCCGGTCCAAATCGATAAGTCTCCAGTCACTCTATGTGGAATTTGCCAGTTTCAGACCCAGGACCAGAGGATATGTATGAGTTATACATACCGGTCAGTGGGAGTGGCCTCACTTCCATATACTTCTATGGAACGAGGCTGGGCCTTCTAGTCGGCCACGCCCACAGGATAGTCGCTTCTATAGATGGGGCGCGGCCTCGCTCTATACAAGTGTATGGAGCGAGGCTACGCCCACTAGCTGGGATTATGTATAACTCATACATATCCTATGGTCCTGGTCTGAAACCGGCGAATCCCCGTAGCACACAGTGCATGCACTGGAGGGATTCATAAGTCTGTAGTCACACAGAGTGATTGTAGACTTATCGGTTTGGACTGGACGACCCCTTTAATGAATCAGAAGCATCTGAAATCACCATGCCTCCTCATCAAGACTGCGTGAAAATCACCAGTCTTGATGAATTGGGGCTTTAATTTTTAAATAAAGTCTCAAATGTAAGATCTTGAGTTAATTTATTCATTGCATATGCTATGTCAGGTACAGTAATCATTTAGACCTAGTTTTCTTCTAGAGAATCGCATAGACAAAAGCAGGATAGCCATCAACGTAGCTCACGAAGCTCAGAGTCCCCACGATTTTATTTCAATGACCTATCCCAAAGATAGGTCATCAATATTCTAGTAGTGGAAAAACATGTTAATAATAGTATTCAATTCAATTCAACTGCATCTAGGGTCAGTGAGATGCTGTTATGTCTGTGGCTGCTGGACAGGAGAAGGAGTATCACCTTTTACCTGGCAGCATCTGCAGCTCTTCTTTTTATTAGCCAACATCACATGTGCGGTACTCTTCAACAATGATTCCACTAGGAAGATGCTCAAAACTTTACAATACAAATCAATGGGAAAGCTAAAAAAAAGCACGGCAGTGACCAAGCATTTTTCACGTTTTTTTTTTTTTTTTTAGCAAAAATCTTAAGTATTTTCTTAAGTTCTTTATGGATATCAAAAAAAACATCCAGAAAACACCAGAAGAAAATGTAAAAATGCGTGGAAAAAAACACTTAAAAGAAAACGCTCAGGAAACAACAAAAGAAAAAAAAAACATTTGCAAAAGATGCTTCAGGTTTATGAAACTCCAGAGGAAAGGAGAGTATCCTGAAACATCTGCTTGAAAAATGGATGTTTTTGACTGACCGAAGAAAGTCCAGTGTGAACATACCCTTAGGACTTATTCTTCTTTATGAGTGCATTTGTAAATGTTTTATTGGTTTATTTTTCTTTTCTTTTTCTGGATTAACAGAAGGGAACAAGGTTCTAAGAGTAACTTTTCCTTCTTACTTCCATCCTCATCCTCACCCTCATAATTCAACTTAATAACTATATGGACTTAAAGCGGTTGTCCACTACTAGGAAGATCCCTTTTCAATCTGAATGTTTGCCTACATTAAAATAAAAACACTTATACTCACCTCCCATGCTGGGGCCATTCCAGCGGTGTCGGCACTTGCTCTCGTGCGGTTGTTACGTTATGTGAGCCCTGCACCCAATCAGCGCTGGAGTCACTGTTCCCTTCTTCGGACGTATAAGTAATCCAGAGGGGGTGAGCGGCCACCTGCAGCACTGAAATGGGAGGTGAGTATTGGTGTTTTTATTTTAACGGGGGAAATATTCAAATTGAAAAGGGGTTACCCTAGCAGTGTGCAACCCCTTTAAAGTTATTTTCTCCTAAAAATTACTTCTTGAGTCTGGGTAGTAGAGCAAATTAGTTGTAAGTCTAATTTTCCAAGCTGCTTTGCTTTTTGATGGGTACCTCTCTCTCAATGTCAAAATGAGGGGTCATTTCTAGTGATGAGCGAGCATGCTCGCTACTGCTCGGTGCTCGCCCGAGCATCTCACTGCTCAAGATGCTTGGCGCTCGCCGAGTATTTCCGGGTTGCTCGGACGGGAACTCGGGTCCCCTCCCTGCATGTTTGGCGCTCATTAGAGAACCAATGAACATGCAGGGATTGCCTGCCATGCACTGTAATGCCGTAGCCATGTTGGTTGTGGGCATTACAGTGATTGGCTGGCCGCACAGCGTCATCAGGTCTATATCAGACCTGGCGCCGCCATGCTCGTCACAGTCAGTCCGGATCAGACAGTGTAGGGAGAGGTGCTGCTGCTATGTCAGGGAGAGATTTGATCGTGTATTAGGTAGTGTAGGGAGAAAAACTGTACATTACACATATCCATCTTAACAATCAGTCCTTCTGAGGACTAATCCATCTGCAGAGATATCAGGCAGGCAGGGTATAAAGGCAGGCAGTGTATATAGCAGACTGCAGTGCCTATAGCACAAGAGGCTCCATTCCAATTCTGCCTTCTGCTGCTGTTAGATATTTCTATACAAAGGCCCAGGTCTCAGGGGCCAGGAATACTTTTCTTTGGATTTTAATCCTCATTATTTGCTTAAAAAGCAATCCAGAGAACACCATTTTTTCTGCGCCATTTGCTTGTTGGCACTGCAGAATATAGCCAGGTCCTTTCCATATTAGAGCGCTAGAAATCCAGCTATTTAAAATTGTGCTTTCTGCGTCAAACGGATCACATATATGTTGTCAGAAAATACTGCCATTTCTGGCCTCCATTAAAAATTTCCATTAGTGTGTCATTGAAGCAATTCACCGCAGTTCGCTGTTCAAACTACTTACCTACAGGCAAGGTATTTAAAACTCTGTTTTCTCTATCACACGGATCACATATAAGTTCGCTCCAAACTCAGTCTTCCACACGGTCAAGTCTCAGTAGCCGTGAGTCTGGACTGCATATTCCTCACCCTGATCCTCCTTCCTCCCACCATGCCGAGTACCCAGAGACAACTGATTCCACACTTGGACCCTCTGAAGAGCTGTTCACTTTTCCATTTATAGATTCGGGCCTCTTGCCCGGTCCACTTGTAGCGGGGCAAGAGGAGATTGCGTGTAGCGATGCCCAAATATTTGAGCAGCCACGGTCACACAAAGGCAATGGTTGGAAAGTGTCACAAGAGGTGGACGATGATGAGACACAATTGCCAGAAAGTCAGGAGGAGGACCAGGGTGCGGAAGTGGAAGACGAGGTGGTGGATGATATAGTAACTGACCCAACCTGGCAGGTGGACATGCAGAGCGAGGACAGCAGCACACAGGGGGAGGGAGACAGAGTACCCCAACAGGCAGGAAGAAGCAGTGTGGTGGCCGCAAACAGAAGGCAGGCAGCCGTTCCCCTTAACACCAACATGAAGGAAGTTGCCAGTACAACTGTTAGGTCTTCCCAAGTTTTTTAAATACTTTGCCGATAACCCCAAAAAGGCCATTTGCACCACCTGCCAGGCCAGCATCAGCAGGAGTGGCAAAACAATCAGCCTGACCACCACCAGTATGATCAGGCACATGGCAGCAAAGGACCCGGCTTTGTAGGCCGTACCCCAGGGTCCAGGAACAGTGTCTGCGGGTGGCACCATTGCTTCTTCCACTGTTGTGCATGCAAGCCAATCCCCTGTTCATGGTGCATGCGAAGACGCCTCCTGCCCTGCACCTGTCGTTGCACACTCTCAAGTAGCAGCATCAGGAAGCACGTCTATGTCCTTGTCCCAGCGCAGCGTTCAGTTGTCCATACCCCAGTCCTTGGAATGCAAGCGCAAATATGCAGCCAACGCCCCACAGGCCACATTACTAAATTCTCACATTTCACGACTGCTTACGCTCGAAATGTTGCCTTTTAGGCTCGTGGAGATGGAAGCATTCCGCAACCTGATGGCGGTGGCTGTCCCTCGGTACTCGGTCCCCAGCCGCCACTATTTCTCCCGGTGTGCCATCCCCGCATTACACAAGCACGTGTCCCAAAACATTAGCCGTGCTCTCAACAACGCAGTTACCGGTAAAGTCCACCTAACCACGGACACGTGGACAAGTGCTAGTTTGCAGGGACGGTACATCTCGCTGACGGCTCACTGGGTTAACATAGTGGAAGCCGGAACCCAGTCGGACCTTGGGATGGAACACATCCTGCCGACGCCAAGGATTGCGGGCCTTAGGTCAATCAGGGTTGCCCCCATGGTCTACAGCTCCTGCACCTCATCCTCCTCAGCCTCCTCCTCCTCTTCAGCCTCCATCTCCGAAATGACCACATCAGTCACAAGCAGGAAGCACTGCAGCACTGCCTTGGCCAAGCGGCTACAGGCTGTGCTGAAGCTAATATGCTTTGGTGAAAAACCGCACAATGCTGAAGAGTTGTGAACAGCTCTGAAAGAGCAAACAGATCTGTGGCTCACAACGCTGAACCTACAGCCAGGCATGGTCGTGTGTGACAATGGCCGGAACCTGGTGGCGGTTCTGAGGCGAGGCGAGCTCACACACGTACCATGCCTGACCCATGTGCTTAACCTCGTGGTTCAGCGGCTTCTCAAATCCTACCCGGAGCTGCCGGATCAGCCTGTTAAAGTACGCTGCCTGTGTGCCCATTTTAGAAAATCAGCTACAGCTTCCGCCACCCTTGCAGTGTTTCAGCAGCGTTTGCAGCTTCTGGCTCATAGACTGGTGTGTGATGTCCCCATGCGTTGGAACTCTACACTGCAAATATTGGGAAGGATTTGTGAGCAGAAGAGGGCAGTTGTTGAGTACCAGCATCAACAAGGCTGTTGGTATTCAGTTCAGACTCCACACATAAGACCTCAGAAGTGGACATGGATGTCAGACATATGTACCATCCTCCAAAATTTTAAGGACTCCACCAAGATGGTGAGCGGCGTTGACGCCATAATTAGCATCACCATCCCGCTTCTCTGTCTTCTGAAACGCTCTCTGCTCACAATCAAAGAGGATGCATTGCAGGTGGAGCACGATGAGATGGAGCAAGGAACCATACAGAGTGATTACACACAGCCAAGCCTCATCTGATCCCAACGTGGATTGGGTGACAATGAGGAAGAGGAGGAGGAGGAGGAAGGACAGGTGCTAGTTTCGAGCACTATAGATGGTACTACCTGCACAGCTGTCATACCGTCTGTTCAGCGTGGATGGCCAGAGGACAGAGAGGAGAAGGAGGAGAGCATGGTCAGTCATCCTCTTGGTGAGGACACGGAAGTCTTGCCGGTTAGTAGTCTGGCACGCATGGCTGAGTTTATGTTACGCTGCCTTTCCCATGACCCTCGCGTTCTCAAAATTTTGGGTGACAGTCATTACTGGTTGGTGACACTTCTAGACCCATGCTACAAGGAGAACTTTATATCTCTTATTCCTGAGGCGGACAGGTCTACAAAAATGGGGTAGTACCAGAAGGCCCTTGTTGCGGAACTATTAAAAAAATTCCCATCTGAAAACGCTGGTGGCAGAGGGCACACTTCATTGGACAACCAAGGAGTACAGGCGAGAGAGACACAACTTCAATCTAGCAGAGGCAGGGGAACACTGTCAAAGTTCTGGAAGAGTTTTCTCAGACCCTCCCATCGCACAGGCCCTGAGGCTGAGTTCACACGATGCGTATTTAATGCGTTTCCGCAGCGTTTTTGCAGTTGCGTAAACGCCACGGAAACGCATGAAAAACGCATGGTAGAAGGGCAGCGATGTTCCCCAATTGAAATCCACATGTGCTGTGCCCAAGATGCGGATTTTTCCGCAGCGTAAACGCTGCGCTCAAAAATCCGCAGCATGTCAATTAATTTTGCGTAAACGCGGCGTTTTCGCCGCCATTGACTTGCATTAGAACACGCCAATTCCGCAAGACTGCATCTGTACTTGTGTTATTGGCGCGTTCTAATGTGCGGATGGTACCCGAGTGTGGATAAGAGGAGAGTCTCCTCCACACCCAGGTACCATTAAAAAAGCTGTAAAACAAGAATAAAATAAAAAATATATATATACTTACCATCTGTCGGCCCACGCAGAGCTCCTGCTTGGTTCCCGGCACTTGCAGTGAATTGAAGGACCTGCGCTGACGTCAGAGTCATGTGACGGGTCACGTGACGCTGACGTCGGCAGGTCTTTCAATTCAAAGTTGCCAGCAGCCGGGAGAACGGAGTGTAAAGCAGGACAGCGCGGGCCATCGGAGGTAAGTATATACACTCTCTCGGGTCACACTATATAAATCCATGCTGCTTGCATGGATTTATATAGTGTGACCTAGTTGTCAAGCACTTTCCAGGTGATGCTAAAATCGCCTGGAAAGCGCTTGTCAATCTGCATGCGGAAACGCATGTGAATCCGCATGTGGATCCGCATGTATTCTGCATGAAAAATGCATGCACAATCTGCATGCGTTTTTTCTGCCAGGGAGATGCAGAAATGATGCAGAAATTTTCTGCTTCATTTCTGCATCGTGTGCATATACCCTGAGGCACGGGGTACTCTGACAAGGAGTGCAAAGTTTGGGAAGATGCTGAGGGAGTACCTTGCCAACTGTACCAACGTCCTCTGTGATTCCTCTGTGCCTTATAATTATTGGGTATCCAAGCTGGATACGTGGAATGAACTGGCTCTATGCCTTGGAGGTCCTGGCCTGCCCTGCCGCTAGCGTTTTATCAGAGCGGGTTTTTAGTGCCGCTGGTCGAATTATAACTGATAAGCGCATCCGTCTGTCAACTGAAAATGCTGACAGGCTGACTCTTATAAAAATGAACAACGGCTGGATTGGCCCAGACTTCTCAACACCACCAAATGATAGCAGCGTAACATAAACTCAAATTCAGTGTCTTTTCTTGGGAGGTGTATTCTCATGCATTTTTCACACCCACACATGAGTATACGCTTCCTGATTTTGTCTATTTGCTCTTGTCATCCTCCTTCTTCTCATCCTCCACCACCATATCACCAGGGTGACCGTGGTCCGTGATGCAAGACCCACATTATTTTTTAAAGGGTGTTTATGATGCCCGTAAAAAAATTTTTTTATACAGTATGTTCATGTATACCCCCCAGGACTAAATGTTTGTCAGCCCATACACTTAGTGCATGGGCATTACAAGTATAGAAGGCCCGCTCCTTTCTAATGGGAACATTTTTTATGAGGCCCTCCTCCACGTCTCTTCCAAGGGGCATTGAAGTGCCTCCAAATTTTTGGCAGCCCTTGCATTCACTGCATAGGCCAACACTATGGGAGACTCTCTCCTTTCTAATGGGAATTTGTCGTTACTGTGTCCCTGCTCCGTGTGTCTTTAAATTCTTAGTGGGGTTTTTCCTAAAATTTGTCAGCCGTTAGACTCACTGCATACCCTTTAACTGTATAACAGATCCTCTCCTTTCTAATGGGAACATGTCATACCTTGTTACTGTGGCCCTGCTCCATGTGTCTTTAAATTCTTAGTGGGGTTTTTCCTAAAATTGGTCAGCCGTTGGACTCACTGCATACCCTATAACTGTATAGCAGACCCTCTTCTTTCTAATGGGAACATGTCGTACCTTGTTACTGTGGCCCTGCTCTATGTGTCTTTAAATTCTTAGTGGGATTTTTCCCAAATTTTGGCAGCCCTTTCAGTCACAGCATGGGCATTACCAATATAGGAGACCCGCTCCTTTATAATGGGAACATTTTTTTTGTGGTATTGGGTTGCGTCCAAATTTTTGGCAGGCCTTGCAGTCACTGGATACGCAATAACAGTATAGAAGACCCACTTGTTAATAATGGGAACAACAAAGCATAGCCGGCTAATGGCTCTCTAACAATAGCTAGGGCCGACTGCTGGCCTTTTAATAATAGTAAGGGCCATCTGATGTCCCTGTAAAAATAAGCTTTATGACTTTCAGAGTCCCTCCATCATAAATAAAAAAGGATGTGTCTGATGATGTGTCACTCACCACATTGCCAGATAAGGTTGTAAAATGTTAAATGACATTTCCCGGTGAATGCATTTGTCTTAAAAAATAACGTAAAAAACCCCAAAACAATAGGATCTTTCTCTAGCATAAAAAACATCGTCACCAATTTAACCTCAATGTAATCACATTGTTCAGCTCATTCACCTCCTCCTCCATCTCCGAAATGACCACATCAGTCACAAGCTGACAGCACTGCAGCACTGCCTTGGCCAAGTGGCAACAGGCTGTGCTGAAGATAACATGCTTAATACTTAATTGACAATCCGCCCAGCGGTGCAGAGTTGTTGAAAGCTGTAACACAGCAGCCTGATCTGTGGCTCTCACCGCTTAACATACAGCCAGGCATGGTCGTGTGTGACAATGGGCGGAACCTGGTGACGGTTTCCCTCTATGCCAGTACTTTCACCAAGCTAAAGAATATGGCTGTGTTGAAATACAACTCCCACTGAGAAGCTGTTTCAGATTGAAAAACATTGTGCCCACCAGAGGATTTGATTCTGAGGGCTAACCTTTCTCATCCACTCAAGAGCCCCATAGCAGCTGCAAAGTTAGCGCTATCATGAACTCTCCTGAGGTAGAAGCCAAGGCACACCAGAGGATTCTCTGGTGGGACCGTCCAACCCTGCCGAGAAGCAGTCCTGGCTAAGAAAATTGTGTGGGAAGGTTCCTGGACACCCTATGGCTGCTTTTTTACTGAGGATGAAACACATGCAAACACGGGGAGAACATACTAAGTCCTTGCAGATGTTGTCCTTGCTGGGATTTGAACCCAGGATCCCAGCGCTGCAAGGCTTCAGTGCTAACCACTGATCCAATGTGCTGATGTTCACCCTCTAATATCTAACAGGCTGGAGTAACTTGCACCTACTGCCACTCTATCTTCAGCTCCTTTGTGAGAAAATGTATTTGGGCAGCCACTCAGTCTACCAAATAAAATTCCTGAGAAGAAAATTGGGGATGGCTTCGCTTCTGGTACTGGGGGCAGTGCTAATACCATGGCGTTGTACCATAGTTTGCTGGAAATATTCCAGGCTGGTTGGAGGCAAGTAAATTCCCACAGAATAGTACCAGCAGTAATGTTCAGGCCACATTTCAAGTGCAAGCAGCTTTAGAGGACTTCCTGGGAGAAATGACACGCAGGGTAGATATGGTTTTCCTCTATGCCAGTCGTTTCACCGAGCTAAATACAACTCTCAGCAAAAAAAGTTGTGGACTGGCTCCGTACCGTCCCTGGCCACATTCACCTGTCCACGTGTTTGTGGTTAGGCGGTCCTTCCCAGTAAGTGCACTGGGGAGGGCACGTGTAATGTTGTGGGACCCGTGTTTGTGGAAGGCGGAGGCGATACCGGGAAATATAGTGGCGGCTGAGGACCGAGTATGGACACCCAGCCGCCGCTGGCATGAGGTTGTGAAAAGCTTCCGCCTCCACGAGCTTAAAAGGCCATATTTCAAGTGCAAAGAGCTGCCCAGAAATCTGGCAGTTTAGTGTTGCAGCCTGTGGGTGGGTAGGTGGCTGCCTGCATACTTGCACTTGCATTCCAAGTAACAGAAAACTAAGCAGATGGTGGCCTCTATCATCATCATGGCCTCACCTCGGCACTATGAACTCTCCTGAAGGAGAAGCCAGGGCCCACCGGAGGAGTCTCCGGTTCTCTGGTAAGCTCGTCCAACCCTGCCGAAAAGCAGCCCTGGCTAAGAAAAGTGTGGGGGAAGGTTCCCGGACACTCTATGGCTGTTTTTTTAATGTCGATCGACCATGCTTATGCATGTTATTTCTCAAAACGCATTACAGATCAGGCCATTGTCCAACTCTGTATTCAAGAAATTAAATGCGCAAAGAAAGATGTGTGTGTGTCAAAGCACCACCGACAAGTGCGAGTTGATGTTGGACTGGCTGCCATTGCTTCTGCAACAAACTCAATTACAGGACTTCCTGGGAGAAATGACACGCAGGGTAGATGCGGTTTCCCTCTATGCCAGTCCTTTCACCGGTCTAAATACAACTCTTAGCATAAAAAGTTGTGGACTGGCTCCGTACCGTCCCTGGCCACATTCACCAGTCCACGTGTTTGTGGTTAGGCGGTCCTTCCCAGTAAGTGCACTGGGGAGGGCACGGGTAATGTTGTGGGACCTGTGCTTGTGGAAGGCGGAGGCGATACCGGGAAATATAGTGGTGGCTGGGGACCGAGTATGGACACCCGGCCGCCGCCGCCGGCATGAGGTTGTGAAAAGCTTCCGCCTCCACGAGCCTAAAAGACCACATTTCAAGTGCAAGCAGCTGTCAAAAATTTGGCAGTATAGTATTGCAGCCTGTGGGTAGGTGGGAGGCTGCCTGCATACTTGCGCTTGCATTCCAAGGAATATGGTAAGGACAACTGAACGCTGCAGTGGGACAAGGACGTGGACGGTGATGTGCAAGTCTGCAATGACAGGTGCATGGCGGGAGGCATCTTTGCATGCGCCAAGGATCACTTATAATGGGCACACTTTCAGGCAGTGACCTGGGAGTCAGAGATCCTTTCTGAGGTCTTCTCCTCCCCATGCTGTTCCCATGTCATTTCAGCACTGTATGCATGTGTCTGATGATGTGCACACACCACATGGCCAGATAAGGTTGTAAAATGTTAAAATGACATTTCCTGGTGAATGCATTTGTCTTGGTTGAAAGCAATTCAAAAGTGCAAAAATGCATCAAAAACGCTACGTGTGAACATAGCCCAAGTTGTGGAGGAGTATTTTTGTTGTTGGTTATTTATTTTGCCTTATATACAAGTCATTACCCTGGAAAGGATGTTCCTTAACATATTTCCCAGGAAAATCCATTTTGGTTTTGTTTTTGTATGTTTTATTGTGAGTCCGTAAAAGTGGTGTAATACTCTGACCACGTGGCTGACAGCAGTGATCTGGGAGTCAGAGATGCTTCGAGGGGTCTTCCCCATGCTGTTCCCAAGTCATTTGAGTACTGTTCCCATCGATTTGGGCAATTTTTAGGCCCTCTGCAGACCGCCGGGGGGAGCCGCCTGAAAAATGCTCGAGTTTCCCATAGACTTACATTGGGCTCGTTGCTCGGGTCGAGCACCCGAGTATTCCAATTTGCTCGACCCGAGCAACGAGTACCCGAGCATTTTAGTGCTCGCTCATCACTAGTCATTTCCTTTTTGATTAACTTCCCTTTTAAGGACCAGGGAATTTTTCCGATTTGTGCTTTTTTTCTCACCTTCTTCCAAGGGCCATAACTTTTTTAACATTTAGTTTAACATTTAATGCACGGGAAAATAGGAAAAAAAACTTCCAAGTGCTGTGAAATTTGTTATAAAAAATGCAATTCTGCTATTTTTTGGGGTTTTATTTTTATGTTGTTCATTCTATGGTAAAATGATTCTGAAACATAATTCCCCAGGTCGGTATGGTTATGACAACACCAAACCTGCTTAGATTCTGTTTATAATTAAAAGTTTAAAAAAAATCCAGAAGTTTGTAAAAAAAAAATAAATAAATTTTGCTTTGTGTCACTATTTTCCTCTACATATTCATGTTTCCATTTCTTGAGTTGTATGAGAGCTTGTTTTTTTGACCAAAAAAACCACAATTCTGCCATTTAGATTTTTTTTCTCATTACTGCTTTTACTGTATTGGTTAATTGATTTTACAATTTGATAGACCAGACTTTTATGAATGTGGCAATACAAAATATGTTTTTTTTTCTTTTTAGTCTCTTTATCTTTAAATGGGGAAAAAGAGGGTTTATTAAAATTGAATATTTAAAATAAATCTTTTTCATTTTTTTTTTATTATTCAGTTTCCTTAAAGGACTAGAACCTGTGATCTTCTGATCTCCATGTCATTGTAGTATATAGTTAAAATCTCAGTTTCCTATGAAGCCCAGCATGTGGTTTGGAGTACCAAGAAGGCAGCAACTGGAGTACCAAGAAGGCAGCAACTGGAGCTCCAGCAGGCCACTAGCTACCATGGAAACCAATCGGTGCCATGCAATTTCAAATTCATTGGGCAGATGGGAGCCTGTATGCACAAGTAATGATGCACGATCCGTTTAAACGCTGATGTCTGAGAATAATAGCAGCAATTGAATGGTTAACAGCAAACAGCAGCAGTAGGAACTCACATAGCCAGCATCAGAAGTGAGTGGAGATAGCTGAGCTCCTTTACAAATATGATCACATCTGCAATTGCATATATTTATGTGTTTTTGCATTAATTGGTTAAATTGAGCAATTGGTTGGCCAGTGTATAGGCAATGCAATTTAAACAAGGATTCCTTTTTTAACTGACTGCATTCTGTGTAATATTTCCCATTTGCTCTCAGATCATAAAACTGCTTTGAAAATCTACTGGTGATTATGTAAGCCATATTTTTTACATAGTTTTTGGGGATTTACTTGGTGTCAGTCATGCCCAGCAATAAGATCTGAGGGTTGGTGGTATCTCAAAGACAAAATATATACAGTATATATAGTACCTCCTTTATTACAAAGCTGCACATGTTCTCGAGAGACTGGTCCCAGGTCTTCTATGTACCATCAAGTGGATACACCTGCTGCATAAGACTTTAATAATGTAAAGATTCACATTCATCCATTCTGTCACATATCTGCTGTGTTATCATCATATCTACTAGTTGAAGTTTTTGCATTCTTCATAGGTTTATTGTTGCAGCTTTCTCATTTGACCGTAGACATTTGGGTTCGTGGAGACGTCTCATTGTGTATAATAGCCATCTTAAGAACTGATGAGCCAGGTAATTTTCCCTTATACAACAATTCTGTGCAGAATTTTGCTTTACACTAAGAAAGTTATTTTTAAATCTTCTGCAAGTTCTCAGAAATGTACTAGAAGTCTTTATGTAAAGCAGCTTTTCTCTTTGTTTCATAATTTATCTAGACTTAACATTTCCGTGACATAAATTATGTTAATACAAATCTCTTGTTCATTAATAATTTACAATATTTTAAACCTGAGAAATGACAATACTGTCAAAATGATGACCTGGTAATGCCATAGTCTCAGGTGTTCTTAAAGATCTACTTATGCAGCAGTTTTACTAATATTTCAGAACTTTTTAATAGTCAGTTCTAGAGAAGATAAAACAAGTATGTTAAATGAATATCTGGGTTTGGTCAAAAATAGGGAAGAGCGAACCCGAAGAAGTTTGGGTTCTGGTACCCGATCGAACTGTAGTCCAAAGTCCGAACTTGAACCTGAACCCGAACACAGTCAAAATCAATGGGGACCCAAACTTTGGAGCTGGAAAATTCTCTCTCCTTCCTTGACTCCCAAACACTAAAATGGTCTTCCAGGTCCGTGTACGGCTTTCAGCACTGATATCCGGTACAAACTCCGAACTTTACAGTTCGGGTTCACTCATCTCTAGTCATGAATATATCATATAGTAACTAATGTATAAATATATATATGTATATACACTACTCAAAAAAATAAAGGGAACACTTAAACAACAGAATGTAACTCCAAGTGAATCAAACTTCTGTGAAATCAAACTGTCCACTTAGGAAGCAACACTGATTGACAATCAATTTCACATGCTGTTGTGCAAATGGAATAGACAATAGATGGAAATTATTGGCAATTATCAAAACCCCCTCAATAAAGGAGTGGTTCTGCAGGTGGGGACCACAGACCACATCTCAGGACCAATGCTTTCTGGTTGACGTTTTGGTCACTTTTGAATGTTGGTTGTGCTTTCACACTCGTGGTAGCATGAGACGGAATCTACAACCCACAGAAGTTGCTCAGGTAGTGTAGCTCATCCAGGATGGCATATCAATGCGAGCTGTGGCAAGAAGGTTTGCTGTGTCTGTCAGCGTCATGTCCAGAGGCTGGAGGCGCTACCAGGAGACAGGCCAGTACACTAGGAGACGTGGAGGGGGCCGGAGGAGGGCAAAAACCCAACAGCAGGACCGCTACCTCCACCTTTGTGCAAGGAGGAACAGGAGGAGCACTGCCAGAGCCCTGCAAAATGACCTCCAGCAGGCCACAAATGTGCATGTGTCTGCACAAGCTGTTAGAAACCGTCTCCATGAGAGTGGTATGAGGGCTCGACGTCCACAGATGGGGGTTGTGCTCACAGCCCAACACCGTGCAGGACGCTTGGCATTTGCCACAGAACACCAGGATTGGCAAAGTCACCACTGGTGCCCTGTGCTCTTCACAGATGAAAGCAGGTTCACACTGAGCACATGTGACAGACGTGACAGAGTCTGGAGATGCTGAGGAGAGCAATCTGCTGCCTGCAGCATCCTTCAGCATGACCGGTTTGGCACTGGGTCAGTAATGGTGTGGGGCGGCATTTCTTTGGAGGGCCGCACAGCCCTCCATGTGCTTGCCAGAGGTAGCCTGACTGCCATTAGGTACCGAGATGAGATCCTCAGACCCCTTGTGAGACCATATTCTGGTGCGGTTGGCCCTGGGTTCCTCCTAATGCAGGACAATGCCAGACCTCATGTGACTGGAGTGTGTCAGCAGTTCCTGTAAGATGAAGACATTGAAGCTATGGACTGGCCCGCCCGTTCCCCAGACCTGAATCCGATTGAGCACATCTGGGACATCATGTCTCGCTCCATCCACCGTCACGTTGCACCACAGACTGTCCAGGAGTTGGCGGATGCTTTAGTCCAGGTCTGGGAGGAGATCCCACAGGAGACCATCCGCAACCTCATCAGGAGCATGCCCAGGCGTTGTAGGGAGGTCATACAGGCACGTGGAGGCCACACACAATACTGAGCCTCATTTTGACTTGTTTTAAGGACATTACATCAAAGTTGGATCAGCCTGTAGTGTGTTTTTCCACTTTAATTTTGGGGGTGACTTCAAATCCAGGCCTCTATTGGTTAATAAAGTTGATTTCCATTGATGATTTTTGTGTGATTTTGTTGTCAGCACATTCAACTTTGTACAGAACAAAGTATTCAATGAGAATATTTCATTCATTCAGATCTAGGATGTGTTATTTGAGGGTTCCTTTTATTTTTTTGAGCAGTGTATATGCATATATCTATATATATAAATATATAAATGGTCTGGTAGATCATCTCAGTCGGCTGCACATAGAAGTAGACACAGGAACGCTGTGTTTTTAAATCTTCCACTGGTTTATTATGGATACGGCATAAACCAGTCAAAGTTAGCAAAATAAACATGGCCTTTCTGGCCTAAAGAGAAAACAAAACATAACATAAGGCACAAGCCGCGTTGCTGCGGGGATCTGCCGGATCAGGAGCCAACATATAAAGGTTCAGCTTTCCTTAACACAAACATCCAGCTTTGTCCAGGCACACCCCAATAATGAATCACCAGAAGGCTATGTATTTATCCTCTGTAACCCACCCTGGGGTGGAGATACTGTATATTGAACAGCCTCCCACCCACTGTACAGACGTTCAACCAACCGAGCCCTAAACATGGCCAATTAACCCCTCTCAGCACTAAGTGGGCTGGAGCATTTTTCTATGTTCATATCACTGAAGCTAACATCCTCAATGATACATATCTCCCCTCCAGTACTTTGCCAGTGACTTTGTCACAATACATATATATATATATATATATATATATATATATATATATATATATATATATATATATATGCCTTACCATACCCTGTATCTGTGTATAACCAAAATACTTCTACCATGTGGTTGGATGAACACATGACACATCAAGGCATTTATATATGTGAGCAATACCAAGCTGAAGGGCAGTTATCACTGACTTAGTATTCACCAGTTCCTGCTGCATTTACCACCCACTTTGAAGTGCTGTGCAGGAATGTACAGCGTGATGTGGGCAGTTACAGGCACAAGAGGTTCCATGCTTAGCGGCCCTCAATCGTTGTCCTGGGACAACAACTCTGCCTTTAAGAGGATGCATTTTCTGTTACAGTCACCTTCCTGGGACTGGATATTTACTATTATGTTATATCTGTTATTAGGAGTTGTTTCACAAAACAGGAGCAATCAATTATATGGCATTGAATAAATGAATATTGATTTGGGAGGTGACCACTATAAAAGGCTATGGGGTCTAAGTGCTTCTGTAGCTCTATTCCATTTTGACCCCCGGTATTGTTAGATCTCATTTGTTGGCATTGGTTGAGTTTGCAATAATGCAAAATTACTGAATATAAGGTTTACATTGAGGTTTGTAGCTTTAGGTTTTTTTTAAAGAGAAGTTGCTATTAATATGTAATTTCTTACTTAAAATGCAGCTATCCTCTTGAATCTTGTGTTGTTTTTTCTAATGTCCCTACACCTCTCCATTCCTGAGATATTACCCCCTATTCCTTGTATGTAAATCTATTCTTATTAGTCAAGAAGGTGTGGTAATCAGCTCTTCCCTGTAGGAATCTTCTTGAGCACCACACCCAGTTGGTAACAACGGCTAGATTTATATATGGGAAAGGGGGTCATATCTCTGCAAAAGAGAGACGCAGGAATAAAGAAAACACAAAATGCAAAGAACAGCAGCAAATAAATATTTATGGTAAAGGACAGGTTTTCTTTCCCTCTCAATTTTTTGTGTCACTTCTATAAAGGCATTTTCAGCTTGAAGGGTCATTTAGGTTTAACCTCCATGATAAGGTAATTTACGCACATCTTATGAGAATTACAAATGGCTGCTGCCTTAGCTACATAGTTATCAGGTGCTCCAGGTAATATAATATAGGGTAAAACCTTTTTAGCAGCGTAATTAGAAGATCAAAATTACATTCACAGCTGCATATTGTCGAGTGCTGTACTTCAATTTTCATAGTAAAGCTAGAGGAACAAAGAGCTAAACTTTGAGAAGAAATTGAAAAAAAGTATGTAAAGTTGTATAAATGAATTATATAATGCTTGTGGATGCAATGTTTTTGTCTCGTGGGCAGTAAAGTCTAGTGCAATAGTGGTGTAACATTGGCCAGAATCTTTATCACATACAACTACTCTAAATTTTGTTTTATACAGTAATACTGACTTTTAATTTTGAGCACAAGGCATACTTCTGTTGTTCGGCTGAACTAAATTGTAATTTATATCCTCACTCTCTCATAACCATTTTCCTCCAAACTTAAATGCCTTTTTCCAAGTACTCAAAAAGCCAAGCAAAAAGGTTAAAGACTGGTCAAATTGAATAACGCTAAGAGGAGAAAAATATTTTAGTACTTCCCTGTACCTGTAATTTTGTTCAAAATATGTACAGTACAGACCAAAAGTTTGGACACGCCTTCTCATTTAAAGATTTTTCTGTATTTTCATGGCTATGAAAATTGTACATTCACACTGAAGGCATCAAAACTATGAATTAACACATGTGGAATTATATACTTAACAAAAAAGTGTGAAACAACTGAAAATATGTCTTATATTCTAGGTTCTTCAAAGTAGCCACCTTTTGCTTTGATGACTGCTTTGCACACTCTTGGCATTCTCTTGATGAGCTTCAAGAGCTAGTCACCGGAAATGGTCTTCCAACAATCTTGAAGGAGTTCCCAGAGATGCTTAGCACTTGTTGGCCCTTTTGCTTCACTCTGCGATCCAGCTCACCCCAAACCATCTCGATTGGGTTCAGGTCTGGTGACTGTGGAGGCCAGGTCATCTGGCGTAGCACCCCATCACTCTCCTTCTTGGTCAAATAGCCCTTACACAGCCTGGAGGTGTGTTTGGGGTCATTGTCCTGTTGAAAAATAAATGATGGTCCAACTAAACGCAAATCGGATGGAATAGCATGCCTCTGCAAGATGCTGTGGTAGCCATGCTGGTTCAGTATGCCTTCAATTTTGAATAAATCCCCAACAGTGTCACCAGCAAAGCACCCCCACACCATCACACCTTCTCTTCCATGCGTCACGGTGGGAACCAGGCATGTAGAGTCCATCCGTTCACCTTTTCTGCGTCGCACAAAGACACAGTGGTTGGAACCAAAGATCTCAAATTTGGACTCATCAGCCCAAAGCACAGATTTCCACTGGTCTAATGTCCATTCCTTGTGTTCTTTTAGCCCAAACAAGTATCTTCTGCTTGTTGCCTGTCCTTAGCAGTGGTTTCCTAGCAGCTATTTTACCATGAAGGCCTGCAGCACAAAGTCTCCTCTTAACAGTTGTTGTAGAGATGTGTCTGCTGCTAGAACTCTGTGTGGCATTGACCTGGTCTCTAATCTGAGCTGCTGTTAACCTGCGATTTCTGAGGCTGGTGACTCGGATAAACTTATCCTCAGAAGCAGAGGTGACTCTTGGTCTTCTTTCCTGGGGCGGTCCTCATGTGAGCCAGTTTCTTTGTAGCGCTTGATGGTTTTTGCAACTGCACTTGGGGACACTTTCAAAGTTTTCCCAATTTTTCTGACTGACCTTCATTTCTTAAAGTAATGATGGCCACTCGTTTTTCTTTACTTAGCTGCTTATTTCTTGCCATAATACAAATTCTAACAGTCTATTCAGTAGGACTATCAGCTGTGTATCCACTAGACTTCTGCACAACACAACTGATGGTCCCAACCCCATTTATAAGGTAAGAAATCCCACTTATTAAACCTGACAGGGCACACCTGTGAAGTGAAAGCCATTTCCGGTGACTACCTCTTGAAGCTCATCAAGAGAATGCCAAGAGTGTGCAAAGCACTCATCAAAGCAAAAGGTGGCTACTTTGAAGAACCTAGAATATAAGACATATTTTCAGTTGTTTCACACTTTTTTGTTAAGTATATAATTCCACATGTGTTAATTCATAGTTTTGATGCCTTCAGTGTGAATGTACAATTTTCAAAGTCATGAAAATGCAGAAAAATCTTTAAATGAGAAGGTGTGTCCAAATTTTTGGTCTGTACTGTATGTATAACTCTTCAATATCTCTCGTACTGTAGTCAACATCCATGGTGTTATTAATGGAGTGATATATGTCAAAATTTGGGCTGTGTAGGAGGGGAGAACCTAATATATTATTTAAAGTCCCCAAATCACCAAATGTTATGTTTTTAGAAAGCTCGACTGAAAAAAAACTTTCAACATTTAACCATTCAGGTACTCGATAGTTTGGCATGTGGACTTTCCTACCATTATTATAACCAACTGAATAAACAGTGCTCTAGTTGAATGACATTCAAATTAAGCTTTTAATGCATCATTCATTATGAAGGTGAACAATAAATGCAGGAATATTTTAGATGTGCATTCACTACAAAATGCCTAGAATGTCCACAGAGGCAGGCATCAATTAAAGATTAATTTAAAGCGGACTTTTCACTAGACATTACAATGAGGAGAGCAGACTGTCTCACAATATGTGTCTCACACAGGAGAAAGCCTGTTCCAAGCAATTGTGGGTATGTGTTCTTTATTCCACTGTAAATTGCTGTCATCTTATGATTGGTCAGGTTCATGTAAGGGAAGAAGTACACGCCCCAGTGAAAAATATCTGTTAATGCCCAGTTGGGTTTGTCATAAATTATAACCCAAACTTTAGAAGCTACAATGGAGAGAGAAAATTAAAAAAAAAAATACATTTTACTCTACAGCCATAATTCCATGATGTGGCCAGTTTAACATGCTGAAACTGGTTAAAGGTGCTCTTTAAGTAAAAGTGTTTGCTAAAGCAGATATTCACTTGAAGCCTTTGGTTTGTGTCATCAGTCAGGTGACTGTGATGGGACATCACCGGATGTTCAGCCTGTGAATGTTGTAGCTAATCAGAGGAATTAGCAGTCTGGTGGTGTATCATTCCTTCTAGTCCAGGAGGAAACTACAAGACTTCGAGATGGGTGATCTGACAGGTACGTATTCATTTACAGTGGCGAAAATAAGTATTTGATACATTGCTGATTTTTAAAGTTTTTCCACCTACAAAGAATGGAGAGGTCTGTAATTTTTGTTATAGGTACACATCACCTTTGAGAGACAGAATCTTAAAAAAAAATCCAGAAAATCACATTGTATGATTTTTACATGATCAGTTTGCATTTTATTGCATGAAATAAGTATTTGATACAACAGAAAAACAGAACTTAATATTTGGTACAGATGTCTTTGTTTGCAATTACAGAGTTCAGACGTTTCCTGTAGTTCTTGACCAAGTTTGCACACACTGCTGCAGGGATTTTGGCCCACTCCTCCAAACAGATCTTCTCCAGGTCTTTCAGGTTCCGGGGTTATCACTGGGCAACATTGAGTTTCAGCTCCCTCCAAAGATTTTTAATTGGGTTCAGATATGGAGACTGGCCCAATACCACACGGTAGCTGCACTTAGACAGATACTGGCTAATGACCATGTTCTACCTATTGTGTCGAGATGAGCGGTGTTCGACTCGAACTGTTCGCCAATCTCAAATTCGAGCTGTTTTGGGCGGTGTTCGAGCCGTTCGGCGAACGCGAACAATTTGGAAAAAATTTGGCTGTTCGAGGTTATGTTCGATAACTGTTCGTGCACCAAAATCATACCTCGATTTTTTCTCAGTAATGCTGAAAATTAATGTTAATACGCAGTTTGAGTGTACAGCGGGGTGGGGGGAGGGGCAGGGGAAGGATCTCTGCATAAATAATGAAGATCTCCATTTTTTTTCTCTTTCCTGCATTTACAGTGGGGAGGTGCAATCTGTCAGCCTATCAGCAGCACACACACGGAGCGAACTGCTTTTTTTCACACAAGCAAGGGCATGTGTCATTGGCAGTGTATGTCACATGTCCTTGCCCTATAAGACCCAGCCATTTTCCACGTAGCCACCATTTTCTCACTGCTGCAGCTGCGTGTTAGACGGCACCGCTGTTGCTGTGTGTGCTATACTTTGAGTGTTAATTTCAAGCCAATTTTCACACAAATCTACAGATAGCTTGGGAGTAGGGAATAGTTGTGATTGCAGTCCTTTTGAGGACTAGGTTACATCACTTCATACGACTTTTATCAGGCAGGTCTGTGCTCTTAAATAGATAGGTTGGGAGTAAAGACTAATTGTAATTGCAGTCCTTTTGAGGGCTAGGTTACATCAGCTCCTATCACTTTTATCAGGCAGGTATATGCTCTTAAATAGATAGGTTGGGAGTAAAGACTAATTGTAATTGCAGTCCTTTTGAGGGCTAGGTTACATCAGTTCCTATCACTTTTATCAGGCAGGTCTGTGCACTTAAATAGATAGGTTGGGAGTAGGGACTAATTGTAATTGCAGTCCTTTTGAGGGCTAGGTTACATCAGTTCCTATCACTTTTTGCCAGGCAGGTCTGTGCCAGTGCTGTGCAAGTTTTTTTCACAGCATTTGGCTAAATCTAGCTAAGCAAATCCTTTTTGGCCTCTTGCAGTGTGTGTTAGTCAGTGGAGTAGCCTATCTGTGTTGCAAGCTACACCACCTGTGTATAGAATACAATTTTTTTACTGCACTTAGCCAAGTAAAACCTTTTGGGCATAGCATCATTCTATTAGTCCATCTATACTAACCTCCACCAGGTTTCAAATTCAAAATAATTTTTTTCTGCATCTAGCTCTGAAAAAATATTTTGGCTTGGGCTTGTAGCAGTGTGTGGGACTTGTTCTATTAGTCCATCTATACTAACCTCCACCAGGTTGCAAATTCAAAATAATTTTTATCTGCATCTAGCTCTGAAAAAATATTTGGGCTTGGGCTTGTAGCAGTGTGTGGGACTTGTTCTATTAGTCCGTCTATACTAACCTCCACCAGGTTGCAAATTCAAAATAATTTTTATCTGCATCTAGCTCTGAAAAAATATTTGGGCTTGGGCTTGTAGCAGTGTGTGGGACTTGTTCTATTAGTCCATCTATACTAACCTCCACCAGGTTGCAAATTCAAAATAATTTTTATCTGCATCTAGCTCTGAAAAAATATTTGGGCTTGGGCTTGTAGCAGTGTGTGGGACTTGTTCTATTAGTCCATCTATACTAGCCTCCACCAGGTTGCAAATTCAAAATAATTTTTATCTGCATCTAGCTCTGAAAAAATATTTTGGCTTGGGCTTGTAGCAGTGTGTGGGTCTTGTTCTATTAGTCCATCTATACTAACCTCCACCAGGTTGCAAATTCAAAATAATTTTTATCTGCATCTAGCTCTGAAAAAATATTTGGGCTTGGGCTTGTAGCAGTGTGTGGGACTTGTTCTATTAGTCCATCTATACTAACCTCCACCAGGTTGCAAATTCAAAATAATTGTTATCTGCATCTAGCTCTGAAAAAATATTTGGGCTTGGGCTTGTAGCAGTGTGTGGGACTTGTTCTATTAGTCCATCTATACTAGTCTCCACCAGGTTGCAAATTCAAAATAATTTTTATCTGCATCTAGCTCTGAAAAATATTTTGGCTTGGGCTTGTAGCAGTGTGTGGGTCTTGTTCTATTAGTCCATCTATACTAACCTCCACCAGGTTGCAAATTCAAAATAATTTTTATCTGCATCTAGCTCTGAAAAAATATTTGGGCTTGGGCTTGTAGCAGTGTGTGGGACTTGTTCTATTAGTCCATCTATACCAACCTCCACCAGGTTGCAAATTCAAAATAATTTTTATCTGCATCTAGATCTGAAAAAATATTTGGGCTTGGGCTAGTAGCAGTGTGTGGGACTTGTTCTATTAGTACATCTATACTAACCTCCACCAGGTTGCAAATTCAAGATAATTTTTATCTGCATCTAGCTCTGAAAAAATATTTGGGCTTGGGCTTGTAGCAGTGTGTGGGACTTGTTCTATTAGTCCATCTATACTAACCTCCACCAGGTTGCAAATTCAAAATAATTTTTATCTGCATCTAGCTCTGAAAAAATATTTGGGCTTGGGCTTGTAGCAGTGTGTGGGACTTGTTCTATTAGTCCATCTATACTAACCTCCACCACCTGTGTATGTAATAAAATTGTTTTACTGCATCTAACCCAGCCAATACTTTTGGGCTAATACCACAGTTTGGCCACTCAGCTCTGCTCGGTTCCCATCCATTGTTTTTTGTGCAAACAACTCCAGAGTTGTGAATTAGTTAACCACCAAAATGAGTGGAAAAAGGCCTGCTGCTGGTGGAAAGGGGAATAGGCGTGTTGGGAAGGGAAAAAAAGGTTGTGTCCGTGCGGTAGTTGTTAAAGCAACAGTAACATCTGCAGAAGAAAGACCATCTTCAAGCCAAACTAAGATGTCTACTTCTTTTAGCGGACAATGTGATAAGATCCCTTTCTTACGGCCACGCCAATCGCTACAAATTCCAGATGAGTCACAAAAACAGCAGGTGCTTCAACGGATATCAAGTGCTCCTTTAAGTGGGCTCTGCTCCACCTCAACTTCAATATCACAAATACTCCAGTCCTCAGAGGAGTCACCCCAATCGCACTTGCTTCCTCACAGCTCCCAAGTCTCCAGCTGCCCATCTGAGTATGGGGTATAACAGATGGTTGAGTCTGCAGAGCTGTTTACTCATACTATAGCCTGGGAATCAGAGGTCGGCTCCAGAGCTTCTGTGAATCCAGATGAGGAAATGATCTGCACTGATGCCCAGAGTCTTTATGAGTCGGATCCAGAACCAGACGCACAAGGTTCTGACCATAATGTAAACCCTCGTTCCCAAACTGTAACTGCTGTTGGTGGAGACAATGAGGAAGACGATGATGAGACTCAAATACCTGATTGGAGCGACAACTTTAGTTTTTTTGTCAGGGCAGGAAGAGGTTGGCTCTGAGGACGACGGGTGTGATAACTAGTGTTAAGCCACCCCCGTAGTGTTCGAGTTCTGTTCGGTTCGTCGAACACCCTTGTGTTCGCCGAACTGTTCGTCAAACTGTTCGTCGAACATCGTCGAACACCGTTAAAACCTATGACAGGCAAACAAAAACACATAGAAACACATAGAAAACACCTTCAAAGGTGTCCAAAAGCTGACAAACTGCTCAGAAGACATAACTAACACTTGGAAAAGTGACAAGTACATATAGTCATGCGAAAAGAAAAGAGGTGGAGGAGTAAAAGGAGGGGGAGACACAGATATAGGCATATCATGCCCTTCTAAAATCCAAAAAGTGAGAAGCCGACACGGCCAGTCAGTTTCTGCCCGTGCCACCTCCGTTTGTGCCAGAGCCGCGGTGGACCCTGACGGCCAGCCCCCCTCTCCCAATACTGGTGCCTGTCCGCTGGTGGGTCGAGCGAGCCCCCCTGTGGTGGAGGCAGCTCTAAGCTTTTTAATTTAAATTGTCTCTCTAATTTGAATGAATACACTTTAAATCCTTTACAAGGATCTATTGAAGGGCAAGTCTCATGCCAGCAGCCGTGTAATTCCAGCTCCAGTAGCATCCACTAAAGCTGCTGCAGTTAAAAAGCTTTTATAAGGATCGAGCTCGGCTGTCCACCGCAAGGCGTCCTACCGCCAGTCCCAGCCCCTATGCCTTGGGGTGCCTCCTGATGCTCTTCACTGAGTATCCCGTGGTCCCGAAGCATTTCCTTTGAAAAAATTAAGTGTCCAAACTACAGGTGGTGTAGCTTGCTTATCAACCGGGATAATCCGCTGACTAGCAGACACTGCTACTAGGCACAAAGTATTTCCTGGGCTAGATGCAGTAAAAATTTGTAATTAGATACTCTCGTTGGATGCTGAGAAAGCATTCCATAGAGTCTCCTGGCACGCCATATATTATTCTCTTAAAAAGCTTGGGGTAGGGGTCTAGGGGACCCTTTTATAGCCAAAATCACGGCCCTGTATCGCAATGCGTCACCTAGGCTGAAGATAAATGGAACTGTAGCACCCCGAGGGCTTGGTTGCTGCAGAGGTATTGCACCTCACCCAGAGGTGTGATATCTCACTCTCAGGTAAGGATGGAGTGTGGATCAGGACCCCGACACCTGCATGCATTACACCACATTGCCGTGGGGCAGGGCGACCAATATGCCCCTGAGATGGGCACGACAGTCCCTGTCCCTGGCTGGAGTGGGGGGAGGGAACACTGAGGAAGGGGAACCTTGTAGTGCAGGAGCAGGGAGGAAGCAGTTCCTAGGTGCATTGAGAAGGGAGTATAAAAGGTGGGCACCATCTTAGTTCAGTGCAGAGAAGTCTGAGCAGAAGTGACAGGGAGCAGGGGCTCTGCATGAGCTCTGCTCCAGAGGCAGGCCTAGTAACAGAGGCCCAGGCCTGGAAGAGGGAGAAGGAAGGAAGAGGAGCGGAGAAGGCTCCTGGAACGAGGAACGAAGGGATCCCAGGGGTGTGGACGGGCGAGTCGCCACCGCACGCCCGAATCCACCTGCGTGGAGGGGTCAGGCCAAAGGGGGAGACCGATCCCCGAAACTAGTGGAGGCGGGAAACGACCCTCAGCTAGAAACCGGAGGCTGTGACATTTTATGTGGCGCAGCCCCTCGCTACACCCGCTAGGAGGGCAGCACATAGGGTCAGGGAAACTGGCGCCAAGTTTACCAAGAGGAGGCCCGAGGCAGCCGGACAGAAGGGTTGGTAAGAAAGGCCAGACAAAGGACACACAAAGGGGGTCCTGTGAAGCGCTCCAAAGTTATCTGGGAGTTGTCTGAGCCCCTCACCTGGTGAGCACAGTACGACATGGGCAGCCGTTACCTGCAGAAGTGGTCTGGATAATAAGAACTGTGAGTAAAGGCCCTGGACTGCATCACTGACTCCGTGTCATTACTGCTGCTGCCCTGCACCATCACCCCCATCCTCCACATACACTGCCCTGAGGCTATACTCCTCCTGTGGGGAGTTATGCTACGCTCTGCTGCACCCACAACACCAGCCTCAGTGGTCTGCCCTGCAGCGGCGGTTCACTCTGACCGCAATCCACGGGTGGCGTAGTCGGACATTTAAACATTGAAACCACATAAATAGTTCCGCCACTGGTTTGACCGCCCTGAGCCACGGAACCGGGTTGCCGCCACGGAAACTACAACCACCAGCATCCACCAAAAAGGGTCCGGCTCCGGATGTCCCAAGGCCCAGGGGGTGCGTCAGAACATTTTCATCACCTTTCATAATCACCAATGGGACAAGGCTGGGATGTCCTCTGTCCCCTCTCTTATACATCCTAGTGATGGAGCACCTGCTCTCATCAATTCGCCATAACCCCAATATTAGGTGGATTGAGGTGGGAGGCACCGAGTACAAGTGCTCTGCATTTGCTGATGATGTCAATCACACATATCCATCAGCAGGCTGTTATGGCTGAAATAGATCCCTTTGTTACATGGTCAAATTTTAAAATCAATAGAGCGAAGTCTGAGACCCTCGATGTCTCTCTCCCCAGATCCATACAGGATTCCATCCAGTCCAACTTTCCCTTTGCCTGGCCCTCACAGGGTATCAAATTCTTAGGAATTCCTATTCATAGAGACCTCTCTCGTCTATGTTATCTTAATTTTGGGCCCTTTATTGAACAACTCCATACAGACCACGGTTGGCAAGTTAGAACTGTAAGATTCACTACGTGAACCACTGGTGTTTTGTGGAAAAGCACATGTACACTGTGTTTCAAATTATTATGCAAAAAGTGTTTAGGAGTGATAAGGGAAGAATTTGTTTGTTTGTCAGTTAAACTCATTGATGGTGATGTGTGTCAGGGCTCTTTATATCACTGTAAGCAATTGCAGACACCTGTGCTAATTAGTTTGGCAGGTGTGTCCAATGAACGGCAAGACTACTTAAGAAGGCTGTCCCACATTATTAAGCAGCCTACATTTTCTGCCAAAATGGGAAAGAAAAAGGATGTGTCGGCTGCTGAGAAGCAACAAATTGTGGAGTGTTTAGGTCAAGGCATGACTACAATCAACATTGTGCGATGATCAGGATGAAGTGTCTTGGCAATCAAGAAGTATGTAGCTGATTCACAGTACACACGTGTGCGTGCTGATAAGGGCAAATTGAGGACTCTTTCCTACAGGCAATTACGTCAGGTTAAAAGAGCAGCGGCAAAAAAGCCTAGTCATAGCAGCAGACAAGTTTTTGAAGCTGCTGGTGCCTCCAACGTCCCCCGAACAACAAGATGCAGGGTCCTTCAGAGGTTTGTAGCTGTGCGTACGCCATCCTGTCGACCTCCTCTATCCACTGCACACAAGCAGAAACGGCTCCAGTGGGCCAAACATTACATGAAGACTGATTTCAAAACTGTTTTGTTCACGGATGAGTGCCGTGCAACGCTCGATGGTCCAGATGGATGGAGTGGAGGATGGCTGGTTGATGGACACCCCACGCAAACACGGCTACAGCGCCAACAAGGAGGAGGTGGAGTAATGTTTTGGGCTGGAATCATGGGGAGAGAGATTGCCAGCCCCTTTAGGATCCCTGAAGGGGTAAAGATGAACTCCATAATGTATGTGGAGTTTCTCAAACAGCACTTCCTGCCATGGTTCAAGAAGAAGAACCGTGTATTCCACAGCAAGATCATTTTCATGCATGATAATGCACCATCTCATGCTGCACATAACACATCTGCATCTCTGGCTGATATGGGCATAAAAGGGGACAAACTTATGGTGTGACCCCCATGCTCCCCTGACCTCTACCCCATTCAGAATCTCTGGAGCATCCTCAAAAGGAGTATCTATGATGGCGGGAGGCAGTTCACATCTAAGCAACAGCTCTGGGAGGGTATTCTGTCCTCATGCAAAACAATTGAAGCAGAAACCATCCAAAACCTGACAAATTCAATGGACAAGAGAGTTCAGAAGCTCCTTTCGAACAAGGGGTCCTATGTGCAAATGTAACATCACCTAGAATAAAGTTTTGAGTTGAAAACTGTTTGATTTCAGTTTCTAATAACCTGCTAATGCTTATAATTTCAAAAATGACCATTTTTTTGGTCTTTATTAAAATGAAAAGGTTGATCGAAGAGTGTGGGGGATCTAAGAGTGTGGCAACCCAGTAGTCAGGATTACTTCGAATTCTGACAATCTGAGGGTCATGTT
Organism: Phyllobates terribilis; assembly: GCF_046119375.1. Lineage (NCBI taxonomy): Eukaryota > Metazoa > Chordata > Amphibia > Anura > Dendrobatidae > Phyllobates > Phyllobates terribilis. Next base: position 378,756,494 of record NW_027362771.1, on the reverse strand, counting down.
GCAGGTAGTGCAGCAAGAAGGCACTTATGTGTCTTGCGCATCTCGGAGCCCCAAAATTATTTTCCGGGCTAGATGCAGCTAAAAGTTATTATTAATTTTAAATCTGGTGGAGCTTAGTATAGATGGCCTAATAGAATCATTACTGCACACTGCTTCAAAGCCCAAATAATTTTCCAGCCAAGATACAGATAAACATGATTAATAATTTTAAATCTGGTGGAGCTTAGTATAGATGGCCTAATAGAATCATTACTGCACACTGCTACAAAGCCCAAATAATTTTCCAGCCAAGATACAGATAAACATGAATAGTAATTTGAAAGCTTAAAACGGTTGGTGAGGTGATTTTAGCCAATCATCAAGCTTTTACTCTCCCCAGGATGACACAGGGGTAGAAAAGTCGTTTCGGATCCATGATATGTTCATCTTTATGAACGCGAGTCTGTCTACATTATCAGTGGAGAGCCGCGTGCGCTTATCTGTCAGCACACCACCAGCAGCGCTGAACACATGTTCAGACAGAACGCTGGCTGCGGGGCATGACAAGATCTCCAAGGCGTAAGTGGAGAGCTCCGGCCATTTATCCAGATTGGAAGCCCAAAAAGAACAAGGGTCCAGTGACACAGTCATGGCTTCAATGTTTACTTGGAGATACTCCTGTACCGTCGTCTCTAGGCGTTGACTATGTGTCAGACTTCTTGTCTCCTGTGGCCTTGCAAAGGATGAGCTAAAAAAGTGGTGAAATGATTCCGCAAAATTGATGTTACCAGCAGATACTGTGTTTCTGTTACGGTTTGAGTGCTGAACTCTCGATGGTCCCACGATTGGCAAGTTGGAACTGTGAGATTCACTACGTGCACCACTGGTGTTTTGTGAAAAAGCACATGTAAGATTCTGCAACAGTCTCTGCTGATACTCCTGCATGCATGCATCCCTTTCTATGGCAGGAATTATTTCTGCAAATTTACTTTTGTACCGGGGATCTAACAGTGTGGCAACCCAGTAGTCAGGATTATTTCTAATTCTCACAATTCGAGGGTCATGTTGCAGGTAGTGCAGCAAGAAGGCACTCATGTGTCTTGCGCATCCAGGAGCACCAAGTCCCTGTTGTGTTGGTGGCGAGGTAACAATCATGCTTCCTTCCTCTGTCCTCTCCCCCCAACCTCGCACAACAGAAATGTGATCAAGGTCTCCCTCATCTGATGAGTCTTCCATCAGTTCGTCCTCCACTACTTCCTGGGCTCCTGCACCTTCCTCACTAGTTTGGCTGCTACCATGCGCCCTGGTAAAACCATCTCCCCCACCCTCACATGCCTGCCGCCTTGGTGCTGCCGACCGTCTGGACCTTGCAGATGTTAGCCCTTCCGCATACAACTCCTCCTCCTCTACTTCCTCCACCTCCTCTTGTGCCACCACCTGACTCCGAATTCTGTTTAACATGTGCTCCAGCATGTAAATCACCGGAATAGTCATGCTGATAATGGCATCGTCAGCACTAAACATCTTCGTCGCCATTTCAAAACTGTGCAGAAGGGTGCATAGGTCCCTGATCTGAGACCACTCCTCCAGCGTGATTTGCCCCACCTCTGGATCCCGTTGGCCCAGGCTATACGTCAGAACGTATTGCACCAGGGCTTGTCGGTGCTGCCACAGTCGCTGCAACATGTGCAGAGTTGAATTCCACCGGGTAGGCACATCGCATTTTAGCCGGTGAAGTGGCAGGCCCAACGACTTCTGTAGAGATGTAAGTCGCTGAGCTGCGGGATGCGAACGGCGGAAGTGAGCACACAGCGACCGTGCCCTCTGCAGAAGGCCATCTAGTCCGGGATAGTGGGCTAAAAATTGCTGGACAACCAGGTTCAACACGTGAGCCATACAAGGCACGTGTGACATTGCCCCGGCGAAGGGCCGCACCCAGGTTTGCAGCATTGTCGCACACGGCCTTCCCTGGTTTCAGGTCCAGTGGAGACAACCATTCATGAAATTGGTTCTCCAGAGCTGACCACAACTCCACAGCTGTGTGACTCACATTTCCCAGACATTTCAAAGTAAAAACCGCCTGATGACGTTGAGCCCTACTGCCAGCATAGTAAGGAGGTGTGAAGGATCCCTTCTGCGCAGTTAGAAAGCTTGTGACATGACCAGACTGGCTTTGGGTGCAGGTGGAGGACCGAGAGGAGGTTGAGGAGGCAGAAGCAGTGGAGGAACTTTGACATAAAGAGGATTGACGCACAACTCGTGGGGACGGCAAGACTTGGACAGCAGCCCCTTGTCCTGCGGTCACCATAGTTACCCAGTGCCCAGTCAGCGACATGTAATGCCCCTGTCCATGCCTACTCGTCCAAGTGTCTGTGGTGAAATGCACCCTGTCACACACAGAGTTTCTCAAAGAAGCGGTGATGTTGTGTGCGACATGCTGGTGGAGCGCAGGCACACCTTTCTTTGATAAGTAGTGCCGACTGGGCATCTGGTACTGGGGCACTGTGACGGACATAGCCAAGAGCTTGGAGATGGTGAAACTCAACCTCTTAGCTTTCTCATGGCTAGTGTAGCATCGGCGTCTCTGCCCCGTTCTAGGCAGAGACGCCGTCCCTCTCACCTCCCCGCTCCTGGCGCGGCGTCCTCCAGCGCTTCTCTCCCCGCTGCTTCCGGCACGCGCTCCTTCCCCGGCAGTGTGCTTAGGGCGTGTGCGCGCGCGCTCCCCCTCTCTTAAAGGGACCGCGCGCGCCATCCTAAGGAGTCCCCGGCCAATTGCCGGAGGACCTCCCATATAAAAGGCACCTCCTCCAAAATGGAGGTGCCCGAGCAATGTTGTAGCACTGTTCACTACTCTGCTTCAGCCCTCAGGTCCCGTTGCCAGTTACCTGCCAGATACCTGCCAGATTCCTGCCAGCTTGCTGTCTTATCCCTGCCTGTTATTCTGCTACCTGCCTGCTAGCCTGAGGTCCGACGGTCTGCCTTCCAACTCCTGTCAGTCTGTCTAAGGACCAGCTTGCCCGCTCACCTGGGAGCGCACATCTGCTACCTGCCTGCTTGCCTGAGGTCCGACGGTCTGCCTTCCAACTCCTGTCAGTCTGTCTAAGCACCAGCTTGCCCGCTCACCTGGGAGCGCTCATCTGCTGCCTGTCTGCTAGCCTACCTGGAGGCTCTGCCGTCACGTGCTGTGACCACCCGCCTGTCCAGAGACTTCTGCCCGCTCACCTGGGAGTGCTCATCTGCTACCTGTCTGTTGGTCTTCCTGGAGGCTCCGCCGTCACATGCTGTGACCACCCGTTTATCCAGAGACTCTCGCCTGCTCACCTGGGAGCTCACGTCTATCATCAGCCGCCACAGGTTGTACCAATCCTTTACCCAGAGACTGCCCCGGTCACTTGCTGTGACCTCCTGCCCGTTCATCCAGAGACTGCCCCGGTCACTTGCCGTGACCTCCTGTCCGTTCATTCCGAGACTGTCCCGGTCACCTGCTGTGACTGCCTGCCCGTCTACCCTGGTCGCCACCCGCTCCCTTACAAGGACCACCCCCTTGTATAGTAGCTCAGAGGTTCCACCTCCCAGACCCGTTACAGTTTGCTCGGGCCATGGAACCCGGTGGCACCCAAGCTCCCTCGCTCTCGGACCTGTGTCATGAACTGTCCCGTCAGAGGTCCCAACAGGAGTCCATCCTGGGTCACCTGCGGAATGTCAATTCTCGCCTGGACACTCTGACGGCTCTGCCTGCAACCACCGCCAGTGCCATGACTCGCAATCCGGCAGCTCCACTGCTCACTAATAACATGGTATCCTACTCCGGACCCCGGCTTTCTGCACCTCCTCGCTTCGGAGGCGACTCCGCCCAGGCTCGGGGCTTCATAAATCAGTGCACCCTGCACTTTGAACTCCTGTCTCACCAGTTTAACTCCGACCGGGCCAAAATTGCCTTCATCATGTCCCATCTCACCGGGGAGGCCTTGGCCTGGCTAAATCCTCTATGGGAGAGAGGAGACCCCCTGGTGTCCGACTTGCCTGCCTTTCTTACGGCTTTCCGGAAAGTCTTCGATGAACCCGGACGGAAGACCTCATCCGCATCATCACTGCTACGCCTCCGTCAGGGAAGTCTCACCGTGGGCCAATATGCCATACGGTTCCGTACCCTTGCCTCGGAGCTGGCGTGGGATAATGACGCTCTGGTATCCGTCTTCTGGGAGGGTCTGTCCGGCCGCATTAAAGATGAACTTGCCGGTCGGGACATTCCTACCACTCTCGATGACCTAATAACTCTTGCCACCCGGATTGACCTACGGTTCCAGGAGCGTGCCAAAGAGGTCACCCGTGAGAGGAGGTTTCCACGTCTAGCTCCTACTTTTCAGAAACCTGTCACTCCCTCCGTCTCTCCTCAGGTACACTCTCCTGAGCCTATGCAGGTCGACCAGACCAAGATGGTCGGTTCTCGCCAAGAATCTCGCCGAGCCGAGGGAAGCTGTTTCTATTGTGGCAGTATGAAGCACTTCATCCGTTCCTGCCCGGAAAAGCCGGGAAACGCCAGTGTCTAGGACCACTCGGAGAGGTCGTCCTAGACAAAAGTAAGCCCTCTCCATCTCTGACCTTACCGGTCTCTATTGCTTGGGGAGAGAACCGTCTCTTTGAACTCGCCCATCTGGATTCTGGAGCTGCTGGAAACCTCATCTCCCAGTCTCTGGTAGAGAGATACCATATTCCCACCAAGTCCCTGGCTGAACCATTGTCAGTCACCTCCGTGGATGGAAGACTTCTCTCGGAGACCATCCTGCTTGTCACTGAACCCATAACCCTGCAGGTGGGAATGCTGCACTCTGAGGAGATCTCATTCCATGTGCTGTCCGGACTTTCTCACTCCCTGTTGCTAGGTTTACCTTGGCTCCAGACACATGAACCCGTATTGAACTGGCGGTCCGGTGAAGTACTCCGATGGGGTCCTGACTGCCATAGGACCTGCTTGGTCCCGGTCCGTCCACTTCGCCCTCAGCCTACTCCAGCTAACTTACCTGGTCTCCCGGCTCCCTACTGGCCCTATGCGGACGTCTTCGGTAAGAAGGAAGCTGAGACGTTGCCACCCCATAGGCCATACGATTGCCCGATCGACCTGGTACCTGGTACCACTCCTCCCCGTGGGCGTATCTACCCGTTGTCTGCAGCCGAGACCCGGGCCATGTCTGAGTACATTGAAGAGAATCTGGCTAGGGGGTTTATCCGAAAATCTACCTCCCCGGCTGGAGCTGGATTCTTCTTTGTCAAAAAGAAAGACGGCTCGCTACGTCCCTGTATTGACTACAGAGGACTCAATCTCATCACGGTAAAAAACAAATATCCCCTGCCACTCATCTCCGAATTGTTTGACCGTCTCAAGGGCGCCAGGATCTTCTCCAAGCTGGATCTACGAGGAGCGTATAATCTGGTCCGTATCCGTCAAGGAGACGAGTGGAAGACGGCATTCAATACCCGGGACGGTCACTACGAGTACCTTGTGATGCCCTTCGGTCTCTGTAACGCTCCCGCGGTCTTTCAGGAACTAGTCAACGACATCTTCCGTGACCTCCTGTACTCCTGCGTAGTGGTATACCTGGACGATACCTTGGTCTTCTCTCCGGATCTCCCCACACACCGGAGGGATGTTCGTCAGGTCCTGCTTAGGCTTCGGCAGAACCACCTTTATGCCAAATACGAGAAGTGCCTCTTCGATCAGACCTCCCTTCCGTTCTTGGGCTATGTTATCTCCCAAACAGGTCTGCAAATGGATCCCAAGAAGCTCTCTTCCGTTCTAAAATGGCCTCGTCCTGAAGGTTTGAAGGCGATACAGCGATTCCTGGGCTTCGCTAATTACTATCGTCTTTTCATCCCACACTTCTCATCTCGGACTGCTCCCATATCTGCACTTACCCGTAAGGGGGCTAACCCCAGGACATGGTCGCCTGAAGCCGAGGAGGCCTTCCTTTCCCTAAAGAAAGCCTTCGCCTCTGCTCCCATCCTGCACCGTCCGGACTGTAATAAACAATTCTACCTGGAGGTTGATGCCTCCTCCTCCGGAGCCGGAGCGGTGCTCACCCAAAAATCTTCTACCGGGAGAATGGTAACATGCGGCTTCTTCTCCAAAATCTTCTCCTCGTCGGAGCGCAACTACTCCATAGGAGACCGTGAATTGCTAGCCATCAAATTGGCACTGGGGGAGTGGCGCTATCTGCTTGAAGGGGCTCTCTACCCGGTAATTATCTACACGGATCACAAAAACCTGACATATCTCCAAAATGCCCAGAGACTCAATCCTCGCCAGGCCCGGTGGTCGTTGTTTTTTGCCCGCTTCGACTTCATTCTTCATTTCCGTCCGGCGGACAAGAACGTCAAAGCTGATGCCTTGTCCCGGTCCTTCCTGTCCTCCGATCAAGAGGAGGAACCTACGCACATCATCGACTCCTCCAAAGTGATGAATGTGGCCCCCTTGGATCTGACTCGTCTTCCACCCGGTAACACGTTCGTAGCTGTGCCAGATCGGGAGAGGGTTCTTCGCTGGGGACATTCTTCTAAACTAGCTGGCCATGCTGGCCAAAAGAAGACCTTCCAACTTATTACCCGGCATTACTGGTGGCCTACCCTGCGTAAGGACGTGGTAGACTTCGTCGCGGCCTGTTCATCCTGTGCCCGTAGCAAAGTTCCCCGACATCTACCTGCCGGCCATCTCCTGCCCCTTCCCGTACCTGCTGCTCCTTGGCAACACATCGCTATGGACTTTATCACCGACCTTCCAGTTTCTGCCGGTTGTACTGTCATTTGGGTTGTCGCTGACCGTTTTTCTAAGATGGCCCACTTCATTCCCCTGCCTGGTCTCCCGTCTGCACCCGAGCTGGCTAAAGATTTTATCCGCCACATCTTCCGTCTCCATGGTCTGCCTCTCCACATCGTGTCGGATCGTGGGGTTCAGTTCACCTCACGCTTCTGGAGAGCCACATGTAAGCTGCTGGACATTACCCTGGACTTCTCCTCCGCTTACCACCCTCAGTCCAATGGTCAAGTGGAGCGGATCAATCAGATCTTGACCAGCTACCTCCGGCACTTCGTTGATGCTCACCACTCGGACTGGGTGGATCTCCTACCATGGGCCGAGTTCTCTTATAACAACCATGAGAGCGAATCCTCTTCCAAATCCCCGTTCTTTATAGTCGGTGGCCAACACCCCCGGATTCCACTTCCTGTCTACGTTTCTGTGGACAACCCTGCTGCGGAGTCTCTTGTCAGCGAATTTTCTACTATTTGGGAGAGCACCAGGTCCGCTCTTCTTCTCTCCTCTGAGCGGATGAAGAGATATGCTGATAAGAGATGTCTGGATCCGCCCCAATTCCGTCCGGGAGACAAGGTTTGGCTCTCATCCAAACATGTGCGGCTCAAAGTACCCTCCTACAAGTTGGGTCCTCGATTCATCGGTCCCTTCGATGTCCTCAGGCAAATTAACCCTGTGGCCTACAAATTAAAACTCCCGGCCACCCTACGGATCCCCAACTCCTTCCACGTATCTCTCCTCAAACCCGTTGTCTTTAACTTTTTTTCCAAAAATCCAGGTACCCCTCCTGCTCCGGTTTCCGCTGATGACATCTTTGAGGTAGAGAGTATTCTGGCCTCCAAGAGGGTAAGAGGAAAAACCTTTTTTCTGGTAGATTGGAAGGGGTTTGGTCCTGAGGAGAGAACTTGGGAACCCAGGGAGAACATCAACGCCCCGCTTCTCCTTGAAAAATTTCTTTCTGGCCAAAAAAAGAGGGGGCCTAAAGGGGGGGGTACTGTAGCATTGGCGTCTCTGCCCCTTTCTAGGCAGAGACGCCGTCCCTCTCACCTCCCCGCTCCTGGCGCGGCATCCTCCAGCGCTTCTCTCCCCGCTGCTTCCGGCACGCGCTCCTTCCCCGGCAGTGTGCTTAGGGCGCGCGCGCTCCCCGTCTCTTAAAGGGACCGCGCGCGCCGTCTTAAGGAGTCCCCGGCCAATTGCCGGAGGACCTCCCATATAAAAGGCACCTCCTCCAAAATGGAGGTGCCCGAGCAATGTTGTAGCACTGTTCACTACTCTGCTTCAGCCCTCAGGTCCCGTTGCCAGTTACCTGCCAGATACCTGCCAGATTCCTGCCAGCTTGCTGTCTTATCCCTGCCTGTTATTCTGCTACCTGCCTGCTAGCCTGAGGTCCGACGGTCTGCCTTCCAACTCCTGTCAGTCTGTCTAAGGACCAGCTTGCCCGCTCACCTGGGAGCGCACATCTGCTACCTGCCTGCTTGCCTGAGGTCCGACGGTCTGCCTTCCAACTCCTGTCAGTCTGTCTAAGGACCAGCTTGCCCGCTCACCTGGGAGCGCTCATCTGCTGCCTGTCTGCTAGCCTACCTGGAGGCTCTGCCGTCACGTGCTGTGACCACCCGCCTGTCCAGAGACTTCTGCCCGCTCACCTGGGAGCGCTCATCTGCTACCTGTCTGTTGGTCTTCCTGGAGGCTCCGCCGTCACATGCTGTGACCACCCGTTTATCCAGAGACTCTCGCCTGCTCACCTGGGAGCTCACGTCTATCATCAGTCGCCACAGGTCGTACCAATCCTTTACCCAGAGACTGCCCCGGTCACTTGCTGTGACCTCCTGCCCGTTCATCCAGAGACTGCCCCGGTCACTTGCCGTGACCTCCTGTCCGTTCATTCCGAGACTGTCCCGGTCACCTGCTGTGACTGCCTGCCCGTCTACCCTGGTCGCCACCCGCTCCCTTACAAGGACCGCCCCCTTGTATAGTAGCTCAGAGGTTCCACCTCCCAAACCCGTTACAGCTAGGAGGAAATGGTCTTTTACTTGTCCACATCTGAGGGACTGAGGGCTGGCTGTTGTGCTTAGACGGGGTTGATAAGGGTGTCCCCGGCAAACTGCCGGTCTGTGAGGAAGATGCAGGCGGACATGTTAGGTTGCCTTGATCCAAAGGTGGTGCTATCGATGTCGGACAGCGCTCAACACCAGCTGGTGTTACCACCTCCAAAGAAAATGATGACCTGCCAATCACGCTGGCTGTTGCGGGTAAAGAGGTGGCAGGTCTGCGTCCCAAAACAGGTGTGACTGCTGTCCCCCCAGTCACAGAGGATGAAGAGGCCACAGATGCACAAGATGGGGCAGACGGTGGTTGGCCCGGCCGGCTAGGCCGCATTGTAGCACAGTGAGCTTCCCACTGCAACTTATGCTTCATGTCCATGTGCCGATTCATGCATGAAGTATTCAAACTATGTATTTTTTGGCCTCTACTTAGCTTTTGTTGACAAATGTTACAGATAACACGAGTTGGGTCATCTTTATCGATCTGAAAAAATGCCCAGGCTATGCAAGGCTTAGCACCCATGCGACCTGAAGAGCCACCACGACTTGTGGTCAGAGGCAGAGTTGTGTTTGAGGATGCAGTTGTTGACGTGCTTCCAGTACTACGTCTCTGTCCAGGAAGGCGCAACCTGACCTCGTCGTCACTAGCATCCTCCTCCACCTCCTCTGCTGACCTCATCTCTTGGCTGACTGTGGGTTGACAGTAAGTGGGATCTCCAACCTCATCATCATCACCCTGTGTGTTATCACACCCGTCGTCCTCAGAGCCAACCTGTTCCTGCCCTGACAAAAAACTAAAGTTGTCGCTCCAATCAGGTATTTGAGTCTCATCATCGTCTTCCTCATTGTCTCCACCAACAGGAGTTACAGTTTGGGAATGAGGGTCTACATTAAGGTCAGAACCTTCTGCGTCTGGTCCTGGATCCGACTCATAAAGATTCTGGGCATCAGTGCAGATCATTTCCTCATCTGGATTCACAGAAGCGCTGGAGCCGACCTCTGATTCCCAGGCTATAGTATGAGTAAACAGCTCTGCAGACTCAACCATCTGTTCTACCTCATACTCAGACGGGCAGCTGGAGATTTGGGAGCTGTGAGGAAGCAAGTGCGATTGGGGTGACACCTCTGAGGACTGGAGTATTTGTGATGTTGAAGTTGATGTGGAGGAGAGCCCACTTAAAGGAGCTCTTGATATCCGTTGAAGCACTTGCTGTTTTTGTGCCTCATCTGGAATTTGTAGTGATTGGCGTGGCCGTAAGAAAGGGATCTTATCACATTGTCCGCTAAAAGAAGTAGACATTTTAGTTTTGCTGGAAGATGGTCTTTCTTCTGCAGATGTTACTGTTGCTTTAACACCTACTCCACGGACACAACCTTTTTTCCCCTTCCCAACACGCCTATTCCCCTTTCCACCAGCAGCAGGCCTTTTTCCACTCATTTTGGTGGTTAACTAATTCACAACTCTGGAGTTGTTTGCACAAAAAAACAATGGATGGAACCGAGCAGAGCTGAGTGGCCAAACTGTGGTATTAGGCCAAAACTATTGTCTGGGTTAGATGCAGAAAAAAATTATATTCAGTTTGCAACCTGATGGAGGTCAGTATAGATGGACTAATAGAACAAGTCCCACACACAGCTAGAAGGCGAAATAGTTTTTCAGAGCTAGATGCAGAAAAAAATTCTATTCAATTTGCAACCTGATGGAGGTCAGTATAGAGGGACTAATAGAACAAGTCCCACACACTGCTAGAAGGCCAAATATTTTTTCAGAGCTAGATGCAGAAAAAAAATTATATTCAATTTGCAACCTGATGGAGGTCAGTATAGATGGACTAATAGAACAAGTCCCACACACTGCTAGAAGGCCAAATATTTTTTCAGTGCTAGATGCAGAAAAAAATTATATTCAGTTTGCAACCTGATGGAGGTCAGTATAGATGGACTAATAGAACAAGTCCCACACACTGCTAGAAGCCCAAATATTTTTTCAGAGGTAGATGCAGAAAAAAATTATATTCAGTTTGCAACCTGATGGAGGTCAGTATAGATGGACTAATAGAACAAGTCCCACACACTGCTAGAAGGCCAAATATTTTTTCAGAGCTAGATGCAGAAAAAAATTATATTCAATTTGAAACCTGATGGAGGTCAGTATAGATGGACTAATAGAACAAGTCCTACACACTGCTAGAAGGCCAAATATTTTTTCAGAGCTAGATGGAGAAAAAAATTATATTCAGTTTGCAACCTGATGGAGGTCAGTATAGATGGACTAATAGAACAAGTCCCACACATTGCTAGAAGCCCAAATATTTTTTCAGAGGTAGATGCAGAAAAAAATTATATTCAGTTTGCAACCTGATGGAGGTCTGTATAGGTGGACTAATAGAACAAGTCCCACACACTGCTAGAAGGCCAAATATTTTTTCAGAGCTAGATGCAGAAAAATATTATATTCAATTTGCAACCTGATGGAGGTCAGTATAGATGGACTAATAGAACAAGTCCCACACACAGCTAGAAGCCCAAATATTTTTTCAAAGGTAGATGCAGAAAAAAATTATATTCAGTTTGCAACCTGATGGAGGTCAGTATAGATGGACTAATAGAACAAGTCCCACACACTGCTAGAAGCCCAAATATTTTTTCAGAGGTAGATGCAGAAAAAAATTATATTCAATTTGCAACGTGATGGAGGTCAGTATAGGTGGACTAATAGAACAAGTCCCACACACTGCTAGAAGGCCAAATATTTTTTCAGAGCTAGATGCAGAAAAAAATTATATTCAATTTGCAACGTGATGGAGGTCAGTATAGATGGACTAATAGAACAAGTCCCACACACAGCTAGAAGCCCAAATATTTTTTCAGAGGTAGATGCAGAAAAAAATTATATTCAGTTTGCAACCTGATGGAGGTCAGTATAGATGGACTAATAGAACAAGTCCCACACACAGCTAGAAGGCCAAATATTTTTTCAGAGCTAGATGCAGAAAAAAATTATATTCAATTTGCAACCTTATGGAGGTCAGTATAGATGGACTAATAGAATGATGCTATGCCCAAAAGGTTTTACTTCACTAGGCGCAGTAAAAAAATTGGTATTCTATACACAGGTGGTGTAGCTTGCAACACAGATAGGCTACTCCACTGATATCGATATCGGAGTATATTTCTGATGCCTCATTTGTCATCTAGTAGAGTGATTGAAACTTTGTACAGGAACAAAAGTTTGATGTCATCGGCCAATTAGTCGGTTGTATTTCTGTGAGCGGGCGGATGAAAGCTCACCTTTCATTGGCTGCATTGATCGCCATCATTCCAATTTTTCCTCCTACTTTTCATAAATGTGTATTGCTGTAAGAAGAGTTATCCTGTATACTTATACCCCCATCTTATATTCGGTTATATACATAATATAAAGATAGATATAATATTTTTTCTCTGCAATAGGCCAAAAAGGATTAGCTTTGCTAGATTTAGCCAAATGCTGTGAAAAAAACTTGCACAGCACTGGCACAGACCTGCCTGGCAAAAACTGATAGGAACTGATGTAACTTAGTCCTGAAAAGGACTGAAATTACAATTAGTCTTTACTCCCACAACCTATCTATTTAAGAGCACAGACCTGCCTGATAAAAGTCGTAGGAAATGCTGTAACCTAGTCCTTAAAAGGACTGCAATCACAACTATTCTCTACTCCCAAGCTATCTGTAGATTTGTGCGAAAATTGGCTTGAAATTAACAAGGTATAGCGCACACAGCAACAGCGGTGCCGTCTAACATGCAGCTGCAGCAGTGAGAAAATGGTGGCGACGGGGAAAATGGCTGGGTCTTATAGGGCAAGGACATGTGACATACACTGCCAATGACACATGCCCTTGCTTGTGTGAAAAAAAGCACTTTGCTCCGTGTGTGCGCTGCTGATAGGCTGACAGATTGCACCTCCCCACTGTAAATGTGGGAAAGAGAAAAAAAAAAATGGAGATCTTCATTATTCCTGCAGAGATCCATCCCCTGCCCCTCCCCCCGCCCTGCTGTACACTAAAACTGCGTATTAACATTAATTTTCATCATTACTGAGAAAAAAATCCAGTTATGATTTGGGTGCACGAACAGTTATCGAACATAACCTCGTACAGCCAAATTTTGTCAAATCGTTCATGTTCGCCGAATGTCTCGAACACCGCCCAAAACAGCTCGAATTTGAGATTGGAGAACAGTTCGAGTCGAACAACGCTCATCTCTAGTGATAACACACAGGGTGATGATGACGAGGTTGGAGATCCCACTTACTGTCAACCCACAATCAGCCAGTCGATGAGGTCAGCAGAGGAGGTGGAGGAGGATGCTAGTGACGACGAGGTCAGGTTGCGCCTTCCTGGACAGAGACGTAGTACTGGAAGCACGTCAACAACTGCATCCTCAAACACAACTCTGCCTCTGACCACAAGTCGTGGTGGCTCTTCAGGTCGCATGGGTGCTAAGCCTTGCATAGCCTGGGCATTTTTTCAGATAGATAAGGATGACCCAACTCGTGTTATCTGTAACATTTGTCAGCAAAAGCTAAGCAGAGGCCAAAAAATACATAGTTTGAGTACTTCATGCATGAACCGGCACATGGATATGAAGCAGAAGTTGCAGTGGGAAGCTCACTGTGCTACAATGCGGCCTAGCCGGCTGGGCCAACCGCCGTCTGCCCCATCTTGTGCATCCATGGCCTCTTCATCCTCTGTGACTGGGGGGACAGCAGTCACACCTGTTTTGGGACGCAGACCTGCCACCTCTTTACCCGAAACAGCCAGAATGATTGGCAGGTCATCATTTTCTTTGGAGGTGGAAACACCAGCTGGTGTTCAGCGCTGTCCGACATCGATAGCACCACCTTTGGATCAAGGCAACCTAACATGTCCCCTGCATCTTCCTCACAGACCGGCAGTTTGCCGGGGACACCCTTCTCAACCCCGTCTAAGCACAACAGCCAGCCCTCGGTCCCTCAGATGTGGATAAGTGAAAGACCATTTCCTCCTAGCCATGAGAAAGCTAAGAGGTTGAATTTCACCATCTGCAAGCTCTTGGCTACAGAAATGCTGCCTTTCCGCCTGGTGGACACAGAGGATTTTCGAGACCTTATGTCCGTCGCAGTGCCCCAGTACCAGATGCTCAGTCGGCACTACTTCTCAAAGAAAGGTGTGCCTGCGCTCCACCAGCATGTCGCACACAACATCACCGCTTCTTTGAGAATACTCTGTGTGTGACAGGGTGCATTTCACCACAGACACTTGGACGAGTAGGCATGGACAGGGGCGTTACATGTCGCTGACTGGGCACTGGGTAACTATGGTGACAGCAGGACAAGGGGCTGCTGTCCAAGTCTTGCCGTCCCCACGAGTTGTGCATCAATCCTCTTTATCTCGAAGTTCCTCCACTGCTTCTGCCTCCTCAACCTCCTCTCGATCCCCCACCTGCACCCAAAGCCTGTCTGTCATGCCACAAGCTTTCTAACTGCGCAGAAGGGATCCTGCACACCTCCTTACTATGCTGGCAGCAGGGCTCAACGTCATCAGGCGGTTTTTACTTTGAAATGTCTGGGAAATGTGAGTCACACAGCTGAGGAGTTGTGGTCAGCTCTGGAGAACCAGTTTCATGAATGGTTGTCTCCACTGGACCTGAAACCAGGGAAGGCCCTGTGCGACAATGCTGCAAACCTGGGTGCGCCCCTTCACCGGGGCAATGTCACACACGTGCCTTGTATGGCTCACGTGTTGAATCTGGTTGTCCAGCAATTTTTAGCCCACTATCCCGGACTAGATGGCCTTATTCAGAGGGCACAGTCGCTGTGTGCTCACTTCCGCCATTCGCATCCCGCAGCTCAGCGACTTACATCTCTACAGAAGTCGTTGGGCCTACCACTTCACCGGCTAAAATGCGATGTGCCTACCCGGTGGAATTCAACTCTGCACATGTTGCAGCGACTGTGGCAGCACCGACAAGCCCTGGTGCAATACGTTCTGACGTATAGCCTGGGCCAACGAGATCCAGAGGTGGGGTAAATCACGCTGGAGGAGTGGTCTCAGATCAGGGACCTATGCACCCTTCTGCACAGTTTTGAAATGGCGACGAAGATGTTTAGTGCTGACGATGCCATTATCAGCATGACTATTCCGGTGATTTACATGCTGGAGCACATGTTAAACAGAATTCGGAGTCAGGTGGTGGCACAAGAGGAGGTGGAGGAAGTAGAGGAGGAGGAGTTGTATGCGGAAGGGCTAACATCTGCAAGGTCCAGACGGTCGGCAGCACCAAGGCGGCAGGCATGTGAGGGTGGGGGAGATGGTTTTACCAGGGCACATGGTAGCAGCCAAACTAGTGAGGAAGGTGCAGGAGCCCAGGAAGGAGTGGAGGACGAACTGATGGAAGACTCATCAGATGAGGGAGACCTTGATCATATTTCTGTTGTGCGAGGTTGGGGGGAGAGGGCAGAGGAAGGAAGCATGATTGTTACCTCGCCACCAACACAACAGGGACTTGATGCTCCTGGATGCGCAAGACACATGAGTGCCTTCTTGCTGCACTACCTGCAACATGACCCTCGAATTGTGAGAATTAGAAATAATCCTGACTACTGGGTTGCCACACTGTTAGATCCCCGGTACAAAAGTAAATTTGCAGAAATTATTCCTGCCATAGAAAGAGATGCACGCAATGCAGGAGTATCAGCAGAGACTGTTGCAGAATCTTACATGTGCTTTTCCCCAAAACACTAGTGGTGCATGTAGTGAATCTCACAGTTCCAACTTGTCAACCGTTGGACCGTCGAGTGTTCAGCACTTAAAATGTAACAGAAACACAGTATCTGCTGGTAACATCAATTTTGCGGAATCATTTCACCACATTTTTAGCCCATCCTTTGCAAGGCCACAGGAGACAAGAAGTCTGACACATAGTCAACGCCTAGAGACGATGGTACAGGAGTATCTCCAAGTAAACATTGAAGCCATGAATGTGTCACTGGACCCTTGCTCTTTTTGGGCTTCCAATCTGGATAAATGGCCGGAGCTCGCCACTTACGCCTTGGAGATCTTGTCATGCCCCGCAGCCAGCATTCTGTCTGAACGTGTGTTCAGCACTGCTGGTGGTGTGCTGATAGATAAGCGCACGCGGCTCTCCACTGATAATGTAGACAGACTCACGTTCATAAAGATGAACAAATCATGGATCCGAAAGGACTTTTCTACCCCTGTGTCATCCTGGGGAGAGTAAAAGCTTAATGATTTGTTAAAATCACCTCACCAACCATTTTAAGCTTTCAAATTACTAATCATGTTTATCTGTATCTTGGCTGGAAAATAATTTGGGCCTTGTAGCAGTTTGCAGTACTGATTCTATTAGGCCATCTATACTAAACTCCACCAGATTTAAAATTACTAATCATGTTTATCTGTATCTTGGCTGGAAAATTATTTGGGTCTTGTAGCAGTTTGCAGTACTGATTCTATTAGGCCATCTATACTAAACTCCACCAGATTTAAAATTGCTAATCATGTTCATCTGTACCTTGGCTGGAAAATAATTTGGGCCTTATAGCAGTTTTCAGTACTGATTCTATTAGGCCATCTATACTAAGCTCCACCAGCTTTCAAATTAATAATTCTTTTTAGCTGCATCTAGCCCGGAAAATAATTTTGGGGCTCCTAGATGCGCAAGACACATGAGTGCTTTCTTGCTGCACTACCTGCAACATGACCCTCAGATTGTCAGAATTCGAAATAATCCTGACTACTGGGTTGCCACACTCTCAGATTCCCCACACTCTTCGATCAACCTTTTCATTTTAATAAAGACCAAAAAAATGGTCATTTTTGAAATTATAAGCATTAGCAGGTTATTAGAAACTGAAATCAAACAGTTTTCAACTCAAAACTTTATTCTAGGTGATGTTACATTTGCACAGAGGACCCCTTGTTCGAAAGGAGCTTCTGAACTCTCTCGTCCATTGAATTTGTCAGGTTTTGGATGGTTTCTGCTTTAATTGTTTTGCATGAGGACAGAATACCCTCCCAGAGCTGTTGCTTAGATGTGAACTGCCTCCCGCCATCATAGACACTCCTTTTGATGAAGCTCAATGGGGTTGAGGTCAGGGGAGCATGGGGGTCACACCATAAGTTTGTCCCCTTTTATGCCCATATCAGCCAGAGATGCAGATGTGTTATGTGCAGCATGAGACGGTGCATTATCATGCATGTAAATGATCTTGCTGCGGAATACACGGTTCTTCTTCTTGAACCATGGCAGGAAGTGCTGTTTGAGAAACTCCACATACATTATGGAGTTCATCTTTACCCCTTCAGGGATCCTAAAGGGGCCGACAATCTCTCTCCCCATGATTCCAGCCCAAAACATTACTCCACCTCCTCCTTGTTGGCGCCGTAGCCGTGTTTGCATGGGGTGTCCATCAACCAGCCATCCTCCACTCCATCCATCTGGACCATCGAGCGTTGCATGGCACTCATCGGTGAACAAGGAGGAGGCAGCAGCAGCTTCAAAAACTTGTCTGCTGCTATGACAACGCTTTTTTGCCGCTGCTCTTTTAACCTGACGTAATTGCCTGTATGAAAGAGTCCTCAATTTTACCTTATCAGCATGCACACGTGTGTACTGTGAATCAGCTACATACTTCTTGATTGTGCGATGATCAGGATGAAGTGTCTTGGCAATGTTGATTGTAGTCATGCCTAAACACTCCACAATTTGTTGCTTCTCAGCAGCTGACACATCCTTTTTCTTTTCCCATTTTGGCAAAAAATATAGGCTGCTTAATAATGTGGGACAGCCTTCTTAAGTAGTCTTGCCTTTCATTGGACACACCTGCCAAACTAATTAGCACAGGTGTCTGCAATTGCTTACAGTGATATAAAGAGCCCTGACACACATCACCATCAATGAGTTTAACTGACAAACAGAAAAATTCTTACCTTATCACTCCTAAACACTTTTTGCATAATAATTTGGAACACAGTGTACATGTGCTTTTCCACAAAACACCAGTGGTTCACGTAGTGAATCTCACAGTTCTAACTTGCCAACCGTGGTCTGTATGGAGTTGTTCAATAAAGGGCCCAAAATTAAGATAACATAGATGGGAGAAGTCTCTATGAATACGAATTCCCAAGTTTTTGATACCCTGTGAGGGCCAGGCAAAGGGAAAGTTGGACTGGATGGAATCCTGTATGGATTTGGGGAGGGAGACATCGAGGGCCTCAGACTTCGCTGCATTGATTTTAAAATTTGACCATGTAACAAAGTGATCTATTTCAGCCATAACAGCAGGGATGGATATATGTGATTGAGTGATATATACTAGGACATCATCAGCAAATGCAGAGCACTTGTACTCGGTGCCTCCCACCTCATTCCACCTAATATTGGGGTTATGGCGAATTGATGAGAGCAGGTGCTCCGTCACTAGGATGTATAAGAGAGGGGACAGAGGACATCCCTGCCTTGTCCCATTGGTGATTATGAAAGGTGATGAAAATGTTCCATTTATCTTCAGCCTAGGTGACGTATTGCGATGCAGGGCCGTGATTTTGGCTATAAAAGGGTCCCCTAGACCCCTACCCCAAGCTTTTTAAGAGAATAATATATGGCGTGCCAGGAGACTCTATGGAATGCTCTCTCAGCATCCAACGAGAGTATCTAATTACAAATTTTAACTGCATCTAGCCCAGGAAATACTTTGTGCCTAGTAGCAGTGTCTGCTAGTCAGCGGATTATCCCAGCTGTTAAGCAAGCTACACCACCTGTAGGTTGGACACTTAATTTTTTCAAAGGAAATGCTTCGGGCCCCCGGGACACTCAGTGAAGAGCATTGGGAGGCACCCCAAGGCACAGGGGCTGGGACTGGCGGTAGGACGCCTTGCGGTGGACCGCCAAGCTCGATCCTTCTAAAAGCTTTTAAACTGCAGCAGCTTTAGTGGACGCTACTGGAGCTGGAATTCCCGCGGCTGCTGGCATCAGACTTGCCCTCCAATAGATCCTTGTAAAAGGATATAAAGTGTACTCATTCAAATTAGAGAGACAATTTAAATTAAAATGCTTAGACCTGCCTCCACCACAGGGGGGCTTGCTCGACCCACCAGCCGACAGGCACCAGTATTGGGAGAGGGGGACTGGCCATCAGGGTCCACCGGGGCTCTGGCACAAACCCGGCAACACGGAGGTCACACTGGCAGGAATGGACTGGCCTTGTCGGCTTCCCACTTTTTTGGTTTTAGAAGAGCATGACATGCCTATATCTGTGTCTCCCCCTCCTTTTACTCCTCCACCTCTCTTCTTTTCGCATGACTATATGTACTTGTCACTTTTCCATGTGTTAGTTGTGTCTTCTGAGCAGTTTGTCAGCTTTTGGACACCTTTGAAGTATTTTCTATGTGTTTTCTATGTGTTTCTATGTGTTTTTGTTTGCCTGCCATTGGTTTTATCGGTGTTCGAAGGTGTTCGACGAACAGTTCGACGAATAGTTCGGCGAACATATGGTTGTTTGACGAACCGAACTCGAACACTACGGGGGTGGCTCAATACTACTATTGTGTCTCCCTATTTCCATATAGATTGTAAACTTGTGAGCAGGGCCCTCACTCCTCCTGTAACTGTTGAAATGTGTTACATTGTATTGTTTTTATTGTCTGTACATATCCCTACTTAATTGTAAAATGCTGCGGAATATTTTGGCGCTATATAAATGAAAATTATTATTATTATTATTACTACTGGCTAGCCACTCCAGGACCTTGAAATGTTTCTTACAGAGCCACTCCTTAGTTGCCCTGGCTGTGAGTTTCTCTTGTCATTGTCATGCTGGAAGACACAGCCACGACCCATCTTCAATGCTCTTACTGAGGGAAGGAGGTTGATGGCCAACGTCTCACTATACATGACTTCATCCATCCTCCCTTCAAGACGGTGCAGTCGTCCTGTCCCTTTGCAGAAAATTACCCCCAAAGTATGATGTTTCCACCACCATGCTTCATAGTTGGGACAGTGTTCTTAGGGTTGTACTCATCCTTCTTCTTCCTCCAAACGGCTAGTGGAGTTGATACCAAAAAATTCTATTTTGGTGTCATCTGACCACATGACCTTCTCACATGCCACTTCTAGATCATCCAGATGGTCATTGGTAAACTTCAAACAGGTCTAGACATGTGCTGGTGTGAGCAGGGGGACCTTGTGTGCCCTGCAGGATTTCAATCCATGACGGCGTAGTGTGTTACTAACTTTAATGTTTGAGACTGTGGTTCCAGCTCATTTCAGGTCATTGACCAGGTCCGCCATGTAGTTCTGGGCTGATTCCTGACCTTTCTCAGAATCATCCTTATCCCACCAGGCGAGATTTTGCATGGAGCCCCAGGAAGTTAGACAGTCATCTTGTGTTTCTTCCATTTTCTAATAATAGTGCCAACTGTTGTTGCCTTCTCATCAAGCTGATTGTCTATTGTCCTGTAGCCCATCCCAGCCTTGTGCAGGTCTACAATTTAATCCTCAGTGTCCTTAGGCAGCTCTTTGGTCTTGGCAATGGTGGAGAAGTTGGAGTGATTGATTGAGTATGTGGACAGGTGTCTTTTCTACAGGTAACGAGTTCAAACAGGTGCAATTAATACAGGTAATGACTGCAGAGTAGGAGGGCTTCTTAAAGAAAAACTAACAGGTCTGTGAGAGCCAGAATTCTTGCTGGTTGGTAGGTGATCAAATACTTATTTCATGCAATAAAACGCAATTTAATTATTTAAAAATCATACAATGTGATTTTCTGTTTTTTATTTTTGGATTCTGTCTTTCACAGATGACACTTACCTAAAAAATTACAGCTCTCTTTATTCTATGTAGGTGGGAAAACTTGCAAAATCGGCAGGGTATCAAATACTTATTTCCCCCACTGTATTTGTTATTTTATATAAATATACGCTTTCACAGAAACTTTTATTTAAGTTGGACAACTTTTTACACTTTTACTAGCAGAGTAGTCTCTCATTCTTCATCATTCTCTTCATTCTGTAATTCTGTCATCTATTGTAATTACTTATTTGCTTGTCATATGTGTATATCTGTATATTGTATAATAATCTCTCTATTTAACATGTAAAGTGCAGTACTGGTTCCATCTTAGTAAATAAATATAATGATATTCATGGTGAATTTTATTTAAGTGGCTATAAATAAAAATATGCCAAATTAAAGGGATCCTATCACATGCGCTAACCTCCTCACTATCACTACCACCACTGCGATACTTTGCCTCATTCCTGCATTTTTAACATGTCTGGTGTTCCTGTCAGAGACATCAGTCACATCCAAGGGGGGCATAATTACAATGTACAATTGAAACCAGAAGTTTACATACACTATATAAAAAGACACATATGCATGTTTTTCTCAATATCTGACATGAAATCAGAATAAACCTTTCCCGTTTAAGGTCAATTAGGATTAACATAATTTTCAATATTTGACAAATGCCAGAATAATGAGAGAGATATAATGTTTTAAGGCATTTTTATTACTTACTGCAAAGTCCAGTCAAAAGTTTACATACCCTAAGATTACTATGCCTTTAAACATTTCTGGACTGCCCATATGATGATATCATGTGTTTGGAAGATTGTAATAGTTTTTTTGGCAACATCTGAGTTAATTAGAGACACACCTGTGGATGTATTTTAATGCACACCTGAAACACACTGCTTCTTTGTACAGCATCATGGGAAAGTTTAAAGAAATCAGCCAAGATATCAGGAAGAGAATTGTGGATTTGCACAAGTCTGCCTCATCCTTGGGTACAATTTCAAGATACCTGAAGGTATCTATATCATTCATCTATACAAACAATTATACCTAAGTACAAACAAGATGGGAATGTCTAGTCATCATACCACTCAGGAAGGAGATGGGTTCTGTGTCCCAGAGAAGAATGTGCTTTGGTCCGACATGTGCTTATCAACCCAAGGACAAAAGCAAAAGACCTTGTAAAGATGATGGTCTAAGCTGGTAAGATTGTGTCAATAACTACAGTGAAACGAGTACTGTTTCAACATGGCTTGAAAGGCCACTCTGCCAGGAAGAAGCCATTGCTCCAAAAAAACATAAAAAAAACAGATTAAGGTTTTTAAATGCAAACAGGGACAAAGACTTTAATTTTTGGAGACATGTCCTGTGGTCTGATGAAACTAAAATTTTACTTTTTGGGCATAATGACCATCGTAACATTTGGAGGAAAAAGGGAGAAGCTTGGAAGCCTAAGAACATCATCCCAACTGTGAAACACGGGGGTGGCAGCATTATGTTGTGGGGTTGTTTTGCTGCAGGAGGGACTGGTTCACTTCACAAAATAGATGACATCATGAGAAAAGAAGATTATGTGGCAATGCTGAAGCAACATCTCAAGACATCAGCCAGAAAGTTAAAGCTTGGTCAGAAATGGGTCTTCCGAATGGACAATGACCTGAAGCATACTGCCAAAATGGTAACAAAGTGGCTTAAGGATAACAAAGTCAATGTTTTGGAGTGGCCATCACAAAGCCCTGATCTCAATCCTATTGAAAATTTATGGCAAAGCTGAAAAGGCAGGTGCGAGCAAGGCCCTACAACCCTGGATCAGTTACACAAGTTTTGTCAGGAGGAATGGGCCCAAATTTCGACCAACTATTGTGAGAAGCTTGTAGAAGGATATGACAAATGTTTCACCCGAGTCATTCAGTTTAAGGGCAATGGTACCAAAAACTAATGAAATGTATGTAAACTTTTGACTTTGCAGTAAGTAATAAAAATGCCTTAAAATGTTCTCTCTCTCTCATTATTCTGGCACTTGGCAAATATTAAAAATGATGGTAATCCTAATTGACCTAAAAAGGGAAAGGTTTATGCTGATTTCATGTCAGATATTGAGAAAAACATGCATATGTGTCTTTTTATAGAGTGTGTGTAAACTTCTGGTTTCAACTATATGTAGCTGGGCTATTCCTGAATGAAGCGCCACCTAGATAAATGGTAGAGTTTAATTAGCATGAGCTCGCAACCGCTATAAAGTTCATTTTGGTCAGAATATTTAGCTTGACGTTGAAGCATTTTAGAAATGCAGTAAAGGGGCAGAATATCTCCATAGTGGTAGTTTGGAGAACTTACAGGATGTTTCAGTTTCTTTTTACACATTAAATGAGGAAATACATTTGTATATAAACTTAGGATGTAAAATAATTTACAGTATTAGATTTTGAGCATTGTATGGGCTCCTTATTAAAATCCCATGTCAACCATTATTTGTAGTATTTTATAAGCTTTCTTTCTTATGCTTTTTTATTTTCCTACATGTGTAATATTAATTTTCCCTGGCCTTTTAACTATAGGACTTGAAAAACTGAAAAAACAACATAGCCAGAGCAAACTGCATTTAGAAAAAAACTGTAATTCCCTGAAAACTCTACAAAAATGCCAGAACCCAAAATGCTCTTTAAGTATTTTTTTTTCAATTTTTGACTTTAAGTTTCCAAGATGAAAAAAAAAAACATTTAAAAATAGCAACAAAAAGGCAATAAAAAGTTTGTGAATCCAGCATTTTTTGCTCTCTAAGATACAAAGAGAAATAACTTCACTGGTTTCCAATATTACCTGTCGTAATACATGCTGCTCTACTATCTGTAAAGTTTGGCAGTAGAAAGTCAAATTAATAATGGAACTAACAGGACGGAATCAATGTACATGACTTCTGTGTTGCGCTCTTCCTTTAAAATGATTAAACATGTTCAGCATCAATTATGCAATAGCCACTTACTTGCAGAAAGTTATTTCTTCTGAAGCCATCCATAAGACATAACGTTTCTGCTGTTTCACAGGGATGTGCTGTCACCGCTTAAATCTGACAGAACTGTTAAAATACAGGAGTTCAGATGGAGAATCACAGTCATGTCCTTTAGTGCCCCGAGGTGCTTATTTTGATTATCCGAGGAATAGTACAAAACTTTCCATCAATGCAAGCCTCACAAATGTCACAAGCATCAACAAAAGTAGGGCGGAATAAATCCATCACCCTGAGTTAGAAAAAAAAGAAACCTTATATAAACCTGCAGATATAAACATCAAGCTGACAAATGTCGTCCTGGCAGGGCTGGATGCTGGAAAGGTCGTCATCAGAATTTCTGAAAAGAGTTTAGGTTTGTTCTTTACATTTAGGGGCCACTAATATTTTACAAGTCTTTTTTCCATGTTATACTGAGTTATGTAGTTACCCATATCATGTATTTCAATATGTATTTATACCCTAGTTAGTGATGAGCGAGTATATTTCTGTTAACCCTTTCTGCGAGCATGAGGAATACCTAAGAAACAGGCATTCCTCACATGTATTAAAGCTGTCAAACAGTCCCAAATCATGAGCACGGAGTGACTGAATCATAGCACCCAAGCATGCTGAAGATACTCGGAAAACACCCGAGCATGCTCGTAAATCTCGAGTAACGAGTATGCTTGCTCATCACTAACCCTAATGTGTATTTGAATATATATTATATTTGAATATATACAGTAATGGCAGAAAGTGTTGTTCCAAAAATTGAGGTATTTCTCCCAGAAAATTACTGTAATTGCACATGTTTTGTAATACACATGTTTATGTCCTTTGTTGTTATTGGAACAACACAAAAAAAAACTGAGAAAAAAGGCAAATTGGACATAATTTCACACAAAACCCCCAAAATGGGCACTTTCAGGAATAGTTTATAGCAAGGCTCCATGTTATCAGAGGCAGGATAACATTTATTTCCTGTTAAAAGAGGAAGTTAAAGGGAATGTGTCACCATATTTAACCTATCTAAACTATTAATATGGACATACAGGTTATAAAGCTGCAAAAATAACATAAAAAATAAGCTCTGGAGGCAGTGTTATCTTCCAGGCAGCGTCCTCCCCATAGCTTGGAAGAGGTCATTTACCTATAGGAAAATCTTGGATTTCTTTGAAATAAGACATTGCAGATATCAAGATATCATTTTATTCAGCTTCCTATGACCTATATGCCCATATAGATGGCTTAGGAGGGTTTATCCTGCTGACAGATTCCCTTTAGTCTGAAAAAGCCCCAGTGGACAGTGTGATAATTGTGAGATTTATTTTTTCTAAATTTTTAATACAGATTGTGACTTAAAAAAAACATTGCCAAAATAAAAAAAAAATACATTTAGCACCACAACCCTATTTAAACAATATAGGCAGTGTCCAGGTTATGAGCTAGATAGGTTATGTAGGTTTGCTCATAATTTATATGTAAATTGGACCAAAGCAGGGAAAATCCCCCCCCCCCCAAATAATACTCGCTTCATGGCTGACCTCTCTGGCCCCCCCACTGCTTGCTACCCACCATCTGGTCCTCTTCTTTCTGCGATAACGCACTGCATCTCCGTCTCTTCTCCATAGGTCAGGACTTCCAGCTGCGTCCAGTTCTCATAGGTCAGTGCGCATCATAAGGTCGTGGCACATGTCTTGATGTCACAATATTGCAACCTTACAAAATGCAGTGACCTCTGAGTTCTGGACACAGTGGAAGTCCTGTACTATAGTGAAAATGGCCAAGATGCAGCTCTTGACAGAGGAAGGAAGATGACTGGATGGCGGGCAGCAGTGTGGTCGGAGAGATAAGTGATTAGGTGAATATTATTATTTTTTTAACTTCTTACATTCAGAACTAGGAGACATTGTAAGTCGGATGTTCATAAATCGGGGAATGCCTGTAGGTCATCTTCTGATGACAAATTCCCTTTAAATCACACATCAGATCTTGATAAATAATAGATTCAAGTTGACAAACTTTTCTAATATACAGTGAAGGAAATAAGTATTTGATCCCTTGCAGTTTTTGTAAGTTTGCCCACTGACAAAGACGTGAACAGTCTATAATTTTAAGGGTAGGTTAACATTGAGAGAATATCCCCCCCCCAAAAAAAATCAATAAAATCACATTGTATAAATTAGATATTTTTTTTGCATTTTGCAGTGAGAAATAAGTATTTGATCCCACTGGCAAACAACACTTAATACTTGGTGGCAAAACCCTTTTTGGCAAGCACAGCAGTCAGATGTTTTTTGTAGTTGATGAGGGTTGCGCACATGTCAGTAGGAATTTTGGTCCACTCCTCTTTGCAGATCATCTCTAAATCATTAAGATTTTGAGGCTGTTGCTTGGCAACTTGGAGCTTCAACTCCCTCCAAAAGTTTTCTATGCGATTAAGGTCTGGAGACTGGCTAGGCCACTCCATGACCTTACTGTGCTTCTTTTTGAGTCACTCCTTTATTGCCTTGGCTGTATGTTTTGGGTCATTGTCTTGCTGGAAGACCCAACCACAACCCATCTTCAATCCTTTTACTGAGGGAAGGAGGTTGTTGGCCAAAATCTCACGATATATGACCCCATCCATCTTCCCTTCAGTATGGTACGGTCGTCATGTCCCCTTTGCAGAAAAGCACAGCCAAAGCATAATGTTTCCCCAACCATGCTTCACGGTTGGGACGATGTTCTTAGGGTTGTACTCCTCCTTCTTCTTCCTCCAAACACGGCGAGTTGAGTTAACGGCAAAGAGCTCAATTTTTGTCTCATCTGATCACAGCACCTTCTCCCAATAATTCACAGAATCATCCAGGTGTTCAGTGGCAAATTTCAGACGGGCCTGCACATGTGCCTTTTTCAGCATGGGGACCTTGAGGGCACTACAGGATTTTAAACCTTGAATGCCTAATGTGTTAACAATGGTTTTCTTAGTGACTGTGGAAGATGCCTTGAGATCATTAACAAGTCCCCCCATGTAGTTTTAGGCTGATCTATCACTTCCTCATGATCAAGGATACCCCACGAGGTGAGATTTTGCATGGTGCCCCAGATCGATGTATATTGACAGTCATTTTGTATTTCTTCCATTTTCTTTCTATTGCACCAATAGTTGTCTCCTTCTCACCCAGCATCTTACTTATGGTTTTGTAGCCAATTCCAGCTTTGTGCAGGTCTATGATCTTGTCCCTGACATCCTTAGAAAGCTCTTTGGTCTTGCCCATGTTGTAGAGGTTAGAGTCTGACTGATTAATTGAGTCTGTGGACAGGAGTCTTTTATACAGGTGACTATGTAAGACAGCTGTCTTTAATGCAGGTAACGAGTTGATTAGGAGCGTCTAACTAGTCTGTAGGAGCCAGAACTCATAATGGTTTGTAGGGGATCAAATACTTATTTCTCACTGCAAAATGCAAATAAATGTATCTAATTTATACAATGTAATTTTCCTGATTTTTTTGGACATTCTATCTCTCAATATAAAATTAACCTACCCTTAAAATTATAGACTGTTCATGTCTTTGTTAGAGGGCAAACTTACAAAAACGGCAAAGGATCAAATATTTATTTCCTTCACTGTACTCTGTGTAACAAAATGGCATATCAACAATATATGGAAACCGAAACCATCAACTGATTGAGGGCTGGTTTTGAATCGCGCCAAAAATCAAAGTTTAAAATTTATGTGAATTTCATCACATTAACCTATAACGTGAATCAATAGCGTGTAAGGCGTCTATGAGCCTGTATATATTCCTGACAGTGCCTGGGCATGCTGTGATTATATGGCAAATGGTGTTCTGTTGGGAATCTCCTCCTATTTGTTCAGTGAAGTTTTTTTGGCAGTGCTTCATGAAGCAATTTTATTTTTCTGTTCTACCGTATTTATTACAATTTATCGTTACAGAGCTATAGGAAAAAATTATTATAACTATTAAAACTTGAGTAAACACAAATAATATTTTCATTTGTTTAAATAAAATATTCCAGACTGGCTAGACAGAAAAATATTAGTCTGGAAATACTAATGCTCTGATACATCAGTGAGACCCATTGGAGCAGATATATGATGCCTATAGCAGCTAATCAAAGCTCAGCTTTCATTTTTTAAGAGCAGAAAATTAAATGAAAGCTGTGCTGTTATTGGTTGCTATTGGCAACAAAGACAGTTTTCATAAATCTCAATTATGTCAAAATGGAGAAATCAATTGCAACGGCAATGAATCTCCCCCAAATTACTGTAACAATACATCGATTAATAATTATGGAATTCACAAAATAACATAGAACAGAAGTCTCACTCATCTCAAGTTAGGTCTGCATTCTCAATTTTGCCATTAGAAAGCTGCGGGGCACAAGTGGTATCCATAGCTACTTGGCTAAATACTACTTCTAATCTAAACACGAGAAACGTGAAGATTTATCTCACTGTTGCCAAAGACACTTTGGATAATTTAGCCTCAACATGCTTATCTAACTATCCCTGTTTTGCCCATACAAAATTTTCTAAAGAAATGCATATTTAAGGCACGCTTAAATCTGTGGGTATTGGGGATTAATCGAAGTGTCCTAGGTAGTTCATTCCAAAGAACTGGTGCAGCATGCGAGAAGTCATGAAGATGGGAGAGGAAGGTTCGGATTATTGAGGATGTTAATCTTAGGTCATTAGCAGAATGGAGGGCATGGGTAGGGTGGTAGACTGAGACGAGGGAAGAGACGTAGGGTGGTACTGTTGCGTGGAGCATTTTGTGGGTGAGAGTGATGAGTTTATATTGAACTCTATCTTGGATGGGCAAACAGTGTAATGACTGGCACAGGATAGAGCCATCGGTGTAGCGGTTATGATCCTGGTTCCTGCATTCAGGACGGATTGGAGAGGGGAGAGTTTAATAAGAGAGAGACTGATTAGTAGAGAGTTGCAATAGTCCAGACGAGAGTGAATAAGAGCTACAGTAAGCGTTTTTGCACAGTGAAAGGTAAGAAAAGGTCAAATTTTAGAAATGTTTTGACATGATGACATGTGTAGATTACATGAGCGGGTGAGTGATCATATGTGGGGAGTGAAGGAAAGATCTGAATCAGTTATGACCCCAAACAGCTGGCATATTGCTGGGGAGTAATGATAGAACCGCACATGGAAATGGCAATATTGGGCATAGGTAGGTTAGTGGGGGAGGAAATACAATGAGTTCAGTTTTTGATGGGTTCAGTTTCAGATACAGGGAGGACATGATGTTAGAGACAGCGGAAAGACAATCACTGGTGCTTTGTAATAATGCAGGGGTGATGTCAGGAGATGAATGATGTGTATAATTGGGTGTCATCAGCATAGAGATGGTGCTGAAAACCAAATCTACTGATTATTTGTCCAATAGGGGCAGTAGAACAACTTCTCTACAAAATTAAATTTGTGGTAAATCCACACGAACAGGCAAATTCGAATTTTGTCAGATCCGCTCATCTCTATTGACTACTTATATATGGTATGCGTAAAGGTATCTCTGTGACTTGATCAAAGGAGGATCCCCAGTTTGCTTTCCTTCTTCATGTAGAAATCCGCTTTGAACATAGCATACAAGGTGTTAAACGATGGAAATGTGAGGTTTCGCTTATACCTGTGGTTAGAGCTGGACTGCTGTTGTGTGTTACAGCCATGGTCCAGCTTGTTATCATGCAGGCACAGTGACAGTGCCTACGTGACCAGAGAGCCATAACAGCTCAGCACAGGTCCTTTGAGGACTCCTGCTCTCATTGAACTATTATACCGCAGGGCCTCAAGGGGTTGATCTATCACTTTTTGAATGTTGTTGGGTTTTTGATTTAAAATATTTAGATATTCCATATCCCCCAGTCTAAGTATTGGAATATTTGGCAATTCCTCTCGTATTTGTACAAACTGGATTTAAGAAATATAGTAAATGTTTTCGTAAAAGACAAACAGACAAAATGTGGAAACGAAAAGTGCAATTTTCTAGAGCAAACATTATCTGCTGTGGATTTTGTTTTAATGCTGATTGTGCTTGCTCATCTGTTAATACGCTGCTCTCCTGTTCTCCAAAATGTATTTAGCTTCAGTTCATTCTTTTGAAGACGACGTGTGGGCAGCGCACTTCTAACCTTTCTCCCCTCCTTATGAAACGAGTTGGTTTTTCTCTAACAGGAAGAATGACATTATTTACGCAGCATCCATTACACTGAAGATGGTTTTTAAAGTCAAACTTCAAAATTTATTATGGATTAAAATATCACCGTTACATTTCTGCCTGTTTTATGCTTAGAACATTTATCTTTTTAATGCAGACCCATTAGGTGATAATGATAAGCACAAACACTGCCTGTTACATTGTGTGCGGCCATGCACCGGCTTCCTATCTGTGGTTATCCATTTTATGTTCCTTTGTTAACCTTCGTTTGAAAGAATTTCTATCCGGACCTTGTGAAGACCTTGATAACTTTGCCGTCCTTGGAGCTATGAGGTGTAACATGCATACAATATATACGTTCAGACCATCATCTTTTATTGAAGTATTTCAAAGGCCACTGATGAAAAAAGTAATAAGAATTCAAAGCAATAGTTAAGACAAGGTGTGCTGCAGGGGGCACTTAACATTACCGAATGTTGGACTGTTGGGGCTGAAGTTGATTAGGAGCTTACCTTGTCAGAATGCCTATAAATGTTCTTACATTACAGCTCTTCTTTTTACCCTTCTGGTTTTTCCAAGCCTTTTATTTATTTTTTTAAAGAAACATGTTGGGTAGACTAATTTCACATCATGCCATACAAGCCAATAAAAAGCGATTTCGGATGCACCCCTGAATTTTTTCTGAACAACACGCAACTATTAGTTATACCATTTGAATTGACTTTTTTTTTCTGTGCCCCCTCAACAGAATTCAGAAATGTGCCTTACCACATGGAGGACAATAGCAGTCTATGAACCACTGAAGAAACCAAAGCAGGGATAAAGTAATATGGTTATTAACTACAGGACCTATAGAAGTTATACCAACCTCTATCAGCACTATCATCCTTATCAGCCAGGTGAAGATTATAGTGGAGAAGAACTTGCCACTCTTCAAGTTGCAATTCAATAAAATGTATTCATAAACGCAATCCACATTGATATCATAACATTTCGGTCCATTCATAGACCTTTTCCAGATGCACTGTACATAAAATCAAATAATACAGACAAAGAACAAATAAGATAATATCTAAATATAGTACAAACAGTATATAAAGGAAACAAAACAGGTATATAACCAAAGTACAGGGAATGGGAATGGTTGGTGATATCAACTTACTGTTTGTGGCACATTAGAATATGGGAGGGGGAAAACTTTTCCAGATTGGTGGTGACCATGGCGGCCATTTTGAAGTTGGCCATTTTGGATCCAACTTTATTTTTTTTCAATGGGAAAAGGGTCATGTGACACATCAAACTTATTGAGAATTTCATAAGAAAAACAATGGTGTGCTTGGTTTTAGTTTATGACCACTTATAAAATGTGTTCAAATTGCTGCCCATTGTGTTGGATTGTCAATGCAACCCTTTTCTCCCACTCTTGACACACTGGTAGGAACACCGCAGAAGAAATGCTAGCACAGGCTTCCAGTATCCGTTGTTTCAGATGCTGTACATCTCGTATCTTTATGGTATGGTGTGGTATATGCGGTACAAAGATAGTGAGGCCATTCTTCATCAACGGAAACCTCAATGCCACTGGATATCTGAAATTGCTACATGATGATGTGTTGCCCCCTTTATGCACTGCAGATGGCACGTTCCCTGAGTTTTTCCAACAAGATGGTGCACCACCACATTATGGGTGTCAGGTCCGAGCATTCCTACATGAACAGTTTCCTGGAAAGTGGATTGGTCATCGTGGGCCAGTTGAATGGCCAACAAGGTCTCCTGATTTTACCCCCTTAGACTTTTATCTTTGGGGTCATCTGAAGGCAATTGTCTATGCTGTGAAGATACGAGATGTGCAGCATCTGAAACAACGGATACTGGAAACCTGTGCTAGCATTTCTTCAACTTTAATTCTTTGGGATTGACTCGGTGGCTCTCTGTCTGTAAATCCTCCTTATCCATGACATACTGATATTTTGTTTGTTAATTACTTTTAATGAATTCTTTCAGATAAATATTTTATTTTAACTGTATTGGTGGTTTATGGTTACTCCAATTCTTCTCTTCTAAGCAGTGCCACTAATAAGATGGAATTACTAATGTGCATATAGTGAAAAGGGTATATAAACACGTGGTCAAAATTGTTGCTACGTATCTTTTAATGAAAGAAAAAACCCCACAATGGTCACAGAAATAACTCGAATCTGACAAAAGTAATAATAAATTAAAAATCTATGAAAATGTACAAATAAAATTTTGACATTGCTTTTCAACCCTGCTTCGACAGAATTGGCCTGGACAGAAATGATGGTACTCTTAACTTAATATTTTGTTGAACAACCTTTTGAGGCAATCACTGCAATCAAATGATTCCTGTAACTGTCAATGAGACTTGTGCACCTCTCGACAGGTATTTTGGCCCACTCCTCATTAGCAAACTGCTCCAGTTCTCTCGTCCAATGTTTTCCTCTTAGGCATTCTTGGGTGTTTTTAGCTGTGTGTTGTGGGTCATTATCCTGTTGCAAGACCCATGACCTGCGATTAAGACCAAGCTTTCTGACACTGGGCAGCACATTTCTCTCTAGAATCCCTTGATAGTCTTGAGATTTCATTGTACCCTGCACAGATTCAAGACACCCTGTGCCAAATGCAGCAAAGCAGCCCCAGAACATAACAGAGCCTCCTCATTGTTTCACATTAGGGACAGTGTTCTTTTCTTGATATGCTTCATTTTTCTGTCTGTGAACATAGAGCTGAAGTGCCTTGCCAAAAACTTCCATTTTTGTCTCATCTTCCATAGGACATTCTCCCAGAAGCTTTGTGGCTTGTCAACATGTAGTTTGGCAAATTCTAGTCTGTTTTTTTTATGATTTTTTTTTAACAATGGTGTTCTCCTTGGTTATCTCTCATGAAGTCCACTTTGGATCAAACAACGACGGATGGTGCGATCTGACACTGATGTTCCTTGAGCTTGAAGTTCACTTTTAATCTCTTTAGAAGTTATCCTGGGCTCTTTTGTTACCATTCGTATTATCCGTCTCTTTGATTTGTCATCAATTTTCCTCCTAAGGCCACGTCCAGGGAGGTTGGCTACAGTCCCATGGATCTTAAATTTCTGAATAATATATGCAACTGTACTCACAGGAACATCAAGCTGCTTGGAGATGGTCTTATAACATTTACCTTTAGCATGCTTGTCTATAATTTTCTATCTAATCTCCTGAGACCACTCTTTCCTTTGCTTCCTCTGGTCCATGTTGAGTGTGGTACACACCATGTCACCAAACAGCACAGTGAGTATCTGTAGCCCTATATACAGGCCCACTGACTGATTACAAGATTGTAGACACCTGTGATGCTAATTAGTGGACACAACTTGATTAAATATGTCCCTTTTGTCACATTATTTTCAGGGGTACCATCATTTCTGTCCAGGCCTATTTCATGAGTTTCATTTTTTTTTAAATTCTGTGGAAGCAGGGTTGAAAAGCAATGTCTGACTTTCATTTGTTCATTTTCATAGATTTTTAATTTATCATTACTTTTGTCAGATTCAAGTTATTTCTGTGACCATTGTGGGTTTTTCTTTCATTAAACGAGGGGCACCAACAATTTTGACCACAATGGTTATTAGTGAAGAAGAGATCAATATGACCTACCTGACTGCCACCAAATAGAAATATTTAGACAGAAATGTATGAACAAATAAAGACTCCAGAGGAGAGCAGCACCCGGAAGTAGTGGAAAACCACAGTGTATCTGAAGAAGGTCTATGAATGGATCGAAACGTTATGATTTCACTGTGGATTGCATTTATGAATGAAATTTTCCTGAATTGCAACTCGAAGAGAGACAAGTTCTCCACCATTTTATTGCTACGGATTGACTTTAACTTGTGCACCACTACTCAGGAGTGCTTTGTCCTATTATTACATATTTAGTGAAGAATATACACTGCTCAAAAAAATAAAGGGAACACTCAAATAACACATCCTGGATCTGAATGAATGAAATATTCTCAATGAATACGTTGTTCTGTACAAAGTTGAATGTGCTGACAACAAAAACACACAAAAATCATCAATGGAAATCAAATTTATTAACCAAAGGAGGCCTGGATTTGGAGTCACCCAAAAATTAAAGTGGAAAAACACTTTACAGGCTGATCCAACTTTGATGTAATGTCCTTAAAACAAGTCAAAATGAGGCTCAGTATTGTGTGTGGCCTCCATGTGCCTGTATGACCACCCTACAATGCCTGCATATGCTCCTAATGAGGTTGTGGATGGTCTCCTGTGGGATCTCCTCCCAGACCTGGACTAAAGCATCCGCCAACTCCTGGACAGTCTGTGTATGCAACGTGACGTTAGTGGATGGAGCGAGACATGATGTCCCAGATGTGATCAATCGGATTCAGGTCTGGGGAACAGGCGGGCCAGTCCATAGCTTTAATGCCTTCATCTTGCAGGAACTGCTGACACACTCCAGCCACATGAGGTCTGGAATTGTCCTGCATTAGGAGGAACCCAGGGCCAACCGCACCAGCATATGGTCTCACAAGGGGTCTGAGGATCTCATCTAGGTATCTAATGGCAGTCAGGCTACCACTGGCGAGCACATGGAGGGCTGTGCAGCCCTCCAAAGAAATGCCACCCCACACCATTACTGACCCACTGCCAAACCGGTCATGCTGAAGGATGTTGCAGGCAGCAGATCGCTCTTCACGGCGTCTCCAGACTCTGTCATGTGTGTCACATGTGCTTAGTGTGAACCTGCTTTCATCTGTGAAGAGCACAAGGCGCCAGTGGCGACTTTGCTAATCCTGGTGTTCTGTGGCATTTCTTTGGAGGGCCGCACAGCCCTCCATGTGCTCGCAAGAGGTAGCCTGACTGCCGTTAGGTACCGAGATGAGATCCTCAGACCCCTTGTGAGACCATATGCTGGTGCGGTTGGCCCTGGGTTCCTCCTAATGCAGGACAATGCCAGACCTCATGTGGCTGGAGTGTGTCAGCAGTTCCTGCAAGATGAAGACATTGAAGCTATGGACTGGCCCGCCCGTTCCCCAGACCTGAATCCGATTGATCACATCTGGGACATCATGTCTCGCTCCATCCACCAACGTAACGTTGCACCACACACTGTCCAGGAGTTGGCCGATGCTTTAGTCCAGGTCTGGGAGGAGATCCCAGAGGAGACCATCCGCAACCTCATCAGGAGCAAGCCCAGGTGTTGTAGGGAGGTCATACAGGCACGTGGAGGCCACACACAATACTGAGCCTCATTTTGACTTGTTTTAAGGACATTACATCAAAGTTGGATCAGCCTGTAGTGTGTTTTTCCACTTTAATTTTGGGTGTGACTCAAAATTCAGGCCTCCATTGGTTAATAAATTTGATTTCCATTGATGATTTTTGTGTGATTTTGTTGTCAGCACATTCAACTTTGTACAGAACAAAGTATTCAATGAGAATATTTCATTCATTCAGATCTAGGATGTGTTATTTGAGTGTTCCCTTTATTTTTTTGAGCAGTGTAGTAAATGTAGTAGTGTAAATACCAAGGCATATTATCTATTGTAGGATTTATACAAGCAGAGATGTAGGAGAAGGAGTGCACAAGAGGTATAGTATTAATAGCTTCTGGAAACTAAAGTTACAAGGACTTATGAGGACAATAATGGCTACCATTATTGGTTATCCTTATGAAATTCTGCAAGGTCTTGTACTAGTTTGGAAAATGAAATTTGATTTGAGCCCCTAAAATGTCTAAAAGTATACCTTTTAAAACTGTATGAAGCGTATTGCCTTGACTTTCTGCTGTGAGATGAATCCTGTGACTTTGTAGATGAAATACTGTACATAACCCTGTTTACATAAATTCCAAATGTCTCTCGCTTTTGCCATCTGAAGTAGTACATACTTTGTAGTTGTGCTGCTATAAAATGATTGCTAGCCATTGCTGCCAAGTATTTGCTTACAGCATAGACAGCCAGAAGCAGTGCTTTTCACACATCAAGCAAAAGTCATCAAAGAACACAACCATATAATCTGCACTTAGGAACTGAAACCACTGTAAAAAAGTAAGAAAAAGTATTGAAAAAGTTTTGTATTTTTTTTAAAAATATTTAGATTTGAGAGTCCTCAGTGGTTGATACCTTTTAATGGCTAACTGAAAAGATGGTAACAAGTTGCAAGCTTTCGAGACTACGCAGGTCTCTTCATCAGGCTAGTATAACACAAAATCTGAAGAGTCACATATTTATACACAATAAGACACAACAATAATGCAATGGATAAGACAGGTGACGGAAAGCAGAGTTATTATGGGAGCGATAAACAGTTCTGGCTATAAATATTTTAGCAGTTAATAGATAAGGAGTGTGAAGGTTTTATTGTACTGTGACTAGGTCCAGTGTTATGATGGCCTCACAAGTCTGATGGGCACATTCCTTAGTTGATGTAGTATGACATAAATCCATGCGACACATTCATTCCTGCTCTGAAAGTGTCAAAGGTCATCATCAGTTTATATTCTGAGATTCTTCTTTCTCTTTGAGATTTGAAGTTACCTTTTAATACAAGTAATTTCATGTCTTTTATGCTGGGATCAGGGGAACAAAAATGCTTGGCTACAGGTAGATCTATTCTTTTTTCTTTTGTTGTGTGGCGATGATGATTCATCCTTGTCCTAAGTTTTTGCCCTGTCTCCCCTACATAAAGACCCCCAGCTGGACATTTGGTAATATAATTAAGTACACTACGTTAGATGTGATACAGCTGATAGCACCAGGGATCTTATAGTCCTGATGTGAATTGGGGATCTTTATCTTGTCTGTGGTCATTATAAACGGACAGGTTTTCAATTTTTTCTGGTTGCAAGGAAAGGTACCTGTAGCTGGTGGAGATAGCAGGGAGCTTCTGACAATGATGCTTCTTAGATTTGGGTTGCCTGTTATTTTTGTCTTATTGTGTATAAATATGTGACTCTACAGATTTTGTGTTATACTATGCCTGATAAAGAGACCTGAGTAGTCTCGAAAGCTTGCAACTTGTTACCATCTTTTCAGTTAGCCATTAAAAGGTATCAACCCCTGAGGACTCTCAAATCTAAATATTTTTCTATCTACTGGCTAACAAGGTACAAGAATATATATTTTCCCTATATCAAAATGGAGGATACCAGAATGTACCGCATCTTCATTGTATTTTTTTTAGACATATGAAGGTGCACTCAAACAAAACACTAATTGATTTAAAAACAATGCCTTAAACAACCTTAAAGGGAACCTGTCACCATAAAAAAACACTATTAACGTGTAAATATGAGGTTAATCTGCAGGTTAATAGTGTTACTAACCTGCCCGGCTCCTGCACCTAGCCGAAAGCTGCGGGGAGAAAATGAACTTTATTCTCCCCAGCAGCGTTCCAGTTTCAGTCATGGGGGCGGCACCGGCGTGGGTTCAGTCACTGCTCTGAGAATACAGAGCGGCAGCTGTAACCGCCCCCCCGACCTTGACTGACAGCCGGCCGCAATGCCAAGCCAGTGTCAGTCAGGGCCGGGGACGCAGTTATAGCCGCCACTCTGTATACTCCGTGCTGTGACTGAACCCACACTAGTGGCGCACCCGTTAATTTTCTCCCTTCAGCGTTCGGCTAAGTGCAGGTGCCGGGCAGATTAGAAGCACTATTACCCCATATCCGCAGGTTAATCATGTTTTTCTTCTGGTGACAGGTTCCCTTTAAGCTAGTATCTCTTATGACTGACTCTCAGATACTGGCATGAATAAGGAGATATTTTTATCACTCCACCATGGAGAATTTTTTGGCCGTGACATGACTACTTGTCTTGAAAGGTGTTAAGAAATATAGCATGTCAACATTACCAACGGTGTATTTCCAGATTGTATTAAATGACCTACTGTTAACTTAAGAGCTTATTGTAGGGGGACAGAAAGTACTGGGACATACTATTATATCAGTGAAGTAAAGTAAGGCAGTCAGTAAGTCTAGTCTACTAAAAATGAAGATGAATATTTAATCTAGTGTGAATATTTTTTGCTAATTTGTGCAGTGTGCAGACTATAAATGAATTTCTATGTGTTTACATAAATATTAAAAAGAAATTGAAGTCCCAGCTGAAAACCCAGCAAAAGAGTGTTATACTGTGATGTAAGTAAAGCTGAAAATAGTTCAGTAGTTTAGTGCTCTATTCCACTAATATATTTGCTGTGGCTGCAAGAATAAGAAGGGATGAGGTACTTGTTTAGGATGTGCAAATTGCCTCTTCAGAGAAAAAGAGGACTTGTGCTCTATAGCGCCACCTATTGGAAGCCGCAATCCTACGTCACAATCAACCCTTTAATGAGTCGTGCAATATGACTATGACAATGAATCTCAATTTGCAGACACGGTTTTTCGGGCTGTTGGCCCTCGTCAGTGCAAAGTATGAGAACTGATTTGGCTAGGTGAGAGGCTCTGGACTGAGGTCTAAGGGGTAACGTTTCTCCTTATGGAGAGTGACACACCAGCTCTGGCATGTAAAGGTAAGGAGCCTTATTCACCATGCAATGCTCCTCTGACAAATTTAATATGCAAATTGCCTCTTCAGAGAAAAAGAGGACTTGTACTCTATAGCGCCACCTATTGGAAGTAGCAATCCTACAAGTCACAATCAACCCTTTAACGAGTCGTGCAATATGATTTAGGATAAAAGCCAAATCAGACTCTCAATTTGCAGTCACTGTGTTTCGGGCTGTTGGTCCTCGTCAGTGCAAAGTATGAGAACTGATTTGGCTAGGTGAGAGGCTCTAGACTGAGGTCTAAGGGGTAACGTTTCTCCTTATGGAGAGTGACACACCAGTTCTGGCACGTAAAGGTGCATCCTTTGTTTAGGATGTTTTTTTGTACAGTTTTGTGTCACAGCTGGTGAGGTGGATCCTTGCCCTTTGTTCAGAAGAGCTGTTCTTAAACAGCACGGTCAGGAGGTGCAGGTGCAACTGGGTGGTTAAGTTTGAACAAAGATAATAGAAGTGGCAGTACTGAAACTAAGAGAGCATAATTTTTGGAGCAGGAGCAATTGCAACAGATATAGCAGAAATGAAATCACGGCAACTGGAGTAGCAAAAATTTAATCTACAAAGAAGCAGAAGAATGTAATACAGGTGCTTCTCACTAAATTAGATATCAAAAAGTAAATTTATTTCAGTTCTTCAATACAAAAAGTGAAACTCATATATTATATAGAGTCATTACAAACAGAGTCATCTATTTCAAGTGTTTATTTCTGTTAATGTTGATGATTATGGCTTATAGCCAATTAAAACACAATAGTCATTATCTCAGTAAATCAGAATACTTTATAACACCAGCTTGAAAAATGTTTTTAAAATGCAAAATGTTGGCCTACTGAAATGTGTGTTCAGTAAATGCTCTCAATACTTAGTCGGGCTCCTTTTGCATCAATTACTGCATCAGTGCGGCGTGGCATGGAGGCGATCAGCCAGTGGCACTGCTGAGATGTTATGGAAGCCCAGCTTTGCTTTGATAGCAGCCTTCAGCTCGTCTGCATTGTTGGGTCTGGTGTCTCTCATCTTCCTCTTAAGAATACCCCATAGATTCTTTATGGAGTTAAGGTCAGGCGAGTTTTCTGGCCAATCAAGCACAGTGATACTGTTGTTTTTAAACCAGGTATTGGTACTTTCCGCAGTGTGGACAGGTGCCAAGTCCTGCTGGAGAATGAAATTTTCATCTCCAAAAAGCTTGTCGGCAGTGGGAAGCATGAAGTGGTAGACGGCTGCGCTGACTTTGGTCTTGATAAAACACAGCGGACCTAAGTCAGCAGATGACATGGCTCCCCAAACCATCACTGATTGTG
This sequence comes from Phyllobates terribilis, assembly GCF_046119375.1. Lineage (NCBI taxonomy): Eukaryota > Metazoa > Chordata > Amphibia > Anura > Dendrobatidae > Phyllobates > Phyllobates terribilis. The sequence goes on along the minus strand of NW_027362771.1, from coordinate 378,716,794 downwards.
GAAACTTCACACTAGACCTCAAGCAGCTTGGATTGTGGCCTCTCCACTCTTCCTCCAGACTCTAGGACCTTGATTTCCAAATGAAATGCAAAATTTACTTTCATCTCAAAACAACACCTTGGACCACTGAGCAACAGTCCAGGTCTTTTTCTCCTTGGCCCAGGTAAGATGCTTATGGCGTTGTCTATTGATCATGAGTGGCTTGACACAAGGAATGCGACACTTGTAGCCCATGTCCTGGATATGTCTGTGTGTGGTGGCTCTTGAAGCAATGACTCCAGCAGCAGTCCACTCCCTGTGAATCTCCCCCAAATTTTTGAATGGCCTTTTCTTAACAATCCTTTCAAGCCTGCGGTTATCCTGGTTGCTTGTGCACCTTTTCCTACCACACGCTATCCTTCCACTCAACTTTCCATTAATATGCTTGGATACAGCGCTCTATTAACAGCTAGTGCCTTTAGCAATGACCTTTTGTGGCTTACCCTCCTTGTGGAGTGTGTCAAAGACTGCCTTCTGGACATCTGTCAAGTCAGCAGTCTTCGCCATGATTGTGGAGCCTACTGAAACAGACTAAGGGACTGTTAGAACCTTGCTCTTAGGTTTTTTCCTTTGCTGGTCTCATGACCTTGTTGGCCTATTTAATCCTGCTCCGCCCTTCTGGCTTTGCTGGACTTCATTGTATAACTACTTTCTAGCTAGCCTGTGCTCTGTATCTAACTCTGTTAGTTTGCTTGGTCTACAGACCTCTTTGTTCTATATATTTTGTTTGTTCGTCTGTCTGCTACTATTTCTGTTAGGAGGTGTCCCATTTTCCTCCCAGTCCTTAGTACTTGTAGGGATTCCTTCCCCATATCTATAGGTCTCCGTACAGACTAGCTTAGGACTTTAGCAGGTCTGATCGCAGGATCAGGTCCCCTGTTACATCGTAGGAATTAAGCTAAGTTCTATCGTAGGGACAGATCTCCTCTCTTTCCTTAGCTCTGGTAGCAGAACATAACAGTAAGTCCAGCCTGCAAATTCTCTAAGGAAAGATTTTTCTGTTCCATCATGGTGTCGGTTCTGGATTTGGCTAAACGCCTGCAGGGACTCTCTCTGGAGGCGGCCGAGCTCCGTCAGCACGTGAGTAACTGTCCTGGAGCACATTTCTTGGAGCCTAAGGTATGTTTGCCGGATTTATTTTTTGGTGAACACCGAGAATTTTTTTCATTTAAAAATGCTTGCTTATTGTATTTTCGTTTGAGACCCAAGTCCTCTGGGGATGAATCCCAGCGCATAGGGTTCATAATGTCACTTTTGCGCAAAGAGCCTCAGGAGTGGGCCTTTTCTTTGCAACCTAGTGATACATGCTTCAGATCAGTGGATAGTTTTTTTTCTGCTTTGGGACTATTATATGATGATCCTGACCGTGTCTCATCAGCTGAGACTGAGTTAAGACGTTTGAGACAGGGATCAGGTAATGTGGAAAAATATTGTACTCATTTCCGTCGTTGGTCTACTCAAACAGGGTGGAACGATTCTGCTCTGAAAAGTCTATTTCTTGCTGGGCTCAATGAAAGGGTTAAAGACCTGCTAATTGCTTATCCTACACCTGAAGATTTGCAACAGGCTATGCAATTAGCTATACGGGTGGATAGGAGACTGCGTGCAAGGGTTAATGAGAGCAAATCCTCTGCTATGTCAGTTTCTGGTTATGAGAATGTGTGTACTAACAGTGGTGAACCGATGGAGATTGGATCGGTGGCACCTCGCTCTCAAGAAAAAGACCGTAGATTTTCTGAAGGCTTGTGTTTCTATTGCGGAAAATCTGGTCATTTGATTAAAGGCTGTGAGCTTCGTATGAAGAAAGAAAAAAAAATGGTCAGTCATGCCCGTATTGCCTGTTTAAATTCCAAGGGTGTATTTTTAGCTGCTTCCACGATTGCTCAGGAAAAATTAATGGAATTTCGGGTGTTTGTTGATTGTGGGTCTACTCTGAATGTAATTGATGGGGGATTCTTGGAAAGACTCAATTTAAAACCCGAACTTTTATCATCCCCCATTGCTGTGGTTTCTGTGGATGGTTCCCCTTTGAAGAATATTACTCTCAAGGTCTGTGAATTTCCTCTCACTATTAATGGTGTTCACCATGAGAAATTGGATTTAGTAGTTTTGAATAACTTGCCTTCTCCAGTAATATTGGGATTGCCCTGGTTAAAATTTCACAATCCTGTACTGGATTGGTCAACCAGTGAAATTAAATCCTGGAGCCATAAATGTTATGACAAGTGTTGTAACGGACGTATTGCAGCTTTGGATAGGGGAGAATTGCCTGTTCCTATTCAGGATTTTTGGAGAGTTTTTTCTGAGAAGGAATCGCAGGTTTTGCCTCCCCATAGAGACTATGATTGTTCTATTGAATTTGTCCCTGGAGCGACTCTTCCTAAAAGTCGTTTATTTAACCTTACTATTCCTGAGAGGAAGGCTTTGGAGGAATACATACAGACAAGTTTGGCCGCCGGTCACATTAGGCCCTCTAAGTCTCCTGTGGCGGTTGGATTTTTTTTGGTAAAAAAAAAGGACGGCGGTTTACGTCCTTGTCTGGATTTTCGTGAGATTAACAAGATTACTGTACGCAATCCTTACCCACTGCCATTGATTCCTGATCTGTTTAACCAGTTAATGGGGGCCAAGTGGTTCTCTAAAATTGACCTTAAGGGGGCATACAATCTGTTGCGCATGAAGGAGGGTGACGAATGGAAGACTGCTTTTAACACTCCTGTGGGTCATTTTGAGAATCTGGTTATGCCTTTTGGTCTTACTAATGCTCCTGCATTTTTTCAGAATCTTATTAATGACATCCTTAGACCTTTGATCGGCAAAAATGTGGTTGTATATTTGGATGACATTTTGATTTATTCGCCGGATCTGGAGTCTCATTGGCGGAGCGTACGTGAGGTATTACAGTTATTAATGGACAATTCGCTTTTTGCTAAGCTGGAGAAATGTGAGTTCGCTGTACAGAGAATTAGTTTTTTGGGTTACATTATCTCCAGCGAAGGTTTTGAGATGGACCCGGTTAAAGTTCAAGCTGTACAGGAATGGCCTAGGCCTATTGGTTTGAAATCGATACAGAGGTTTTTAGGTTTCGCCAATTATTACAGAAAATTCATAAAAAATTTTTCTAGTATTGTCAAACCTCTGACCGATCTCACCAGGAAAGGTGCTGATGCGGTTCAGTGGTCTTCTGAGGCCATTGAAGCTTTTGTGTATCTCAAGGAGAGGTTCACCTCTGCTCCCATCCTTATACAGCCTGATGTGACTAAGCCGTTTTTGGTTGAGGTTGATGCTTCCTCTGTGGGGGTTGGCGCAGTATTGTCTCAGGATAACGGGGATGGATTACATCCCTGTGCATTTTTTTCAAAAAATTTTTCGGAGACTGAACTGAATTACGATATTGGTAATCGGGAATTATTGGCTATTAAACTCGCATTTGAACACTGGCGCCACTTCTTGGAAGGTGCGGAATTTCCCGTTCAGGTTCTTACGGATCATAAAAATCTGATATATCTTGATGCTGCCAAGCGCCTGAATGCCCGTCAGGCTAGGTGGGCACTGTTTTTCTCGCGGTTTAATTTCTCCGTTACTTACATCCCTGGTACTAAGAATGTTAAGGCGGATGCCTTGTCTCGCAGTTTTTCTCCCATAGTCGGTGCTGAGAAAGAGGAGAACATTTTACAACAAGGTGTTGTGATAGCTGCTTTGGACTCCGTTTTGGAAGATGAGATTCTTAAAGCACAGGAGAATGCCCCATCTAACACTCCTCATGGGAGGTTGTTTGTGCCTGGGACCTTTAGGAGAGATTTGTTTGTTGAGTGTCACAAATCTCGGTTGGCAGGTCATCCCGGAATCTCTGAGACCAAGAGACTGGTGGGTCGCAGTTTTTGGTGGCCTGGATGGCAGAAGGAAGTCATTAAGTGGGTGCGTCAATGTACTATATGTGCTAGATCTAAGTCCTCACATACTCCTGCTGCGGGGTTGCTTTGTCCTTTGGAGGTTCCCAGTGCTCCTTGGACACATTTGGCTATGGACTTTATAACTGACCTTCCCCCCTCTGAGGGTTTTACTGTCATCTGGGTGGTCGTGGACCGTTTTAGCAAGATGTGTCACTTGGTTCCCTTCATCAAACTGCCCTGCGCTAAAACTCTCGCTAAGGCCTTTGTCAAGGAAATTGTCAGACTTCATGGCGTTCCTACTGACATTGTTTCTGATAGGGGTCCTCAGTTCGTGGCTCGTTTTTGGCGTGCCTTTTGTGACAGGTTGGGAGTTCATTTGTCGTTCTCGTCCGGATATCATCCTGAATCTAATGGCCAGACAGAAAGGAAAAACCAGGATGTTGAGCAGTTCTTGCGTTGTTTTGTGGCAGACAATCAAGAGGGGTGGTCTGAGTTTCTGCCACTTGCTGAATTTGCTCTGAACAATCATACATCTTCTTCTGCTGGTTGTTCGCCTTTTTTTTGTTGTTCTGGGAGACATCCGTCGTTTGGGTCGTTCTCCAAGTTGGGATCTGCCGTGCCTGAGGAGGAGAATTTTTCCGGTGATTTGGAGAGAGTTTGGACGGATGTGCGTGGTAATCTTCAGGAGGCCAACAGAAAATCTAAAGACTACTTTGATAGGAAACGACAGGAGGTTTTGTTCGCTGTTGGTGACATGGTTTGGTTGTCCTCTAGGAATCTGCGGTTGAGGATTCCTTCTAAGAAATTGGGTCCCAAGTTTGTAGGGCCCTTTAAGGTGCTTCAGGTTGTCAACCAATCTGCTGTTAGGTTGGAGGTTCCTACCTCCTGGAGAATTAATCCGGTATTTCATGTCTCTCTGTTGAAAAAAGCTGTTGTATCGGATTGTGACGCCTCTGCCTCTGTTCCGCCGGTGGTGGAGGACGGGGAATATGAAATTTCTCGCATCCTTAACTCTAGACGGTATAGAGGTAGTTTGCAGTATCTTGTGGCCTGGAAAGGTTTCGGACCCGAGGATAACTCTTGGGTGAGGTCTGATGAGGTTTCCGCGTCCAGATTTATCAGAGCGTTTCACAGGAGATTTCCTGATAAGCCTGGTCCTAGGGGATCCGGAGGATCCTCTTAGAAGGGGGGGTACTGTTAGAACCTTGCTCTTAGGTTTTTTCCTTTGCTGGTCTCATGACCTTGTTGGCCTATTTAATCCTGCTCCGCCCTTCTGGCTTTGCTGGACTTCATTGTATAACTACTTTCTAGCTAGCCTGTGCTCTGTATCTAACTCTGTTAGTTTGCTTGGTCTACGGACCTCTTTGTTCTATATATTTTGTTTGTTCGTCTGTCTGCTACTATTTCTGTTAGGAGGTGTCCCATTTTCCTCCCAGTCCTTAGTACTTGTAGGGATTCCTTCCCCATATCTATAGGTCTCCGTACAGACTAGCTTAGGACTTTAGCAGGTCTGATCGCAGGATCAGGTCCCCTGTTACATCGTAGGGATTAAGCTGAGTTCTATCGTAGGGACAGATCTCCTCTCTTTCCTTAGCTCTGGTAGCAGAACATAACAGGGACCTTCTTAAATGTGTAGGAAGCCTTTGCTGGTGTTTTTTTGTAAATCATTCTAATTTACTGAGATAATGACTTTTGTGTTTTCATTGGCTGTAAGCCATAATCATCAACATTAACAGAAAGAAACACTTGAAATAGATCACTCTGTTTGTAATGACTCTATATAGTATATGAATTTCACTTTTGGAAATGAAGAACTGAAATGATGATATTCTAATTTAGTTAGAAGCACTTGTATATTAGACACAGCAGACCTGAGTCTGCAATGGTGCCACAGGGTAGCAAAACTGGCACAACAATGCAGCAGAGAGTTGACACAGCGATTTGGTACTGATGCAGGAGAGCTGCGCAGTATAGCAGAGCTGGCACAGCACTATAGCAGAGCTGACACAGTGATGTGGTACCGATGCAGCAGAGCTGAGGTTACAATGGTGGCTCAATCTAGCCTGGCTGCTAGAGCATTCTTGATACTGGGTAACAAGCAGCTCTATGAGTGAATGCGTGCATGGAGCTTTCCCACATCCAGAGCCACCAGAAATAATAGGGTCCATAGCAAAATTAGCAAAAATTATACAGTTTCTGTTGAACTTACAGGTAGCTGAGAGCTTGGCCTAATAGTCGTGGGTAAACAGAATTTTATTGATTTGCTCAAGAATTGTGTAAAAAGAAGTAACAGGAACAGTTTATTTTATGGCCACATAGCAATAGAGTGTGTTACTTCAATGGTAGGTACGCCACTGAGAGACGCCCATACAGAATGTAAATGCACAAATAATTCTAACCTACGCAGCTAAGGTCCTTGAGATCATGAACTGAACTACAGCAACACTGAAACTCAAGAATTCACATCAAGTTTAGTGCTTTGTAATGTGAACTCCGTATGTGAACTTACCTTACAGCAGTTGAAAAAGTCACCACCTTTGATGGTCTTGGTGCTTTTTTGTACTCTGAAACAGACATGTCCTTTTAAAGATGTATAAAACTGCCACCCTAAGTCTGCAAACTTTACTTGTTAAAAATATACACTGTGAGGAAAACTTTTCTTAAGAAGTGAAAACACAGCTCATTAATTCTTGTATGGTAAAATACTAGGCAAATAAAAACTGAAAACAGCAGTGACACATGAAAGGAGCATTACAGTATATACATTGTAGAAGAAGATCATTTAAACTGCATCAGGATTGTTTTAAATCTTGAAAACGTTACAGCAGACAAATCAAATCCACTATGTAAAATCTGCAGAATTTACATTGTTATTTTAAGAGGTATTTTTGGTAATACACTTTTTCTGGCATTTCTTCAAGTCCTTTAAAGAAATATGAGAAACAATACCAGAAAAAAAACACAATACCAGAGCTAGCTTTGTTTTGAAAAACACCAAGATTCATAAACACTGAAATGAAATGCAAATTAGACACCTTGATGTGCAAAGTTAAGTAAGAACGAAGCAGTCTTAATAGATTATTGATATTAAGGGCAAACTCCGCTAATGACAGATGTTCCACTCAGTAAGACTGCTGATCAGAGGCAATAACCTATCCACCAAAATTATTGGTTCTTAGTCAAATACAGTAGTATCGCTAATCCCACGGTGACCTGCAAGGACAAAATCATGAGACTCTTGGAGTATTCATAGATGAAAGTGGGGAAGAACAAATCATTTTTGGGAAGGACTATTGTCAGGTGCTAACTTCTGAGATTTGTGTACTATATCTCCTACACAAGATTAGCAGAAACTTCTGCTTTCATGTTTATACTACCAGTAACAATAGAATTATTTGCATGTGATTAATGTTTATAAACCATTTGGGTTTGATGCATATGCATATGTTATGTGTTCATCTATGTGATTTTATTAATTGGGTGTAGCATTTTCAACTGGGACTGCTTCTATAAGAGTGAGGAAATACCATATCCTCTATCCAGAAAGGCAGTGTGAAAAGTTGCAACTGGCCAGAGCACTTTCCACTGAGTATCCTAGATGATATATGGCCATTTGCATGGATTTATATAGTGTGACCAAGTTGTCAAGCACTTTCCAAGTGATGCTAAAATCGCTTGGAAAGCTCTTGACAACCCGCATGCGGAAATGTATGTGAAGAACGCTTCACATCCGCATGTCCCTGGCAGGAAAAACGCATGTACAATCCACATGTACAATCCGCATGTACAATCCGCATGTGTTTTTTCTGCATCGTGGGCACATAGCCTATCGCCTACAAATATTGAACTTTTGCACTGCATACCCTCTTCAAGGTCATTAGTAGATATGTTAAAGAAAAGAGGGCCCAATATTGACCACTGTTAACTGTGATCCATTACAGCCACCCTTTGTTTCTTATCACTGAGCAAGTTGATAAGTCAATTTGCACATATTTTACCATAGTCCCATTGCTCTAATTTAATGTACCAACCTTTAATTAGACACTGTATCAAACGCCTTTGAAAAGTGCAAGATAGACAACATCCACGGTCTAACCCTGGTACAGTAGAAATTTACCATCTTATAGAAGAATATCAAATTAGTCTGACTGGACTGATCTCTCACGCACCAATGTTGATGCTGGGTTATGAGGTTATTCTTATTGAGATACTCCAGAATAGAAAACCCTCCAAGATTTTGCCTGTAGTACAGGTTACATTTACAGGCCTATAGTTTCCAGGCTTAGTTTTTGTCTCCTTTTTGAATATAGGTTACACATTTTCTATGTACCTGTCCTGTGGTATAGACCCTGTTTGTCTGTCTGTTATGGTACTTAATTCCTGCAGTACTCTGGGGTGTATGTGTGGCGCCCTGCTGCGCATTGGTGCCACAGATCCCAGAGGGGTGCAAGGATGGAATTCTCCCCAGTGGCCTCAATACATGCAGACACCTCCACCCAAGTCCACTAGATGGAGCCCTGTCAGGTATACTGGGGGGGTGGAGTTCAGGAAGTCAGTCAGTGGGAAGCAGACAGTGTGACACCGTTCTGCAGCTCCAGGCAAGCTGAAGTCTGTGTGGCTGAAGGCCAGGCTAGGCCCAAGCTTCGGGCTAGTCTGGCCAGTGAGAGCTCGGAGCGGGCTAGAAGGCAAGTGAGAGTTCCCGTCAGGCACAGACAGGGACAGAACTCAGAGAGTCTGCTCAGGGAGTCTGCATGAGAGAGTCTGCAGACTGAGGAGAAGAAGGAGAAACGCATAGGCGGCAGAGGAGCATAACAGGCTCACCCCGAACCATATACCGGACACCGGGTCCGCGCCTACAGGGATCTTTATGACCAGTAGGAACAACCGGAATCCCTGGAGAATTACAAGTCCCAGGTTAACCAACCGCTGACTTCAGCAACAGGGTTAGATACCACTAAGGCTCCAGTGACCAGGAATAGTGGGAACCAGGAGAAAACCCTACCGCCAGGTCAGTAGGTACAAGAAGGAAGCAGTAAGCAAGCCAGGCCTAGCTCCAGGCAGGCCCGAAGCTTAGAGAGTAAAAGACACAGATCAGGAGGCCTTACACCCGCTCACTGGGGAGATTCCAGAAATGTACCCTTCGCCCTGAGTGCCCTGGACCGTACCTGCATCACCACCAGTAAAGGTATTGAAGTTTACCCTTGTGTGTGTGCCTGTACTTCCTCTGGGACCGTCCTGCCATCTCCCTCCTGCTTCCACCATCTTTCTACATCTCTACACTGCCCTAAGGCCTGCTCCACCTGTGGGGAGCCGTCCCATCATAGCTGAACCTAACATCAGCCTCAGTGGACTGTCGCAGCGCTGGTAACTTCTTACCAGAATCCACAGGTGGCGTCACGACAATTTCCCCTATAAACATTCCCCTATTTTCACTGACCGCCCTGGGTCACGGACCGGGCCAGCCACCGTGATATCCCCCGGCAACCGGAGGCCCGGGGGGCGAGTCATATGCCATCCCAGCTCGATGATTTGTCTACTTTAGTGTTTTTGAGATGCGTCGTGCACCGGTGCTATGCACCATGACTGCTGGATCCTTAACATTCACTCCCAATAATGTATCATAATTGAAAAATTTGGAAAATGTTTTATTAAATATTTAGAAATAGATTATTTGTGACAGTATATGAACAGCAGTACTGACTTAGCACTAGAGAGATATGATAGATTATTGAATATTTCACTCTCTTTGTGTATATGAGACATCAGTGTCAAAGGCAATAATATTTCCCCCTGCATATGCTTGTCTGATTATTTTTAGATGACTATGCAGCCGCTTGATTTAAACTGTTTTGCAGGTTGAGAAAAAAAGTTTATAAATCACAGTGTGCAGATGAAGGTGCTGGGGCATCATTTCCAGCATGGCTGAATGCACAATATATTGCTAAATTTATCATGTGCACTGCACTTCATATGGATGCCATTCATTCAGACAGTATATATTTACAATTGATTAAATTTAACTCTCACAGCACTGATAACTGAAGTATTGAAGTGGCTGCAAAAGTGCATGCAAATAACATATTTAGCTGTTTCATTAATGGGTAAAGTCACAATCCTATAAAAAAAACACTAGGATAGCAAAGTTTTATATTTGACATAAAGCATTAAGAATAAGATACAAATTCTATAAAGCTGGCTGCATTTCGCTGACAGTTTAATGTGTGTGGTTGCAGTGGACTGTCCGCTGACATTTGGCATCAGCGGAAAATATGTGTTGAGCCTATTAAATTTCAACACTGCAGTTATTTTATTCCCCGGGGGAAGAATAGCCATCAATAAGCAAGCATTCAGCTAACAGCTATTTTATTTATATGGCCAGCCTTACACATATAGTATGTTATAAAAACTACTATTAAAGCGAACCTAGCAGCAGGATTTTGCTAAGTAAACTACAGGCAGTGTAATGTTGGGGCTGTTATACTGATTAAAATGATACCTGATGTGAAGAAATCCATCTTGTGGTTCTTGTGTAATCAGTGCTTGGAGTTTTGAGTTAATGATATGCCCGTGCTCCGTGGCGGGACTGTAAGCAGGGTCTTTCCTTGGTGCTCTAGGCTAGATCAGCCCCTAGCTGTCTTTCTGTATGGCTGTCTCTCTGATGAGAAACATACTTGTGCTTCGAGGAGGGCATGTAACGTAATGTGAATGTATTAATATACTCACCTACTGACGCTTTCTCCGGTGTCCAGTGCCGTTTTTCTCAGCTTCTCTGTGACGTCACTGCAATTCTGACTAGCGCTCTGCATGAGACAGAAATCTATTTTACAATGAAAGCTTATGGAGCCTTGTTCTAACACCCTATAGACTTTCATTGTAAAAGATAATTTCGAGTCATGCACAGTGTGACCCAATCAGTCTGCAGAATGGTGACGTCACAGAGAAGAACGGAGCGGGACACTGGAGAGAGCAGCCGTAGCTGAGTATTTTAATATACTCACACTACATTACATGCATGTACACACATTTACTGCACAAAAAAATTAGTGGGAGTGCTTTTTAATGTTTATAACCTCATATAATACAATGCTCACACCTTATTTGGACTTTAATAGATATTATAACAGTACTGTCAATTCAGCTGAAAAAAAAATCCTCTAAGGATTTCAGGCTCATTGTCATATCTCAAGACTTGAGAAAAGCTCCGTTGAGTAGGGCTGAAGGCAGGGCCAGAATGGAACTGCGATTCAGCTGTGGTATTTTGAAAGTACACAGGCCAATACTGCTCCTCCCTCAATCTGCTCAACCCCAAATGGGGTTCTCTTTAGGCCACGTTCACCTGTTCAGTATTTGGTCAGTATTTTACATCAGTATTTGTAAGCCAAAACCAGGAGTGAAAAATGTAGAAGTGGTGATGTGTTTTTATTATACTTTTCCTCTGATTGTTCCACTCCTGATTTAGGCTTCCAAATACTGATGCAAAACACTGACCAAATACTGAACATGTGAACATGGCCTTACTCATATTTCCCGGCATGGAAGAAATCAAGATTAATGCAAGAACAATATCACTAATTATACTAGTATAAAATATTAAATAATACTGCTATGCTGTGACTATATAATACTACCACATATTGACAAAATAGTGCCATCATGCTAATCAATAAAGAGGTTGTACACCACTGAGAAAATTTTCAGCCTGTAGTAGTGCAGCCTGTCACATTTTAAGAGCTCTTTCACACGTCAGTATCTCCGGTACGAGTAGTGACAGTTTCCACACGTACCGGAGACACTGACACACGCAGACCCATTCAAATCTATGGGTCTGTGCACATCTCTGTGTGTTTTCACGGACTGTGTGTCCGGGTGCTCCACACAGAGACAAATCCGTTTTTTTACGGAAACACGGTTGGCAAAAGTGCCTCACACTGAACACACATGGGTGACATCCGTGTGTCATCAGTGTGACACGGACCGGCGCCTGGAAATCAGCGCTACAGGTAGCTCTGTTCCCAAGCGCCTGGTGCTGAACACTGCCCTCATCATGGTTCCCTGCTGTCGCTGTGATTAGCACCAGCAGGAACAATGATGAGGGTAGTGGTAGTCTGATCCCGCTGCTGCAGAGGAGCAGGGGAGAATGAGTGACAGGACACCGCTCCTGAGCTGCAGCTCTGGAACCGTTCATGCTCCCCGGCTCCTCTGCAGCAGCGGTCGCATGGATTACAGTGAGGGACACCTAGGAGACGTGAGTACATGGATTTTATTATTTTATTCTCATTTTTACAGGTGGGGACCCTGCAGGATCAGACTACCACTACACTCATCATTGTTCCTGCTGGTGCTGATCGCAGCTCCAGCAGGGAACCATGATGAGGGCAGCATTCAGCACCGGCGCTTGGGAACAGCACTAACTGTAGCGCTGATTCCCAGGCGCTGGTCTGTGTGTTCCTGATGCGGAACACGGGTGACACACGGTTGTCACACGTGTGACACACACGGACACACGGGACACGGATATCTCCTGTACCGTTTTTTCCGGTACTGGAAATATCCAGAGATGTGAAACGGGCCTAACAGTGTGTAATATACAGTATAAAGTTGATCAGTAAAATTGTCCTGATAGGTTCGCTTTAACTTTTGTATGAAGTTCACTGGAGCCTCAGAAACCTTTCATTTATTTTGTGCAAGCAAAATACAGAAAAACTAATGAGTATCCATTCTCAAATTCTTTAAATAAATTACTAATTTGACAGTTTTAAGAATATAAATACATTGTAATTCAATAAAATAATTTCACCTGATTCAGTATTGGATGTTGGTCTTAATGAATCCATGTACAATAGCTGAAAATGATTGAAATGTTATCATTGCTTTGTTACAGTAATGTGCCTCTAATGTTAATCACAAGTAAAGCTGCTCAGTTTGATCCGCTAATCATTTTGGACTCAAACAATGCTTTCATTTTAGTCTTTTTACTTCATAAAAGTGAGTGGCATTATTAATTTAATCACATCACTTGACATTATGTAGGCTGTAAAGAAATTGTTATACCCTTTTCTTTGTACACATTTTCACAAACAAATTCATCTCTTCATCAAAGCCTAAAAGTGTATGTTATGTTTAGAAATATTTTGTTCCACAAAGAATGACCAACACTCAATAAGAAACAATTATTCTGGTCACAAAGCATACAGCCCAGTCCAAAATAAAAGCTATAGAACCACGTATTGGAAGTTTTAATTCCATTTTTAATTTTAATCATCAAACACATTTGCCATCAATTTGTGTGATATATTTTTTAAAAAATATTTTCCTAATATTCCTAACATTTTCTAGTTTTACATTGCCCACCGAACCTCACCATATTCTATCACTATTATAGACATCACTGTTCAGCTTCAGCTGCGTACACAAGGGATAAAACTGGGCATTAAAGGGGTAGCCTCAAATTTGCAAGTTATCCGCTATTTATGGGATAGGGGATACCTTCCCAATTGCTGGAAGTCCAACCACTAGGACCGACACCAGTCCAGAGAACTGGAGTTTTGATTCATCCTGTGTGAATGGTGCCTTTGTTGATCATTTGCACTAATGCTCAATTCTTACTGGAACCACCGGAGATCGCCAAACATTGCTCTCAACTGGTCTTCAGCACTTCCATAAGAATGAACGGCGCATCAGTGCTTTGGTCGACATTCACTCCTTTCACACAAGAGTCTTCAGAGTCCTAGTTCTGTGGATTAGTGGGGGTTGCAAGAAGCATTTTCAGATCCTTAAAAATCAGGAAGTTGTTTCCTGTCCCTTGGATGTAGGGTAATTTCCAGAGTTGAGAGCACCCCTTTAATCTCATTGTCATTAGAGGGCAGAATTAAAATGCAACCACATAACATATCTGTTAGCTGGAGGTGCATAATACAGCATCACTTATGTGACGATCTTAAGCAAATTATGAAAACAGTTTAGCTTCAACCATCTGTGCACAGTGATCTTTGCACAAGTTACAGAGTATGCCCACATCACTCTACCACAAACATCAATTTTTTATGGAAATTTCCTAGGTACACATACAGAAAATCAAAATTCTAAAACTGCTTTTCTTAGCATAATTTCGTTTTGAACAAATATGGCTATCACCATATTTGTGTAACGAAAATAATTATAAATGCATTATCAAAAATAACTGAAGCTTAGAAAAATAAGTCTGTTTCATTCTAAAAAGTTATTGTTTAAAAATAATTCCCTTTAAAGTAAATCTGTTATGAGATGCTGACTGTACTATGGAGTTTCAGAGAAAACATACTTTGTAAAGCCGACAGGAGACTAAGAGCTCACATAGACTGATAGTTCTCTCCTTATGTGTATGTATAGGAACAGACATGTCAGTCTAGGGGAGTGTGATAGATATAAGCAGGCGGGAACCTGCCTTGGACTAGTCATCCAAGACGCTCTGTCCCCACTTCACCATGGTTTTAGAGTAAAACACACACACAGCTGTAATAATGCTGCCATTGTCTGATTCATGGTTCGTGGTTTCTGGCAGCATGAATCTCATGAGAGGTTGCATTTAAAGAAAGAGAGAAACTGAGAGGTTAGATCAGTGAAGTAATATTAGAGGCCTGTATAAAAAGATGAAGTTCTAGGGCACTCTTAAAACTGTGGACATTTCATAGTCCATACTTTCTACTGAATCCTGCTCTTGTGTGCTCTCAGGCAGGAGCTGTGTACTCCAGTCACCTGAGCTTTGCATGTTTGTGTGCTGTTTGTATCTCTTTTTTTGTTACTAATTATTAGTGTTGAGCGAGCACTAAAATGCTTGGGTGCCCGAAGCTCGGGCCGAGCTCGCCGTGATACTCGGGTGCTCAACCCGAGCAACGAGCCCAATGTTAGTCTATGGGAGACTCGAGCAGTTTTGCGGTGGCACCCCCGGCAGTCTTTTAAAAGCCTAACTAGTGCCCAAAACGATAGTGACAGTGCTCAAATGACATGGGGACAGCATGGGGATCGCCCCAGGAAGCATTTCTGACCCCCAGGTCACTGCAGTCAACAACGTGGTCAGAGGTATTAAGCCACTTTTACAGGCTCACAATAAAACGAAAGTGAAACTTTTTTCCTGTGAAATATGTTAAGGAACATCCTTTCCAGGGAAAAGACTTGTGTATAAGTTAAAATAAATGACCAAAAGCAAAAATACTCCTCCACACCTTCGGCTATGTTCACAAGTAGCATTTTTTATGCGTTTTTGCACTTTTGTATTGCTTTCAACTATGACAAATGCATTCACCGGGAAATGTCATTTTAACATTTTACAACCTTATCTGGCCATGTGCTGTGTGACACAGGCATAAAGTGCTGAAAAGACATGGGAACAGCATGGGGAAGACCCCTGGAAGCATCTCTGACTCCCAGGTCACTGTCTAAAAGTGTGCCCATCATAAGTGATCCTTGCCGCATCAGAAGATGCAGACTTGCAACTATCCCCATACAAGTTCTAGTCCCAGGGCAGTGTTCAATTGTACCTCCCCCATTCCTTGCAATACAAGCGCAAGTATACAGCCTGCCACCCACCCACCCCTAGGCTACAATACCATACTGCTTGCTTGCTTGAACTTGAAATTGGGCCTTTTTGGCATGTGGAGGCGGAATCTGGCCACCACGTCATGGCTGTGTTGGCGACCTGGAATCCATACTCAGTCCCCAGCCGCCCGGCGGCCGGGTGTCCATACTCAGTCCCCAGCCGCCCCGCGGCCGAGTGTCCACACGGTCCCCAGCCGCCTGGGGGCAGTCGGGTGTCCATAAACGGTCCCCAGCCGCCCCCATTTCTCCTTGGAACATCCCCCCACACACTTTTCTTAGCCCGGCCTGCTTTAGGCAGCATTGGACGAGCCCACCAGAGAACCAGACTCCTCCGGTGGGCCCTGACTTCTCCATCGGTGGAGTTGAGAGTGCCAAGGTGAGGAGCATGATGATGATGACAGAAGTTAGCATCTGCTATGTTTTCTTTTAATGCAAGTGTAAGTGTGCAGCCTGCCACCCACCCACCCCCAGACTGCAATTCATACTGCTAGCTTGCACTTGAAATGGGGCCTTTTAGTTTAGAGGAGGCCGAAGCTGGTCACTACCTCATGGCTACTTCGGCAGCGAGGTATCCATACTCAGTCCCCAGCCACCCCTATTTGTCCTGGTGTGCCTTATACATAAGATTAAGCGCGTATACCAAAACATTACCTGTGCCCTCCCCAGTGCATTTAGTGGGAAGGAGAGCCTATTCCGCTGTAGTGTGTGCATGCCAAACCCCTGTTCATGGTACATGCGAAGATGCCTCCCACCTTGCACCTGTCGTTGCAGACTTGCAACTATCCCCATTCAAGTCCTTGTCCCAGGGAAGTGTTCAATTGTACCTCTCCCATTCCTTGCAATGCAAGCGCAAGTATGCAGCCTGCCACCCACCCACCCCCAGGCTGCAATACCCTACTGCTTGCTTGCTTGCACTTTAAATTGGGCCTTTTAGGCATGTGGAGGCGGAATCTGGCCACCACGCCATGGCTGTGTCGGCGGCCTGGTATCCATACTCAGTCCCCAGCCGCCTGGTGGCCGGGTGTCCCCGCTTGCTCCCCAGCCTCCAGGGGATGGCCGGGTGTCCATACTCGGTCCCCAGCCACCCCTATTTGTACCGGTAACCTTTCCCACACTTTTCTTACCCTGGCCTGCTTTAGGGCAGCATTGGCCGAGCCCACCGGACTATCAGACTCCTCCGGTGGGCCCTGGCTTCTCCATCAGGGGAGTTGAGAGTGCCAAGGTGAGGAGCATGATGAGGATGATAGAAGTTAGCATCTGCTTTGTTTTGTTGTAATGCAAGCGCATGTATGTAGTAGCGGCTAGGCCTGAGGAGGTCAGCGTTTTGGCGCATATCCTACCTCCTCCGAGGATTGCTGGATGTTTTCCTGCTACTATCCAAGTTCTATGACTCCCGTTAAAACAAAGCTTCAGGTGATAAATGATGGATGAGGTAGTGGCAAAGGAGAAAGAACAGGAGGAACAGGGACCATTCACATCAATATCAGGCCAGTCAACCAGATATGTCTTGTAGGATATGTTTCTGTAACAAAAGGAGCGGTTCGGCTACACAGTTATAGGGCATACAGTGAGTGCAATGCCTACCAAAAATTTCGAGGCACTCCAATGCCCCTTGGAAATGACATGGAGGTCAGAGGGCGTTAACTAAACCTTTTTTTCCATTTATAGCAACTGGGTCTCCTGTGCACTGTTGGCCTAAGCAGTGAATGGAATGCTTTCCAAAAATTATGAGGTACTGCAATGCCCCTTACAAGAGCCATGTGTGGCACCCCAGGGGTCTGGTCACCACAGTAATAGAGATTACGTCGGAGAGCAAGTGGGAGGTTTCCTGGTCAGGATCTCTTAAACATGCAACATCCTCCTGCCCCAGTCCTGGGAGGGGAGAATTCTGCCCTTATAAACTGGATCTGGGGTGGGGTTGAGTGAGTCAGAGAACAGAGAACAGTCAGAGTCAGAGTGAGAGCAAGGGAAAGTAACAGCAAGGAGCTCTGTAGGAGCTAGGAGCTAAAGATGAGGGTCTGGAAGCTGAGCAGAGCTCGCCCTGGCAGAAGACAATAGGAACCGGACACAGGAGTCCGAAGCTGTGAGGACTTATATATCCAGCAGCAGAAACCAGCCGGCAGGGGATTTCAGGTCCTCTGGCCATAGAAGCCCGGAGGCTCAGTCACAAGCAAGGGACCAGCACCGCCGTCGTGGAGCGGAGGCTAACAGAAGGCCCCAAGTCACCAGCCATACGGGTGAGCACTACACGGTACACTGAGGGACGTGGGCTACTTCTACCCGCTTACAGCAAGGTAGCCAGGAAGAGTGCAGACAGACGGGGAGGCCTACAACTCCACCTGGCCAGGGGAACTCCTGCTTGCTCACAGACTGACCAGGCCTCTTATGCTAGCCAGTACTCCCGGGAGGGACTACCTTATAATCATCAGTAAAGACCCTGAACTGCACTGCAAAGACTCTGAGTCATTCCTGGTGCGCTCGTGCACCATCACCCCCATCATCCACACTTACTGCCCTGAGGTTATACTCCTCCCGAGGGGAGTTATTCCATTTTATGCAGCGCACACAACACCATTCTCAGCGGTTTGCCTCGCAGCGGTGGTACTCCCTGACCGCAATCCACGGGTGGCGCAGTCGGACAATTAACCTCAAAACCTAAGAAAGATTGCCACTGGTTTGACCAGCCTGAGCCACGGGACCGGGTCACCGCCACGGAGACTACAGACCCCAGAGACCTGGCACCGGGTATCCCACACACGTGTACACATGGCCCAGGGGGCGCGTCACATGCAGTACAGCATATTACAAACATAAGTCCCATTATTGGGGAGTGGGTGTCCCATAGTATTATCTTATGCCTTGCAAGCAAAAGCTGCCAAAAATTAGGACGGAGCAACTTGCAATGCCCCTTACAAGAGCCATGCAGTACAGCATATTACAAACATAAGTCCCATTATTGGGGAGTGGGTCTCCCATAGTATTTGCTTATGCTTTCCCAGCAAAAGCTGCCAAAAATTAGGACGGAGCAACTTGCAATGCCCCTTACAAGAGACATGCAGTACAGCATATTACAAACATAAGTCCCATTATTGGGGAGTGGGTCTTCCATAGTATTTGCTTATGCTTTACCAGCAAAAGCTGCCAAAAATTAGGACGGAGCAACTTGCAATGCCCCTTACAAGAGCCATGCAGTACAGCATATTACAAACATAAGTCCCATTATTGGGGAGTGGGTCTCCCATAGTATTTGCTTATGCTTTCCCAGCAAAAGCTGCCAAAAATTAGGACGGAGCAACTTGCAATGCCCCTTACAAGAGCCATGCAGTACAGCATATTACAAACATAAGTCCCATTATTGGGGAGTGGGTCTCCCATAGTATTTGCTTATGCTTTCCCAGCAAAAGCTGTCAAAAATTAGGACAGAGCAACTTGCAATGCCCCTTACAAGAGCCATGCAGTACAGCATATTACAAACATACGTCCCATTATTGGGGAGTGGGTCTCCCATAGTATTTGCTTATGCTTTCCCAGCAAAAGCTGCCAAAAATTAGGACGGAGCAACTTGCAATGCCCCTTACAAGAGCCATGCAGTACAGCATATTACAAACATAAGTCCCATTATGGGGGAGTGGGTCTCCCATAGTATTTGCGTATGCTTTCCCAGCAAAAGCTGCCAAAAAATTAGGACGGAGCAACTTGCAATGCCCCTTACAAGAGCCATGCAGTACAGCATATTACAAACATAAGTCCCATTATTGGGGAGTGGGTGTCCCATGGTATTTGCTTATGCTTTCCCAGCAAAAGCTGCCAAAAATTAGGACGGAGGAACTTGCAATGCTGGCACCCTAGTAGTATAGTGGTGGTGGAGGCTGAGGATAAGGAGAAGAAGATTAAACAGCTGAAACGAGGAAGCGTATGCCCATGTGTGGGTGTGAAAAGGTGCATGTGAATACACCTCCCGAAATAACACAGTAGATTTGACTTTATGTTACTCTGCTGTCATTTGGTGGTGATGAGAAGTCTGGCCCAATCCAGCCCTTGTTTATTTTGATAAGGGTCAGCTTGTCAGCATTGTCAGTTGACAGGCGAGTGCGCTTATCAGTTATAATTCCCCCAGCGGCACTAAAAACACGCTCCGATAACACGCTAGCGGCAGGGCAGGCCAGAACCTCCAAGGCGTACAGAGCGAGTTCATTCCAAGTGTCCAGCTTGGATACCCAATAATTAAAAGGCACAGAGGAATCACGGAGGACGCTGGTACGATCGGCAAGGTACTCCCTCACCATCTTTTGAAACTTTCCACTCCTTGTGAGAGTACCCCGCGCCTCAGGGCCTGTAAGCTGGGCGGGTGTCAGAAAACTGTCCCGGAACGTTGACAGTGTTCTCCTGCCTCTGCTGGATTGGAGTTGCATCTCTCTCACCTGTACGCCTTGGTTGGGCAATGAACTGTGTCATCTGCCGCTAGCGTGTTCAGATGGGAATTTTTTTAAGAGTTCTGCAGCAAGGGCCTTCTGGTATTGCCCCATTTTTGTAGACCTCTCCACCTCAGGAATAAGAGAGTGAAAGTTCTCCTTGTAGCGGGGGTCTACAAGTGTCACCAACCAGTAATGACTGTCACCCAACATGTTGACAACGCGAGGGTCACGGTTAAGGCAGCGTAGCATAAAGTCAGCCATGCGTGCCAGACTGGTAACGGGCAAGATTTCCGTGTCCTCACCAAGATGACAACTGACCATGCTCTCCTCCTCCTCCTCCTCTTCCTCCTCCCCCCTGTCCTCAGGCCACCCACGCTGAACCGACGGTATGACACTTGTACAGGTACTACCATCTACAACGCATTATAGCAGCTCCTGTTCTTCCTCCTCCTCCTCCTCCTCCTCTCCCTCATTGTCCCCCAATGCACGTTGGGATGAGATGAGGCTGGGCTGTGTGTAATCGCCCGCTGCGGCTTCTTGATCCATCTCATCATACTCTGGCTGCAATGCCTCCTCTTTAATTCTCTGCAGAGAGCGTTGCAAAAGACAGACAAGTGGGATGCTGACACTAATGATGGCGTCATTGCCACTCACCATCTTGGTGGCCTCCTCAAAGTTTGACAGGATGGTACATATGTCAGACATCCAGGTCCACTCCTGAGGTCTTATGTGTGGAGTCTGACCTGAATATCGACGGCCTTGTTGCAGCTGGTACTCCACAACTGCTCTCTTCTGCTCACAAATCCTTTGCAACATGTGGAGGGTAGAGTTCCAACGTGTGGGGACATCACACACCAGTCGGTGTGCCGGAAGCTGCAAACGCTGCTGCAACACAGCAAGGGCGGCGGAAGCTGTAACCGACTTGCGAAAATGAGCTGACAGGCGGCGTACTTTCACGAGCAGATCTGGCAACTCGGGGTACGATTTAAGAAACCGCTGAACCACGAGGTTAAGCACATGACCCAGGCATGGTACGTGTGTGATCTCACCTCACCTCAGAGCCGCCACCAGGTTACGGCCATTGTCACACACGACCATGCCGGGATGTAGGTTCAGCGGTCTCAGACACAGATCTGCCTGCTCTTTCACAGCTGTCCACAACTCACAAGCAGTGTGAGGTTTATCACCTAAGCTTATGAGTTTCAGCACAGCCTGTTGCCGCTTGGCGGAGGCAGTACTGCAATGCTTCCAGCTTGTAACTGATGTGGTGATATCTGAGATGGAGGCTGAACATGAGGAGGAGGAGGAGGATGCGCAGTAGCTGTACACTGTGGGGGTAACTCTGACTGACATAGGACCCGCAATCCTCGGTGTGGGGAGTATGTGTTCCGTCCCAAGGTCCGACTGGGTCCCGGCTTCCACTATGTTTACCCAGTGTGCCGTCAGAAAGATGTACTGTCCCTGGCCACAAGCACTTGTCCACGTGTCCGTTGTCAGGTGGACACTCCCAGTAACTGCGTTGTTGAGGGCACGGCAGATGCTTTGGGACCCGTGCTTGTGTAGTGCGGGGATGCCACACCGGGCAAAATAGTGTCGGCTGGGGACCGAGTACCGAGGGACGGCCACCGCCATAAGATTGCGGAAGGATTCCGTCTCCACCAGCCTAAAAGGCAGCATTTCCAATGCAAGCAGTCGTGAAGTGTGCAAATTTAGGACTGTGGTCTGTGGGGCGTTAGCTGCGAATTTCCGCTTTCGTTCAAAGGTCTGGGATATGGACAATTGAACGCTGCGGTGGGACGTGGACGTGGACGTTGATGCTGTTTCTTGAGAAACTGCCATAACAAGTGAAGACTGAGAGGAGGGGGCATCTTTACATGCAGTATGGACAGGGGATTGCCTTGCACACACAACAGGGGGTTCTATTGCACGCACAACAGTGGAAGAAGCAGTGGTGACACCCGCTGACACTGGTCGTGGACCCTGGGTTTCGCTCCACAAAGTCGGGTGCTTTGCTGCCATGTGCCTGATCATGCTGGTGGTGGTCAGGCTGGTAGTTTTGTCACCCCTGCTGATGCTGGCATGGCAGGTGGAACATGTGGCCTTTTTGGGGTTATCAGCAGAGTCTTTGAAAAAATTCCAGACTCTGGAAGACCTACCGCTTGTACTGGCAACGTCCCTCGTGTTGGTGTTACGGGGAACGGTTGCCTGCCTTCTCTCTGCGGCCACCACACTGCTTCTTCCTGCCTGTTGGGGTACTCTGCCTCCCTCCCCCTGTGTGCTGCTGGCCTCACTCTGCATGTCCTCCTTCCACGTTGCGCACCACGATCCTCCTCCTCACTTCCTGGCAATTGTGTCTCGTCATCGTCCACCTCTTGTGACAGATTGCCAATGTCGACTTCCTGTGGCCATGGCTGTTCAAATATTTGGGCATCGCAACATGGGATCTCCTCTTCCACCACTTCAAGCGTATCAGGCGAGGGGCCCAAATATGGAAATGGACCAGTGAACAGCTCTTCAGAGTGTCCAAGTGTGGGATCACTTGCTGTCTGACGACACTCGGCATGGTGGGAGGAAGGAGCATCAGGGTGAGGAGGAGTATGCGTTCGAGACTCACGGCTACTAAGAGTTGACCGTGTGGAAGACAGACCGGAGGTGGTGGTGCCCAGGTAACTGGAAGTATTATCTGCTATCCAATTAATAACCTGTTCACACTGATCAGTTCTCAATACTGGTGTTGTTCTGTGCTTCCCTAGTAATTTGGTCAAGAAGTGGGAGCGAGAAGATGTGGCTGTTGGTTGTGGCAAATTTTCACCTTGGCCACGGCCCCGTCCTCTGAACGAACCATCACCTGAACGTCCACTTCCACGTCCCTTACCACGCGCCTTGCCCATTGTAAATGAAGTAAAATAGCTTACACTTGCACTATCAATGGAAAAGGGGTAATAAAGAGTAGATTAGAACCGTGGAAGAGGAAAACCACAGTTATTGTTTACTGGGGTATACCACACTTTTTTAAATAGAGATATTTGCGGCTGAACAGTGAGCGACACACTCAAACCGGTTTTTTTTTTAGATACCAAAGGCCCAAAACTGGATAGTACAGCGATTTGACCCGTGGAACTGCGAAACCACACTGGGATGTCGGGCCTACACAAGACTATTTTCAACAGATATATTTTTGTGTCACAATAGTCAGGAGACACTACTGTTTTTCTTTACGGAAAAAACTACCAAAACCTGAATAATAGAGATTTTTTACCGTGGAACAGCAAAACCACAGTTATAATTTACTGGTGTATACCAGGCTTTTTAAAATATATATATATATTTGCGGCTGAACAGTGAGCGACACACTCAAACTGTTTTTTTTAGATACAAATGGCCCAAAAGTGGATAATACAGAGGTTTGTACCGTGGAACTGCAAAACCACACTTGTATTTCTCGGGCTTACACCAGACTATTTTCAACAGATATATTTGTGTCTGAAAAATCAGGGAGACACTATTTTTTTTTTTTTACAGCAAAAAATGCAAAAAGCAGGATAATAGAGATTTTTTACCGTGGAACAGCAAAAGCACACTTCTGTCTCTCTGGCCTACACCAGACCATTTTCAACAGATATATTTGTGTCTGAAAAATCAGGGAGACACTTATTATTTTTATACAGCAAAAAATGCCAAAAACAGGATAATAGAGATGTTTTACCGTGGAACATCAAAACCACAGTAATAATTTACTGGTGTATACCAGGCTTTTTAATATATATATATATTTGCGGCTGAACAGTGAGCGACACACTCAAACTGTTTTTTTTAGATACAAATGGCCCAAAAGTGGATAATACAGAGGTTTGTACCGTGGAACTGCAAAACCACACTTGTATTTCTCGGGCCTACACCAGACTATTTTCAACAGATATATTTGTGTCTGAAAAATCAGGGAGACACTATTTTTTTTTTTTTTACAGCAAAAAATGCAAAAAGCAGGATAATAGAGATTTTTTACCGTGGAACAGCAAAAGCACACTTCTGTCTCTCTGGCCTACACCAGACTATTTTCAACAGATATATTTGTGTCTGAAAAATCAGGGAGACACTTATTATTTTTATACAGCAAAAAATGCCAAAAACAGGATAATAGAGATGTTTTACCGTGGAACATCAAAACCACAGTAATAATTTACTGGTGTATACCAGGCTTTTTAAAATATATATATATTTGCGGCTGAACAGTGAGCGACACACTCAAACTGTTTTTTTTAGATACAAATGGCCCAAAAGTGGATAATACAGAGGTTTGTACCGTGGAACTGCAAAACCACACTTGTAGTTCTCGGGCCTACACCAGACTATTTTCAACAGATATATTTGTGTCTGAAAAATCAGGGAGACACTTATTATTTTTATACAGCAAAAAATGCCAAAAACAGGATAATAGAGATGTTTTACCGTGGAACATCAAAACCACAGCAATAATTTACTGGTGTATACCAGGCTTTTTAAAATATATATATATTTGCGGCTGAACAGTGAGCGACACACTCAAACTGTTTTTTTTAGATACAAATGGCCCATAGAACTGCAAAACCACACTTCTATTTCTCTGGCCTACACCAGACTATTTTCAACAGATATATTTGTGTCTGAAAAATCAGAGGCACACTTTTTTTTTTGGGGGGGGGGGGGGGCACCAAAAGGTTAATAAGATGGGTATTTGTACATTGTGAAGGAGGAAAAAAAAAAGAGGATTTAGATTAAAAAAAAGGATTTTTCCTGGCCCCCGAGACCTGGAGCTAAGTCCAGCAATTTCGGCAACAGGAGCAGCACACAGGACTGTAATGCAGCGTTTGCTGGTATAACCACTGCGTCTCCTATACAGCCTGCCTGCCGGCCTGCCTGATATACCTGGGATGGATATTAGTCCTGAGAAGGACTGTTTGTTTGATCTGGCAGCCTTTACAGACCCTACACTAACTATTTTGCAGGATATATCTCTCCCTAAATCAGCAGCGCTGTCCCTACACTGTCTGATCCGGAGCGACTGTGTCCAAGATGGCGGCGCCCGGTTTTAAATACTCGAGGTGACGCTGTTCGGCCAGCCAATCACTGTAATGCCCACAAACAACATGGCTGCGGCATTACAGTGACTGGCTGGCAATCCCTGCATGTTCATTGGCTCTGTAAAGAGCACCAAACATGCAGGGCGGAGACCCGAGCTCCCGCCCGACTAACCCGGAAATGCTCGGTGCTCGCCGAACATCCCGAGTAGCGTGATGCTCGGGCGAGTACCGAGCAGTGTCGATCATGTTCGCTCAACACTACTAATTATGCACCATAGAGGCATCTTTCCAGTTGTTTAAGAAGCTTATGGGCCCTGTAAGGTAGCGCTAATGAACGTGTTGAGGGGCACTCTCTTCACCTGGTCAATTAAAGCACACATGCAACTTTTTCCAGTAATATGAAGTCCAGTAGTTTATTACACATTATAAACTGCTTATAACATAGTCCATCTCAGTGGCTAGCAGGAATGTTACACATGTAATATCCTAGAGCCTTTTCAGTGGCAGCTATGCCCGCTTGGCTTCAAATACAGACTTCAGCAAGGTAACAACAGCAATGTCCTTGCAGCAAGTCCTGTTGTCGTTTCTCAAATGCTTGCTGCTGCGATTTTAACTAACACTTTAATCGTAACCTTGTCAGACTTCCCCACGCTCCCAGCGGTCAATACAGCAGTGCGACTCACTTGCGCTTGTATCTAAGGTCCGGTCCGACTCCGTACTGTCTCGTACTCTATTGGGACTTTTGCATAATGATGTCCCAGACACAGGGATCAGGCCTCTTGCCTTTCAAGGCTATTGGTGTCCCAGACACAGGGATCAGGCCTCTTGCCTCCTCCAAGGCTAATGGTGTCCCAGACACAGGGACCAGGCCTCTTGCCTCTCCAGGCTAATGGTTCCAAGGCACAGAGACCAGGCCTCTTGCCTCTCCAGGTTTATGGTGTCCCAGACACAGGGACCAGGCCTCTTGCCTCATCAGGCTAATGGTGTCCCAGACACAGGGACCAGGCCTCTTGCCTCTCCACTGTTTCAAAACCACCAGGATTTATATATCCTTCTGTGCCCACAGGACCTGTGATGATGTCACAGTCATGTGATCAGTCACCTGAAGGGGAGGTACATGGTCAGCCAGAACACACCCCCTGGAAATTTTAGTAATGCAGCAAGCCGCTGCATTACAGCCCCAATGTAAAATCTCCAACAGGGCCCTCAACTATCACATGATCTTAAATAGTAATAGTCTTTTCATATGGGAAAAAGGGACCTTTTGGGTTCCCCAAGTCTCCGGGGACTATTGCAGTTCTTCCACCTATTAAAGTTACGCCCCTGGTTTTTTCTTCATAGTAAGATGAGTCTGAGGCAAAATAAAATGTTTTGGGTGAGGTTGTTTGCAATTATTTCTTATTCCTTTTACCCATACCACTCCTTTATTTTGATGAGTCAAGACTATTTATATGATTCAAATAGCCTCAGTAATAAAACTATTACAAATGTTCAAGAAGCAATAATGGTCATGATAGAATTCAGAAAATAAAGCCGAAAAAGCCCTGGTCTCTCGTTCAAACTTGGCCTTTACTAAATTGTTTGTAGCCGGCAGAGCAATAATTTAAAGTCTTTGACATCTTATTACTGATGTGTGCAGAACAAATCGTGCATACAATTAAACTAACATGGTAATTTCGGTTTAAAAAAATGGATGTAACCTTTCCTGCGTTCTAACTGCCTGGGAGACTCTGGCATTTGTATGCAAGTCTGATAGAACACGAATTTCACTTATGAAAAGGGAAATAATGATATGTTTAGACTTAAAGATGCCTCATTTACACATCATGGCGGAAGATTTTTCATAGTTTAGGTTTTCTCTATATTGTGGGAGTAATTGATTCACTAAACCTGTAGTTTGTCTTATTTGATATTTTTCTGGAAAAATGAGCCAGTCAATTTTCATTAAAATGCCATTATGCGATACATAATATGCTCTAAATATGTGGTAGATATTAAGGATTTAAATTGTAAAATAACAAGTTTTTGAACACAATACACGTTTGTACTGTAAATGATGCAGTTTGAAGCCCGTTGATTACAGTGTTTACTACGAATATACATAAAGATATAAATAGTAGAGTAGAAACTGTGTAAGAAATTGTTCATTTAATTTTCACTATATGTATAGAAGAAGAGCAAAAAATTTGTCTTTTGTATGCTATTAAAGGTAAGTTAGGGCAAGATCCGTCAAAGCTTCCATTCAAATATGTCTATTTTGGAGATTACTGAATCTCAATTTTTTGTCATTTGCCTGAAAAATTGCTGGTAAAGGAGTTAAAAAAAATTGATGCTCACCTGTCTCAAGCCCAAAAATGTATAAAGAACAAAATTATCAGAAATGTGTAAATGTATTTAGCAGCAAGCACAAATTACATCATGATCTTATATGAGATAAAAAACAAGATGTTTGAGAGACTAAATAGAAGAGTGTAAAACATACATGTTTTTTTCTGAATGGGAAGTTTAGCCTCTTACAATTTGTTTATCTTTGTCAACATGCAATTGACCAGGAATTCCCTTCAGGCGTTTAACCCCTTCACCAAGCCAGTTTTCACCTTCATGACCAGGCCAAATTTTACAATTCTGACCAGTGTCACTTTATTAGGTAACAACTCTGGAACACTTCAACGAATCGCGCTGATTCTGAGATTGTTTTTTGTGACATATTGTACTTCATGATAGTGGTAAAATTTGTTCGATATGACCTGAATTTATTTGTGAAAATATCGGAAACTTGACGAAAATTTGGAAAAGTTCGCAATTTTCAAACTTCTAACTTTTATGCCCTTGAATCAGAAAGTTAGTTCATAAAATAGTTCAGAAATAGTTCAGAAATAACATTTCCCACATGTCTACTTTACATCAGCACGATTTTTAAAGCATAACTTTTTTTTGTTAGGAAGTTACAAGGGTTAAAAGTTGATCATCGATTTCTCATTTTTCCAACAAAATTTACAAAACCATTTTTTTTAGGGACCACATCACATTTGAAATGACTTTGAGGGGTCTATATGTAAGGAAATATACCCAAAAGTGACACCATTCTAAAAACTGCACACCTCAAGGTGCTCAAAATCGTGTTACTTTAGACTAAATTTTTTTTACTTTCACAAGGGTAGCAGGAAAAAAATGGACCCCAAAATTTGTTGTGCGATTTCTCGTGAGCACGCCGATACTCCATATATGGGGAAAACCACTGTTTGGGAGCACAGTAGGGGTTGGAAGGGAAGGAGCGCATTTGTCTTTTTGAATGTAATATTTGCTGGAATAATTAGCAGACACCATTTCGCACTTGAAAAGCCCCTGATGTGCCTAAACAGTGGAAACCCCCCACAAGTGACATCATTCTGGAAACTAGACCCCTCAAGGATCTTATCTAAATGTGTGGTGAGCATTTTGAATCCCCAGGTGTTTCACAGAAGTTTATAATGTTGAGCCATGAAAATAAAAAAATCAACTTTTTCCCACAAAAATGTTCTTTAACCCCAATTTCTTTATTTTCACAAGGGCAACTATAGAAAATGTATCCCGAAATTCTCCTAAGTACACAGATACTCCATATGTAGGATAAAATTACTGTTTGGGCACAGAGCAGGGCTCAGAAAATAAGGATTGACAAGTGAACCCATTTTGCAAACTAGATGCCTTGAACCCACAAGTACGTCACAGAATTTTACTACGTTGATCTGTGAAAATGAAAAAAATATATTTTTCCCACAATAATGTTGTTTTATCCCCAAATTGTTTCATTTTCACAAGGATAGCAGGAGAAAATGGACCTCATAATTTGTTGTGCAATTTTTCTTGAGTACGTTGATACCCCACATGTGGTTGAAAACTACTTTTGAGGCACAGTGCAAAAATCAAAAGGGTAGAAGCGCCATATTGCAGTTAAGATTTTGCTGGACTGTTTTGAGAGTGCCATGTCACATTGGCAGAGCCCCTGAGGTGCCAGAACAGCAGAACCCCCATAAAACACCCCATTTTACAAACTACACCTCTCAAAGATTTCATCTAGGGGTGTAGTGATCATATTGACACCACAGTTGGGTCACAGAATTTTATACAGTTGGGCAGTGAGGAAAAAAATAATTACATTATTACCACCAAAATTTTTCTTTATCCCAAGATTTTACATTTTTACACTGGGAAATAGGTAAAAATAGCACCAATATTTGTCACACAATTTCTGCTGAATGTAGAAATACCCCATATGTGGCTGTACAGTACTGTTTAGCCACACGGCAAGACTCAGGAGGGGCAGAGTGCTATTTGCCTACTGGAGCGTCTGAAACAACGGATACTGGAAGCTTGTGCTAGCATTTCTTCTGCGGTGTTGCTATCAGTGTGTCAAGAGTGGGAAAAGAGGGTTGTATTGACAATCCAACACAATGGGCAGCACTTTGAACACATTTTATAAGTGGTCATAAACTTGTAAAAAAACTCATGAAAGAATAAAGTTACGTTAAAACCAAGCACACCATTGTTTTTCTTATGAAATTCTCAATAAGTTTGACGTGTCACATGACCATCTTCCCATTGAAAAAAATAAAGTTGGATCCAAAATTGCCGACTTCAAAATGGCCGCCATGTCACCACCTATCTGGAAAAGTTTTCCCCCTCCCATATACTAATGTGCCACAAACAGGAAGTTGATATCATCAACCATTCCCATTTAATTTAGGTGTATCCATATAAATGGCCCACCCTGTACTGATGTAGTGACGATTTTGACACCAGAGTTGTTTTTCAGAAACAAGCAGCAGCGGATGTTGCTGAGTGAAAATTGAAAACTGCCGTTGTAGTGTCCAGCATGTTGTAGTGCACAGCTCATGCTTCTGGAGACATACACTCGTAAATTAGGTGGGCTCTCATCGCAACAGAAATGCCAAACATGTGGACGTTAACTGCGGTTTAGGCACACAGGGGCTCAGAAGGGAGGGGGCATTTGGATTTGGGAGCACAGAATTTACTGAATTTCTTTTGAAGGGTGAGGAGCCATTTTGCTTTTCCAGAGCCTTTGTGCTATCAGTGACGTGAAAGCCCCCTATATTTCCAGTAACAGATGTCGAACCTGAGTGGGGGCTTTTTTATGGATTGAGTTTCAGCTTTTGTTTGGAACATTTTACATAACATTTGGGATCATAGTTTTCCGGAGCTCTACGCTGAGCACTTACATCAGAGTTTCCATCTAAATCTCCGAAGGACGTGATTCAGATGAATCCCCAGAGGGATCCATTCACTATAATAAGGCAGCAGAGTTACTCTGGACTCAGTCTTGCCTCTGTTCAGTGTTGTCCTTCTTTTTACAGAGGTGCATAAAACTGTGGCCAATGGCGCTTTTATGCATGCTTAAAAAGACGCTGTCTGACCTGGATCACAGGTCTGATGGCGTCCACAGTGCCTTCATCTGACTAATTATATGGAATCTTCCGCCGGGGATTCCGTCTGAATTACAAAGGGCTTGTTTTTTGCGGGACGAGTTGACGTTTTTATTGGTACCATTTTTGGGCACATGACATTTTTTTATTTTCTGATTTTTGGGAGGCAGAATGAACAAAAACCAGCCATTCAGGAGTTGATTTTTTATATCTTTCTGCTTGAGGTAAAATTGATAAGGTCGCTTTATGCTTCCAGTCAGTACGATTACAGCGGTACCACATTTATATAGTTTTTATATGTTTTGGTTCTTTTACACAATAAAAACTATTTTATAGAAAAAATATTTATTTTTGCATTGCTTTTTTCTGAGAGCTTTAAATTTTTTATTTTTCTGCTGATAGAGCTGTATTCTGGCTTGTTTTTTGTGGGACAAGATGATGTTTTCAGCGGTACCATTTTTATTTACATTTGTCTTTTTGATCGCGTTTTATTCCACTTTTTGTTCAGTGGTATGATGATAAAGCATAGTTTTTTGCCTTGTTTTTTATTTTATTTTTTTACGGTATTCACTAAAGGAGTTAACTAGTGGGACAGTTTTATAGGTCAGGTAATTGTTACTTTTTTTACTTTGTCCCACTTTGGGACTTTTACTTTTTGCTAGCTGACCACTTGTAAAACATAGGAATGCAGAAGTATTCATATGCTTTACAAACTGTTAGCTCTGCAATGACAGATAAACTTGCTACATTATGCTCTGAGCATGGTGTAGCAAGTTTGCTTGCTCTGGTGACCTGGATGTCATCATTATGACATCGGGTCACTATTACAACCCCAGTGATTATGTTGATCCAGGGGTAGAAGGGCTTCCTCCCTCTGCCTGCTCTCTAAATGCTGCGATCGATTTTGATTGCAGCATTTAGGGGGTCAAAGTGCTGGGAGTGGTGTAGAATGGATCCTGGCACTGAGTGCTGGGTGTCAGCTGTCACAATCAGCTGACACCTGGTGGCGATTGTGCTCACAGCTCCTGTGCACGCAAAATCGCCATGACATATCCATACATCCAAGGTCGGTAAGTACCAGGCAACCTCGAAATATGGATACGTCAAAGGTAGTGGAGGGGTTAAAAGATACCCCTCTGTGAGTATGAAAGGCATTATCAATTGTTTTGTCTGTTGAATGACACCGAACAAAAGCCTCATAATTCTTAAAAAATGCATGTTTTTTCTTTACTTCACTCCATCTCTAGATTCTTCAGATTTATCAAGCAATTCATCAATTGCACTTGGTCTGTTGCTAGCTGCAAACTAGGCATCGAAGAATGCAGCCATTATTGTAAAAGTCAGCTTTTTTACATATGGAGTGAAATATTCAAGATATACCCCCTCCCGCTCTTAGCTTCCAAAGTTCAGTTGCTATTCTAACATAATGAACAGCCACAAAGGTATATTGTTCTTGAAGTTGTTTAGACAGAATGTTTTTTACTCCATTTGGGGGCTAGGGAGGGCATGTTAGCCTTCTTGACATGCCTTTCACAGTTAATAAGTACAGTACAGTATTTCCAATGAAATAGGAATTTTGGAACATATTTTGTTAGAAGTTTCCCTTGTGCTAGTCCTTTGTTAATCCTCTTGGAAGTATTAGAATAAATTAACAGCAAAGCTGAAATGAAATGAAGATTTTAAACTATAGTTTATGGTTTATCGATGATCTTTTTTGTGCATTTAAATTATTCAATTTATTAGGCAGCTAATAAAAAAGAGCAAATAAACATACAGAACCTTAGTCCAATTGCCACATTAATGTTCTAAACAGGAACCCTGTGGACCACCTCCTACCTGCTGATTTTACTAAGCTGTTCTTTTGATTAGCCGGCCTGGTGCGATGTCATATGTGTATCACTATGCAGCGATGATATTGCACCAGGTGGCTAATTATAAGAGGAGTCAGGAGTGCCGTCAGAGGGAGGCGGTGGTTCGTAGAGCTAATATCAAGCGGCTGTGAACTTCTGACCGCCAGGGCCATGTTAATTGATTTGCTCATATGTAGCAGTTAACGTTCTGATTTCGATTCAGAAACAAATGCTAATTACTATTAAAGAGGTTGTCCACTACTTGAACAACCCCTTCTTGATCTAAATGTTTGGTCCCGATAAAATAAAAAAGCTTATACTCAGTTCCCTTGCTGGCACCATTCCAGCAGTGTCAGTACTTGCAGTCCCGAGGCTCTCATGTGGTTGATGTGACACAAGACCCCAATGCGCGATCAGCGCTGGTGTCACTGTGCCCACCTTCAGACATATCAAACATGGAGAGGAAGTCCAGGCTGTGGCTGCTTTCTCACTTCTTCTTCATGTGCAATTAGACAGGAGGCGGAACAGTGACGCCAGCGCTGATTGGGCACCAGGGTCACGGGTCACAACCACAAAACGGGAGCCCCAGGGAGAGCGAGCGCTGACACCTCTGGCACGGGAGATGAGTATAAGCTTTTTTATTTTATCTGGGTCAAGCGTGGGGTATGACAAGGAGTTGTCCAAGTTGTGAACAACTTCTTTAAGTAACAATGTTTCTTTATGTTATAGCTATTATATGAAGGAGAAATATCATATGTATGAGGAACATCTTACATTTACTATATGGATGAAAGTATTGAGACATTATATATTACTGCTGCAGGACATTTTATGATATCCAATTTTAAAGAGGACTTTTAATAACTTTTTACATTTTAAACTGGCTATGTCCAGAGTAAGGACCTGAGCTGATAAACATTTTTTTTTATTTTGTAAGAGACCTTTTCATTCCTGAGATATGAGCTTATAAAGTTTTTGTCTAAACTTTCCCTTCCGTCACATGGGTGGTAACAGATTCTTCTTAGGCTTCTTAGGCATATTGCGTTTTTTCAGCGTTTTTTTTTTCAGCAGCAAAACCTGATCTCTTGGCAGGAAAGAAGCTGCATCAAAAACGCAGGTTTTGGTGCATTTTTTGGTATGTTTTTCGTGCGTTTTTCAAGATCCCAAACTTCAGCTTTGCTTCCACCACAGAAGCATGAACACAGGTTACCAATGCAAGACATATGTGAAACCATATTAACCAGAATTTCAAATGTAACAGTGGGGGAGGTGAATTGTTCAGGAATAGTTTATCTAAGACACCAGCAGTGCATTGAGTTTGTATGAAACTATTTACTTTCACACTATGGTTTGCCATTCAATTACACAGGCATTGTTCAATTTCACACCTCCTTGGGCCACAGGTATTGTTCAATCTCACATGTAGCTCAGCCAATGTTTAACTGTACACATCACTAATTTAATTAAACTCTCCTAATGCAAACTACCATCTCAGTGACCAAGACAAGATGGTAAAATCACAAAAATAAATGTGTTTCAAATACTGTTGTACTTGCTTATTTTCACTAAAACACAGCAAAACCTGATAGCTATGTTCACACTATGTGTTTTTCAGCGTTTTTTAACTAACCATTACTTCCAATGGGTGAAAAACGCTGAAAAAATGCTGAAAAAACGCCGAAAGAAGTGACATGCTCTATTCTGCAAAAAAACATGCAAAGCACAAAATACTGATCAAACAAACACCAAGCTGTGTGCATGAGATTTCTGGAATCTCATAGACTTTGCTGGTACTGTTAAATGTAGCTGTAAATTTGCATAAAAAAACACTGAAAAAGAGCTCAATTTGTGAACATAGCCTAAGGTGGCATTTAATATTTCAAACTTTGACGATGACCAACCATAAACCAGGTGGTGTTATGTTCTGCTACCAAAGCTAAGGAAAGAGAGGAGATCTGTCCCTACTATAAGACTCAACTGAATCCCTACGATGTAACAGGGAACCTGATCCTGCGATCAGACCTGCTAAAGTCCTAATCTAGTCTGTACGGAGACCTATAGATTTGGGGAGGGAATCCCTACAAGTACTAAGGACTGGGAGGAATATGGGACACCTCCTAACAGAAATAGTAGCAGACAGACGAACAAACAAAATAGATAGAACATAGAGGTCCGTAGACCAAGCAAACTAACAGAGTTAGATACAGAGCACAGGCTAGCTAGAAAAAAGATATACAATGAAGTCCAGCAAAGCCAGAAGGGCGGAGCAGGATTAAATAGGCCAACAAGGTCATGTGACCAGCAAAGGAAAAAAAACCTAACAGCAAGGTTCTAACAGTACCCCCCCTTCTAAGAGGATCCTCCGGATCCCCTAGGACCAGGCTTATCAGGAAATCTCCTGTGAAACGCTCTGATAAGTCTGGACGCGGAAACATCATCTGACCTCACCCAAGAGTTATCCTCGGGTCCGAAACCTTTCCAGGCCACAAGATACTGCAAACTACCTCTATACCGTCTAGAGTCAAGGATGCGAGAAATTTCATATTCCCCGTCCTCCACCACCGGAGGAACAGAGGCAGAGGCGTCACCATCCGACACAACAGCTTTTTTTAACAGAGAGACATGAAAGACCGGATTAATTCTCCAGGAGGTAGGAACCTCCAACCTAACAGCAGATTGGTTGACAACCTGAAGCACCTTAAAGGGCCCTACAAACTTGGGACCCAATTTCTTAGAAGGAATCCTCAACCGCAGATTCCTAGAGGACAACCAAACCATGTCACCAACAGCGAACAAAACCTCCTGTCGTTTCCTATCAAAGTAGTCTTTAGATTTTCTGTTGGCCTCCTGAAGATTACCACGCACATCCGTCCAAACTCTTTCCAAATCACCGGAAAAATTCTCCTCCTCAGGCACGGCAGATCCCAACTTGGAGAACGACCCAAACGACGGATGTCTCCCAGAACAACAAAAAAAAGGCGAACAACCAGCAGAAGAAGATGTATGATTGTTCAGAGCAAATTCGGCAAGTGGCAGAAACTCAGACCACCCCTCTTGATTGTCTGCCACAAAACAACGCAAGAACTGCTCAACATCCTGGTTTTTCCTTTCTGTCTGGCCATTAGATTCAGGATGATATCCGGACGAAAACGACAAATGAATTCCCAACCTGTCACAAAAGGCACGCCAAAAACGAGCCACGAACTGAGGACCCCTATCAGAAACAATGTCAGTAGGAACGCCATGAAGTCTGACAATTTCCTTGACAAAGGCCTTAGCGAGAGTTTTAGCGCAGGGCAGTTTGACGAAGGGAACCAAGTGACACATTTTGCTAAAACGGTCCACGACCACCCAGATGACAGTAAAACCCTCAGAGGAGGGAAGGTCAGTTATAAAGTCCATAGCCAAATGTGTCCAAGGAGCACTGGGGACCTCCAAAGGACAAAGCAACCCCGCAGCAGGAGTATGTGAGGACTTAGATCTAGCACATATAGTACATTGGCGCACCCACTTAATGACTTCCTTCTGCCATCCAGGCCACCAAAAACTGCGACCCACCAGTCTCTTGGTCTCAGAGATTCCGGGATGACCTGCCAACCGAGATTCGTGACACTCAACAAACAAATCTCTCCTAAAGGTCCCAGGCACAAACAACCTCCCATGAGGAGTGTTAGATGGGGCATTCTCCTGAGCTTTAAGAATCTCATCTTCCAAAACGGAGTCTAAAGCAGCTATCACAACACCTTCTTGTAAAATGTTTTCCTCTTTCTCAGCACCGACTATGGGAGAAAAACTGCGAGACAAGGCATCCGCCTTAACATTCTTAGTACCAGGGATGTAAGTAACGGAGAAATTAAACCGCGAGAAAAACAGTGCCCACCTAGCCTGACGGGCATTCAGGCGCTTGGCAGCGTCAAGATATATCAGATTTTTATGATCCGTAAGAACCTGAACGGGAAATTCCGCACCTTCCAAGAAGTGGCGCCAGTGTTCAAATGCGAGTTTAATAGCCAATAATTCCCTATTACCAATATCGTAATTCAATTCAGTCTCCGAAAATTTTTTTGAAAAAAATGCACAGGGATGTAATGCATCCCCGTTATCCTGAGACAATACTGCGCCAACCCCCACAGAGGAAGCATCAACCTCAACCAAAAACGGCCTAGTAACATCAGGCTGCATAAGGATGGGAGCAGAGGTGAACCTCTCCTTGAGATACACAAAAGCTTCAATGGCCTCAGAAGACCACTGAACCGCATCAGCACCTTTCCTAGTGAGATCAGTCAGAGGTTTGACAATACTAGAAAAATTTTTTATGAATTTTCTATAGTAATTGGCGAAACCCAAAAACCTCTGTATCGATTTCAAACCAATAGGCCTAGGCCATTCCTGCACAGCCTGAACCTTAACCGGATCCATCTCAAAACCTTTGCTGGAGATAATGTAGCCCAAAAAACTAATTCTCTGTACAGCGAACTCACATTTCTCCAGCTTAGCAAAAAGCGAATTGTCCATTAATAACTGTAATACCTCACGTACGCTCCGCCAATGAGACTCCAGATCTGGCGAATAAATCAAAATGTCATCCAAATACACAACCACATTTTTACCGATCAAAGGTCTAAGGATGTCATTAATCAGATTCTGAAAAAATGCAGGAGCATTAGTAAGACCAAAAGGCATAACCAGATTCTCAAAATGACCCACAGGAGTGTTAAAAGCAGTCTTCCATTCGTCACCCTCCTTCATGCGCAACAGATTGTATGCCCCCTTAAGGTCAATTTTAGAGAACCACTTGGCCCCCAATAACTGGTTAAACAGATCAGGAATCAATGGCAGTGGGTAAGGATTGCGTACCGTAATTTTGTTAATCTCACGAAAATCCAGACAAGGACGTAAACCGCCGTCCTTTTTTTTTACAAAAAAAAATCCAACCGCCACAGGAGACTTAGAGGGCCTAATGTGACCGGCGGCCAAACTTGTCTGTATGTATTCCTCCAAAGCCTTCCTCTCAGGAATAGTAAGGTTAAATAAACGACTTTTAGGAAGAGTCGCTCCAGGGACAAATTCAATAGAACAATCATAGTCTCTATGGGGAGGCAAAACCTGCGATTCTTTCTCAGAAAAAACTCTCCAAAAATCCTGAATAGGAACAGGTAATTCTCCCCTATCCAAAGCTGCAATACGCCCGTTACAACACTTGTCATAACATTTATGGCTCCAGGATTTAATTTCACTGGTAGACCAATCCAGTACAGGATTGTGAAATTTTAACCAGGGCAATCCCAATATTACTGGAGAAGGCAAGTTATTCAACACTACCAAATCCAATTTCTCATGGTGAACACCATTAATAGTGAGAGGAAATTCACTGACCTTGAGAGTAATATTCTTCAAAGGGGAGCCATCCACAGAAACCACAGCAATGGGGGATGATAAAGATTCAGGTTTTAAATTGAGTTTTTCCACGAATCCCCCATCAATAACATTCAGTGTAGACCCGCAATCAACAAACACCCGAAATTCCATTAATTTTTCCTGAGCAATCGTGGAAGCAGCTAAAAATATACCCTTGGAATTTAAACAGGCAATACGGGCGTGACTGACCATTTTTTTTTCTTTCTTCATACGAAGCTCACAGCCTTTAATCAAATGACCAGATTTCCCGCAATAGAAACACAAGCCTTCTGAAAAACGACGGTGTTTTTCTTGAGAGCGAGGTGCCACCGATCCAATCTCCATCGGTTCACCACTGTTAGTACACACATTATCATAACCAGAAACTGACATAGCAGAGGATTTGCTCTCATTAACCCTTGCACGCAGTCTCCTATCCACCCGTATAGCTAATTGCATAGCCTGTTGCAAATCCTCAGGTGTAGGATAAGCAATTAGCAGGTCTTTAACCTTTTCACTGAGCCCAGCAAGAAATAGACTTTTCAGAGCAGAATCGTTCCACCCTGTTTGAGTGGACCAACGACGAAAATGTGTACAATATTTTTCCATATTACCTGATCCTTGTTTTAAACGTCTCAACTCAGTCTCAGCTGATGCGACACGGTCAGGATCATCATATAATAGTCCTAAAGCAGAAAAAAAACTATCCACTGATCTGAAGCATGTATCACTAGGTTGCAAAGAAAAGGCCCACTCCTGAGGCTCTTTGCGCAAAAGTGACATTATGAACCCTACGCGCTGGGATTCATCCCCAGAGGACTTGGGTCTCAAACGAAAATACAATAAGCAAGCATTTTTAAATGAAAAAAATTCTCGATGTTCACCAAAAAATAAATCCGGCAAACATACCTTAGGCTCCAAGAAATGTGCTCCAGGACAGTTACTCACGTGCTGACGGAGCTCGGCCACTTCCAGAGAGAGTCCCTGCAGGTGTTTAGCCAAATCCTGAACCGACACCATGATGGAACAAAAAAAAATCTTTCCTTAGAGAATTTACTGGCTGGACTTACTGTTATGTTCTGCTACCAAAGCTAAGGAAAGAGAGGAGATCTGTCCCTACTATAAGACTCAACTGAATCCCTACGATGTAACAGGGAACCTGATCCTGCGATCAGACCTGCTAAAGTCCTAATCTAGTCTGTACGGAGACCTATAGATTTGGGGAGGGAATCCCTACAAGTACTAAGGACTGGGAGGAATATGGGACACCTCCTAACAGAAATAGTAGCAGACAGACGAACAAACAAAATAGATAGAACATAGAGGTCCGTAGACCAAGCAAACTAACAGAGTTAGATACAGAGCACAGGCTAGCTAGAAAAAAGATATACAATGAAGTCCAGCAAAGCCAGAAGGGCGGAGCAGGATTAAATAGGCCAACAAGGTCATGTGACCAGCAAAGGAAAAAAAACCTAACAGCAAGGTTCTAACAGGTGGTCACCGAGGTGGAGCATAAAGAACAAACTGCCAAAGATTGTCACACCATGGATTCGCAGTCCATCTGTTTTTGGTGAGCAAGATCAGGATCATTTGGCTCCGCTCACCAAAAAGTCGGCTTCTTTGCATCCCAAACAAATCCCCATTATATGTGTTCGCCAAAGGTGAGCACATATTTAACATAAAAGCACTACAGTCAAAATCCTGCCCATCCACCTGAAACCCAGCCTACCTAGTGAATTCATTGGGTAGCTGTAGGTGGGTGTGGTTTCCGCTTGGCAATGTGCTTGGTGATGTAAAGCTTGCATGCAGATGATCAGCCATGGATACTGTCATAGATGGAATGGTAAAATGGGATCAAGATTCATAAAGCCATCTCTTAAGAAGGGACATG
This sequence comes from Phyllobates terribilis, assembly GCF_046119375.1. Lineage (NCBI taxonomy): Eukaryota > Metazoa > Chordata > Amphibia > Anura > Dendrobatidae > Phyllobates > Phyllobates terribilis. The sequence goes on along the minus strand of NW_027362771.1, from coordinate 378,677,252 downwards.
TTACTCTGGCTTAGTTATAACTTGGGAAAGGAACAAGAGCTAGCACTTCATCTGCTTCATGACCTTCTGTTGTGAACAGGTAATTGAAGTGCAGACAAGAAGTCTAGGGCTCAGTGTATACAAGAACATGAGAAGTATGACTTTTCTCACTTGGGGAAATAAGTTTTCATTCTTCAAAGCCACATTTGGCCAAAAGTATGAGACATTAGGGCACCGAAGTCCAGTTATGAATATTGTTTTCTTTTTGTGAGATGACATAGGTCCTCTAGCTATGGGAGACATATTTTCGGCGTTGTGATGGAGTGGCAAATGTAACGCATTTACTTACACCACTGGGTTGACTTTGCATCATCTCCAAATTAATATTTGACAGATTGATAACGATTAGTGATGAGCGAACGTGCTTGCCACTGCTCGATACTCGCCCGAGCATCACCGTGCTCAACGAGCTCGGTGCTCGGCGAGTATTTCCGGGTTGCTCGGGCGGGAACTCGGGTCCCCTCTCTGCATGTTTGGCGCTCTTTAGAGAGCCAATGAACTTGCAGGGATTGCCTGCCATGCACTTTAATGCCGTAGCCATGTTGGTTGTGGGCATTACAATGATTGGCTGGCCGCACAGCATCATCAGGAGTATATAAGACCGGGTGCCGCCATGCTCTTCACAGTCTACTCTGGAACCAGGCAGAGTTGGGAGAGCTGCTGCTGCATCAGGGAGAGATTTGCTTCTTCATAGTTAGTATAGGTATTCCACAACATATATATATATATCCAACTGAACTAACAGTCCTGCTGAGGACTAATCCAGCTGCATATATTCAGTGGTGATAGCAGGAGTTAGGCAGGTAGTGTATGTGGCATACTACAATGCATGATACAGCACAAGAGGGTCCATTGAACGTCCTGTTAGTATAGGTATTCCACAACATATATATATCCATCTGAACTAACAGTCCTTCTGAGGACTAATCCAGCTGCATATATTCAGTGGTGATAGGAATTATGCAGTCAGGCAGTGTATGTGGCAGACTGCAGTGCATATAGTGCAAGAGGGTCCATTGAACGTTCCTGCTGCTGCTGTTCTTACAGATATTCGTAGACATAGCCCCAGATATCAGGGGCCAGGGAATTTTTTTTATCTTAATCCTGGTTATTGGCTTCAAAAGCAATCCAGAGTACACAATTTTTATTCTCCGTTTGCTTGTTCTCACTGCAGAATAAAGCCAGATCTGTTCCATATTTCAGCGATAAAAATTTAGAAATTTAAACTGAACGTGGAAAATATTGGCCTCCTTTTCCATTCTGTTGCAGTGTGTCGGTCAAGCTATTCACACTAGGTGTCTGTGAAGGATAGTATTAGCAAATTACAGGCCTGCTATTTAAAACTGTGGTTCTCTGTCAGAAATAACACCTATAAGAGTGTTCCAAAATCAGCCATTTCTTCCATTTTCATTCCGTTGCAGTGTGTTGGTCAAGCTAGTCACACTAGGTATCTGTGAAGGATAGTATTAGCAAATTACAGACCTGCTATTTAAAACCGTGGTTCTCTGTCAGACATAACACCTATAAGAGTGTTCTAAAATCAGACATTTCTTCCATTTTCCTTCCGTTGCAGTGTGTCGGTCAAGCTATTCACACTAGGTGCCTGTGAAGGATAGTATTAGCAAATTACAGGCCTGCTATTTTAAACCGTGGTTCTCTGTCAGACATAACACTTATAAAAGTGTTCCAAAATCTGACATTTCTTCCATTTTCATTCCGTTGCAGTGTGTTGGTCAAGCTATTCACACTAGGTGCCTGTGAAGGATAGTATTAGCAAATTACAGGCCTGCTATTTTAAACCGTGGTTCTCTGTCAGACATAACACTTATAAAAGTGTTCCAAAATCTGACATTTCTTCCATTTTCATTCCGTTGCAGTGTGTTGGTCAAGCTATTCACACTATGTGTCTGTGAAGGATAATATTAGCAAATTACAGGCCTGCTATTTAAAATTGTAGTTCTCTGTCAGACGTATCACATATAACTGCGTTCAGAAATCAGACATTTCTTCCATTTTCAATTCCGTTGCAGTGTGTCGGTTAAGCTATTCGCACTAGGTGTCTGTGAAGGATAGTATTAGCAAATTACAGGCCTGCTATTTAAAACCATGGTTCTTTGTCAGACATAACACCTATAAGAGTGTTCCAAAATCAGCCATTTCTTCCATTTTCATTCCGTTGCAGTGTGTCAGTCAAGCTATTCACACTATATGTCTGTGAAGGATAGTATTAGCAAATTACTGGCCTGCTATTTAAAACCGTGTTTCTATGTCAGACATAACACCTAAAAGAGTGTTCCAAAATCTGACATTTCTTCCATATTCATTCCGTTGCAGTGTGTCGGTCAAGCTATTCACACTGGGCGTCTGTGAAGGATAGTATTAGCAAATTAAAGGTCTGTTATTTAAAATTGTGGTTCTCTGTCAGACGTATCACATATAACTGCGTTCGAAAATCAGCCATTTCTCGTGAACATGGAAAATATTGTCCTCCATTAAAAATGGGCAAGGTGCGTGGCAAGGGATGGGGAAGTGGATGTGATGGTGATGATGCATGCAGAGGCCGAGGCCGAGGACGTGGACGTGTGCAAGCTGAAATTGTGCCACAACAAATACCCACATCTTGTCGCTCGACCTTCCTGTCCCAATTAATAGGGGACCACAGAACACCACTATTGAACACAGAGCAGTGTCAAAAGGTTATTGGTTGGATTGCAGATAATGCTTCCAGTCACTTAGCCACCACCACCAACACCCTGTCTTCCACATGGTTAAGTCTCATTAGCCGTGAGTCTGGACCGCATATTCCTCATCCTAATCCTCCTTCCTCCCACCATGCCGAGTGCCCGGAGACAACTGATCCCACACTTGGACACTCAGAAGAGCTGTCCACTTTTCCATTTGTAGATTCGGGCTTCTCACCTGGCCAGCTTCAAGCGAGTCAAGAGGAGAACGCGTGTAGCCATGCCCAAATATTGGAGCAGCCACGGTCACACGAAGGGGATGGTGGGAAGGTGCAATTACTGTCACAAGAGGTGGATGATGATGATGATGAGACACAATTGCCAGAAAGTCAGGATCAGGACCAGGGTGCGGAAGTGGAAGATGAGGTGGTGGATGATATAGTAACTGACCCAACCTGGCAGGGGGACACATAGAGCGAGGACAGCAGTACACCGGGGGAGGGAGGCATAGCACCACATCAGGCAGGAAGAGGCAGTGTGGTTGTTAGAACTCTCCTGTTAGTTTTTTTCTATGTTGCTGGTCACATGACCTTTTTGCATATTTAATCCTGCTCTGCCCTTCTGGCCATGCTGGACTTCATTGTAATTTCTACTCTTAAGCTAGCCAGGTGCTTTGTAACCTTTCTCAGTCAGTTTAGTTAGGTCTTTTTGACCTTTATGTTCTATGTTGTGTGTTTGTCTTTTTACTGCTACAATTTCTGCTAGGAGGTGTCCATCTTTCTCCCAGTCCCTAGTTCTTGTAGGGATCCCTCCCTCACATCTATAGGTCTTCGTTCAGACTAGCTGAGGACTTTAGCGGGTCTGATCGCAGGATCAGGTTCTCCATTACTTCGTAGGGATCTAGCTTAGTTCTATTGTAGGGACAGATCTCCTGTCTTTCCTTAGTGCTTGTAGCCTATCATAACAGTAAGTCCAGCCCAAAAATATCTCTAAGGAAAGACCTCCAGTTTCCATTATGGTGTTGGTTCAGGATTTGGCTCAACGCCTGCAGGGACTCTCTCTGGAGGTGGCTGAGCTCCAACAGCACGTGAGTAGCTGTTCTGGAGCGCATTTTGTGGAGCCAAAGGTACGATTGCCTGATTTATTTTTTGGTGAACAACAAGATTTTTTTTCCTTTAAAAATGCTTGTTTATTGTATTTTCGTTTGAGACCCAGATCCTCTGGTGATGAATCACAGCGCATAGGGTTCATAATGTCACTTTTGCGCAAAGAACCTCAGGGATGGGCCTTTTCTCTCCAACCTAGTGATCCGTGCTTCAGATCAGTGGATAGTTTTTTTTCTGCTTTGGGGTTGTTGTATGATGATCCTGATCGTGTCTCATTAGCTGAGACGGAATTGAGACTTTTGAGACAGGGATCAGGTAATGTGGAAAATTATTGTACTCACTTCCGTCGGTGGTCTGCTCAGGTGGGGTGGAACGATTCAGCTCTGAAAAGTTTGTTTCTTGCTGGGCTAGGTGAAAGGGTTAAGGATCTGCTTATTGCTTATCCTACACCTGGAAACTTGCAGGAGGCAATGCAATTAGCTATACTGGTGGACAGGAGACTGCGTGCAAGGGTTAATGAGAGTAAATCCTTTGCCATGTCAGCTCCTAGTCTTGAGAGTGTCTGTACTGACATTGGAGAGCCGATGGAGATTGGGGCGATGTCACCCCGCTCTCAGGAAAAAGACCACAGGTTTTCTGAAGGTTTGTGCTTTTATTGCGGAAAATCTGACCATTTCATTAAGAACTGTGTACTTCGTATGAACAAAGAAAAAAAAAAAAAAAGGTCAGTTACGCCCGTAAAGCCTGTTTAAACACTAAGGGGGTATTTCTGCTACTACTGCAGCTTAGGAAGAATTAATTGAATTTCGGGTATTTGTGGATTGTGGTTCTACTCTGAATGCGATTGATGGGGGATTCTTGGTAAAACTTAAATTAAAACACAAACCTTTGTCATCCCCTATTGCCGTGGTTTCTGTCGATGGCTCTCCCTTGAAATGTGTTACTCACAAGGTTTATGAATTTCCCCTCACTATTAATGGTATTCACCAAGAAAATTTGGATTTGGTAGTATTAAATAATTTGCCTTCTCCAGTAATTTTGGGGTTACCCTGGTTAAAATTGCACAATCCTGTACTGGATTGGTCTACTAATGAAATTAAGTCCTGGAGCCCTAAGTGTTATGACAGGTGTTGTAACGGGCGCATTGCTGCTGTGGATAAAGGGCAATTACCTGTACCTATTCAGGATTTTTGGAGAGTTTTTTCTGAGGAGGAGTCGCAAATTTTGCCTCCCCATAGAGACTATGATTGTACCATTGAATTTGTCCCTGGAGCGACTCTTCCTAAAAGTCGTTTATTTAATCTTACTATTCCTGAGATAAAGGCTTTGGAGGAATACATACAGACGAGCTTGGCCACCGGTCATATCAGACCCTCTAAGTCACCTGTGGCTGTTGGATTTTTTTTTGTTAAAAAAAAGGACGGCGGTCTACGTCCTTGTCTGGACTTTCGCGAGATTAATAAAATTACTGTACGTAATCCCTACCAACTGCCATTCATTTCTGATTTGTTTAACCAGTTAGTGGGGGCCAAGTGGTTCTCTAAAATTGATCTCCGGGGGGCATACAATTTGTTGCGCATGAAGGAGGGTGATGAATGGAAGACTGCTTTTAACACTCCTGTGGGTCATTTTGAGAATCTGGTTATGCCTTTTGGTCTTACCAATGCACCAGAATTTTTTCAGAATCTTATTAATGACATCCTTAGACCTTTGATCGGCAAAAATGTGGTTGTGTATTTGGATGACATTTTGATTTATTCGCCTGATCTGGAGTCTGATTGGCGGAGCGTACGTGAGGTATTACAGTTATTAATTGAGAATTTGCTTTTTGCTAAGCTAGAGAAATGTGAGTTCGCTGTACAGAGAATTAGTTTTTTGGGCTACATTATCTCGAGTGAGGGCTTTGAGATGGACCTGGTGAAAGCTCAAGCTGTGCAGGAATGGCCTAGGCCTATTGGTTTGAAATCGATACAGAGGTTTTTGGGTTTCGCCAATTATTACAGAAAATTCATTAAAAAAATTTCTATTATTGTTAAACAACTGACCGATCTCACCAGGAAAGGTGCTAATACGGTTCAGTGGACTACTGAGGCCATTGAGGCGTTTGTGTTTCTAAAGGAGAGGTTCAGCTCTGCTCCCATCCTTATGCAGCCTGATGTGACAAAGCCGTTTTTGGTTGAGGTTGATGCTTCTTCTGTGGGGGTCGGTGCGGTGTTGTCTCAGGAAAACAAGGATGGAGTACATCCCTGTGCCTTTTTTTCAAAAAAATTTTCTGAGACTGAACTTAATTACGATATTGGTAATCGGTAATTGCTGGCTATTAAACTCGCATTTGAACACTGGCGTCATCTCTTGGAAGGTGCTGAATTTCCCATTCAGGTTTTCACTGATCATAAAAATCTGATCTATCTTGATGCTGCCAAGCGCTTGAATGCCCGTCAGGCTAGGTGGGCACTTTTTTTTTCGCGGTTTAATTTTTCCGTTACTTACATCCCGGGTACCAAGAATGTTAAAGCTGATGCTTTGTCTCGCAGCTTTTCTCCCATGGTCGGTGCTGAGGAGGAGGAGAGCATTTTACAAGAAGGTGTTGTGATTGCTGCATTGGACTCCGTTTTGGAAGATGAGATTCTTAAAGCACAGGAGAATGCCCCATCTAACACGCCCCATGGGAGGTTGTTTGTGCCTAGGACCTTTAGGAGAGATTTGTTTGTTGAGTGTCATGAGTCTCGGTTGGCAGGTCATCCAGGAATTTCTGAGACCAAGAGACTTGTGGGTCGCAGTTTTTGGTGGCCTGGATGGCAGAAGGAAGTCATTAAGTGGGTGCATCAATGTACTGTGTGTGCTAGATCTAAGTCTTCTCATACTCCTGCTGCGGGGTTGCTTTGGCCTCTGGAGGTTCCTAGTGCACCTTGGACACATCTGGCTATGGACTTTATTACTGACCTTCCCTCCTCTGAGGGTTTCACGGTCATCTGGGTGGTCGTGGACCGTTTTAGCAAGATGTGTCACTTGGTTCCGTTCATCAAACTTCCCTGCGCTAAGACACTCGCTAAGGCCTTTGTCAAGGAAATTGTCAGACTCCATGGTGTTCCTACTGACATTGTTTCTGATAGGGGACCTCAGTTCTTGACTTGTTTTTGGCGTGCCTTTTGTGACAGGTTGGGAGTTAATGTGTCGTTTTCATCTGGATATCATCCTGAGTCTAATGGTCAGACAGAAAGGAAGAATCAGGATGTTGAGCAGTTCTTGCGTTGTTTTGTGGCAGACAATCAAGAGGGGTGGTCTGAGTTTCTGCCGCTTGCTGAATTTGCTCTTACCAACCATACATCCTCTTCTGCTGGGTGTTCGCCTTTTTTGTTGTTGTTCTGGGAGACATCCGTCTTTTGGGTCATTCTCCAAATTGGTATCGGCTGTGCCTGAGGAGGAGAGTTTTTCCGGTGATTTGGAGAGAGTTTGGACGGATGCGCGTGGTAATCTTCAGGAGGCTAACAAAATATCTAAGAGGTACTTTGACAGGAAACGTCAAGAGGTTTTGTTTACGGTTGGTGACATGGTTTGGTTGTCCTCTAAGAATCTGCGGTTGAGGATTCCTTCTAAAAAATTGGGTCCCAAGTTTGTAGGGCCCTTTAAGGTGCTTCAGGTAGTTAACCAATCTGCTGTTAGGTTGGAGGTTCCTACCTCCTGGAAGATTAATCCGGTGTTTCATGATTCTCTATTGAAAAAAGCTGATGTATCTGATGGAGACACCACTGCCACTGTTCCTCCGGTGGTGGAGGACGGGGAATATGAAATTTCCCGCATCCTTAATTCTAGACGGTATAGGGGGAGTTTGCAGTATCTCGTCGCTTGGAAGGGTTTCGGTCCCGAGGATAACTCATGGGTGAGGGCGGATGATGTTTCGGCTTCCAGACTTGTCAGAGCGTTTCACAAGAGGTTTCCTGATAAGCCTGGTCCTAGGGGATCCGGAGGATCCTTTAAGAAGAGGGGGTACTGATAGAACTCTCCTGTTAGGTTTTTTCTATGTTGCTGGTCACATGACCTTTTTGCCTATTTAATCCTGCTCCGCCCTTCTGGCCATGCTGGACTTCATTGTAATTTCTACTCTTAAGCTAGCCAGGTGCTTTGTAACCTTTCTCAGTCAGTTTAGCTAGATCTTTTTGACCTTTATGTTCTATGTTGTGTGTTTGTCTTTTTACTGCTACAATTTCTGCTAGGAGGTGTCCATCTTTCTCCCAGTCCCTAGTTCTTGTAGGGATCCCTCCCTCACATCTATAGGTCTTCGTTCAGACTAGCTGAGGACTTTAGCGGGTCTGATCGCAGGATCAGGTTCCCCGTTACATCGTAGGGATCTAGCTTAGTTCTATTGTAGGGACAGATCTCCTGTCTTTCCTTAGTGCTTGTAGCCTATCATAACAGTGGTGGCTGCAGGCACAAGGCGGGAAAGCAATCATCGTAACGCCAACACGACGGAAGTTGCCAGTACAACTATTAGGTCTTCACGAGTCTGGTTATTTTTTAAAGACTTTGCAAATAACCCCAAAAAGGCCATTTGCACCACCTGCCAGGCCAGCATCAGCAGGGGTAGCAAAATTAGCAGCCTGACCACCACCAGCATGATCTGGCACAAGGCGGCAAAGCACCCGACTAAGTGGGCTGAACCCCAGGTTGCAGCAACAGTGTCTGTGGATGACACCACTGCTTGTTCCGCTGTTGTGTGTGCACGCCAATCCCCTGACCATGGCGCATGCAAAGATGCCTCCCGCCCTGCACCTGTCATTGCACACTCTCAACTAGCACCATCAGCAAGCACGTCCACATCCTTGTCCCAGCGCAGCATTCAGTTGTCTCTACCCTAGTCCTTGGAATGCAAGCGCAAATATGCAGCCAACGCCCCACAGGCCACACTACTAAATTCACACATTTCGCGAATGCTTGCGCTCAAAATGTTGCCTTTTAAGCTTGTGGAGACAGAAGCTTTCCGAAACCTGATGGCGGTGGCCGTCCCTCGGTACTCGGTCCCCAGCCACCACTATTTCTCCTGGTGTGCCGGGAGAAATAGTGCCCACATTACACGAGCACGTGTCCCACAACATTAGACATGCATTCAATATTGCAGTTACTGGGAAAGTCCACCTAACCATGATCACATGGACAAATGCTTGTGGGCAGGGACGGTACATCTCGCTGATGGCACACTGGCTTAATATAGAGGAAGCTGGGACCCAGTCGGAACTTGGGACGAAACACGTCTTCCCAACGCCTAGCATTGTGGGCCCTGGGTCAATCAGGGTTGCCACTCTACAGCTACTGCACCTCCTTCTCCTCTTCAGCCTCCATCTCCGAAATGACCACATCAGTCGCAAGCTGGAAGCACTGCAGCACTGCCTCGGCCAAGCGGCAACAGGCTGTGCTGAAGCTAATATGCTTAGGTGACAAACTTCACAACGCTGAAGAGTTGTGGACAGCTCTGAAAGAGCAGGCAGATCTGAGGCTGACACCGCTGAACCTACAGCCAGGCATGGTGGTGTATGACAATGGCTGGAACCTGGTGGCAGCTCTGAGGCGAAGCGAGCTCACACACATACCATGCCTGGCCCATGTGCTTAACCTCGTGGTTCAGCGGTTTCTCAAAAACTACCCAAAATCTGTTGGATCTGCTTGTCAAAGAATGCCGCCTGTGTGCCCATTTTAGAAAGTCAGCTGCAGCTTTTCTCCGCCCTTGCCGTGCTTCAGCAGCGTTTGCAGCTTTCAGCTCACCGACTCATCTGCGATGTCCCCACGCGTTGGAAATCTGCATTGCAGATGTTGGGAAGGATTTGTGAGCAGAACAGGGCAGTTGTTGAGTACCAGCATCAACAAGGCCATCGATATTCAGGTCATACTCCACACTTAAGACCTCAGTAGTGAACATGGATGTCAGACATATGTACCATCCTCCAAAACTTTGAGTATTCCACTAAGATGGTGAGCAGCGATGACGCCATAATTAGAGTCACCATCCCACTTCTCTGTCTTCTGAAATGCTCTCTGCCCACAATTAAAGAGGATGCATTGCAGGTGGAGCACGATGAGATGGAGCAAGGTACCATACAGGGTGATTCCACTCAGCCCAGCCTCATCTCATCCCAACATGGACTTTGTGACAATGAGTAAGAGGAGGAGGAGGAAGAACATCAGCTAGTTTCCTGTGCCATAGACGGTACTACCTGCACAACTGTCATACCGTCTGTTCAGCGTGGATGGCCTGAGGACAGGGAGGAGGAGGAAGAGGAGGAGGATGAGGAGGAGAGCATGGTCTGTCGTCCTCTTGGTGAGGACACGTAAGACTTGCCTCCTTGCAGCCTGACACACATGGCTGAGGTTATGTTACGCTGCCTTTCCCTTGACCCTCGCGTTGTCCAAATTTTTGATGACAGTCATTATTGGTTGGTGACACTTCTAGACCCACACTGCAAGGAGAACTTTCTGTCTCTTATTCCCTTGCAGGACAGGCCTAATAAAATGGTGCAGTACAAGAAGGCCCTTTTTCGGAATTATTAAAAAAATTCCCATCTGAAAACGCCGGTGGCAGAGGTCACAGTTCGTTGGGCAACCATGGAGTTCAGGCGAGAGAGACACAAATGCAATCGAGCAGAGGCAGAGGAACACTGTCAAAGTTCTGGGACAGTTTTCTCAGACACTACCATCGCACAAGCCCTGATGCGCGGGGTACTCTCTCAAGGAGGGAAAAGTTACAGAAGATGCTGAGGGAGCACTTTGTCGACCGTACCAACGTCCTCCGTGATTCCTCTGTTCCTTATTATTATTATTATTGTTATTGGGTATCCAAGCTGGATACGTGGAATGAACTGGCTCTCTATGCCTTGGAGGTCCTGGCCTTCCCTGCCGCTAGCATTTTGTCAGAGCGGGTTTTTAGTGCCGCCGGTGGAATTATAACTGATAAGCGCATCCACCTGTCAACTAAAAATGCTGACAGGGTGACTCTTATAAAAATGAAGAAGGGCTAGATTAGGCCAGATTTCTCAACACCATCGAATGATAGCAGTGTAGCATAAGCTCAAATACAGTGTGTTTTTTTTGGAAGGTCTAACTCTACTCCCATGCGCCTGTCTTCACACCCAGACATGGGTATACGCTTAATGATTTTGTCTATCTGCTCTTGTCCTCCTCCTTCTCTGCATCCTCTTTCTCCACCACCATATCACCACCACATGTTCCATATCAACATATCTACGTCTCTTGCAAGGGGCATTGGAGTTCCTCAAAATTTTTGGCAGCCGTTGCTTCACTGCTTAGGCAAACAGTATGGGAGACCGACTTCCTAATAATGGGAACATTGTTTTCAGGAGGCCTTCCAACCTCTACGTCTCTTGCAAGGGGCATTGGAGTTCCTCCAAATTATTGGCAGCCGTTGCTTTACTGCATAGGCAAACAGTATGGGAGACACACTTCCTAATAATGGGAACATTGTTTTCAGGGGGCCCTCCGACCTCTACGTCTCTTGCAAGGGGCATTGGAGTTCCTCCAAATTTTTGGCAGCTGTTGCTTTACTGCTTGGCAAACAGTATGGGAGACACACTTCCTAATAATGGAAGTATTTTTTGGAAGGAGGTTCTCCCACCTCTACGTCTCTTGCAAGGGGCATTGGAGTTCCTCCAAATTTTTGGCAGACATTGCTTCACTGCATAGGCAAACAGTATGGGAGACAAATGTCCTAATAATGGGAACATTGTTTTCAGGAGGCCCTCCGACCTCTACATCTCTTGCAAGGGGCATTGAAGTTCCTCCAAATTTTTGGCAGCCGTTGCTTTACTGCTTGGCAAACAGTATGGAAGACACTCTTCCTAATAATGGGAACATCTACAAAATAGTTAATAAATAACATTTCCCACGCATGTACTTTACATCAGCACAATTTTGGAACCAAAATTTTTTTTATTAGGGAGCTATAAGGGTTAAAAGTTGACCAGCGATTTCTCATTTTTCCAACAAAATATACAAAACCATTTTTTTAGGGACCACCTCACATTTGAAGTGACTTTGAGGGGTCTTTATGACAGAAAATACCCAAAAGTGACACCATTCTAAAAACTGCACCCCTCAAGGTGCTCAACACCACATTCAAGAAGTTTATTAACCCTTCAGGTGCTTCACAGAAATTTTTGGAATGGGGAAGAAAAAAATGAACGTTTAACTTTTTTCACAAAAATGTTACATTAGACCCAAATTTTTTTATTTTTGCAGGGGTAACAGGAAAAAATGGACCCCAAAATTTGTTGTGCAATTTCCCCTTAGCACACTGATACCCCATATGTGGGGAAAAAACACTGTTGGGGCGCACGGCAAGGCACAGAAGGGAAGGAGCGCCATTTGACTTTTTGAATGTAAAATTTGCTTGAATAATTAGTGGATGCCATGTTGCGTTTAGAGAGCCCCTGATGTGCCTAAACAGTGGAAACCCCCCATAAATGATACCATTTTGGAAACTAGACCCCTCAGGGAACTTATCTAGATTTGTGGTGAGCACCTTGAACCCCCAGGTGCTTTACAGAAGTTTATAACATGGAGCCATGAAAATAAAATGTTCACATTTTTCCCACAAAAATGTTTTTCAGCCCCCAATTTAGCATTTTCATAAGGGTAACAGGAGAAATTGCACAATGCAAATTATTGTGCAATCTCTCGTGAGTAAGCCGATACCCCATATGTGGGGGAATACTACTGCTTGGGTGCACGGCAGTGTTCGGAAGGGATGGAGCGCCATTTGACTTTTTGAATGTAAAATTTGCTTGAATAATTAGAGGACACCATGTTGCGTTTGGAAAGCCCCTGATGTGCCTAAACAGTGGAAACCCCATAAGTGACACCATTTTGGAAACTAGACCCCTCAGGGAACTTATGTAGATGTGCGGTCAACATCTTTAACCCCCGGGTGCTTCACAGAAGTTTATAACATGGAGCCGTGAAAATAAAAAAATCAAACTTTTTCCACAAAAATGAACTTTTGCCCCAAATTTTGTATTTTCACAAGGGTAAGAGGAGAAAATGGAACCTAAAAACTGTTGTGCAATTTCTCCTGAGTATGCCAATACCCCATATGTGGGGAAAATACACTGTTTTGGCGCATGTCAGGGTTCAGAAGGGAAGGGGCACTGTGTGACTTTTTGAATGCAAAATTGGCTGGAATCAAGAGCGGACACCATGTCACATTTCGGGAGTCCCTGATGTACCTAAATAGTGGAAACCCCCCCCAAATTGACTCCAATTTGGAAACTAGACCCCTCAAGGATTTTATCAAGGGGTATAGTCTACATTTTGAACCCAGAGGTACGACAGAATTTGATAATATTAGGTCATCATATTGAATAAGTTGTCATTAGTCTTGAGCTCAAGTGCTCGCTACTTGAGTTTGCATTGGGTACTCGGGTATGCACCATGTATCGTGGGTGCTAGAGTGAAATGTTTGAGTCTCCACCCCGCATCTTTCACGGTTGTTAGACACCCCAAAAAAAACATGCTGCGGTCACTCGTGCATGACAGGCGATCCCAGCAACTTTTTTTTGGCCGCGAAGCATATGGGGCAGAGACTCGAGCATGTCACTCGAACACCCACGATACTCAGTGCATACCCGAGCACCCGATGCAAACTCAAGTAGTGAGCACTTGTACTCAACACTGGTCGCCATATTTTGAAAAAATCCCAACCCTAATACAACCCCAACCCTAACCCTAGCCCAACCCTAACCCTAGCTCAACCCTAACCCTAGCCCAACTCTTACCCTAGCACAACCCTAATACAACCCTACACCAAGCCCAACCCTAACCCTAGCCCAGCCCTAGCCCTAGCCCAACCCTAACCCTAGCACATCCCTAACCTCAACCCTAATACAATCCTAACCCTAACCCTAGAGTTTAATTTTTACGCTGTTCCTCGTGTGGTATAAGACGACTTTATTCTTCGAGTCGGTGGGATTACAGCGATACCAGATTAATATCTGGTTTTTATGATTGACAGCTGTCACACACTAAAAGATGCTTTTTTTTTCAAAGACTAGTTTTTGCGTCGCCATATTTTGAGAGCTATAATTTTTCGATATTTCGGCCGACAGAGTCATGTGACGGCTTGTTTTTTGCGGGACAAGTTGACGTTTTCATTGGTACCATTTTCGGGCATGTGACATTTTTTAATCGCTTTCTATTCCAATGTTTGGTAGGCAGAATAAACAAAAACCAGCAATTTTGGAATTGTTTTTTTTTTATGCTACTCCGCATGTGGTAAAATTGATAAGACAGCATTATTCTTCGGTTCAGTTTGTTTACAGCGGTAGCACATTTATATAGTTTTTTTTATGTTTTGGCGCTTTTACACAATAAAAACTATTTTCTAGAAAAAAATATTTTTTTGTATCGGTTTATTCTGAGAGCTATAACTTTTTTATTTTTTGGATGATGGAGCTGTGTGGCAGCTTGTTTTTTGCGGGACAAGATGTCGTTTTCAGTGGTACCATTTTTATTTACATTCGTCTTTTTGATCGCGTCTTATTCCATTTTTTGTTTGGTGGTATGATGATAAAGCATTGTTTTTTGCTTGTTTTTTTGTTTATTTTTTTTACCGTGATCACTAAAGGGGTTGACGCAGCAATACCTAATATGTGTACTTTTATTGTTTTTTTTTTTTCATAATAAATAAATAATATGGGTACAATATATTTTTATTTTTCGGGGATTATTTTTTTCATTTTTTTAAATATTTTTACCATTCTTTTTTCTTTTTTTTTTTTACTTTCCTACCCTTTTTTTTACTTTTACACATTTTCCCACTAAGGGACTTTCACTTTTTGCAGCCTGATCGGCTGTATAGCATAGAGAGCAGCAGCTCCCTATGCCATGCAGCCTGTCAGCGCTGCACACAGGGAGACATTACTTTGGTCATGACCAAAGTAGCGTCCTGCCTCCTGGTGACCTGAATGTTGCCATGACGACCTCGGGTCGTCATGACAACATCCTGGAGCCGCTGGAGAGGAGGGGAGGTGAGTGCCTGCGCTTACCTCCCCCCTTGCCCCCGCAATGCTGCGATCGACTTCCCGCACTGCTCCCTGCACATAGCACCGGGTGTCAGCTGTGACAATCAGCTGACACCTGGCGGCGATCACCTCGCTTGTGTGCGGGCGCGATCACCGCACGTGTAATAGTACAGTACATACCTGGTCCATAAAGCCCAGGGCGCAGGTACGTACTATTACTGACGTGGTCGGAAAGGGGTTAAGAATAGTAAGGGCCACCTGATGGCCCTATAAAAATAGTCTTTGTGACTTTCAGAGTCCCTCCATCATAAATGAAATAGGATGTGTCTGATGATGTGTCACAAACCACATGGCCAGATAAGGTTGTAAAATGTTAAAATGACATTTCCCGATGAATGCATTTGTCTTGGTTGAAAGCAATGCAAAAGTGCAAAAAGGCATCAAAAGCGCTACGTGTGAACATAGCCCAAGGTGTAGAGGAGCATTTTTGTTTTTGTATATTTATTTTGCCTTATATACAAGTTATTACCCTGCAAAGGATGTTCCTTAACATATTTCCTAGGAAAATCCATTTTGGAGTCAGTAAAAGTGGCGTAATACCTCTGACAACGTTGTTGACAGCAGTGACTTGGGAGTCAGAAATGTTTACAGGGGTCTTCCCCATGCTGTTCCCATGTAATTTGAGCGCTGTTCCCATCGATTTGGGCTATTTTAGGCCCTCTGCAGACCGCCAGGGGGAGCCGCTGGAAAAATGCTCGAGTTTCCCATAGACTTACATTTCCCTCATTGATACGTCCGAGCACTTGAGCATTCCAATTTGCTTGACTTGAACAACGAGTACCCGAGCATTTTAGTGCTCGCTCATCACTAATAACGATATATATGACATGTTTCCTATTTATGGAAAGCTAAAATCATGATAGGAAATATGGCATTAATATCTCCTACCTGGGACCACCAGGTGGAAAGATATCCTGAAAATTGTGGATCCCATAATTTTTTGGGACTTAGCCGCATCCCATTGACCAGCCATAGTCTGGGGTCACCCAGAGGAAGCGTGTGGGTGAGACTTTTATCTGATAAATACGGATTTTGAATTATAATCATTGTCAGTCCTGGAAGACACAGCTTGCTATAGTTCTGTACCATTTTCTTAAAAGGAGAGCTTCCCTTCCTCTAAGATCTGCATAATTTCTGTGACATAGATTTAGTATTTTTCTTCTGCTATCCCTATTTATTTTATTTAATTACAGTTGTGCTCAAAAGTTTACATACCCCGGCAGAATTTTTCCTTTCTTGTCCATGTTTCAGAGAATATGAATGATAACTTTTTCTACACTCATGGTTATTGTTTGGGTGAAGCCATTTATTGTCAAACTACTGTGTTTTCTATTTTTAAATCTTAATGACAACCAAAAACATCCAAATGACCCTGATCAAAAGTTCACTTACCCTGGTGATTTTGGCCTGATGACATGCACAGAATTTGACACAAATGGGTTTGAGTGGCTACTAAAGGTAACATCCTAACCTGCGACCTGTTGTAATCAGTGTGTGTGCATAAAAGCTGAGTGAGTTTCTGGGATCCAGACAGACTCTTGCATCTTTCATACAGCTACTGATGTTTCTGTATTGTGAGTCATGGGGACAGCAAAGGAATTGTCAACGGATCTAAGGGAAAAGGTAGTTGAACTGTATAACACAGGAAAGGGATACAAAAAAATATCAAAGGAATTGATAATGCCAGTCAGCAGCATTCAAACTGTGATTATCAAATGGAAAATCAGGGGCTCTGTAAAAACCAAACAAAGTCAGATAGACCAACAAAAATTTCGGCCACAACTGTCAGGAAAATTGTTCGAGATGCAAAGAAAAACCCACAAATAACATCAGCTGAAATTCAGGACTCTCTGAAAACTAGCGGTGTGGCTGTTTCAAGATGCACAATAAGGAAGCACTTGAAGAAAAATGGGCTGCATGGTCGAGTCGCGAGAAGAAAGCCATTACTGCGCAAATGCCACAAAGTATCTTGCCTACAATACGCCAAACAGCACAGTGACAAGCCTCAAAATTTCTGGAACAAGGTAATTTGGAGTGATGAGACCAAGATTGAACTTTTTGGCCACAACCATACATGTTACATTTGGAGAGAGGCCAACAAGGCCTATGATGAAAGGAACACCATTCCTACAGTAAATCACGGAGGTGAATCGCTGATGTTTTGGCGATGTGTGAGCTACAAAGGCACAGGAAACTTGGTAAAAGTTGAAGGAAAGATGAATGCAGCATGTTATCAGCAAATACTGGAGGCAAATTTGCACTCATCAGCCCGGAAACTGCGCATGGGCACAAGGCCAAGTCGACCTGACGTTGGCTACAGCAGAACAAAGTGAAGGTTCTGGAGTGGCCATTTCAGTCTCATGACCTCAATATCATTGAGTCACTCTGGGGAGATCTCAAGCGCGCAGTTCATGCAAGACAGCCCAGGAATTTACAAGAACTGGAGGCTTTTTGAAGCAGAAGAATGGGCAGCTTTACCATCTGAAAAAATAAAGAACCTCATCCACAACTACCACAAAAGACTTCAAAATGTCATTGATGTTAGAGGGGGCAATACACGGTATTAAGAACTAGGGTATGTGAACTTTTGCTTAGGGTCATTTGAATGTTTTTGGTTGTCATTAAGATTTTAAAAGAGAAAATAGCAGTTTGACAATAAATGGCTTCACCCAACCAATAACCATGAGTGGAGAAAACGTTTTTTTGCTACCATTTATATTTTCTGAAACAAGGCCAAGAAAGGAAAAATTCTGCCGGGCTATGTAAACTTTTGAGCACAACTGTATTTATATACTGTATTGTTTTGTCCCCTTTTGTAACATAATTTGTACCTTTTTTAAAACACTACTTTTTGGATTAAATAAATAAAATGTTCCTCTTATTTCATGAACCACACCCCTAAAGCCATACACTACCTGTTGCAGCTGTCCAATTGGCCTATAAAAATAATTGGTGGTGGCACCTAGTTTATTTGGGTTATTGTGGAGCATGGCAGTGACTATACTGAAGTATGTGTATAGAAGCACCCTTTTGAGCTAGTACAGCCATGAGTCTTCTTGGGAATGATGCAAAACGTTTTTCACACCTGGATTTGGGGATCCTCTGCCATTCTTCCTTGCAGATCCTCTACTGTTCTGTCAGGTAGAATGGTGAACATTGGTGGACAGCCATTTTCAGGTCTCTCCAGAGATGCTCAATTGGGTTTAGGTCAGGGCTCTGGCTGGGCCAGTCAAGAATGGTCACAGAGTTGTTCTGAAGCTACTCCTTTGTTATTTTAGCTGTGTGCTTAGGGTCATTGTCTTGTTGGAAGGTGAACCTTCAGCCAAGTCTGAGGTCCAGAGCACTCTGGAAGAGGTTTTCATCCAGGATATCTCTGTACTTGGTCGCATTCATGTTTCCTTCAATTGCAGCAGTCGTCCTGTCCCTGCAGCTGAAAAACACCCCAATAGCATGATGCTACCAGCACCATGTTTCACTGTTGAGATTGTATTGGGCAGGTGATGAGCAGTGCCTGGTTTTCTCCACACATACCGCTTAGAATTATCACCAAAAAGTTCTATCTTCATCTCATCAGATCAGAGAATCTTATTTCTCATAGTCTGGGAGTCCTTCATGTGTTTTTGAGCAAACTCTATGCGGGCTTTCATATGTCTTGCACTGAGGAGAGGCTTCCGTAGGGCCACTCTGCCATAAAGGCCTGACTGGTGGAGGGCTGCAGTGATAGTTGACTTTGTGGAACTTTCTCCCATCTCTCTACTGCATCTCTGGAGCTCAGCCAGAGTGATCTTGGGGTTCTTCTTTACCTCTCTCACCAAGGCCCTTCTCCCACGATTGCTTAGTTTGGCTGGATGGCCAAGTCTAGGAAGACTTCTGGTGGTCCCAAACTTCTTCCATTTAAGGATTATAGAGGCCACTGTGCTCTTAGGAACTTTGAGTAATGCAGAAATTCTTTTGTAACATTGGCCAGATCTGTGCCTTGCCACAATTCTGTCTGTGAGCTCCTTGGGTAGTTCCTTGGAGCTCATGATTCTCATTTGGTCTGACATGCACTGTGAGCTGTGAGGTCTTATATAGACAGGTGTGTGCCTTTCCACATCAAGTCCTATCAGTTTAATCAATCACAGCTAGACTCCAATGAAGGAGTAGAACCATCTCAAGGAGGGGTCTGAATACTTTTCGTACCCACTGTGTATATATATATATATATATATATATATATATATTCCATGCGTTTGAATCGGAGGTGTATATAATATACGTTCACTGTGAGCTGCCCAATATCTGGCTTAGTAGTGAAAGCAGCTGTGGCCTCATGCATCAATTTTCAGTCAATTGCCTAATTGTCCTGATGATTAGAGGCAATGGATTGCTGGTTTGCGACAACTCAGTAACAGTGGGGAGGATATCTCCGGGATCCCCCAGCTGGTTCCCTGACAATTGGTGGCAGAGGTGGGATATCTGTATGACCTCCTGGCTGTTGTCTTAACAGAAACCCATGCTATGAAGCTCCCAGTGCACAGTGTTTGTGTTTAGTTTAAAGGGGTTGTCCACTACTTTAACATTGATGCCCTATCCATAGGATAGGGCATCAATGTATGATCGGCCGGGGTCCCGCACCCGGTACCCCCGCCGATCAGCTGTTATTGGTGCCGGCGGCGGTGCCGCCGAAAATGCTCACCTGCGGGGCTCCACCGTCAAGTGGTGGCCGCCGCGGTGTACTGCACATCAGCCTCCTATTCAATTGATACGGATAGGGTATCAATGTAAAAGTAGTGGACAACTTTTTTAATGGCATAGAATGTTTTGGACTAATGAATCGACAGAGCACTGGCAACTTTTATGCACTAAATGCCTCAGCACTTGTGACCTGCTCTGTAACTACACGAGTTGCTGTGGTTTCTAAACACTTCTGCTTTTCAATATTACGACTCACAGTTGAATGTGGAATATAAGAGGGCAAAAATTTAATGAGCTGATTTGTTACAACAGTGGCATCCTATTATAGTACCACGCTCAAAGACAGTGAGCCCATTCTTTTACAAAGGTTAGAAAAGGCAGCAGAGCGCATGGATAATGGCTGGATTTATTATACTTTTGACAAAGGGACTGAATGAAAAAATTGCATTTCCATAAAGCATGTTTTTTCTCACTTGATTCCAAAACATTTTACACTTATTCTGTCATCAAAAACAACATAAAGAAAAAATCCACATTTTTGTCACTTTCCAAGTTTTTGAGCTACCTAAAGGGGTACTTCAGGGAGATAAAAAAATGTTGTTCTGTCCCTGCCTTCATAAAATATAAAGATGAGATGCAAGTGCACTTTAATTATCTTTAGAACACTTATAATTCCATGTGACAAAAGCTGCTTTTCACTGCTCCCCCCTACCACCTGGTACAATACGTCACACAGTGGTGTTCAGCTCCACCTGTGAGTAACATCCAATCTGAGAAGAGGGGGCATGGCCACACCCCCATTCTATGTTTCCTTGTCTGCAATCCAAGGTGAGGGAGAGTGGTCTCCCTCTCCCACTTCTAGTAGTAGCCAGCCCCCTGATAATGTCTCCTTCACTGCAATGCTAACAGCACGGAGCAGGCCACGACCCCGTCAGACCCCCTCACCTCAGACTGCAGACAGGGAGACATTATCAGGGGGCTGGTGTGACAAGAGCTGCTCTTCAATACTCACTCCTCTGTCTGGGACATTGCAGCAGTGTACAGCTCCATGCTATTACTATCCACCAGTCTTCTGATAGTAGCCTCTTTTCTGCAGAGGATAAGGGGTGTGGTCATGCCCCCTCTTCTCAGGCTGGTTGTTACTCACAGGGTGAAGCTGAACACTGGTGTGTGATGTAATGTCCCAGACAGGAGGGGTGAGCAGTGAGGAGCAGCTCTTGTTACATGGAATTATAAGTGTTCTAAAAATTAAAGTGTACTGGGCATCTCTTCTTTAAAGTGTACGAGGGCAGAGCAGGAACAATTTTTTTATCTCCCCCCAGTACCCCTTTAATTTAAGATGAGTGTCATCTTTACAGTTCTAGGTAAATATTGTATGTTATTCATGCACAGCAGCATATAAAAGTTTGGGCACCCCTGGTCAAAATTACTGTTATTGTGTACAGCTAAGCAAGTTGAAGATGAAATGATCTCTAAAAAGCCTAAAGTTAAAGATGACACATTTCCTTTGTATTGTAGACAAATAAAACATATTGTCATTTTTTACATTTTAAAAATTGCAAAAAGGAAAATGGGCCAATGCAAAATTCTGAACTTTCCGCCTAATAGGTACAGGTGCATTTCACTAAATTAGAATATCATCAAAAAGTTAATTAATTTCAGATCTTCAATACAAAAAGTGAAACTCATATATTATATAGAGTCATTACAAGCAGAGTGATCAAAAATTAACTTTTTGATGATATTCTAATTTAGTGAGATGCACCTGTAGTATCTTAAAGTGTCCAATGCCCACTTTATGGCCAAACATTCCTTCTCCACAATAGATTTGTTTTTCTCACAGTAAGACAGTTTCTGACTCAGGTACATTACCGGGTGTTCTTGCAGGGTTTTTTACAACTCTCTCATCTCCTTCAGCATGATTGGAGTCCCTTATTCCAGTTGGATCTCCTTAAGCAACCCCGTTCTGGAAAAGATATTGACCAACTCCCGAGCTATACACTTAGTGGAGGAGTTTTGTAATGGTACGGCCTCCGAATACTGTGTAGCATAGTCCAGAACCACGAGGGTCTACTTACCCTCTGACTGACTTGACAAGGGGTCCCACTAGATCCATGGCTATGTGATCAAAGGGGACCTCAATGATGGGCAACGGCACTAAGGGACTAAGGAAATGAGCCACTGGGGAGGTCAGCTGGCAGGTGGAACAGGGCCTTCAATAGTTCATGACTTATTGGTGACAACCGGGCCAATAAAACCTCTAGTGGATCCGTTCCTAGATTTTGTCTAACCCCAGATGACCATCTAACACATGAGTATGGGCCAGGTCTAACACCTTACATCTGTATGGCCCTGGCACCAGTAACTGCTTGATTACATCACCTCTTTGTTGGTGACCCGATATAGTAACTCCCCATTTACGGCAAATATGGATATCGGGTATTGGCTCCCAGCTCTTGAGCAACACCATTAAGTACAGTCACATTATCAGAAGCTCCTTTAAGAGTTGGGTCCCTTAGTTGGGCATTACCAAAGTTTCTCCCGGACACTATCAGCTCAGGAATATTGGCTTCAGTGATCGCTGCCTCATCCTCAGTGCCAACTAGCACACAAAAGAGAAACCCGTCAGACTCGGGTAGCGTTGAGCTTTCTTTGAGGGTGACCTGGCTGTCATCTGAGTAACCAGGCGATCCCACATCCCCCACAAGTCCCAAAAAAAAGGCAAAGTCCCAACCTATTAAAACAGGGTGTATTAGGTGCCTGACTATTCCAACCTCATGGGACTCAATGCCACAGTTTGTGTCAGTGAGCAATTGGGCCACAGTGTATGCTTTAGTGTCTCCATGGATACAGCAGATGCCTACCATCTTCCCAGGAATCAGCCGGAGAGGAAGATGACCCTCACTAGGGTTACTAAGCTTCCCAAGTCCAACAGACTAGTCATTGGCACTCCATTCACTCATACGGGACATGCCTGCAGCCCCCGCCAGATTGAGAGTGAACACTGCAAGCAAGGTATGCAAAATATGAGCAGCACCGTCCTATGCTGCAGTCCATCGACGTACTGATTGTGAAACAACTGGAGGCTATGTGACCTGAAGCATGACACCTCCAACAGGTAATGCTATTAGATGGGTCCATTGTCAACAACTCAGATGCTTCCTGGGCCCTTGGACGCCCCCCTGGATGTGGCTCTAGTTCCCTTTTTTGGGTGTGCGCCTCAATTTGGGAAACCCAGTATGGAGATGTTAAGACCCTTTGCTTCCCCAAGGTACTCTCACCTGCATGGCACTTTGTACACCAGGTCCACCAGGTCATCGGTATTCCGGGGATCTCCCTGGGCAACCCATGACTGCACCATCCTCGGAAGGGAGTGAATGAACCTCTCCATGATGACCCACTCCACCATATGCATTGGGGAAGAGGATTCCAGTTACAATGACTTTTGAACCAGGTGCTCTGTATGGAAGACGTCAATTCTCAGGGATTTATTCAAACACGTGGTTTTTATTCAACGTGTTTCAAAGAGTCAAGCACTTCTTCAGGAAATGACCACATACAACCATGAGGCATACAAGCTTGCAGCGTCGCGGGAGGTATCCACAAATTATTCCTATCATCATGCTTCTCAGTTTTGCAACCCGTGGATCCTCAGCAGTTGTACAATGATTTAAAAACGGCTTTAATTCATAAATCAGGTTAATACAATGAGTTAAATAACTCCAATTGTATGTCAGATAAGACCCTATTTGCGCGACTTTCTCCCAAGTGGTTTATTTTGAACCAGGTGTAATAGGTCGACCATTTGGGACTGGGGAGATTTGTCACCGTGATTGGTCCAGTGGTGCACCTATTGCGCCCTGAAAGTTAGAGTTACTCCCAAGCACGCCAAGATCTCCATTTTCAACTTGGAGTACTCTTTTGTGCCCTGCAAGACCAGGTCATAGCAGGCCTTCTGTGGTTCCCCTGTTAGATATGGAGCCAGAACCTACGCCCACTGCCCAGGAGGCAGTTTCTCACATTCCAAAGACTCTTTAGAACACCATCAAGAATACCTCGACATCATCACCCAGGGTCATCTTTTGCAAGGCTCTCTTTACCGTCTTCCTCACGTGTGAGTCATAACCTTGACTTGGGGGTGGTGCAGTTTTCCTGCCTCAGAAAGCCTCTAATAGGAGTTACACCTGTCATTGCTGCTGTTGTATCTATTGTATCAGGAGCATGTTGATCTCTTGTTGGACCTGCTGCTGCTGGATGTTAGCCTCAACCAGCTGCTTGATTAGCTCCTCTATGGCTTCACACCGCACTTGCACTGTTACAGCTGCCTTGACCTAGGACGTACAGATTCCAGATGGCAATCACCTGTGTCCCCTAGGATTTCTGCCCGCATTCGCAGCACCAATTATAAGGGATCGGCTCTGTGCTAGACACTAGTACAAACACAAGGATTCAGTTTGTTGGTTGAAAACAAACATACGGCTTATTAAATGTTTATAAACCATTTAGCTTAACAAAACAAAACAGCCTGTACCAAAGATACAACCAAAATGGAAAAAAAACAGTCAATTTTTTAGCATGGGCTCATCCATTTAAAAGTCAGACCTTCACTCAATCTCTAGAGGATACTGAGCCACACAAATAAGGTCTTTTCACCTAGCATACACTGCTTTTCTGGGCTTACATCTCCATATCTCCCCTTGAGGACTTGTCCAGTGGCCATCTTACAGTACCTTGATGCAGTAGAAATAGGCTAATATGTGCCTTAATAAAGCAGAGTTGAATATGTTGATAGTACCTTGAAACATTAGAGACAAGTCAGCAGACAGATACCTTGATGTAGCAGAGTTTAGTGTCCGTATAGCATATTGAGTTGACAATTAGACATCTAGTTGTAGCCGAGCTGGATATACGGATATGTAGCACCCTGAGGACTCGGCTGCTACAGGGGTATTGCACCTCACTCCAGAGGTGTGGTATTCCACTCCCGGGTAAGGATGGAGTGTGGGACTGAGCTCAGTAGGCTGCATGCACTACATGCATCCCATTTCCGGGGGACAGAACTATGGTACTCCCACCAAGTATATGTGCAGGTACAACAGCGTCTGTCCCTGGCTGGAGTGGGAGGGGGGTGGAACATCCCAGTAGTGTAGGGGCAGATAGGGGGAGTACTCTGGGTAAAGCTAGGAGCTCATTGGGTGCTAGTCACCTGGGCTCACACATAGAGGGAGTATATAAGGTGGGCACCATTTTAGAAGAGGGTCGAGGTCAGTCTGAGGAGGAGCAGAGCAGAGGAGCTCAGCCAGGAGGGCTGACAGGGAGCTGTGGCTCCAGCTGGGCCCAGCTCCAGAGCCAAGCCTGCAGAGGAGAGAGGAGAAAGAAAGGCCCAGAGTGGAAGACCAGAGGGAACCCTAAGAACCCAGAATCAGACCAAAAAGGGTGAAGGGTTGGCGGACACGGGTACCGGAACCAGAACTGGTGGAGGCCACTTATCCTCAGCCAGGAACCGGAGGTCGTGGTCAAGATTTGCCACGACCCTCACCAAATCCACCAGAAAGGCACACCAAGCATAGGGTCAGGGAACCCAGAGGAGGTTTGACCACTAAGAGACCCGAGGGAGCCGGCCAAAGGTGGATCCCTGGTGGGAATGGCCAGAGACAGAGAGGGAGAAGGGAGCTCAGGACCACGCTCCAGAACTGCCTGGGGGTTAGCCGAGTCCAGGACCTGGTGGACGCAGCACGGCTCGGGTGGTCACTCAAGGCCAGAGTGACTGAGAGAACACTTGTGAGTAAAACCCCTGAAACTGCATCTCCTGACTCTGACTCTTCTTACTGCACCGTCACAACCCCCCTCATCTTCACCTGCTGCCCTGAGGCCATACCCCTCCCGTTGGGGGTTATACCACCACGCTGCACATCCTTATACACCTGGCCTCAGTGGACTGTTCTGCAGCGGCGGCTTCAAAGCCGCACTCAACGGGTGGCGTAGTCGATCAAGTTAACATCTACTACCATAGACTGCCACTTAGTTTGACACCCTGGGCACGGACCGGGTCACCGCCACAAGGACTACTACCCCTACCCAGATCCGGCTCCGGGTATCCCCTGAACATGGCCCAGGGGGTGCGTCAGATATTACTCCCAAACAGCTGAGCTGGTTATGAAATTAGGCACCTTGTTGTAGCCAAATTAGATGTGCAGATAGCAATCAAAAACCGCAATGCTGAGCAAGTAATCAAACACCGTATTGTAGTAGAACTTGATGTGCTGATGGCACTTAGAAACAGTAGCCCTTAGTAGACAATCAGGCACCTGGTTGATGCAAAGCTGAATGAGTGGATAGCACTCAGTAACAGCAGAGTTGTGTAGGCAATCAGGCACCTTTAAATAGGAGAGCTGGATGTGCAGATAGCAGTAAGGAGCAGCTATGTAGACTATCAGGAACCTGGCTGTAGTAGAGCCAAGTGGCTAGTGTGACTAGACTCTTGGAAATAACATGACAGTAATGTGCACTTGCTATCTGAATACATCTGAATGCATGTCACCTAAGCTTTCCTTGGATGATGACATCAGAGGTGCACATTGGGTTACCATTCTGACCCAATGACAATAGAACAGAGAAAGCCAGCCACTGAGGAAGGAGAAGTCAAAGCCTGGCACTGGAGCAGTGACAGGTGAGTAACACTTTACTTTATTTAAAGAGGAAAGCTAAATAATAGATGCCTTTTCAATGAACAGGGAATCTGTATATTCTATAGAAAAAGGTGTACAATTTGGTTAATCAGCACCATCATTTTAAATTGGTAAAAACATTTCAGTGAGTATGTCCCTTTACTTAAACTTAGCTTATGATCATTCTCTGCATGTTAATTATACATTATGGGAATGTAATTAGTTTAATAACAAGAAATGGACTTTATGCAGAAGATATCTAATTAAGCATACAAGCAATCCTTAATAGCTTAAAAGGAACATGCAAGATTTCTTTTATATGATAAAAAGAATGCATAGATTTAATTCTTGGACTGTAGTAATGATTCCATTATAGAAATTGAATTCAGTCCATAATTCTGTATAATTAAATGCTTTGATCTGTACAAATATTGGAATAAATTAGACTCATCAGCATTTTTTAAAAGAAGGTCCTAACATGTAAGCTATTAGAATAAAACAAGTTTATCTCAAAATATGATTTTAAAAATAAGTTTTGTGTTTGTTCCAATTTTATTATACTTGTTTTAAAGACTCACTTATTTGCAAAGTAATATATATATATATATATATATATATATATATATATATATATATATATATATATACACACAGGGGGGGCTATTTATATGGATACACCTAAATAAAATCGGAATGGTTGGTGACATCAACTTCCTGTTTGTGGCACATTAGTACAGTTATATGAAAAAGTTTGGACACCCCTATTAATCTTAAGCTTAATGTTTTATAAAAATTGGTGTTTTTGCAACAGCTATTTCAGTTTGATATATGTGATAACTGTTGGACACAGTAATGTTTCTGCCTTGAAATGAGGTTTATTGTACTAACAGAAAATGTGCAATCTGCATTCAAACAAAATTTGACAGGTGCATAAGTATGGGCACCCTTATCATTTTCTTGTTTTAAATATTCCTACCTACTTTTTACTGACTTACTAAAGCACTTTTTTTGGTTTTGTAACCTCATTGAGCTTTGAACTCCTTCAAGATTGTTGGAAGACCATTTCCAGTGTCTACCTCTTGAAGCTCATCAAGAGAATGGCAAGAGTGTGCAAAGCAGTCATCAAAGCAAAAGGTGGCTACTTTGAAGAACCTAGAATATAAGACATATTTTCAGTTGTTTCACACTTTTTTGTTAAGTATATAATTCCACATGTGTTAATTCATAGTTTTGATGCCTTCAGTGTGAATGTACAATTTTCATAGTCATGAAAATACAGAAAAATCTTTAAATGAGAAGGTGTGTCCAAACTTTTGGTCTGTACTGTATATCTATTGGAACAGTTATACACTTATAGGTGTTGCTTTAAAAGTAATAAAATAATGTATACTTACCCACTTGCTCCAGTACAGGCCACTCTGTTGGTCTCTGGGGGGGACTGGAATGTAAAGTCAATGGATGTCGTGTTCTAGTCACCAGACTGCTGCAGCCAATCACCAGTTATAGCAAGGAGAGTCCTGCATAGAAGCATTGCAATCCATAATTGTAATAAAAAAAGAAAATAATCTATATTTCTGGGCTGATTTTTAGCAAAAGATGTGTTATCTAAATCACTACAATTTATCTTAACCTATAGCACACACACAGTTGTACTGTTCATGTCTTTTGTTGTGTACTTTGAGTAAAAATCCATAGAGCAAGGAGAAAAGTAAGTGAACTCTTGAATTTAATAACCCTTTTATCACCTCAACAAAGTTTTCCTGCTACGGCAAATAAAGTCTGACATTTGTGGAGTAATTTTAGCCAATTTTTTTTCTGTAAATGTGTTTCCGTTCATCAGTATTTCTATGTTGCCTTGTGTGCACAGCCCTCTCCTAGTCATGCCACAGTATCTCAATATAGTAAAGTCAGGACTATGACTCGGCCATTGCAAAACACAAATCTTATTTTAAACCTACTATTTAGTTGATTTACTTATTTGCTTTGCGTCATTGGCTTATTTCATTACCCAATGTCTCTACAGCTAGTCATAGATTTTCTGCCCTTATAGTCTCCTATAATGTTTTCATACACAGTTCTCATACTTTGCACTGATAAGGGGCAATATACCGAAACACCGTGTGTGCAAATTGATATTCTGATTTGTCTTTTTATCCTAAGTCATACTGCAAGACTCGTTAAAGGGTCAAAAGAGACTTGTGGGATTGCTGCTTCCAACAGGTGGCGCTGTGGAGTTCAAGTTCTCTTCCTCTCTGAAGAGGCAATTTGCATATCTTCATACACTTTTGAATTAATCGTTCCAAAAAAAAAATACCGAAGTAGCCCAATTCACAGTTGGGTGCACTTTGGTGTTTGTGTGCACCATTTTTTTTCTTCCAAAAGTTTCACTTTTATTTCATCTGTTCAAAGAAAATTTTCTCAGAAGCATTGTCGTACTTCCAGGTCGGATAAGATGGGTTTTTCTTAGACAGCAATGGATTCCTTTGTGATTCCCTTCCATCATGAACATGATTTTTTTTCAGTCTTTTACTAACAGTAGACAGAGGAACAAAGGTTTTTGTTGTTTATGGAGTCTTCACTATGTATTTTACTATCACCTCTGGGTTCTTTGCCCTTTTAATTGAACATTGTGCTTTTGTTGTAATTTTTACACGATACCCAGTCTTAGGAAGGATAGTAACTAGTGATGAGCGAGTATGTTCTGTTAACCCTTTCGCTGAGTATGCTCGGGCCGAGCTCCCGTGTGCATGATTTGCGACAGTTTTAATACATGTGAGGAATGTCTATTTCTTACACATTCCTCACATGTAATAAAGCTGTCAAACAGTTGCAAATCATGCACGCGGGAGTGATTTAAACATAACACCGAGTAGCTGTAACTACTCGGAGCTCGGCCTGAGCATACTCGGCGAAAGGGTTAACAGAACATACTCGCTCATCACTAATAGTAACGATCAGAAATCTTTTCATCTATAGACAATTTAATTATTGATTAGTGTTGAGCCACCCCCGTAGTGTTCGAGTTCGGTTCGGTTCGTCGAACACCCGTGTGTTCGCCGAACTGTTCGTCGAACTGTTCGTCGAACACCTTCGAACACCGTTAAAACCAATGGCAGGCAAACAAAAACACATAGAAACACATAGAAAACACCTTCAAAGGTGTCCAAAAGCTGACAAACTGCTCAGAAGACACAACTAACACATGGAAAAGTGACAAGTACATATAGTCATACGAAAAGAAAAGAGGTGGAGGAGTAAAAGGAGGGGGAGACACAGATATAGGCATGTCATGCCCTTCTAAAATCCAAAAAGTGAGAAGCCGACACGCTCAGTCCGCTCCTGCCCGTGCCACCTCCGTGTCGCCGGGTTTGTGCCAGAGCCGCGGTGAACCCTGACGGCCAGCCCCCCTCTCCCAATACTGGTGCCTGTCCGCTGGTGGGTCGAGCGAGCCCCCCTGTGGTGGAGGCAGCTCTAAGCTTTTTAATTTAAATTGTCTCTCTAATTTGAATAAATACACTTTAAATCCATTTACAAGGATCTATTGGAGGGCGAGTCTCATGCCAGCAGCCGCGTAATTCCAGCTCCAGTAGCGTCCACTAAAGCTGCTGCAGTTAAAAAGCTTTTATAAGGATCGAGCTCGGCTGTCCACCGCAAGGCATCCTACTGCCAGTCCGAGCCCCTATGCCTTGGGGTGCCTCCTGATCCTGATGCTCTTCACTGAGTATCCCGTGGTCCCGAAGCATTTCCTTTGAAAAAATGAAGTATCCAAACTACAGGTGGTGTAGCTTGCTTAACAGCCGGGATAATCCGCTGACTAGCAGACCCTGTTACTAGGCACAAAGTATTTCCTGGGCTAGATGCAGTTAAAAATTTGTAATTAGATACTCTCGTTGGATGCTGAGAAAGCATTCCATAGAGTCTCCTGGCACGCCATATATGATTCTCTTAAAAAGCTTGGGGTAGGGGTCTAGGGGACCCTTTTATAGCCAAAATCACGGCCATGTATCGCAATACGTCACCTAGGCTGAAGATAAATGGAACTGTAGCACCCTGAGGGCTCGGTTGCTACAGAGGTATTGCACCTCACCCAGAGGTGTGATATCTCACTCTCAGGTAAGGATCTAGTGTGGATCAGGACCCGACACCTGCATGCATTACACCACATTGCCGTGGGGCAGGGCGACCAATATGCCCCTGAGATGGGCACGACAGTCCCTGTCCCTGGCTGGAGTGGGGGGAGGGAACACTGAGGAAGGGGAACCCTGTAGTGCAGGAGCAGGGAGGAAGCAGTTCCTGGGTGCATTGAGAAGGGAGTATAAAAGGTGGGCACCATCTTAGTTCAGTGCAGAGAAGTCTGAGCAGAAGTGGCAGGGAGCAGGGGCTCTGCATGAGCTCTGCTCCGGAGGCGGGCCTAGTAACAGAGGCCCAGGCCTGGAAGAGGGAGAAGGAAGGAAGAGGAGCGGAGAAGGCTCCAGGAATGAGGAACGAAGGGATCTCAGGGGTGCGGACGGGCGAGTCGCCACCGCACGCCCGAATCCACCTGCGTGGAGGGGTCAGGCCAAAGGGGGAGACCGGTCCCCGAAACTAGTGGAGGCAGGAAACGACCCTCAGCTAGAAACAGGAGGCTGTGACATTTTATGTGGCGCAGCCCCTCGCTACACCCGCTAGGAAGGCACCACATAGGGTCAGGGAAACTGGCGCCAAGTTTACCAAGAGGAGGCCCGAGGCAGCCGGACAGAAGGGTTGGTAAGAAAGGCCAGACAAAGGACACACAAAGGGGGTCCTGTGAAGCACTCCAAAGTTATCTGGGAGTTGTCTGAGCCCCTCACCTGGTGAGCACAGTACGACGTGGGCAGCCGTTACCTGCAGACGTGGTCTGGATAATAAGAACTGTGAGTAAAGGCCCTGGACTGCATCACTGACTCCGTGTCATTACTGCTGCTGCCCTGCACCATCACCCCCATCCTCCGCATACACTGCCCTGAGGCTATACTCCTCCCGTGGGGAGTTATGCTACGCTCTGCTGCACCCACAACACCAGCCTCAGCGGTCTGCCCTGGAGCGGCGGTTCACTCTGACCGCAATCCACGGGTGGCGTAGTCGGACATTTAAACATCAAAACCACATAAATAGTTCCGCCACTGGTTTGACCGCCCTGAGCCACGGAACCGGGTTGCCGCCACGGAAACTACAACCACCAGCATCCACCAAAAAGGGTCCGGCTCCGGGTGTCCCAAGGCCCAGGGGGCGCGTCAGAACATTTTCATCACCTTTCACAATCACCAATGGGACAAGGCAGGGATGTTCTCTGTCCCCTCTCTTATACATCCTAGTGACGGAGCACCTGCTCTCATCAATTCGCCATAACCCCAATATTAGGTGGATTGAGGTGGGAGGCACCGAGTACAAGTGCTCTCTATTTGCTGATGATGTCCTAGTATATATCACTCAATCACATATATCCATCCATGCTGTTATGGCTGAAATAGATCACTTTGTTACATGGTCAAATTTTAAAATCAATGCAGCGAAGTCTGTGGTCCTCGATGTCTCCCTCCCCAAATCCATATAGGATTCCATCCAGTCCAACTTTCCCTTTGCCTGGCCCTCACAGGGTATCAAATACTTAGGAATTCCTATTCATAGAGACCTCTCCCATCTATGTTATCTTAATTTTGGGCCATTTATTGAACAACTCCATACAGACCACGGTTGGCAAGTTAGAACTGTAAGATTCACTACGTGAACCACTGGTGTTTTGTGGAAAAGCACATGTACACTGTGTTCCAAATTATTATGCAAAAAGTGTTTAGGAGTGATAAGGGAAGAATTTGTTTGTTTGTCAGTTAAACTCATTGATGGTGATGTGTGTCAGGGCTCTTTATATCACTGTAAACAATTGCAGACACCTGTGCTAATTAGTTTGGCAGGTGTGTCCAATGAAAGGCAAGACTACTTAAGAAGGCTGTCTCACATTATTAAGCAGCCTACATTTTCTGCCAAAATGGGAAAGAAAAAGGATGTGTCGGCTGCTGAGAAGCAACAAATTGTGGAGTGTTTAGGTCAAGGCATGACTACAATCAACATTGTGCGATGATGAGGATGAAGTGTCTTGGCAATCAAGAAGTATGTAGCTGATTCACAGTACACACGTGTGCGTGCTGATAAGGGCAAATTGAGGACTCTTTCCTACAGGCAATTACGTCAGGTTGAAAGAGCAGCGGCAAAAAAGCCTTGTCATAGCAGCAGACAAGTTTTTGAAGCTGCTTGTGCCTCCAACGTCCCCCGAACAACAAGATGCAGGGTCCTTCAGAGGTTTGCAGCTGTGCATACGCCATCCTGTCGACCTCCTCTATCCACTTCACACAAGCAGAAACGGCTCCAGTGGGCCAAACATTACATGAAGACTGATTTCAAAACTGTTTTGTTCACGGATGAGTGCCGTGCAGCGCTCGATGGTCCAGATGGATGGAGTGGAGGATGGCTGGTTGATGGACACCCCACGCAAACATGGCTACAGCGCCAACAAGGAGGAGGTGGAGTAATGTTTTGGGCTGGAATCATGGGGAGAGAGATTGTCGGCCCCTTTAGGATCCCTGAAGGCGCTAAAGATGAACTCCATAATGTATGTGGATTTTCTCAAACAGCACTTCCTGCCATGGTTCAAGAAGAAGAACCGTGTATTTCACAGCAAGATCATTTTTCTGCATGATAATGCACCATCTCATGCTGCACATAAAACATCTGCATCTCTGGCTGATATGGGCATAAAAGGGGACAAACTTATGGTGTGACCCCCATGCTCCCCTGACCTCTACCCCATTCAGAACCTTTGGAGCATCATTAAAAGGAGTGTCTATGATGGCGGGAGGCAGTTCACATCTAAGCAACAGCTCTGGGAGGGTATTCTGTCCTCATGCAAAACAATTGAAGCAGAAACCATCCAAAACCTGACAAATTCAATGGACGAGAGAGTTCAGAAGCTCCTTTCGAACAAGGTGTCCTATGTGAAAATGTAACATCACCTAGAATAAAGTTTTGAGTTGAAAACTGTTTGATTTCAGTTTCTAACAACCTGCTAATGCTTATAATTTCAAAAATGACCATTTTTTTGGTCTTTATTAAAATGAAAAGGTTGATCGAAAAGTTTGGGGGATCTAAGAGTGTGGCAACCCAGTAGTCATGATTACTTCGAATTCTGACAATATGAGGGTCATGCTGCAGGTAGTGCAGCAAGAAGGCACTTATGTGTCTTGCGCATCTCGAAGCCCCAAAATTATTTTCCGGGCTAGATGCAGCTAAAAATTATTATTAATTTTAAATCTGGTGAAGCTTTAGTATAGATGGCCTAATAGGATCAGTGCTGCACACTGCTACAAAGCCCAAATTATTTTCCAGTCAAGATACAGATAAACATGATTAGTAATTTTAAATCTGGTGGAGCTTATTATAGATGGCCTAATAGAATCAGTG
Organism: Phyllobates terribilis; assembly: GCF_046119375.1. NCBI lineage: Eukaryota > Metazoa > Chordata > Amphibia > Anura > Dendrobatidae > Phyllobates > Phyllobates terribilis. Next base: position 378,643,524 of record NW_027362771.1, on the reverse strand, counting down.
CTGCACACTGCTACAAAGCCCAAATTATTTTCCAGCCAAGATACAGATAAACATGATTAGTAATTTGAAAGCTTAAAACGGTTGGTAGGGTGATTTTAACCAATCATCAAGCTTTTACTCTCCCCAGGATGACACAGGGGTAGAAAAGTCGTTTCGGATCCATGATTTGTTCATCTTTATGAACGTGAGTCTGTCTACATTATCAGTGGAGAGCCGCGTGCGCTTATCTGTCAGCACACCACCAGCAGCGCTGAACACACGTTCAGACAGAACGCTGGCTGCGGGGCATGACAAGATCTCCAAGGCGTAAGTGGCTAGCTCCGGCCATTTATCCAGATTGGAAGCCCAAAAAGAGCAAGGGTCCAGTGACACAGTCGTGGCTTCAATGTTTACTTGGAGATACTCCTGTACCATCGTCTCTAGGCGTTGACTATGTGTCAGACTTCTTGTCTTCTGTGGCCTTGCAAAGGATGGGCTAAAAAAGTGGTGAAATGATTCCGCAAAATTGATGTTACCAGCAGATACTGTGGTTCTGTTATGGTTTGAGTGCTGAACACTTGACGGTCCCACGGTTGGCAAGTTGGAACTGTGAGATTCACTACGTGCACCACTGGTATTTTGTGGAAAAGCACATGTAAGATTCTGCAACAGTCTCTGCTGATACTCCTGCATGTGTGCATCCCTTTCTATGGCAGGAATAATTTCTGCAAATTTACTTTTGTACCGGGGATCTAACAGTGTGGCAACCCAGTAGTCAGGATTATTTCTAATTCTCACAATTCGAGGGTCATGTTGCAGGTAGTGCAGCAAGAAGGCACTCATGTGTGTTGCGCATCCAGGAGCACCAAGTCCCTGTTGTGTTGGTGGCGAGGTAACAATCATGCTTCGTTCCTCTGTCCTCTCCCCCCAACCTCGCACAACAGAAATGTGATCAAGGTCTCCCTCATCTGATGAGTCTTCCATCAGTTCGTCCTCCACTTCTTCCTGGGCTCCTGCACCTTCCTCACTAGTTTGGCTGCTACCATGTGCCCTGGTAAAACCATCTCCCCCACCCTCACATGCCTGCCGCCTTGGTGCTGCCGACCGTCTGGACCTTGCAGATGTTAGCCCTTCCGCATACAACTCCTCCTCCTCTACTTGCTCCACCTCCTCTTGTGCCACCACCTGACTCCGAATTCTGTTTAACATGTGCTCCAGCATGTAAATCACCGGAATAGTCATGCTGATAATGGCATCGTCAGCACTAAACATCTTCGTCGCCATTTCAAAACTGTGCAGAAGGGTGCATAGGTCCCTGATCTGAGACCACTCCTCCAGCGTGATTTGCCCCACCTCTGGATCTCGTTGGCCCAGGCTATACGTCAGAACGTATTGCACCAGGGCTTGTCGGTGCTGCCACAGTCGCTGCAACATGTGCAGAGTTGAATTCCACCGGGTAGGCACATCGCATTTTAGCCGGTGAAGTGGCAGGCCCAACAACTTCTGTAGAGATGTAAGTCGCTGAGCTGCGGGATGCGAACGGCGAAAGTGAGCACACAGCGACCGTGCCCTCTGCAGAAGGCCATCTAGTCTGGGATAGTGGGCTAAAAATTGCTGGACAACCAGGTTCAACACGTGAGCCATACAAGGCACGTGTGTGACATTGCCCCGGCGAAGGGCCGCACCCAGGTTTGCAGCATTGTCGCACACGGCCTTCCCTGGTTTCAGGTCCAGTGGAGACAACCATTCATGAAATTGGTTCTCCAGAGCTGACCACAACTCCTCAGCTGTGTGACTCACATTTCCCAGACATTTCAATGTAAAAACCGCCTGATGACGTTGAGCCCTACTGCCAGCATAGTAAGGAGGTGTGCAGGATCCCTTCTGCGCAGTTAGAAAGCTTGTGGCATGACCAGACAGGCTTTGGGTGCAGGTGGAAGACCGAGAGGAGGTTGAGGAGGCAGAAGCAGTGGAGGAACTTTGACATAAAGAGGATTGACGCACAACTCGTGGGGACGGCAAGACTTGGACAGCAGCCCCTTGTCCTGCTGTCACCATAGTTACCCAGTGCCCAGTCAGCGACATGTAACGCCCCTGTCCATGCCTACTCATCCAAGTGTCTGTGGTGAAATGCACCCTGTCACACACAGAGTTTCTCAAAGAAGCGGTGATGTTGTGTGCGACATGCTGGTGGAGCGCAGGCACACCTTTCTTTGAGAAGTAGTGCCGACTGGGCATCTGGTACTGGGGCACTGCGACGGACATAAGGTCTCGAAAATCCTCTGTGTCCACCAGGCGGAAAGGCAGCATTTCTGTAGCCAAGAACTTGCAGATGGTGAAATTCAACCTCTTAGCTTTCTCATGGCTAGGAGGAAATGGTCTTTTACTTGTCCACATCTGAGGGACCGAGGGCTGGCTATTGTGCTTAGACGGGGTTGATAAAGGTGTCCCCGGTAAACTGCCGGTCTGTGAGGAAGATGCAGGCGGACATGTTAGGTTGCCTTGATCCAAAGGTGGTGCTATCGATGTCGGACAGCGCTCAACACCAGCTGGTGTTACCACCTCCAAAGAAAATGATGACCTGCCAATCACGCTGGCTGTTGCGGGTAAAGAGGTGGCAGGTCTGCGCCCCAAAACAGGTGTGACTGCTGTCCCCCCAGTCACAGAGGATGAAGAGGCCGCGGATGCACAAGATATGGCAGACGGTGGTTGGCCCGGCCGGCTAGGCCGCATTGTAGCACACTGAGCTTCCCACTGCAACTTATACTTCATGTCCATGTGCCGGTTCATGCATGAAGTACTCAAACTATGTATTTTTTGGCCTCTACTTAGCTTTTGCTGACAAATGTTACAGATAACACGAGTTGGGTCATCTTTATCGATCTGAAAAAATGCCCAGGCTATGCAAGGCTTAGCACCCATGCGACCTGAAGAGCCACCACGACTTGTGGTGAGAGGCAGAGTTGTGTTTGAGGATGCAGTTGTTGACGTGCTTCCAGTACTACGTCTCTGTCCAGGAAGGCGCAACCTGACCTCGTCGTCACTAGCATCTTCCTCCACCTCCTCTGCTGACCTCATCTCTTGGCTGACTGTGGGTTGACAGTAAGTGGGATCTCCAACCTCATCATCATCACCCTGTGCGTTATCACACCCGTCGTCCTCAGAGCCAACCTGTTCCTGCCCTGACAAAAAACTAAAGTTGTCGCTCCAATTAGGTATTTGAGTCTTATCATCGTCTTCCTCATTGTCTCCACCAACAGGAGTTACAGTTTGGGAATGAGGGTCTACATTATGGTCAGAACCTTCTGCGTCTGGTCCTGGATCTGACTCATAAAGATTCTGGGCATCAGTGCAGATCATTTCCTCGTCTGGATTCACAGAAGCGCTGGAGTCGACCTCTGATTCCCAGGCTATAGTATGAGTAAACAGCTCTGCAGACTCAACCATCTGTTCTACCTCATACTCAGACGGGCAGCTGGAGATTTGGGAGCTGTGAGGAAGCAAGTGCGATTGGGGTGACACCTTTGAGGACTGGAGTATTTGTGATGTTGAAGTTGATGTGGAGGAGAGCCCACTTAAAGGAGCACTTGATATCCGTTGAAGCACCTGCTGTTTTTGTGCCTCATCTGGAATTTGTAGCGATTGGCGTGGCCGTAAGAAAGGGATCTTATCACATTGTCCGCTAAAAGAAGTAGACATTTTAGTTTGGCTGGAAGATGGTCTTTCTTCTGCAGATGTTACTGTTGCTTTAACACCTACCCCACGGACACAACCTTTTTTCCCCTTCCCAACACGCCTATTCCCCTTTCCACCAGCAGCAGGCCTTTTTCCACTCATTTTGGTGGTTAACTAATTAACAACTCTGGAGTTGTTTGCACAAAAAAACAATGGATGGGAACCGAGCAGAGCTGAGTGGCCAAACTGTGGTATTAGGCCAAAACTATTGGCTGGGTTAGATGCAGAAAAAAATTATATTCAATTTGCAACCTGATGGAGGTCAGTATAGATGGACTAATAGAGAAAGTCCCACACACTGCTAGAAGGCCAAATATTTTTTCAGAGCTAGATGCAGATAAAAATTATTTTTAATTTGCAACCTGATGGAGGTCAGTATAGATGGACTAATAGAGAAAGTCCCACACACTGCTAGAAGGCCAAATATTTTTTCAGAGGTAGATGCAGAAAAAAATATATTCAGTTTGCAACCTGATGGAGGTCTGTATAGATGGATTAATAGAACAAGTCCCACACACAGCTAGAAGCCCAATATTTTTTCAGAGGTAGATGCAGAAAAAAATATATTCAGTTTGCAACCTGATGGAGGTCAGTATAGATGGACTAATGCAACAAGTCCCACACACAGCTAGAAGCCCAATATTTTTTCAGAGGTAGATGCAGAAAAAAATATATTCAGTTTGCAACCTGATGGAGGTCTGTATAGATGGATTAATAGAACAAGTCCCACACACAGCTAGAAGCCCAATATTTTTTCAGAGGTAGATGCAGAAAAAAATATATTCAGTTTGCAACCTGATGGAGGTCAGTATAGATGGACTAATACAACAAGTCCCACACACAGCTAGAAGCCCAATATTTTTTCAGAGGTAGATGCAGAAAAAAATATATTCAGTTTGCAACCTGATGGAGGTCTGTATAGATGGATTAATAGAACAAGTCCCACACACAGCTAGAAGCCCAATATTTTTTCAGAGGTAGATGCAGAAAAAAATATATTCAGTTTGCAACCTGATGGAGGTCAGTATAGATGGACTAATACAACAAGTCCCACACACAGCTAGAAGCCCAATATTTTTTCAGAGGTAGATGCAGAAAAAAATATATTCAGTTTGCAACCTGATGGAGGTCTGTATAGATGGATTAATAGAACAAGTCCCACACACAGCTAGAAGCCCAATATTTTTTCAGAGGTAGATGCAGAAAAAAATATATTCAGTTTGCAACCTGATGGAGGTCAGTATAGATGGACTAATACAACAAGTCCCACACACAGCTAGAAGCCCAATATTTTTTCAGAGGTAGATGCAGAAAAAAATATATTCAGTTTGCAACCTGATGGAGGTCTGTATAGATGGATTAATAGAACAAGTCCCACACATAGCTAGAAGCCCAATATTTTTTCAGAGGTAGATGCAGAAAAAAATATATTCAGTTTGCAACCTGATGGAGGTCAGTATAGATGGACTAATACAACAAGTCCCACACACAGCTAGAAGCCCAATATTTTTTCAGAGGTAGATGCAGAAAAAAATATATTCAGTTTGCAACCTGATGGAGGTCTGTATAGATGGATTAATAGAACAAGTCCCACACACAGCTAGAAGCCCAATATTTTTTCAGAGGTAGATGCAGAAAAAAATATATTCAGTTTGCAACCTGATGGAGGTCAGTATAGATGGACTAATACAACAAGTCCCACACACAGCTAGAAGCCCAATATTTTTTCAGAGGTAGATGCAGAAAAAAATATATTCAGTTTGCAACCTGATGGAGGTCTGTATAGATGGACTAATACAACAAGTCCCACACACAGCTAGAAGCCCAATATTTTTTCAGAGGTAGATGCAGAAAAAAATATATTCAGTTTGCAACCTGATGGAGGTCAGTATAGATGGGCTAATACAACAAGTCCCACACACAGCTAGAAGCCCAATATTTTTTCAGAGGTAGATGCAGAAAAAAATATATTCAGTTTGCAACCTGATGGAGGTCAGTATAGATGGACTAATAGAATGATGCTATGCCCAAAAGATTTTACTTCACTAGGTGCAGTAAAAAAATTGGTATTCTATACACAGGTGGTATATCTTGCAACACAGATAGGCTACTCCACTGACTAACACACTCTGCAATAGGCCAAAAAGGATTAGCTTTGCTAGATTCAGCCAAATGCTGTGAAAAAAACTTGCACAGCACTGGCACAGACCTGCCTGGCAAAAACTGATAGGAACTGATGTAACCTAGTCCTGAAAAGGACTCCAATTACAATTAGTCTTTACTCCCACAATCTATCTATTTAAGAGCACAGACCTGCCTGATAAAAGTCGTAGGAAATGCTGTAACCTAGTCCTTAAAAGGACTGCAATCACAACTATTCCCTACTCCCAAGCTATCTGTAGATTTGTGCGAAAATTGGCTTGAAATTAACAAGGTATAGCGCACACAGCAACAGTGGTGCCGTCTAACACGCAGCTGCAGCAGTGAGAAAATGGTGGCGACGGGGAAAATGGCTTGGTCTTATAGGGCAAGGACATGTGACATACACTGCCAATGACACATGCCCTTGCTTGTGTGAAAAAAAGCACTTCGCTCCGTGTGTGCGCTGCTGATAGGCTGACAGATTGCACCTCCCCACTGTAAATGCGGGAATGAGAAAAAAAAAATGGAGATCTTCATTGTTCCTGCAGAGATCCATCCCCTGCCCCTCCCCCCACCCCGCTGTACACTCAAACTGCGTATTAACATTAATTTTCATCATTACTGAGAAAAAATCCAGTTATGATTTTGGTGCACGAACAGTTATCGAACATAACCTTGAACAGCCGAATTTTTATCAAATTGTTCGTGTTCGCCGAACGGCTCGAACACCGCCCAAAACAGCTCGAATTTGAGATTGGCGAACAGTTCGAGTAGAACAACGCTCATCTCTATTATTGATTGTACACTTAGGCAATGTGATAGTAGCTTTTTTTCCATGCAAAGCACCTGTGAAACTCTGATTTCCAATCTCAGCATCATATTAGAGAGCAATATTCCCCAAACAGTGGTTTGGAAATGGATATACTGCTATGCAACGTGCAGCTATGACACCAGGCATGTTGTTCACTAAATTACTTTAACTTTGTATCACGACAGAATTATATTCTGCTGCTAGTTATTATCACTGTTAGACCACTTACACACGTTCAGTATTTGGTCAGTATTTCACATCAGTATTTGTAAGCCAAAACCAGGAGTGGGTGATAAATACAGAAGCGGTGACGTGTTTCTACTTTTCCTCTGATTGTTCCTCACCTGATTTTGGCTTACAAATACTGATATAAAATATTGACCAAATAGTGAATGTGTGACCGTGGCCTAAGATTCATGGTCAGGATCATTTAACTGGGTATCTAACACTGTGAAACTGAACTTTGCACCAACAACATGTGCCCTTTAAAGGAAATCTGTCAGTAGGATCAACCCTCTTATGCCATCTATATGTTCATGTAGGTCATAGAAAGTTGAATAAAATGATACCTTGATGTCCACGATTCAATATCTTATTACAGAAAAAGCCACATTTTTTTTAATACATAAATGAGCTGTTAAGACCTATGGGTCAAACACAGATCTCCCTGAGACTCTATCAGCAGAGTTTATTTTAAATTAAAAGGAGGATTACCAGCATTACCAGCATGAGACATGTAGATCAGAAGAGCAGACTGCTAGTCATTACATGTCTCACACTGGTAACACTAAATAAGCTTTGGAGGCAGATTTGCAGGAAGAATCTTCGGCCCCTCCATTCCTTACTAGCATCCGTCTGGTCCTTATCGCATGTTCAGATCCCCTGCTGATTGCGTTGGAACCTTTAGTCCTCATCACCGTGCCACACGTCCGTGTATCATGGCACCTGGGAGGGTTCTGCGCATGCACGTGGAAGATCACGGCCCATGTCGTGACATCATGATGTCATTGACCTCTCACATGCCTACGCACAACTCTCCTGAGCGCCATGACGCCTGAAAGTATGAGCAGACCAAAGATTCCAATGTGAGTGTTTGGGATTAGAAGGCTAGACAGGTGGTGGTGAGTAGCGGAGGGGCAAGAGAAGTGAGCGCAGGGTGAGTGTAATGATTTTTTTTTTTAATTTTACATATTACATTTTTTATGCTCTCTGGTCTGGAAAGAACCTAGAACATAAGAAGGGAAATTATTTTCATGGAGAATAACTTCTATGCAAATCGAATTTCCTGGTTAAAAACTGTGCAAACAGGTCAATTTGTATTTTGCCTGATCTGCTCATATGTAATTAGCACTAAATAAAAAGGCCAATATATTTAGAAGCATATGACAGATTAAAAAATATATATATAAAATAGAATACTCATGGGAAAATGAAATAAGAACAAAAACTGGTCAATTTTGACCTGGTGACGGGTCCTCTTTAAATTCATTTGTATTTGGCTTGCAAATGCTGAAGTCTAGAAAAACATTTTGAAGTTTATTTTGTTTGTGTGCTTGATAAATCTAGTCTTACACATTGATTTTATTGATTTTTTCTTCTGTGTGTTTTACTTTTGGCACAAAGAGAGCCTTCCATTAATATACTTTACTTGATTAATGTTCCTTCTTACTATGCCTAACCTACTGTGTAATAGTTTTAAGGGTAAAAACCTGCGTACCTTGGCCATGGTCATAAATCAGTAGACAATATGAAAAATGTTGGTGTGAATCTTTACAGCTAGGTTAATCTTCAGGAAAGATTTATGATATTATAACTTACTGTATAATTTTTTATTAGGAAAATTGAGTAAGAATTTATTTTAAAAAAAATTTAAGATGGGTTTGTATATCAAGACAAACAAAGAGGTCTTTAATGACAGCAGGATTTACAGTAAGCTGTTATTTATTATGCTTCTTTTGTTCCATAATTATAGGGTTCTCTTCTCTTTTCCTTGGGATTTGATACCTTTACATTTCTTTCTTCGGCAACATAAATCTAAAGATTAGGACTGGACAAAACCTATTGATCGGCCCTCTGTGCGGCCCACATGCAGCTGAGCTGCTCTGAACTTTCACCAATCATAAAAAAAATCTAAGTATGGCTGTGTGCCCACGATGCGATTTTTAAGTGTTTCCGCAGCGGCAAAAACGCTGCAGAAGTGCTTAAAAAAACGCATGGTAGAAGGCCTGCCATGTTCCTCAATGATAATCCGCATGTGCTGTGCATATGCTGCGGAAATTTCCGCTGCGGATTATCATTGCGGAAAAAAACGCAGCACTACCAATTATTTTGCGGAAGTGCTGCGTTTTCGCCGCCATTGACTTGCATTAGAACGCATGCATTCTGCTTCACTAGATAAGCACATGCGGAATACATGCGTTCAATGTGCGGATGGTACCCAGGTGTGGAGGAGAGGAGACTAGCCGGTCATCTCCCGGCTGCTCGCAGCAGAAGTGCCCCGACCGGCGGCCTCGCTCCCCGGTCCTCCCTTCACACTTGCCGTCGGGAGATCAGCGGACCTAGCCGCTGATCTCCCGACGGTAGCCACATGGAGGTCAGCGGCGATGCAGCCAGAAGATGACCGGCGCTAGCCGGTCATCTCCCGGCTGCTCGCAGTGGAAGTACCCGCACAGGCAGCGTGCGTCTGGTCGGCCGCATACATATTCTAGAATACCCGATGCCTTAGAATCGGGCCACCATCTAGTAAAAAATAAATATATACTTACTTTCTGGCGGCCCCCGGTGCGCTTCTCCTCTCATGCCGGCAGATCGCCATGGACTGGAGGACCTGCGCTGATGTCATAGTCATGTGACGGGTCACGCGACGCTGACGTCGGCAGGTCCTTCAGTGTACCGCGATCTGCCGGCAGCCGGGACCGAGCGAAGCAAGACACCGGGGGCCATCGGAAAGTAAGTATAGATTTATTTTTTATTTTTTGACATTCTCTCGGGTCACACTATATAAATCCATGCTGTTTGCATGGATTTATATAGTGTGACCAAGTTGTCAAGCACTTTCCAAGTGATGCTAAAATCGCTTGGAAAGCGCTTGTCAACCCGCATGCGGAAATGCAAGTGAAGAACGCTTCACATCCGCATGTCCCTGGCAGGAAAACACATGTACAATCCGCATGCGTTTATTTCTGCCAGGGAGATGCAGAAACGCTCAGGAAAAATCCGCATCGTGGGCACATAGCCTATAAATTAATTTAGTATAAAATGGCACACAGAAGTTTGGTTGAAAACCGAGTAACAGAACACAACTTTTATCTATTTTTTAATTCAGCTGACAAGAAATTATTCATGAAACAGAATTAAATCAAAAGTCATCAGGAGTTAAAGGTTAGTCTAAAGTTAGATATTGGGGAGGAGCAAAACAATACAGGAATAGAAAGCTTTTTGGCTACTTTACTTATTGATGTAGGATTACTAAAAGTTTAGTATATATAACAAGCTTCTAGAGTAAACATGCACCTAAAAATAGATTATCTAGCACAATCATGTGCAGTCTACACATACTGCTGTGTAAACTTCATTGGACTGGTGCTGAAAAATGCAAAAGTGTTAAAATATAAAATATGAAATATTTATTTCCATACATCATAACTGGTACTGAGCACCTATTTTTATTTATTTTTATCAAATCATGGCATTCCTTCTAGGTGAGGAAGCATATACAGTACTGTACAAAAATTTAAGGCAGGAATGGAAAAAATGCTGCAAAGTTCCAAAGAAAGACTTTTTGTTTTAATTCACAAAATGCGAAGTGAATGACAAATTGAGAAATCTAAATCAAACCAATATTTGGAGTGACCACCCTTTGTCTTTAAAACAGCATCAATTCTTGTACAAATATTTGCACACAGTTTTTGAAGTAACTTAACAGGGAGGTTATTCTAAACATATTGAAAAACTAACCACAAATCTTCAGTTGATGTAGGGTTGCACGAATCCTTCTGTCTCTAACTTAATCCCAGATAGACTTGATGATGTTGAGATCAGGCCTCTGTGGGGGGGCCAAATCATTACTTCCATGACTCTTTGTTCTTCTTTACACTGAAGATAGTTGTTCTTGAAATTGCCTGTATGTTTAGGGTCATGGTCTTGCTGCAGAATGATTTGGAGCCAGATGCCTCCCCGATGTCCTGATCATATTGCATGATGGATAAATATCTTCTTGTATTTCTCAGCATTGAGGACATCATTAATCCTGACCAAATTCCCAACTTAATTTACCAAAATGCAGCCCCAAACTTCCTTGGATCCTCCACCATGCTTTACTGTTCCCTGCAGACACTCATTATTGTACCACTTTCCAGACTTTCTGTTAAAGGGGTTGTCCGATCAAAAATGATAAGTCTGCAGTCACTCTGTGTGACTGCAGACTTATGAATCCCCACAGCGCATGCACTGTGTGCTGCGGGGATTCACTGGTATGAGACCCGGTAATGGAGGGTATGTACAGTACAGACCAAACGTTTGGACACACCTTCTCATTTAAAGATTTTTCTGTATTTTCTTGACTATGAAAACTGTACATTCACACTGAAGGCATCAAAACTATGAATTAACACATGTGGAATTATATACTTAACAAAAAAGTGTGAAACAACTGAAAGTATGTCTTTTATTCTAGGTTCTTCAAAGTAGCCACCTTTTGCTTTGATGACTGCTTTGCACACTCTTGGCATTCTCTTGATGAGCTTCAAGAGGTAGTCACCGGAAATGGTTTTCAGTTCACAGGTGTGCCCTGTCAGGTTTAATAACTGGGATTTCTTGCCTTATAAATGGGGTTGGGACCATCAGTTGTGTTGTGCAGAAGTCAGGAGGATACACAGCTGATAGTCCTACTGACTAGATTGTTAGAATTTGTATTATGGCAAGAAAAAAGCAGCTAAGTAAAGAAAAATGAGTGGCCATCATTACTTTAAGAAATGAAGGTCAGTCAGTCCGAAAAATTGGGCAAACTTTGAAAGTGTCCCCAAGTGCAGTTGCAAAAACCATCAAGCGCTACAAAGAAACTGGCTCACATGAGGACTGCCACTGGAAAGGAAGACCAAGAGTCACCTCTGCTTCTGAGGATAAGTTTATCCGAGTCACCAGCCTCAGAAATCGCAGGTTAACAGCAGCTCAGATTACAGACCAGGTCAATGCCATACAGAGTTCTAGCAGCAGACACATCACTTCAACAACTGTTTAAGAGGAGACTTTGTGCAGCAGGCCTTCATGGTAAAATAGCTGCTAGGAAACCACTGCTAAGGACAGTTTACAAGCAGAAGTGACTTGTTTGGGCTAAAGAACACAAGGAATGGACATTAGACCAGTGGAAATCTGTGCTTTGGTCTGATGAGTCCAAATTTGAGATCTTTGGTTCCAACCACCGTGTCTTTGTGCGACGCAGAAAAGGTGAACGGATGGACTCAACATGCCTGGTTCCCACCGTGAAGCATGGAGGAGGAGGTGTGATGGTGTGGGGGTGCTTTACTGGTGACACTGTTGGGGATTTATTCAAAATTAAAGGCATACTGAACCAGCATGGATACAACAGCATCTTGCAGCGGCATGCTATTCCATCCGGTTTGCGTTTAGTTGGACCATCATTTATTTTTCAACAGGACAATGACCCCAAACACACCTCCAGGCATTGTAAGGGCTATTTGACCAAGAAGGAGAGTGATGGGGTGCTATGCCAGATAACCTGGCCTCCACAGTCACCAGACCTGAACCCAATCGAGATGGTTTGGGGTGAGCTGGACCTCAGAGTGAAGGCTAAAGGGCCATCAAGTGCTAAGCATCTCTGGGAACTCCTTCAAGATTGTTGGAAGACCATTTCGGGTGACTACCTCTTGAAGCTCATTAAGAGAATGCCAAGAGTGTGCAAAGCATTCATCAAAGCAAAAGGTGGCTACTTTGAAGAACCTAGAATATAAGACATATTTTCAGTTGTTTCACACTTTTTTGTTAAGTATATAATTCCACATGTGTTAATTCATAGTTTGGATGCCTTCAGTGTGAATGTACAATTTTTATAGTCAAGAAAATACAGAAAAATCTTTAAATGAGAAGGTGTGTCCAAATTTTTGGTCTGTACTGTATGTAATATACATACCCCCGGCCTGTGGGCGCAGACTCTTCCTCATACACTTGTATTGAGTGAGGCCGCACCTTCTAGTCGGACACGACCACTGGTCGTCCATGTCACTAAATGGGGCGTGGCCTCGCTTGATACAAGTGTATGGAGCGAGGTGGCACTGAATGGCCGGGGGTATGTATAACTTATACATAGCCTCTGGTTCCGGGTCTCATACCAGCGAATCCCTGCAGCACACAGTGCCTGTGCTGGGGGAATTCATAAGTCTGCAGTTACACAGAGTGACTGAAGACTTATCACTTTTGACAACCCCTTTAAGGCTAAATATTTCACGTTTTGACTCATCAGTCCAGAGCTCCTGCTGCCATTTTTATTCACCCCAGTTTCTATGTTTTTGTGCATAATTAAGTGGCTTGGCTTTGTTTCCATGTTGAAGGTGTGGCTTTTTGACTAGACTTCTCAAAAAAGTAGCTGTGTATAGCTGGGTCCCACTGGATGCTGTGGTTCTGAGCTGATGGCCCTGCTGGACATTTTTGGATTTCAAAGGGATGTAAGCATGAGATGTCATTCATCTGCTGGACTAAGTTTTCTTGGCATACCACTGCATTCACAGTCCTCAACGTTGGCCATTTCTCGATCCTTCTTCAAAATAGCTTTATGGGATCCTTTCACTTGATTTTTACTGCAGGCAGCATGAATCAAAGTCTGGTTACACAATTACTCCCAGGTATATTTTTCTCTGAAATGCTACAGCTTTCAGTAAAAATATACTTTAAAGATCTGGCCAGGGAGCCTAGCTGGAGACCAGACTAGTCTGACTCTGCCCCCCACACTGCTACTACCTTTAGTTTTCAAAAGTAGCCAAAGATAAAAAAAAACTATGTAAATGTGGTATCACTATGATCGTATTGAAGCAAAGAATAACATTTTTTAATCACTTTTACTCCTTGATAAGTGAGAAAAATAAAATAATATTCATATATAAGAACAATTCAGGAATTGATGGTGCTTGTTCACCCAGGTCTTTTGGCAAAAAATAAAAAAAATATAGCTCTCAGTATATGGTGATGTAAAAACAAGTACATTTTTATAAAAAGTATTTTTATATAAAAATTGTAAAAAACTATATAAACCTAATGTCACTGAAATCGCACTGACTAAAGTAATCTTATCACTTCTACTGCATGGTGATTGCTAGTACATCAAAGACCCTGGATAAGCACAAAAAAAATGAACCTGTAAAATTCACAATCCCTAAGCCAAATGGCCCCCTTTAACATGTCTGGCATTGATGCAAATGGGAATACCGACTTAAAGGCCTTCTCTAGAAGTTAATGATTGATCATCTATCCACTGGATAGGTCATCAATATGAGATGGGTGGGGTTCAGCGCTCAATACACAGACTGATGACCTGAAAACTGCTCTGGCAGTGGCTGGGCCTAAGTGATGTACTGTACATTGTTCTGTGGCTACAGATAAGTACAGCTCTTTATCTTCCACTGAAGTGAATGTAATGTGAGAAATTGCTTTACATGTTATGAAGTTCATTTTCTCCTATCACTTCTTGTGAAAATAAAAAGACAACATTCTATTGGAAAAAACATATTTTTTTGTTTCCACGACCCACCATTAAAAATTGTGTGAAGCATGTGTGGATTTAAAATGCTGACTACACCCTTAGATTAATTTCTTGAGAAGTGTATATTTTCTGAAATGGCATAACTTTGGGGGGTTTTCTGCTCTTCTGTGACCTGATAGCTCTGCAACAAACTTGTGCCAAAAGCCAGATAGCAATCCTTCCTATATATGGGGTACGAATTTTAGTGTCTTTTTACCCTCACCCCCTGCGAAAATGAAAATTTTGTGTCTAAAGCATCATTTCAGTGGAAAGAAAATTATATTTTTTCAAATTTTTGCACCAAAATGCTATAAACTTTTGTGAACACTTGAGGGGCCATAAAGTCACTACATCCCTAGATGAATTTATTGAGTGTGTAGTTTAAAAAATGTATTCGGCACATTGGGGTCATTGAAAATACGACATAACATCCATATTTTATTGAGCCAAAATTGCGCTCCAAAAGCCAAACAGTGCTCATTCTCTTCAAAGCTGTCGTGCGCCCAAACCGTAGTTTTTCACCACATAGGGGGTGTTGGCATACTGAAGAGAAATTGTTTTACAAGTTGTATGGTCCATTTTCTTCTGCTACTCTTATGAATAAGAAAAATTTATGGCTAAAACATTTGTGCCGAAAAAATGTAGTTTTTAATTTTCATGTTCTAAACTTTCATGAAGCACAGGGGGGTCCAAAGGTCACAACACCCCTATATAAATTCCTTGAGGGGTGTGCTTTTTAAAATGTGGTCACATATAAGAGTTTTGTGCTCTTTTGGTATTTTGAAGACACTGCAAATAAGACATGGCATCCAAAATCTATTCCAGCCAAAACGATTTTGTGTGGAACGAGTATCAGTTATAAGGGCATAAACATTCTAAATTTGGAAACGTCAAACTTCTGATATTTTTATAAGCAAATTCAAATCATATCAATCAAAATTCACTACTATCATGACGTACACAGTGTCAGGAAAGAACTATTTCAGAAAGACTGAGATTGGAAGATGCATTACAAATGCTGTGATAGCCAGAGATTGGGCAATGCCATGAAGAGGCCTTTTTGAGAGAATGTCACACTGGTTCTATTACTAATATTATGATATAGGGCAGCAAATGTATGGTAGCTGGTTTTCTCCAATTTTCATGCCATGTATGCTAACAGCTTGGCATTACATTGAACATTGGAACTAGTGGTATGGCCATTTCTCCAAAGTGTACCAGCAGCTGGTTTTCAACATGACAACACCAGGCCACAAGTTGGCCTTAACATACAACAATGGCTTTCAGGGTCTCCAGACTTGTCTCACATCAAGCACATCTGGGATGTCATTGTCATTTGCTGGTAATTGTAAAAGGATCTGCCAGTAGCGGATCTTGATGATTTGCGAGCCCAAATGCTTTCAGCATGGCCGAACATTCCTCAAACAACCATTGATAAACTCATTAATAACATACCAAGGCAAATAAGTGCGTGTATTTTTGAATGTCTTCCTTGATGCTGAATAAATCGAGATTTTTTGAAAATGTTTTTTTCTTTTTTTTCCCCATCATTTGCATATCATTAACATGTCCATTAATCTTGTGTTTTCCAGAACTCCATAACTTCTCCTTCTTGGTGCTCCAATTTCAATGCTGAGGGATGTATAATAGGAAATAAATCTATGATTTGCAGGGCACGTGCTTACATGAATAAATTTCATAATCTGCGCTTTTTTAAGTGATTTTTCTTTTTCATCTTACTTTTTTTTTGCCATATTCTTCAAAATGTCGAGCACAGCTAACAAATTTTGTACAATATGAAAATCCAATCCATTTCAGTGTTTATCTTTTTGCGCCCTTTTAGATCAAAAAGCATGTTCTGCTAAAGTCTCGTAAAAGTTGTCCAAAAATGTTTAGATGGAAAAAAAATCGCTTAGAGAAAGTGGAATATGGGGGTATGAAAAAATGCTCAAAAATTTTGCGACTTTTTAAAAAGTCGCAATTGATGAATCAGCCAAAATCATCTGGATACCTCAATCCCTGTTTACAGTGACAAACATAAATAAAGGAGATAACATACAGCATGGACTTTAAAAAAGACACAAGTTAAAAGAACAGGATGCAAATGCCAAATAAACACCAAAAACTAGTCAAAAATGCAATAATGAATTGGGCCCAATATGTTACAAACTAAAAGTGCTAAATAAATAACATGTTGAAATCTTTTATGAAATAGCTAGTGATAAGCGAGCACTACAATGCTCGGTGTGCTCGATGCTCGGGTCGAGCACATTTCAATACTCGGGTGCTCGACCCGAGCAACGAGCCCAATGTAAGTCTATGGGAACCTCGGGCATTTTTCAGGCGGCTCCCCCCGGCGGTCTACAGAGGGTCTAAAAATTGCCCAAATCGATGGGAACAGTGCACAAATGACATGGGGACAGCATGGGGAAGACCCCTGGAAGCATTTCTGGCACCCAGGTCACTTCTGTCAACAACATTGTCAGAGGTATTACGCCACTTTTACTGATTCACAATAAAACATACCAAAACGAAACAAAAATGGATTTTCCTGGGAAATATGTTAAGGAATATCCTTTCCAGGGTAATGACTTGTATATAAAGCAAAATAAGTAACCAAAAACAAAAATGCTCCTCCACACCTTGGGCTATGCTCACACGTAGCGTTTTTGATGCATTTTTTCACTTATGCATTGCTTTCAATCGTGACAAATGCATTCACCAGGAAATGTCATTTTAACATTTTACAACCTTATCTGGCCATTTGGTGTGTGAGATATCATCAGACACATCATGTTTCATTTATGAAGGCGGGACTCTGAAAGTCACAAATCCTATTTTTATAGGGACAGCAGGCGGCCTTTACTATTCTTATAGGGCCAGCAGTCGGCCCTCACTATTCTTAGGGAGCCATCAGCCGGCTATGTTTTATTGTTCCCATTACTAAAGGTTGGGTCTCCTATACTGTTATTGCGTATGCAGTGAGTGGCAGGGCTGCCCAAAATTTGGACGCACCCTAATACCACTTTGAAAATTTGAATGCACCCCAATACCCCTTTAAAGAGACTTACAGGAGGACCTCCTGAAAACAATGTTCCCATTATTAGAAAGTAGGTCTTCCATTGTGTTTGCCTATGCAGTGAATGAAAGGGTTGCCAAAAATTTGGAGGCACTCTAATGCCCCTTGGAAGAGACGTGGAGGTCAGAGGGCCTCCAGAAAACAATGTTCCCATTATTAGGAAGTGGATTTCCCATTGTGTTTGCCTATGCAGTGAATACAAGGGTTGCCAAAAATTTGGAGGCACTCCAATGCCCCTTGGAAGAGACATGGAGGTCAGAGGGCCTCCTGAAAACAATGCTCCCATTATTAGGAAGTGGGTCTCCCATTGTGTTTGCCTATGCAGTGAATGCAAGGGTTGCCAAAAATTGTGAGGCACTCCAATGCCCCTTGGAAGAGACGTGGAGGAGGGCCTCATAAAAAAATTTTCCCATTAGAAAGGAGCTGGCCTCCTATACTTGTAATGCCCATGCACTAAGTGTATGGGCTGACAAACACTTACCCCTGGGGGGTATACATGAACATACTATATAAATTTTTTTTTACGGGCATCATAAACACCCTTTAAAAAATGATGTGGGTGTTGCATCACAGACCACGGTCACCCTGGTGATATGGTGGTGGAGGATGAGGAGAAGGAGGAGGACAAGAGCAAATAGCCAAAATCAGGAAGCGTATACCCATGTGTGGGTGTGAAAAGGTGCATGGGAATACACCTCCCAAGAAAAGACACTGGATTGGAGTTTGTTACGCTGCTATCATTCGGTGGTGTTGAGAAGTCTGGCCCAAACCAGCCCTTGTTCATTTTTATAAGAGTCAGCCTGTCAGCATTTTCAGTTGACAGGCGGCTGCGCTTATCAGTTATAATTCCACCAGTGGCACTAAAAACCCGCTCTGATAAAACGCTAGCGGCAGGGAAGGCCAGGACCTCCAAGGCATAGAGAGCCAGTTAATTCCACGTATCCAGCTTGGATACCCAATAATTATAAGGCACAGAGGAATCACGGAGGATGTTGGATATGGTCGGCAAGGTACTCCCTCAGCATCTTCCCAAACTTTGCACTCTTTGTTTGAGTACCCCGCGCCTCAGGGCTTGTGTGATGGGAGGGGCTGAGAAAATTCCCCCAGAACTTTGACAGTGTTCCCCTGCCTCTGCTGGATTGAAGTTGTGTCTCTCTTGCCTGTACTCCATGGTTGTCCAACGAAGTGTGACCTCTGCCGCCAGCGTTTTCAGATGGGAATTTTTTTAATAGTTCCACAGCAAGGGCCTTCTGGTACAGCCACATTTTTGTCGACCTGTCCGCCTCAAGAATAAGAGATATAACATTCTCCTTGTAGTGTGGGTCTAGAAGTGTCACCAACCAGTAATGACTGTCACCCAAAATTTTGAGAACGCGAGCGTCATGGGAAATGCAGCGTAACATAAACTCAGCCATGCGTGCCAGACTGCTAACAGGAAGACTTCCGTGCCCTCACAAAGAGGATGACTGATCATGCTCTCCTCCTCCTCCTCCTCTCTGTCCCCTGGCCATCCACTCTGAACAGACGGTATGACAGCTGTGCAGGTAGTACCATCTATAGCGCATGAAACTAGCTCATGTTCTTCCTCCTCCTCCTCTTACTCATTGTCCCCCATTCCACTTTGGGATGAGATGAGGCTGGGCTGTGTGTAATCACCCTGTATGGTTCCTTGCTCCATCTCATCATGCTCCAACTGCAATGCATCCTCTTTGATTGTGAGCAGAGAGCATTTCAGAAGACAGAGAAGCGGGATGGTGACGCTAATTATGGCGTCATCGCCGCTCACCATCTTGGTGGAGTCCTCAAAGTTTTGGAGGATGGTATATACTGTATGTCTGACATCCATGTCCACTCCTGAGGTCTTATGTGTGTAGTCTGAACTGAATAGCGATGGCTTTGTTGATGCTGGTGCTCAACAACTGCCTTCTTCTGCTCACAAATCCTTCCCAACATCTGCAGTGTAGAGTTCCAATGCGTGGGGACATCACACACCAGTCTGTGAGCCAGAAGCTGCAAACGCTGCTGAAACATGGCAAGGGCGGGGAAGCTGTAGGTGACTTTCTAAAATGGGCACACAGGCGGCGTATTTTATCAAGCAGATCTGGCAGCTCTGGGTAGGATTTGAGAAACCGCTGAACCATGAGGTTAAGCACATGGGCCAGGCATGGTACGTGTGTGAGCTCGCCTCACCTCAGAGCCACCACCAGGTACCGGCCATTGTCACACACGACCATGCCTGGCTGTAGGTTCAGCGGTGTGAGCCACAGATCTGCCTGCTCTTTCAGAGATGTCCACAACTCTTCAGCATTGTGCGGTTTGTAACCTAAGCATATTAGCTTCAGCACAGCCTGTTGCCACTTGGCCGAGGCAGTGCTGCAGTGCTTCCAGCTTGTGACTGATGTAGTCATTTCGGAGATGGAGGCTGAAGAGAGGGAGTAGGCTGAGGAGCATGAGGTGCAGGAGCTGTAGACTGTGGGGGCAACTCTGATTGAAATAGGGCCCGCAATCCTTAGCGTCGTGAGGACGTGTTCCGTCCCAAGGTCCGACTGGGTCCCGGCTTCCACTATGTTAACCCAGTGTGCCGTCAGCGAGATGTACCTTCCCGGCCCACAAGCACTTGTCCACGTGTCCGTGGTTAGGTGGACTTTCCCATGCAACTGCGTTGTTGAGGGCACGGCTAATGTTTTGGGACACATGCTTGTGTAATGCGGGGACGGCACACCCGAGAAATAGTGGCGGCTGGGGACCGAGTACCGAGGGATGGCCACTGCCGTCAGGTTGAGGAATGCTTACGTCTCCACGAGCCTAAAAGGCAACATTTCGAGCGCAAGCAGTCGTGAAATGTGAGAATTTAGTAGTGTGGCCTGTGGGGCATTGGCTGTGTATTTGCACTTGCATTCCAAGGACTGGGTTATGGACAACTGAACGCTGTGCTGGGACAAGGACGTGGACGTGCTTCCTGATGCTGCTACTTGAGAGTGTGCGCGACAGGTGCAGGGCAGGAGGCATCTTCGCATGCACCATGGACAGGGGATTGGCTTGCATGCACAACAGCGGAAGAAGCAATGGTGCCACCTGGACCCTGGGGTTTGGCTGACAAAGTCGGGTGCTTTGCTGCCATGTGCCTGATCATGATGGTGGTGGTCAGGCTGGTCGTTTTTCCACCCCTGCTGATGCTGGCCTGGCAGGTGGTGCAAATGGCCTTTTTGGGGTTATCGGCAGAGTCTTTAAAAAACAACCAGACTCGGGAAGACCTAACAGTTGTACTGGCAACTTCATTCGTGTTGGTGTTACAGGAAACGGTTGCCTGCCTTCTGTCTGCGGCCACCACACTGCTTCTTCCTGCCTATTGGAGTGCTCTGCCTCCCTCCCCCTGTGTGCTGCTGTCCTCGCTCTGCATGTCCTCCTGCCAGGTTGGGTCAGTTACTATATCATCCACCACCTCGTCTTCCACTTCCGCACCCTGGTCCTCCTCCTGACATTCTGGCAATTATATCTCATCATCGTCCACCTCTTGTGACACTTTCCCACCGTCTCCTTCGTATGACCGTGGCTGCTCAAATATTTGGGCATCGCTACATGCGATCTCCTCTTGCCCCGCTTCAAGTGGACTGGGTGAGAGGCCCAAATCTATAAATGGAAAAGTGAACAGCTCTTCAGAGTGTCCAAGTGTGGGATCATTTGTCTCTGGGCACTCGGCATGGTGGGAGGAAGGAGGATCAGGGTGAAGAATATGCGGTCCAGACTCATGGTTACTGAGACTTGACCGTTTGGATTGGAAGACAGGGTGGTGGTGGTGGTGGTGGTGGCTAAGTGACATTATCCACTATCCAACCAACAATCTTTTGACACTGCTCTGGGTTCAATAGTGGTGTGCTGCGGTCCCCTAGGAATTGGGACAGGAAGGTCGGCCTTTCCCACAGCCTCGGCCTCTGCATGCACCATCACCATCACGTCCACTTACCTATCCCTTTCCACATGCCTTGCCCATTTTAAATGGAGGACAATATCTTCCACGCTCACTACAAATGACTGAATTTGGATCGAACTTATATGTGATCCGTGTGATGGAGAAAACACAGTTTTAAATACCTGGCCTGTAGGTAACTATTTTGAACAGCAATCTGGTGTGAATTGCTTCACTGACACACTGAAACACATTTTTAAAGGAGGTCAGAAATGGCAGTATTTTCTGAAAACGTATATGTGATCCGTGTGATGGAGCAAACACAGTTTAAATACCAGGCCTGTAGGTAACTATTTTGAACAGCAAACCAGTGTCAAAAACTTCGCTGACACAGTGAAAAATAATTTGAAAGGAGGCCAAAAATGGCAGTATTTTCTGAAAACGTATATGTGATCCGTGTGACAGAGAAAACACAGTTTTAAATAGCTGGATTTTTAGCGCTGTAATATGGAAAGGACATGGCTGAATTCTGCAGTGCAAGCAAGCAAATGGCACAGAGAAATGGTGTTCTCTGGATTAATTTTTAAGCAAATAATGAGGATTAATATCCAAAAAAAAAGTATTCCTGGCCCCTGAGACCTGGGCCTTTGTCTAGAAATATCTAACAGCAGCAGCAGAAGGCAAAACTGAAATGCAGCCTCTTCTGCTATATGCACTGCAGTCTGCTATATACACAGCCTGCCTATATATACACTGCCTGTCTGATATCTCTGCAGATGGATTAGTCCTCAGAAGGACTGTTTGTTGAGATGGATATGTGTAATGTACGGTTTTTCTCCCCACACTACCTAATACTCAACCAAATCTCTCCCTGACGCAGCAGCACCTCTCCCTACTCTGCCTGATTCCGGAGTAACTGTGACGAGCTCAGCGGCGCCAGGTCTGATATAGACCTGATGACGCTGTGCGGCCAGCCAATCACTGTAATGTCATAACCAACATGGCTGCAGCATTACAATGAGTGGCAGGCAATCCCTGCATGTTCATTGGCACTCTAAGGAGCTCCAAACATGCAGGGAGGGGACCCGAGCTTCCGCCTGAGCATCTCGCAAGTACTCGGCGAGCTCCGAGCATCTCGAGTACTTAGATGCTCGGGCGAGTACCGAGTATTTGCTAGTATGCTCGCTCATCACTAGTAATAGCCACATGTAATTATTATTTGTTTACAAAGGTATTATTTGTTACAATTTGTCTTTTAATTGCATCTGCAACGGCCATGTCATTGTCATCTATCTCCTACCTAAATAATTCTGAAAAAGTCACTTATATTGCATTTTCCTGTAGAAAGAGCCAAAGCTTTGCCAGCACAATGAAGTGAAAACTCCTCTGTGTAGTCTCAGCCTTATGGCTGTGTATTTGCTTTGTTCATGAAATAGAGAGTTGCTCTAGCAATATAATCAGTTCTTTTCTAACTGTTATGCACACTCAATGGATATCTTCGGCACAATTTCTATTTAGAGTGATCACAGTAAATGTCGTGGAATACGCAAAGACAATTAGTGAGTGGCAAACAACAATGAAAGAGGACCGCACAGCACCACACATACATGCTGCCTGCCAGTTCTGCGCTAATTATGAATTAAAATGTCTCTCTCTCTAGTCTCATTAAAAATCAACCCCACAGGAGACAAGCAATTAACTTTAATTAGGTAGAATCAAGTAGGCAAAAAATTTACAATAGGATTTGCTGAAAACAGAAGATGATTTTGCTGCATCTATCTCTTCTACAAAGCCACACATGGTAATTACAAGAGCTTGATAACTTTTACATCTTACTTCCTGACGTAACAGGATTTTTTCATTCAATGCCTTCAGTTTCCGTAAAAGGAACATTATTAAATAATAATTTCTCCTATGATAATATAAATTGTTTGTCATCAGAGACCAGAGTAAGGTATTGATATTCTGACAGTTCCACTGTAATGTCTGCAGGATGGCACCATGTGGCAGCTTTTTCTGCCTATGTCCTTTAGTGGATTTTTGTAATTGGTACATGCTGTTCAATGGGAACTGCTAGATACATAAAATGTCATCATTACCTCAGTGGCAGACTTTATGGCTCGTCCAGATAAGCATACCATTTGTACCTGTACTGACCATGTTAAAATTGGATAGCACACGGATCAATGTTATTCAATAGGACTGTTCAGATGGTAGGTCTGTGAAAAAAAATCACAGCATGCTCTGTGATTTTTTTGATGAGTTTTAGATAAAGCGGGCTCACTAGGAGAGATAGATCCTCCTAGCCCGAGGTCAGGGTGGGCACACGGACCACAGGTGTCGGTGCAGCAGCTAGGTGGAGCATGCGGAACACTGACAACTGAGGGACTGGAATTTGAAGGTAGACAGGTGGAATGCTGTAAATTGCAGGTGAGCTGGAGATGTCCAGGAGACCACAGGAAAGTAGACGGATAAATAGAAGGCAAACTAAAGTTTTAATAAAGCATTGGAAACTGCAAGCAGACAGTAGACGTCCTGGAAGCCGCAGGAAAACAAGTAAAAGGCAAACTAAAAATCTTACTAAAGTCCTGGAAACCACAGACAAGCAGGTGGGATGCTGGAAACTGCAGGCAAGCAAGACACGTCCAGGAGACCGCAGGCAAGCAGGCAGGATGCTGGAAACCGCTGGCAGGTGTGAGACATCCAGGAGACCACAGGCAAGCAGACGGGAAGCTGGAAACCGCAGGCAGGTGGGAGATAACCAGCATATCACAGCAAGCAGGCATGATGCTGGAAACCACTGGCAGGAGAAGATATCTGGGAGACCAAAGGCAAGCAGGCAGGATGATGGAAACTACAGGCAGATGGAAGACATCCAGGAGATCACAAGCAGATTACAGGGTTAATGAATACCTCGGACAGATTGTAGAGTTACTGAAGAACATAGGCAGACAGGAGGCATCATGGAGATGCAGACAGGTAGCAGACAAAACTCAGGAGTAACAAGAAAGTCTAATACCATGGAAGCCGCACTTAGCCAGAAAGACATCCTGGAAACCGCAGGCAGGTTGTGATACTGGAAACTGCGGGCAAGTAGGTAGTGATACTGGATACATAGACAGGTAGGTAAATTCCTGAAGGCCACTAACGGTAGCAAGGTTACTCTAAACTGCAGACAAGTATGTAAGGTCCTCCACTGACAGGTAGCAAAATTACTGGAAACGCAAACAAGTAGGTGAGGTCCTCCGGTAAGGCCTTCCCGCAATTCCTAAATGTTTCCCAGGATATTTTTGTTCAACCCCTTTAATTAAAAGTCTACACTTCAATTGCAGTCTACACTGAAAGTCTACACATCATTTGCATCTCAGTTGTTTCATTTTAAATAAAAAATAGTGACATGTACAGCCCAAATCACGAAGATTCGGTCACTGTCCAAATGTTTCTGGATCTAACAGTATATGCTGTGAATTAAGTGCAATCAATATAACCAATAAGGTGCATTGCATATGAAACAGATAAATCATATAAGAAGTATCTGATAGCAAATATGCATAATAAAAACAATCACAGAGATAATCCAATGGCGTTAAATATACCTACATGTTTAGTTGATAAACAAAGCTAAATGATGGAATTGTTAAATAAATCAGACCTTTAATATGGAATCCAAACGATCTGAAATATAACATTGGATTTGATCACATGATGTCAAAACTGCAAACTAATCACTAAGTCACCATACTGCCTATGCTGTGGAATATTTTTGACTATGTTGGTCGACAGCCACTTTGGTAGCTGTGATAGATTTCATATTGGTGGCAACAATTTTCTCTTTTCTTTTTTTTAATATTTATTTTAAAATACCATTAATTCCAGGGTGCTGTACATGTAAAGAGTATTTACACACATAATACATATATAAAATACGAGTATAGTAAAAGAAGGTACTAACAGTGACAGACTAGTATAGTTGGGGAGATGAACCTGCCTTCACAAGCTTACTATCTACTTGGTATTGAGGAAAGCGCAATGGATTAAAGAAATAAATGTTCCAGCTCCAAAAAGTTAATTGTTAAAACATTTCTTAGAAAATTTTATTTAAGAAAAATTATTTTCAAAACAGACAGGATACAAGGGCAGCAGTGACTAATACAATGTAACAACCATACAAAAAACGCACAGAGAAGAGGATACTAGGCTATGCATTTTAACTGGCATAAAGACTGCAGTTGCAGTCGAAGCACGTAGCCTATTATCCTCTTCTCTGTGCGTTTTTTGTATGGTTGTTACATGGTATTAGCCACTGTGGCCCTTGTATCCTGTCTGCTTTTACAATAATTTTTCTCAAGTAAAATTTTCTATAATTTTTTTAAAAAATTAACTTTTTGGAGCTGGAACATTTATTTCTTTAATCCATTGATTAACTGCGTGAGGATCAGGACAGAGTTCCGTGCACCCCTCTGGAAAATTGGTGAGCTGACAACTATCTTTTTCCTAACTGCTTTATTCAATTGAGGAAAGAGACAGTAGGTTGGGGGGTTGCAGTTGCTTCGGTGGTTGTAAGGAATATGCAGGTTTATTACATGTTGTAAGCTTTCCTAATAAAATGAGTTTTCAGGTTGTGTCTGAAGATTTCAATCATAGAAGGCAACTAGATGTGCTTAGGTGGTGAGTTGCAGAGGATGTGGGATGCTCGGGAGAAATTTTGGCAACATAGAGTGAGGAACATACAAGGAGAAAGGAAAAAGGAGATCTTATGAAGATCATAGATCTTGTGAAGACCTGTCTCATAGGTAAATAAAACAAACATAAACAGGTAGATTTAGCAATTTAATAAGAAAAAACAATTCAAGAACATTTATTGACTGATGATTTTACAAAGAAATGCTCATTAACCCCTTTAATATTTAGGGTGGTTTGCACGTTAATGACCGGGCCAATTTTTACAATTCTGACCACTGTCACTTTATGAGGTAATAACTCTGAAACGCTTCAACGGATCCCACTGATTCTGAGATTATATTTTTCATGACATATTGTACTTCATGATAGTGGTAAAATTTCTTCAATAAGACTTGTGTTTATTTGTAAAAAAAATCATAAATTTGGCAAAAATTTTTAAAATTTCGCAATTTTCAAACGTTGAATTTTCATGCCTTTAAATCAGAGAGATATGTCACACAAAAAAATGAATAAATAACATTTCCCACATGTCTACTTTAGATCAGCACAATTTTGGAGCCAACATTTTTTTTGGTTAGGAAGTTATAAGGGTTAAAAGTTGACTAGCGATTTCTAATTTTTCCAACAAAATTTACAAAAACATTTTTTTAGGCACCACATCACATTTGAAGTGACTTTGAGGGGCCTTTATGACAGAAAATACCCAAAAGTGACACCATTCTAAAAACTGCACCCCTCACGGTGCTCAAAACCACATTCAAAAAGTTTATTAACCCTTCAGGTGTTTCACAGGAATTTTTGGAACGTGGAAGAAAAAAATGAACATTTAACTTTTTTCACAAAAATTTTACTTTAGACCCCAATTTTATTTTTGCAAGGGTTACAGGAAAAATGGACCCCAAAATTTGTTGTGCAATTTCTCCTGAGCACGCCAATATGGCATATGTGGGGAAAAACCACTGTTTGGGTGTGCGGCAGGGCTCGGAAAGGAAAGAGCGCCATTTGACTTTTTGAATGTAAAATTTGTTTGAATAATTAGCAGACGCCATGTTGCGTTTGGAGAGCCCCTGATGTGCCTAAACAGTGGAAATTCCCCACAAGTGACACCATTTTGGAAATTAGACTCCTCAGGGAACTTATCTAGATGTGTGGTGAGCACCTTGAAGCCCTAGGTGCTTCACAGAAGTTTATAACATTGAGCCGTAAAAATCAAAAAATCAAACATTTTTCACAAAAATTATGTTTTAGCCCCAATTTTTTTATTTTCACAACAGTAAGAGGAGAAAATGGACCCCATAAATTTTGTGAAATTTCTCATGAGTACGCTGATACCCCATATGTGGGGAAAATACACTGTTTGGGCGCACGGCAGGGTTCAGAAGGGAAGGAGCACTGTGTGACTTTTTGAAGGCAAAATTGGGTAGAATTGAGAGCAGACGCCATGTCGTGTTTGGAGAGCCCCTGATGCGCCTAAATAGTGAAGCCCCCCACAAGTGACTCCATTTTGGAAACTAGACCCCTCAAGGATTTTATCAAGGGGTATAGTGAACATTTTGAACCCATAGGTACAACACAGAAATTGATAACATTAGGTCATCATACTGAATAAGTTGTCATTAGTCTTGAGCGCAAGTGCTCGCTACTTGAGTTTGCATTAGGTACTCAGGTATGCACCATGTATTGCGGGTGCTCGAGTGACATGCTCGAGTCCCTGTCCCGCATGTTTCACGGTTGTTAGACACCCAAAAACACCATGGGGGGATCGCTCGTGCATGGCAGGCAATCCCTGCAAGGTTTTTTTGGCCGCAAAGCATATGGGGCGGAAACTCGAGCATGTCACTTGAGCACCCGCGATACTTGGTGCATACCCGAGCACCCGATGCAAACTCAAGTAGTGAGCACTTGTGCTCAACACTAGTCGCCGTATCGGCATCATTTTTTTTTCTTTACTTTTGAAAAAATCCCAACCCCAATATAACCCTAACCCTAACACAACCCTAACCCTAGAGTTTATTTTTTACGCCTTTCCTTGTGTGGTATAAGTGATTAGACGACTTTATTCTTTGGGTCGGTGCAATTACAGCGATACCAGATTCATATGGGGTTTTTATGATTAACAGCTGTCACACACTAAAAGACGCTTTTTTTTTGCAGAGACTAGTTTTTGCATCGCCATATTTTTGAGAGCTATCATTTTTCCATATTTTGACCGACAGAGTCATGTGATGGCTTTTTTTTTGCGGGATGAGTTGACGTTTTTATTGGTGCAATTTTCAGTCACGTGACATTTTTTGATCGCTTTCTAGTCCGATTTTTGGGAGGCAGAATAAACAAAAACCAACAATTCAGGAATTGTTTTTTTTTATGCCGTTCTGCGTGTGTTAAGATTGATAAGACAGCTTTATTCTTTGGGTCAGTATGTTTACAGCGGTACCACATTTATATATTTTTTTATGTTTTGGTGCTTTTACACAATAAAAGCTATTTAATAGAAAAAAAAAATTCTGCATCGCTTTATTCTAAGTGCTATAACTTTTTTATTTTTTGGCTGATGGAGCTACATGGCGGCTTGTTTTTTGTAGGACAAGATGATGTTTTCAGTGGTACCATTTTTATTTACATTTGTCTTTTTGATCACATTTTATTCCATGTTTTGTTTGGCGGTATGATGATAATCATTGTTTTTTTGCTTTGTTTTTTATTTTTATTTTTTACTGTGTTCACTAAAGGGGTTAACTAGTGGGACAGTTTTATAGGTCAGGCAGTTCTGGATGCGGCGATACCATTCATGGGTACAATATATTGTTATTTTTTGGGGATTATTTTTTTCTTTTTTTTATATTTTTTTCAAATTTTTTTTCTTTTTTTTTCACTTTCTGACACTTTTTTAACTTTTACACTTTGTCCCACTATGGGTCTTTCATTTTTTGCAGTCTGATCGCCTGTATTACATAGAGATGCAGCTGCATCTCTATGCTATACAGCCTGTCAGCGGTGCACAGGCAGAAGTTACTTTGATCTTGCACTGCACATGATCAAAGTAACTTCCTGCAGTCTGGTGACCCTGATGTCATCATGATGACATCAGTTCACCATGACAAGCACCGGGACGCGGCAGAGACAGCGCAGGACACCGGAGAGGAGGTAAGTAAGCAGCTCTTACCTCCCCTTTCTCCCAGAATGCTGCAATTGACTTAAATCGCAGCATTTCGGGGTTAATGTGCTGGGAGCGGTGTGGAATCGCTCCTAGCACATAGCACCGGGTGTCAGCTGTGACAATCAGCTGACTCCCGGCAGAGATCGCCCCGCACAGCTTGTGTGCGGGCGCGATCACATTCTTCATAATAGTACATCCCTGGCCCAATAGGCCCAGGGCAAAAGGACGTACTATTACCACAAATGTCAGAAAGGGGTTAAGTGGAAGTTTAAGATGGTGTATATATGGGTGTTTTGGATGGTCGTGTAACTGATGTACTTGAAAAAAAAAATGTTTTCCACATCCTTTGCACGCAGGAAATCAGACATAATCTTACTACATAAAGAGCTTAATGTTGAGGTGAGTCTGAGAAAAACATCAGCTGATGTTGGAGCGATGACTCTGTTGTAGATGACGCCGATGAAAGGGAACATTTTCCTATTAAATTTTTAATTAGCTTAACCCCATCAGTCATGCCAAGTTATTGCCTTAGACTTAAGGTGGGCAGTATTATTATTTTGTTGAGAAATTTGGATACAAAACGAGGTACACGATTAGTTGTAACATCATTGAATAGAAATGTTTTGAGGCAGAGATTTTAACAGGATCAACTGAAGGTGATAAGGCATACAGAGAGATTTCCACGCGATCTGCCCTGGGCAATTCACTTTTTGAATTGGCAAACGTCTCTGTAATCTTCTAAATTGTATTTTTTGTTTTCCGTAATGCCATTTACTAAGTTATTAATTATGACAACTTTATTGTTTATTGTGTAAAAAGGCTGAAAGGTAAATAGACATGGGTAATTTGAGTTAGTTTTTATTATGTAGAGCACACTTTTCTAGCTTCCGAAAGTTATTTGTTTCGGAACTCAGGCTGCTAGTATATTACTCTTCGCTGTCCATGGTGTTAGCAGAATACCAACATTTTATCTGCAGTTTACAAAAGCTGCATTCATCCATTTGAAATCCACTTTATTTGTGAATGGCTAAGGTAAAGGATTATTTTTTTTATTTCGAAATAAGAGTCATTTTATGCTCAGAATTGATGTAATTGATGTCTCTTTGTCCCACACTTGTTAGGAAATAGAATACA
Source organism: Phyllobates terribilis (assembly GCF_046119375.1). NCBI lineage: Eukaryota > Metazoa > Chordata > Amphibia > Anura > Dendrobatidae > Phyllobates > Phyllobates terribilis. The sequence continues at coordinate 378,613,147 of NW_027362771.1, read as the reverse complement.
CAATCTGCAATGCTTTCAGCCATAAGTAGCTCTTTGGTGTTCACAGAGTGGAGATGCAAAGGTGGATCAACAAATGTAATATTAGGCAATCTTTTACTTTCTTACCTCAATCTCCTTTCTAGATAAAAAGTGAAGTATTGAATGGAAAAAAATATAAGTGAAAATACCTTAGAAAGTTCAATTTCGTCATAAGTTTATGAAAAGCGTCTGCTTTAATGTTTATGCAGCATCTGATATAGTCTGTTATCCCCAAAATGATCTGTTGAACAGATCATTAGTTCAAGAAACAATAATGAAAGCTGTAAGGGCAAAAGATAAAAGAGCTTTTATACAATATCTTATTGTGGAAGGAATCCATCAATTAGGCATGTTTTATTTCAACATGCTGATTCTTTGTTTTCATGAGAGATATTGTATGTTATGGTCAAAGGTGTCATGTGGCTTGTTTCCCTCTAGGCTCTAAAGACACATAGGCTAAAACCCCCCATACACAGTAGCTGTCGGCCAAATTATTGTTCATCCAATCGTTCTGCTGGCAGGCATCTCTCCAGACTCCTCCTATGAGAGATCTGATGTCAGACCCCTCTGGCGGCAGCTTATCTTACTGAGAACAAAAAAATAGACAGTCCAAAAACAGACATGCCAATCAGGATCCTTATCTACTCCAACATCTCTCTTGAGGGATCCAGCCGACATTAGTCATGAAAAAAACAAACTGAGCATATACCCTGTAGTAAATAAATAAGTAAATAGTAATAGTACATATAAATAACATGGGATACTTAGTTAATAGTGTTGAGCGAACATGCTCGACACTGCTCGGTACTCGCCCGAGCATCACGCTACTCGGGATGTTCGGCGAGCACCGAGCATTTCCGGGTTACTCGGGCGGGAGCTCGGGTCTCCGCCCTGCATGTTTGGCGCTCTTTACAGAGCCAATGAACATGCAGGGATTGCCAGCCAGTCACTGTAATTCTGCAGCCATGTTGGTTGTGGGCATTACAGTGACTGGCTGGCCGCACAGCGTCACCTCGAGTATTTAAAACCGGGCGCCGCCATCTTGGACACAGTCGCTCTGGATTAGACAGTGTAGGGACAGCGCTGCTGATTTAGGGAGAGATATAAACTGCGAAATAGTTAGTGTAGGGTCTGTAAAGGCTGCCAGAACAAACAAACAGTCCTTTTCAGGACTAATATCCATCCCAGATACCAGGCAGGCAGGCTGTATAGGAGACACAGTGGTTATACCAACAAACGCTGCATTATAGTCCTGTGTGCTCCTGTAGCTGAAATTGCTGGACTTAGCACCAGGTGTCAGGGGCCAGGAAAAATCCTTTTTTATTCATCTAAATCCTCCTTTTTTTTCCTCCTTCACACTGTACAAATACCCGTCTTATTAACTTTTTGGTGTGTCCCCCCCCCCCCAAAAAAAAAGCGTGTCTCTGATTTTTCAGACACAAATATAACTGTTGAAAATAGTCTGGTGTAGGCTAGAGAAACAGAAGTGTTGTTTTGCACTTCCACGGTTCAAACCTCTGTATTATCCATTTTGGGCCATTTGTATCTAAAAAAAAAAACAGTTTGAGTGTGTCACTCACTGTTCAGCCGCAAATATCTCTATTTAAAAAAGTGTGGTATACCCCTGTAAACAATAACTGTGGTTTTGCCATCCCACGGTAAAAAATCTCTATTATTCAGGTTTTGGTATATTTTGCGTAAAGAAAAACAGTAGTGTCTCCTGACTGTTGTGACACAAAAATATATCTGTTGAAAATAGTCTTGTGTAGGCCCGACATCCCAGTGTGGTTTCGCAGTTCCACGGGTCAAATCGCTGTACTATCCAGTTTTGGGCCTTTGGTATCTAAAAAAAAGCAGTTTGAGTGTGTCACTCACTGTTCAGCCGCAAATATCTCTATTTAAAAAAGTGTGGTATACCCCAGTAAACAATAACTGTGGTTTTGCCATCCCACGGTAAAAAATCTCTATTATTCAGCTTTTGGTAGTATTTTCCGTAAAGAAAAACAGTAGTGTCTCCTGACTGTTGTGACACAAAAATATATCTGTTGAAAATAGTCTTGTGTAGGCCCGACATCCCAGTGTGGTTTCGCAGTTCCACGGGTCAAATCGCTGTACTATCCAGTTTTGGGCCTTTGGTATCTAAAAAAAAAGCAGTTTGAGTGTGTTCAGCCGCAAATATCTCTATTTAAAAAAGTGTGGTATACCCCAGTAAACAATAACTGTGGTTTTCCTCTTCCACGGTTCTAATCTACTCTTTATTACCCTTTTTCCATTGATAGTGCAAGTGTAAGCTATTTTACTTCATTTACAATGGGCAAGGCGCGTGGTAATGGACGTGGAAGTGGACGTTCAGGTGATGGTTCGTTCAGAGGACGGGGCCGTGGCCAAGGTGAAAATGTGCCACAACCAACAGCCACATCTTCTCGCTCCCACTTCTTGACCGAATTACTAGGGAAGCACAGAACAACACCAGTATTGAGAACTGATCAGTGTGAACAGGTTATTAATTGGATAGCAGATAATACTTCCAGTTACCTGGGCACCACCACCTCCGGTCTGTCTTCCACACGGTCAACTCCTAGTAGCCGTGAGTCTCGACCGCATACTCCTCCTCACCCTGATGCTCCTTCCTCCCACCATGCCGAGTGTCGTCAGACAGCAAGTGATCCCACACTTGGACACTCTGAAGAGCTGTTCACTGGTCCATTTCCATATTTGGGCCCCTCGCCTGATACGCTTGAAGTGGTGGAAGAAGAGATCCCATGTTGCAATGCCCAAATATTTGAACAGCCACGGCCACAGGAAGTCGACGTTGGCAATCTGTCACAAGAGGTGGACGATGACGAGACACATTTGCCAGGAAGTGAGGAGGGGGATCGTGCTGCGCAAGTGGAAGAGGAGGAGGTGGTGGATGATCTAGTAACTGACCCAAAGTGAAAGGAGGACATGCAGAGTGAGGCCAGCAGCACACAGGGGGAGGGAGGCAGAGTACCCCAACAGGCAGGAAGAAGCAGTATGGTGGCCGCAGACAGAAGGCAGGCAACCGTTCCCCGTAACATCAACACGAGGGACATTGCCAGTACAAGCGGTAGGTCTTCCAGAGTCTGGAATATTTTTAAAGACTCTGCTGATAACCCCAAAAAGGCCATATGTTCCACCTGTCATGCCAGCATCAGCAGGGGTGACAAAACTACCAGCCTGACCACCACCAGCATGATCAGGCACATGGCAGCAAAGCACCCGACTTTGTGGGGTGAAACCCAGGGTCCACGACCAGTGTCAGCAGGTGTCACAACTGCTTCTTCCACTGTTGTGCGTGCAGTAGAACCCCCTGTTGTGTGTGCAAGGCAATCCCCTGTCCATACTGCATGTAAAGATGCCCCCTCCTCTCAGTCTTCACTTATTATGGCAGTTTCTCAAGAAACAGCATCAATGTCCACGTCCCACCGCAGCGTTCAATTGTCCATATCCCAGACCTTTGAACGAAAGCGGAAATTCGCAGCGAACGCCCCACAGGCCACAGTCCTAAATTCGCATATTTCATGACTGCTTGTGTTGGAAATACTGCCTTTTAGGCTGGTGGAGACGGAATCCTTCCGCAATCTTATGGCGGTGGCCGTCCCTCGGTACTCGGTCCCCAGCCGACACTATTTTGCCCGGTGTGCCATCCCCGCACTACACAAGCACGTGTCCCACAGCATCTGCCGTGCCCTCAACAACGCAGTTACTGGTAGAGTCCACCTGACAACGGACACGTGGACAAGTGCTTGTGGCCAGGGACGGTACATCTCTCTGACAGCACACTGGGTAAACATAGTGGAAGCCGCGACCCAGTCGGACCTTGGGACGGAACACATCCTCTCCACACCGAGGATTGCGGACCCTATGTCAGTCAGAGTTGCCCCCACAGTGTACAGGTCCTGTGCATCCTCCTCCTCCTCCTCATGTTCAGCCTCCATCTCAGATATCACCACATCAGGTACAAGCTGGAAGTGTTGCAGTACTGCCTCCGCCCAGCGGCAACAGGCTGTGCTGAAACTCATAAGCTTAGGTGATAAACCTTACACTGCTTGTGAGTTGTGGACAGCTGTGAAAGAGCAGGCAGATCTGTGGCTGAGACCGCTGAACCTACATCCCGGCATGGTCGTGTGTGACAATGGCCGTAACCTGGTGGCGGCTCTGAGGCGAGGTGAGATCACACACGTACCATGCCTGGCTCGGTTTCTTAAATTGTACCCCGAGTTGCCAGATCTGCTCGTGAAAGTACGCCGCCTGTCAGCTCATTTTCCCAAGTCGGCTACAGCTTCTGCCGCCCTTGCTGTGTTGCAGCAGCGTTTGCAGCTTCCGGCACACCGACTGGTGTGTGATGTCCCCACACGTTGGAACTCAACCCTCCACATGTTGCAAAGGATTTGTGAGCAGAAGAGAGCAGTTGTGGAGTACCAGCTGCAACAAGGCCGTCGATATTCAGGTCAGACTCCACACATAAAACCTCAGGAGTGTACCTGGATGTCTGACATATGTATCATCCTGACAAACTTTGAGGAGGCCACCAAGATGGTGAGTGGTGATGACGCCATCATTAGTGCCAGCATCCCACTTGTCTGTCTTTTGCAACGCTCTCTGCAGAGAATTAAAGAGGAGGCATTGCAGCCAGAGTATGATGAGATGGATCAAGAAGCCGTAGCGGGCGATTACACACAGCCCAGCCTCATCTCATCCCAACGTGCATTGGGGGACAAAGAGGGAGAGGAGGAGGAGGAGGAGGAAGAACAGGAGCTGCTATCATGCGTTGTAGAGGGTAGCACCTGTACAAGTGTCATACCGTTGGTTCAGCGTGGGTGGCCTGAAGACAGGGGGGAGGAGGAAGAGGAGGAGGAGGAGAGCATGGTCAGTCATCATCTTGGTGAGGACACGTAAATCTTTCCCGTTACCAGTCTGGCACGCATGGCTGACTTTATGTTACGCTGCCTTAACCGTGACCCTCGCGTTGTCAAAATGTTGGGTGACAGTCATTACTGGTTGATGACACTTGTAGACCCCCGCTACAAGGAGAACTTTCACTCGCTTATTCCTGAGGTGGAGAGGTCTACAAAAATGGGGCAGTACCAGAAGGCCCTTGCTGCAGAACTCTTAAAAAAATTCCCATCTGAACACGCTAGCGGCAGAGGTCACAGTTCGTTGCCCAACCAAGGCGTACAGGCGAGAGAGATGCAACTCCAATCCAGCAGAGGCAGGGGAACACTGTCAACATTCTGGGACAGTTTTCTGACACCCGCCCAGCTTACAGGCCCTGAGGCGCAGGGTACTCTCACAAGGAGTGGAAAGTTTCAAAAGATGGTGAGGGAGTACCTTGCCGACCGTACCAGCATCCTCCGTGATTCCTCTGTGCCTTTTAATTATTGGGTATCCAAGCTGGACACTTGGAATGAACTCGCTCTGTACGCCTTGGAGGTCCTGGCCTGCCCTGCCAATAGCGTGTTATCGGAGCGTGTTTTTAGTGCCGCTGTGGGAATTATAACTGATAAGCTCACTCGCCTGTCAACTGACAATGCTGACAAGCTGACCCTTATCAAAATGAACAAGGGCTGGATTGGGCCAGACTTCTCATCACCACCAAATGACAGCAGAGTAACATAAAGTCAAATCCACTGTGTTATTTCGGGAGGTGTATTCACATGCACCGCTTCACACCCACACATGGGTATACGCTTCCTCGTTTCGGCTGTTTTATCTTATTCTCCTTATCCTCAGCCTCCACCACCACTATACCACCAGGGTGCCAGCAATGCAAGTTCCTCCGTCCTTATTTTTGGCAGCTTTTGCTTGCAAGGCATAAGCAAATGCTATGGGACACCCACTCCCCAATAATGGGACTTATGTTTGTAATATGCTGTACTGCATGGCTCTTGTAAGGGGCATTGCAAGTTGCTCCGTCCTAATTTTTGGCAGCTTTTGCTTGGAAAGCATAAGCAAATACCATGGAACACCCACTCCCCAATAATGGGACTTATGTTTGTAATATGCTGTACTGCATGGCTCTTGTAAGGGGCATTGCAAGTTGCTCCGTCCTAATTTTTGGCAGCTTTTGCTTGGAAAGCATAAGCAAATACTATGGGAGACCCACTCCCCAATAATGGGACTTATGTTTGTAATATGCTGTACTGCATGGCTGTTGTAAGGGGCATTGCAAGTTGCTCCGTCCTAATTTTTGGCAGCTTTTGCTTGGAAAGCATAAGCAAATACTATGGGAGACCCACTCCCCAATAATGGGACTTATGTTTGTAATATGCTGTACTGCATGGCTCTTGTAAGGGGCATTGCAAGTTGCTCCGTCCTAATTTTTGGCTGCTTTTGCTTGGAAAGCATAAGCAAATACCATGGAACACCCACTCCCCAATAATGGGACTTATGTTTGTAATATGCTGTACTGCATGGCTCTTGTAAGGGGCATTGCAAGTTGCTCCGTCCTAATTTTTGGCAGCTTTTGCTTGGAAAGCATAAGCAAATACTATGGGAGACCCACTCCCCAATAATGGGACATATGTTTGTAATATGCTGTACTGCATGGCTGTTGTAAGGGGCATTGCAAGTTGCTCCGTCCTAATTTTTGGCAGCTTTTGCTTGGAAAGCATAAGCAAATACTATGGGAGACCCACTCCCCAATAATGGGACTTATGTTTGTAATATGCTGTACTGCATGGCTCTTGTAAGGGGCATTGCAAGTTGCTCCGTCCTAATTTTTGGCAGCTTTTGCTTGCAAGGCATAAGCAAATACTATGAGACACCCATTCCCCAATAATGGGACTTATGTTTCTAATATGCTGTACTGCATGGCTCTTGTAAGGGGCATTGCAAGTTGCTCCATCCTACTTTTTGGTAGCTTTTGCTTGCAAGGCATAAGCAAATACTATGGGACACCCACTCCCCAATAATGGGACTTATGTTTGTAATATGCTGTACTGCATGGCTCTTGTAAGGGGCATTGCAAGTTGCTCCGTCCTAATTTTTGGCAGCTTTTGCTTGGAAAGCATAAGCAAATACCATGGGACACCCACTCCCCAATAATGGGACTTATGTTTGTAATATGCTGTACTGCATGGCTCTTGTATGGGGCATTGCAAGTTGCTCCATCCTAATTTTTGGCAGCTTTTGCTTGGAAAGCATAAGCAAATACTATGGGAGACCCACTCCCCAATAATGGGACTTATGTTTGTAATATGCTGTACTGCATGGCTCTTGTAAGGGGCATTGCAAGTTGCTCCGTCCTAATTTTTGGCAGCTTTTGCTTGGAAAGTATAAGCAAATACTATGGGACACCCATTCCCCAATAATGGGACTTATGTTTGTAATATGCTGTACTGCATGACTCTTGTAAGGGGCATTGCAAGTTGCTCCGTCCTAATTTTTGGCAGCTTTTGCTTGCAAGGCATAAGCAAATACTATGGGACACCAACTCCCCAATAATGGGACTTATGTCTGTAATATGCTGTACTGCATGGCTCTTGTAAGGGGCATTGCAAGTTGCTCCATCCTAATTTTTGGCAGCTTTTGCTTGGAAAGCATAAGAAAATACCATGGGACACCCACTCCCCAATAATGGGACTTATGTTTGTAATATGCTGTACTGCATGGCTCTTGTAAGGGGCATTGCAAGTTGCTCCATCCTAATTTTTGGCAACTTTTGCTTGGAAAGCATAAGCAAATACTATGGGAGACCCACTCCCCAATAATGGGACTTATGTTTGTAATATGCTGTACTGCATGGCTCTTGTAAGGGGCATTGCAAGTTGCTCCGTACTAATTTTTGGCAGCTTTTGCTTGCAAGGCATAAGCAAATACTATGGGACACCCACTCCCCAATAATGGGACTTATGTTTGTAATATGCTGTACTGCATGGCTCTTGTAAGGGGCATTGCAAGTTGCTCCATCCTAATTTTTGGCAGCTTTTGCTTGGAAAGCATAAGCAAATAATATGGGAGACCCACTCCCCAATAATGGGACTTATGTTTGTAATATGCTGTACTGCATGGCTCTTGTAAGGGGCATTGCAAGTTGCTCCGTCCTAATTTTTGGCAACTTTTGCTTGGAAAGCATAAGCAAATACTATGGGAGACCCACTCCCTAATAATGGGACTTATGTTTGTAATATGCTGTACTGCATGGCTCTTGTAAGGGGCATTGCAAGTTGCTCCGTACTAATTTTTGGCAGCTTTTGCTTGCAAGGCATAAGCAAATACTATGGGACACCCACTCCCCAATAATGGGACTTATGTTTGTAATATGCTGTACTGCATGGCTCTTGTAAGGGGCATTGCAAGTTGCTCCATCCTAATTTTTGGCAGCTTTTGCTTGGAAAGCATAAGCAAATAATATGGGAGACCCACTCCCCAATAATGGGACTTATGTTTGTAATATGCTGTACTGCATGGCTCTTGTAAGGGGCATTGCAAGTTGCTCCGTCCTAATTTTTGGCAGCTTTTGCTTGCATGGCATAAGCAAATACTATGGGACACCCACTCCCCAATAATGGGACTTATGTTTGTAATATGCTGTACTGCATGGCTCTTGTAAGGGGCATTGCAAGTTGCTCCGTCCTAATTTTTGGCAGCTTTTGCTTGGAAAGCATAAGCAAATACCATGGGACACCCACTCCCCAATAATGGGACTTATGTTTGTAATATGCTGTACTGCATGGCTCTTGTAAGGGGCATTGCAAGTTGCTCCATCCTAATTTTTGGCAGCTTTTGCTTGGAAAGCATAAGCAAATAATATGGGAGACCCACTCCCCAATAATGGGACTTATGTTTGTAATATGCTGTACTGCATGGCTCTTGTAAGGGGCATTGCAAGTTGCTCCGTCCTAATTTTTGGCAGCTTTTGCTTGGAAAGCATAAGCAAATACTATGGGACACCCACTCCCCAATAATGGGACTTATGTTTGTAATATGCTGTACTGCATGGCTCTTGTAAGGGGCATTGCAAGTTGCTCCGTCCTAATTTTTGGCAGCTTTTGCTTGGAAAGCATAAGCAAATACTATGGGAGACCCACTCCCCAATAATGGAACTTATGCTTGTAATATGCTGTAGTGCATGGCTCTTGTAAGGGGCATTGCAAGTTGCTCCGTCCTAATTTTTGGCAGCTTTTGCTTGCAAGGCATAAGCAAATACTATGGTACACCCACTCCCAATAATGGGACTTATGTTTGTAATATGCTGTACTGCATGGCTCTTGTAAGGGGCATTTCAAGTTGCTCCGTCCTAATTTTTGGCAGCTTTTGCTTGCAAGGCATAAGCAAATACTATGGGACACCCACTCCCCAATAATGGGACTTATGTTTGTAATATGCTGTACTGCATGTGACGCGCCCCCTGGGCCGTGTGTACACGTGTGTGGGATACCCGGTGCCGGGTCTCTGTGGTCTGTAGTCTCCATGGCGGTGACCGGGTCCCGTGGCTCAGGCTGGTCAAACCATTAGCAGTCTTTCTTAGGTTTTGAGGTTAATTGTCCGACTGCGCCACCCGTGGATTGCGGTCAGGGAGTACCACCACTGCGAGGCAGACCGCTGAGGCTGGTGTTGTGTGCGCAGCAGAGAATGGGATAACTCCCCATGGGAGGAGTATAGCCTCAGGGCAGTGAGTGTGGATGATGGGGGTGATGGTGCATGAGCGCAGCAGGAACGACTCAGAGTCTTTGCAGTGCAGTTCAGGGTCTTTACTGATGATTATAAGGTAGACCCTCCCATGAGTACTGGCTAGCATAAGAGGCCTGGTCAGTCTGTGAGCAAGCAGGAGTTCCCCTGGCCAGGTGGAGTTGTAGGCCTCCCCGTCTGTCTGCACTCTTCCTGGCTACCTTGCTGTGAGCGGGTAGAAGTAGCCCACGTCCCTGAGTGTACCGTGTAGTGCTCACCCGTATGGCTGGTGACTTGGGGCCTTCTGTTAGCCTCCGCTCCACGACGGCGGTGCTAGTCCCTTGCTTGTGACTGAGCCTCCGGGCTTCTATGGCCAGAGGACCTGAAATCCCCTGCCGGCTGGTTTCTGCTGCTGGATATATAAGTCCTCACAGCCTCGGACTCCTGTGTCCGGTTCCTATTGTCTTCTGCCAGGGCGAGCTCTGCTCAGCTTCCAGCCCCTGGTCTTTAGCTCCTAGCTCCTACAGAGCTCCTTGCTGTTACTTTCCCTTGCTCTCACTCTGACTCTGACTGTTCTCTGTTCTCTGACTCACTCAACCCCGCCCCAGATCCAGTTTATAAGGGCAGAATTCTCCCCTCCCAGGACTGGGGCAGGAGGATGTTGCATGTTTAAGGGATCCTGACCAGGAAGCCTCCCACTTGCTCTCCGACGTAATATCTCTATTACTGTGGTGACCAGACCCCTGGGGTGCCACACATGGCTCTTGTAAGGGGCATTGCAGTTCCTCATAATTTTTGGAAAGCCTTTCATTCACTGCTTAGGCCAACAGTGCACAGGAGACCCAGTTGCTATAAATGGAAAAAAAGGTTTAGTTAACGCCCTCTGACCTCCATGTCATTTCCAAGGGGCATTGGAGTGCCTCAAAATTTTTGGTAGGCATTGCACTCACTATATGCCCTATAACTGTGTAGCCGAACCGCTCCTTTTGTTACAGAAACATATCCTACAAGACATATCTGGTTGACTGGCCTGATATTGATGTGAATGTTTCTCCTTTGCCACTACCTCATCCATCATTTATCACCTGAAGCTTTGTTTTAACGGAAGTCATAGAACTTTGATAGTAGCAGGAAAACATCCAGCAATCCTCGGAGGAGGTAGGATATGCGCCAAAACGCTGACCACCTCAGGCCTAGCCGCTACTACATACATGCGCTTGCATTACAACAAAACAAAGCAGATGCTAACTTCTATCATCCTCATCATGCTCCTCACCTTGGCACTCTCAACTCCCCTGATGGAGAAGCCAGGGCCCACCGGAGGAGTCTGATAGTCCGGTGGGCTCGGCCAATGCTGCCCTAAAGCAGGCCAGGGTAAGAAAAGTGTGGGAAAGGTTACTGGGACAAATAGGGGTGGCTGGGGACCGAGTATAGACACCCGGCCACCCCCTGGAGGCTGGAAAGCAAGCGGGGACACCCGGCCACCAGGCGGCTGGGGACTGAGTATGGATACCAGGCCGTCGACACAGCCATGGCGTGGTGGCCAGATTCTGCCTCCACATGCCTAAAAGGCCCAATTTAAAGTGCAAGCAAGCAATCAGTATGGTATTGCAGCCTGGGGGTGGGTGGGTGGCAGGCTGCATACTTGCGCTTGCATTGCAAGGAATGGGAGAGGTACAATTGAACACTGCCCTGGGATAAGGACTTGAATGGGGAGAGTTGCAAGTCTGCAACGACAGGTGCAAGGTGGGAGGCATCTTCGCATGTACCATGAACAGGGGTTTGGCATGCACACACTACAGCGGAATAGGCTCTCCTTCCCACTAAATGCACTGGAGAGGGCACAGGTAATGTTTTTGTATACGCGCTTAATCTTATGTATAAGGCACACCAGAACAAATAGGGGCGGCTGGGGACTGAGTATGGATACCTCGCTGCCGAAGCAGCCATGAGGTAGTGGCCAGCTTCAGCCTCCTCCAAACTAAAAGGCCCCATTTCAAGTGCAAGCTAGCAGTATGGAATTGTAGTCTGGGGGTGGGTGGGTGGCAGGCTGCACACTTACACTTGCATTAAAAGAAAACATAGCAGATGCTAACTTCTGTCATCATCATCATGCTCCTCACCTTGGCACTCTCAACTGCACCAATGGAGAAGTCAGGGCCCACCGGAGGAGTCTGGTTCTCTGGTGGGCTCGTCCAATGCTGCCTAAAGCAGGCCGGGCAAAGAAAAGTGTGTTGGGGGATGTTCCAAGGAGAAATAGGGGCGGCTGGGGACCGTTTATGGACACCCGGCTGCCCCTAGGCGGCTGGGGACCGTGTGTGGACACCCGGCCGCGGGGCGGCTGGGGACCGAGTATGGACACCCGGCCGCCGAGCAGCTGGGGACTGAGTATGGATTCCAGGCCGCCAACACAGCCATGACGTGGTGGCCAGATTCCGCCTCCACATGCCTAAAAGGCTCAATTTCAAGTTCAAGCAAGCAAGCAGTATGGTATTGCAGCCTGGGGGTGGGTGGGTGGCAGGCTGCATACTTGCGCTTGCATTGCAAGGAATGGGGGAGGTACAATTGAACACTGCCCTGGGACTAGGACTTGCATGGGGATAGTTGCAAGTCTGCATCTTCTGATGTGGCAAGGATCACTTATGATGGGCACACTTTTAGACAGTGACCTGGGAGTCAGAGATGCTTCCAGGGGTCTTCCCCATGCTGTTCCCATGTCTTTTCAGCACTTCATGCATGTGTCACACAGCACATGGCCAGATAAGGTTGTAAAATGTTAAAATGACATTTCCCGGTGAATGCATTTGTCATAGTTGAAAGCAATACAAAAGTGCAAAAACGCAGAAAAAATGCTACTTGTGAACATAGCCGAAGGTGCAGAGGAGTATTTTTGTTTTTGGTCATTTATTTTAACTTATACACAAGTCTTTTCCCTGGAAAGGATGTTCCAAAACATATTTCACAGTTAAAAAGTTTCACTTTCGTTTTTGAACGTTTTATTGTGAGTCCGTAAAAGTGGCTTAATACCTCTGACCACGTTGTTGACAGCAGTGACCTGGGGGTCAGAAATGCTTCCTGGGGCGATCCCCATGTTGTCCCCATGTAATTTGAGCACTGTCACTATCGTTTTGGGCACTTGTTAGGCTTTTAAAAGACTGCCGGGTGTGCCACCGCAAAAATGCTTGAGTCTACCATAGACTAACATTGGGCTCGTTGCTCGGGTCAAGCACCCGAGTATCACGGCGAGCTCGGCCCGAGCTTCGAGCACCCGAGCATTTTAGTGCTCGCTCAACACTATTAGTTAACACTATTTTGAAAAAAAAAAAAGTGTGAAAGCCTTTCCACTAATGTATACCCAATCAGGATCGTCCTATCTCTAGTATTAAAACCTGACCTTGTGTCAGCCGAGCTCAATATAGATAATGGAAGAGCAGGAACCAGACCTGACTGTTCAGAGCCCTGTCATTGAGAAGCTATATGGATGAAATGCCTAGCTCAAAAATGGGGAGCCATGCCTCTGTTTGTACAGTGTAAAAGAAAGTACATCAAAGCCAAAGAAATGAGCAGGAGCATAGGTTGGTAAGCGACCAACTTATGCAGTGGCTCATTTCTTTAAATTTAATGTGTATGGTGGCCTTAATCAAGTGTGCTATGGGGGTGTTGGGAGAATAACTATTCAGATGACGTCTGTCTAAGACATATGGGCACCTTAACAGTGTCAGTTAGTATCATGATGTATTGGTGTATTATTGTGTTCTGGCTTTTCCAAGAAATAATATTACATATGCCATTATATATAACTAGCAATTGAGCCTGTTTGCCGCCCGGGTGGAGAGCATTTTTATTGGTATATGGTCTCCCATGCTGGTATGTGCTGCCCCCATCCTGGTATTTGTGCTGCCCCCATCCTGGTATTTGTGCTTCCCAATCCTGTTCCCCCATCCTGTTATGTGCTGCCCATATCCCCATCCTGGCACGCCTCATTACTATCCCGGTATGCATGGCACCCCTCACCCTCAATCCTGGTACTCATGGCACCCCTCACCCTCAATCCTGGTACACATGGCACACCTCACCCCCAATCCTGGCATGCATGGCACCCCCCACCCTCAATCCTGGTATGCATCCCTATCCTGGTATACATGGTACCCCTCATCCCTATCCTTTTATGCATGGCCCCTCATCCGAATCCTGGTATGCATGGCCCCCCAGATCCCTATCCTGGTATGCATGGTACCCCTCATCCCCCAATCCTGGTATGCATGGTACCCCTCATCCCCCAATCCTGGTATGCATGGTACCTCTCACTCCTCAATTCTGGTATGCATGGTACCCCTCACTCCTCAATCCTGGTATGCATGGTACCCCTCTTTCCCCAATCCTGGTATGCATGGCACCCCTCATCCCCAATCCTGGTATGCATGGCACCGCCCATCCCCAATCGTGGTGTGCATGGCACCCCTCATTTCAAATTGGGTATACATGGCACCCTCATCCCAATCCTGGTATGTATGGCACCGCTCATCCCCCAATCCTGGTATACATGGCACCCCTCATCCCCCAATCCTAGTATGTATGGTACCAAATCCCTCATCCTGGTATGCATGGTTTTCTCATCCCCAATCCTGGTATGTATGGCCCCCTCATCCCTATCCTGGTATGCATGGCCCTCCTCATCCCCCAATCCTGGTATGCATGGTACCTCTCATCCCCCAATCCTGGTATGCATGGTACCCTCATCCCCCAATCCTGGTATGCATGGTCCCCTCACCCCCAATCCTGGTATGCATGGTCCCCTCATCCCCCCAATCCTGGTATGTGTAGCCCCCTCATCCCCCAGTCCTGGTATGTGTGGATCCCTCATCCCCCAATCCTGGTATGTGTGGCCCCTCATCCCCCAATCCTGGTATGTATGGCACCCCTCATCCCTTTCATGCTGCACATATACAAAAAAAATAAACACTTATACTCACCTTTCTTCCCTGTGCTCCAGCGCTGCTGTGTCCTGTTCTGCCGGAGGCCGGGGGAGGAGTGCACTGCAAATGTGTCTTCAGTAAAATGGCGCTATGCGCATGCGCCGATTCCGACGCCTTCACTCCGCCCCCGGTCTCCGGCCAGAAGAGAGGCGCCGCGGCAACGCTCCTCCCGGTCAGGTAAGTATGTAAGTATGGTGCCGGAGATCGCGGTATGCGTTCAGTGTCTACGTATACCATGATCTCCAGCGCCATACACACTCCTCTTACCTGTAACGTCTCCATGCATTCTTCTGTCTGGAGCCAGACTGCGTGTCGCGCATGCGCAGTCTATAGAGGCTTCAGACAGAGGGACGCTTCGACGATTATATTATAGATTTTACCTTACAGCCTGGTTTATTGCTATGCTCTTATCAAACACTTCCACACTTGCTTTAGAATGAGACATGTCCATGCA
Source organism: Phyllobates terribilis (assembly GCF_046119375.1). Lineage (NCBI taxonomy): Eukaryota > Metazoa > Chordata > Amphibia > Anura > Dendrobatidae > Phyllobates > Phyllobates terribilis. The sequence goes on along the minus strand of NW_027362771.1, from coordinate 378,598,066 downwards.
TGAACATAAAACATGTATTAAAATGAATTATTGTGCTGTGTGCCATTTACAACAGTTAAAAAAATATTCTGCAAACCACCACCATGTATTATATTTAATGCGACAATGAGGTCAATAAAAGGATGATTAAGTCTAGGCAAACAAATTTAAAATATGAAAGCTGTAAAATAAGAGAGAATCAATTACAACAAAGTGTCACAATGCAAACACAAGATGTCCACCAAAAGATATGAAACTAGCTAGAAGTTTACATACACTATATAAAAAAGACACATGCATGTTTTTCTCAATATCTGACATGAAATCAGAATAAACCTTTTCCGTTTTAGGTCAATTAGGATTACCATCATTTTTAATATTTGTCAAATGCCAGAATAATGAGAGAGAGAGAGAATGTTTTAAGGGATTTTTATTACTTACTGCAAAATCAAAAGTTTACACACACTTAGATTACTATGCCTTTAAACAATTCTCGCCTGCTCATATGATTATGTCATGTGTTTTGAAGCTTCGGATAGATTTTTTTGCAACATCAGTTAATTAAAGACACACCTGTGGATGTATTTTAATACACACCTGAAACACACTGCTTCTTTGTGTAGCATCATAGGAAAGTCTAAAGAAATCAGCCAAGATATCAGGAAGAGAACTGTGGACTTGCACAAGTCTGGCTCATCCTTGGGTACAATTTCAAGATACTTGGAGGTGTCTCACTCATCTATACAAACAATTATATGCAAGTACAAACAAGATGGGAATTTCCAGCCATCATAACGCTCAGGAAGGAAGCGGGTTCTGTGTCCCAGAGATTAACGTGCTTTGCTCCAACCCATATCAACCCAAGGACAAAACCAAAAGACCTTGTGAAGATGATGGCGGAAGCTGGTAAGATTGTGTCAATATCCTTAGTGAAACGAGAACCGTATCAATATGGGCTGAAAGTGCACCCAGGAACAAAGATCTTAATTTTTGGAGACATGTCCTGTGTTTTGATGAAACTAAAATTGAACTTTTTGGGCATAATGACCATCGTTAAATTTGGAGGAAAAAGGGAGAAGCTTGAGAGCCTAAGAACACCATCCCAACTGTGAAACACGGAGGAGGCAGCATCATGTTGTGGGGTTGTTTTGCTGCAGGAGGGACTGGTGCACTTCACAAAATAGATGGCATTATGAGAAAAGAAGATTATGTGACAATACTGAAGCAACATCTCAAGATATCAGCCAGGAAGTTAAAGCCTGGATGGACATGTATTCCAAATGGACAATGACCCTAAGCATACTGCAAAAATAGTAACAAGGTGGCTTAAGGATAGCAAAGTCCATGTTTTGGAGTGGCCATCACAAAGCCCTGATCTCAATCCTATTGAAAATTTATGGGCAAAGCTGAAAAGGCAGGTGCGAGCAAGGCGACTGACAAACCTGGATCAGTTACACCTGTTTTGTCAGGAGGAATAGGCCCAAATTCTGGCCAACTATTGTGAGAAGCTTGTGGAAGGATATCCCAAACGAACGTTTGACCCAAGTCATTTAGTTTAAGGGCAAAGCTACCAAATACTACTGAAATGTATGTAAACTTTTGACTTTGCAGTAAATAATAATATGCCTTAAAACATTCTCCCTCTCTTATTATTCTGGCATTTGGCAAATATTAAAAATGATGGTAATCCTAAATGACCTAAAATGGGAAAGGTTTATTCTGAGTTCATGTGAGATATTGAGAAAAACATGCATGTGTCTTTTTATATAGTGTACGTAAACTTCTGGTTTCAACTGAACATGTATTTACATGTATACAGGTATTTAGTTGAGCATGGTTAGGCACAGATATTCACCCAGGTCATAAAAGCGATAGTCACTCTCTGCAAAGGAAGTAATTATGTCTTATAGTGCAAAGTTCATGTTTATCAAAACTCTGTTTTATATCTGGGTATAGAAAGATTCTTGCCAATCAGGGTTTGCTGGGCAGTGACAAGTCAACGTGGAGCCATTGAGAAACTGAGCCTTGTATTTTGAAAGCTATGTTTCTTCTAAAACACCGCTGCCATGCGAAATAGAACATTTTATTGTTATTATAGAAGTTTATTTTTCATGCTGCCTGTAGTTAGGGCACCACAATCCTGCTGGTAGGTTCCTTTTACAGTGTTTGTTTATAAATGTTGTAGCTTATTATTTTTTAAAGCTTTCCTTGAGATGTCATGTTGGAGACATTTCTTTGCTATATTGTCTGTCTTGACAATGCTTACAAATGGCAAATGAATTTTTATGTGGATAAATGTAAGGTTGTGCACTTGAACTTTATTATACAATGACTTAAAGGGGTGGTCTGGCTCCTAAAATGTATTTTCTAACTATTTATCCTTACACCCTAACCACTTTGTATTTAGCTTTACCACACAATACCCAACACTTTTCCCTCTCTAGCTAATCCCTAAATGTGATATTTTACTGCACTTCCTGTGATGTTTCGTTTGAGAGAAGTCTCAAATGTGACATCACAGGAGGCTGGGGCTACACTCACTCCAGGAAGCGTCCATTGTCCCTCCTGGAACAGTACATAATGGGAGAAGCGCTGCAGTTAATCATTAGTTTCTTGCATCGCTGCCACCTCTGAAGATATATACAGTACAGACCAAAAGTTTGGACACACCTTCTCATTTAAAGATTTTTCTGTATTTTCTTGACTATGAAAATTGTACATTCACACTGAAGGCATCAAAACTATGAATTAACACATGTGGAATTATATACTTAACAAAAAAGTGTGAAACAACTGAAAATATGTCTTATATTCTAGGTTCTTCAAAGTAGCCACCTTTTGCTTTGATGACTGCTTTGCACACTCTTGGCATTCTCTTGATGAGCTTCAAGAGGTAGTCACCGGAAATGGTTTTCAGTTCACAGGTGTGCCCTGTCAGGTTTAATAAGTGGGATTTCTTGCCTTATAAATGGTTTTGGGACCATCAGTTGTGTTGTGCAGAAGTCTGGTGGATACACAGCTGATATTCCTACTGAATAGACTGTTAGAATTTGTATTATGGCAAGAAAAAAGCAGGTAAGTAAAGAAAAACGAGTGGCCATCATTACTTTAAGAAATGAAGGTCAGTCAGTCCGAAAAATTGGGAAACTTTGAAAGTGTCCCCAAGTGCAGTTGCAAAAACCATCAAGCGCTACAAAGAAACTGGCTCACATGAGGACCGCCCCAGGAAAGGAAGACCAAGAGTCACCTCTGCTTCTGAGGATAAGTTTATCCGAGTCACCAGCCTCAGAAATTGCAGGTTAACAGCAGCTCAGATTAGAGACCAGGTCAATGCCACACAGAGTTCTAGCAGCAGACACATCTCTTCAACAACTGTTAAGAGGAGACTTTGTGCAGCAAGCCTTCATGGTAAAATAGCTACTAGGAAACCACTGCTAAGGACAGGCAACAAGCAGAAGAGACTTGTTTGGGCTAAAGAACACAAGGAATGGACATTAGATCAGTCGAAATCTGTGCTTTGGTCTGATGAATCCAAATTTGAGATCTTTGGTTCCATCCACCGTGTCTTTGTGCGATGCAGAAAAGGTGAACGGATGGACTCTACATGCCTGGTTCCCACCGTGAAGCATGGAGGAGGAGGTGTGATGGTGTGGGGGTGCTTTGCTGGTGACACCGTTGGGGATTTATTCAAAATTGAAGGCATACTGAACCAGCATGGCTACCACAGCATCTTGCAGCGGCATGCTATTCCATCCGGTTTGCGTTTAGTTGGACCATCATTTATTTTTCAACAGAACAATGACCCCAAACACACCTCCAGGCTGTGTAAGAGCTATTTGACCAAGAAGGAGAGTGATGGGGTGCTACGCCAGATGACCTGGCCTCCACAGTCACCAGACCTGAACTCAATCGAGATGGTTTGGGGTGAGCTGGACCGCAGAGTGAAGGCAAAAGGGCCAACAAGTGCTAAGCATCTCTGGGGACTCCTTCAGGATTGCTGGAAGACCATTTCCGGTGACTACCTCTTGAAGCTCATCAAGAGAATGCCAAGAGTGTGCAAAGCAGTCATGAAAGCTAAAGGTGGCTACTTTGAAGAACCTAGAATAAAAGACATATTTTCAGTTGTTTCACACTTTTTTGTTAAGTATATAATTCCACATGTGTTAATTCATAGTTTTGATGCCTTCAGTGTGAATGTACAATTTTCATAGTCAAGAAAATACAGAAAATCTTTAAATGAGAAGGTGTGTCCAAACTTTTGGTCTGTGCCGTATATATCAAATAAATCGTCAGCAGGGGGCATTGCTAGAAGCAGTGAGTGACACCAGCACCTCCACACAGCTTCTAGCAAATGAATGATCAACAGGGGGAGGTGCTGATATCACTCACTGCTTACAGCACCGCCCCTTATTACGATTCATTATAGGGCCGTACTAGAAGGTTTTGGGTGGTGCTGGGATCACTCACTGGTTCTACCTTTGTTCCCTGATGTTTTTTTTCATAGGCACTATGGTGGCTGCGGAGATAAAAGTAGAGTGTCGGTGCTGCACTCACCTCTCCCACAGCAGCGTCCATCACCTAGAATGTCTTCAGAGGGGGCAGCGATGAAATAAACTAGCAAGTAACTTCTGTACTGCCTCCTGGTGACATCCTGGTCCAGGAGGGGCGATGGACGCTGTGGGGAGTGAGTGCAGCCCTAGCCTGCTGTAATGTCTCATTTCAGATTCCCCTCAAGTTAAACATCACAGGAAGTACAGTGAAAAAAACACATTTAGGGATTAACTACATAGGTAGAAGGGTCTTGTTGTGTAATAAAGCAAATTACAAAAGTGGTTAGGATGTAAGGATAGATATTAGAAAATACATTTTAGGTGCCAAACCACCCCTTTAATAGTAAAACACTGAGTAAAACTACTACTAAAAGAAACATAGTGGACATGTAAATGGTTAGCAGTTTTCACTCAAATTGGACTATAAGCAGGAGATGTTTTTACAATAACAAAATAAGAATTATTTACCTGCTGAATTAAGTGCTACTCCACTTCCATCGCTCCATTGGTCCTCTCCAATTTATATTTACAGGGCATCAGCACAACACGAGACTGCTGCAACTGATCACTGGCACAGAAGCCAAGATAGACAGCAGGAGCAAGCTGAGGCCATTGATTGCCTGCAGTAGTCGCATATTGTAGATGGGACAATTCCCATTGCAACCTTGTAAACACAGACTGGGACAATCTCCTTACTATATACAAAACATTAGAGGGCTATGTTTAAAGATCTTTAGAAAACTAGGCTTGTAATCATCACAAGAGAGCATTCTCTATATCTACAGTAAAAAAGGTTTCATCGCAGATGAAGATTCTTTACTAAATGAGCAGTGAAGCTATGTAACTCTGCCCTACCAAGTTTGTGGTGGTTGATTCAATGAACAAGGTCACAAGAGGCCTGGATTCCTTTCTTGAAAGATATAATATCTTACATTGTGAATACTTAATATTTGGAACTGGAACATGGATCTAGGGACTAAGAGCTGCTCACATGAGCGTATAACATGGCCAAGTGCTATGCAATGTTTTATCACATAGCAATCGGACCAGTGTTGTTCTATGGGGCAGCTAAGATCGGTTCGGCATGAGAAAAAAAATCGCAGCATGTTGTGAGTGCATCCGAGTATCAGATTGCACGCACCTATATCTTTGCGAATGCTGGCAATGGAGGATATGGAGAAATTACTTTCGAGAGAATCGGAGCACAGTGCACAGACACTCGGCTCAACCTCTGACAGCGTTTGAGCAGTGTGTCATTTGCATAATCGGCTCCGATTTTCTCGCATGATAGAACATACACTCGTGTGACCCCGGCCTTATTCTCACAGTTATATTTGGAACTAAGAAAGAATTTCCCCTGATATGAGGCAGTTAGCAATTTTTGCCTCACTCTGGGTTAACTGTAAGATTAATGGTCGAACAATTTTTTTTTCAAATTATCAGCTACAGAATTAAACTATGTAAGAGTCCCTGGAAAGGAATGGAGAACAACCCCCGCCCAAGACACCAGTGCCGTGGAATATGCATAGAGAGCCATATAATTTTATAACGTGTATAATATGTTATATTGTTAATATATTTTCTTTTTCAAACCCTCTGACAGTTCTGTGCAGTACAGCTGTCATTAACCCTTTTTCCTGCCAGAACAATGTCACAATTTTGATATACACATATGCAGAGAAAAATAATATTTTATCCTTGCATTCATTTCCCAAACTTAGAGATCTAGTAAATTGTGCATATACCACCAAAACCAATGATTTCTTGCTTTCATGGGCACCTTCACGAAATTTGCATCAAGATGTAACATTTAGTAAAAACTGCAAAAAGTGTCATGCAGAGGCTTCAAACAATTCTTGAATTACTATGAGGCTTCCCACTGACCTACATTGGCTCACCAGCGATAAGGGAATGAAGACAGAGAAGCAGAGGCACTGTCAGAAAAGCCGGAGATCTGCACCTGCCGAATTTGTAAAGATGAAATCTTTCTTCATTGGATAAAGGAAATATTGATTAGTCCTTTGATGTTTTTTGCCGTCTTTCTTACTTATCGAGAGCCTGCCATTTACATGTTTTCTGAACTGGCTGTCAGTTTAACACCTAGCTCGGAGAATAGCCAAATCTCACTCCCTGGAGGTGGAAAAATATAGGCCCGTGGGAAACACCTCAGACTACCACAATAGGCTGTGCTTGGGACAACTGCACCGCCTGCCTCCCAGTTACGCCCCTGGAGTCTGGCATTGTCATGTTGAAATATGGCTTCTGGGACACTTTGGAGATATGGCCCTAACACTCACACCATGAACAAATCAATGTAATGCTGAGCAGTTATTCTACCTGGAATGAAGACTAGAGGGGTCTGGCTGCTTTACATTGCAAGCCAATGCAGCCATGTTCTGGTGCTCATTAGACTTACATTGTAAAAGCCACTTCTGGTTCATGCATAGAGTTGGCTGGCTAGTCGAAATTGGGTTAAAATCACTGAGAAACGGAGCAGATCGTAGCTGGATACAGAGACGGCAGTGGTAGGCGAGTATATTAATACACTCACACTACACTACATGCATATATACACACATTTAATAAAAAATATAGATGGGAGTGCTTTGTTAATAACCAGCATGGTGGTATTATTACTACTGTATATGCTGGTGTTATTTGTCTGTTATATTGCAATATTATTATTATTATTATTTCTTATATAGCGTGTGTTATTGGAAATATAGGTAGTAGTAAATCTTGATTTTCTGTAAGTAGGGTAATTTAAAGGGAATCTGTCATCCCCTGGGACTTATATGACCTAATAATATGGGCATACAGGTGATAGAAATGTCAATCTATTCATACCTGTATGCCTCATATTAGAGGTCTAGTTGCTGTGAAATTTCTTTTTACTCATTCAGGTTTCTGATGCGTTCCAATCTCGGGGCCTGGATGAAATCCCCACCTCCTGTGTTAATTATAATGTCTCCCCCCTCCCCCTGTGCAGGCGTGGCCAAATCCCACGCCTGCACACTTCACTTTTTGGACAAACCGCACTTCTTCCTCCCATCTATGTTCATTGTACTGCAGGGATCTTGTACGCAGGTGAGTCACTGTGACTTCCCAGTGCCTGCGCACAAGATTCCTGCAGTACAATGAACATAGATGGGAGGAAGAAGTATGCCTTGTACAAAAAGTGAAGTATGCAGGTGCGGGATTTGACTACCGCTACTGCACATCACAGGGCATTGTGATGTGCAGGGGAAGGGGGAAACATTATAATTAACACAGTAGCGGGGATTTCATCCGAACCCTGGGGCTGGAGTGCATCAGAAACCTGAATGAATAAAAAGAAATTTCACAGCAACTAGACCTCTAATATGAGGAATACAGGTATGAATAGATTTACATTTCTATCACCTGTATACCCATATTATTAGGTCATATAAGTCCCAGGGGGTGACAGATTCCCTTTAAATTACCCTACTTGCAGGATGGAGCTGGAATGGGCCTGTGTGCTTTCAAATGCCAGGGCTGAATTTTCGTTCCAGTCGTCCCTGTATCTATGTGTATATTAATAACTGACTTGTGAGGTGATCAGAATACAGAGCTCTAACTTTTCTTAGCAGGAACTGTTAGAAATATGAAGGAATTCTATCTAGGGAACAATATATAGACTTCACAAGTACAGAACAATAATTGAATATAACAGTAGGGATATTACTCTCTAAACACATTTTCATTCTCATTTTAGGATGAAAAAAATCAAGTTTTAACTACGAATATATGGCTACAAATGGTAAGATATTATGTTTCTTCCAATATTTAATATAAAGATGTGAGGTCTTTCTGGATCTCATAAGCTGAATGAGCAATGACTCCATATTAAAATGAAGTTTAGTTCAATGTTTAGAGTAAATACTTCATGACAGGAAAAAAATGACAAATGCTTATTGAATTTATTATATCCTCAGTGGTATCCAGTGTCTGGTGTTTATATGGAAGATAGTGTTTCATCTGTAGTACTTTAAAATATATGCATCTGTATATAGCTTTATTAATAAAAACTCTCACACATACTATTATTGTAGACCCATCCCTGTAACATCTCTAACACTAAGAATTCTACAAGAATTGCAGCCGTTATTGCAATTCAATTTATATGGAGATGAGAAAAATGTTTACTAAAATGCATTCCAGTTTTCAGAATATCTAGCAAACCGTAAGACAGTAACCTTTTTTATAATAACATGTTGGTACATAAAGTGGCATAGGCCAATATCATTATTGGTTATCTACCATGAGAACCTCTACTGGACCTTGGCACTAGGGTTCTTTGCATCAACCATGGCACAATTAATGCTTGTGTAAATAAGTAGTGCTATCTTATGATGATTATTTTCTCCTTTTGAGGTTTATCTATACAAACTACATGCTTACACCATGCATAATGTGTCAAAAGAGTCAGACTGATCCATTGAAGAACCAAAGTGACATCTGGCAGATACAGAGTCTGTCAAAATAATGGTCAAATAATCAAACCAATATTTGGTGTGACCACCCTTTTCTTTTATACCAGCATCAATTCTTCTAGGTACACTTGCACAAAGTCAGGATTTTTGTAGAGTTACAGTCCTGTGTATGATGCAACAGAAAATCCCAGAGGCATATTGCCCAGGACCTCACAGTAAATGCCACTCACTGTGTGCGTCTATAGATATAAAACTCCAAAGACACGCATAACACAAAAGAGAAGAGTTTTTCAAATGTTATAAAAATTGTATAAATTTTATTAACCAATAATTAGAGCAAGAAAAAACATACCATAAAAGAAGGGACGTGTGCCAGAGGACTGGAAAGAGTAGCAGCAAGGCACCAACAATGTCGGGGGAAGGCTACATAGAATCACATAATATGATTACTGTCACAAATTGGCAAGTATAAATAACACCCCTAAATCACATAATAGAGTTGCTGTTACAGGCTAGCTAAACCGCATTTACCTCTGTAGATTACATATTTAACATGGCAATTTCATACCTATTAAGTAGCTGTAAAGTATACTAGCCATGATAAATTAAGCAATGTGACGGTAAGCCACTTCAAGATTCAGCAGCAACAGCATTAACTGGATGTAAGGTGGTAACGCTTACCCCAGGCCATGGTCGTGCCAAGAAATAAAAGTGTAAGCCGCTTCCCAACGCGCGTTTCGCGTGTAATCTAGTCGGCATTCTCAAGGAAAGGTAGATTTGTGTGGCCGAAGGACCTTAAAATACATCAGGTGGGCGGTCACATGGTGCACCATGTGACCATTTAACCACCAATAGCATCAGTGGTACGGCGCGTGCACAATGGAACAGGCAGGTCCCGCAGCAGCTACACGGCGGTCACTTCCGGGAGCGCGCAGCCGGGATGCTGCGCTGTCACAGAAGGGAGGACGTCGGGCGCCGCAGTTCGGGACATGACCGCGCCAAGCGCACGCGCACAAGATGCTGATGGAAAGGTATATACATAATGTGTTAGAGCAGCAAGGCACCATGACACCCTATGGATAAACTGCATACATAAATAGAACATATAAACACATTTATAGATATAAATACACAGCAATAATACATACAAAGAATCAAAAAATAATAAATTCTGGTGTATGATAAGTGCATGGCTGCATATCTTGGGAAGATGAAAAACACCTGAACAGAGAATAAACGAAACAAAAATAAGGAAAGAAAAAATTAGGAAACACCATAAACACCACACAAAAGAAAAATAATAAAAAATATAAATAAAAGCTGCTAAAGCATCACTGAAAGGTCTTCGATTAAGACCATGATATAATTTAATCAGGAGAAGGAACGCACGTGGGTGTTCATAAAAATGAAGCAAAACTGAGGGTTTCATTCAATCCCTTTGGGGACAATGTATCCAGTGTGACAATCCACTTAGTTTCTCTCTGTGCCATAAGGCGCTTCACATTACCCCCTCTTGCCCCAAGATGAACTACATCTATGCCCCGAACAGAAAGTGATGAGGGATCGCAATCATGGAAAAGGCGAAAATGTCGGGGGAGGGTTTTTAACTCAGAAAGATCAGTCACTGACTTGGCCGCAGCAATGTCCCTAACATGTTCCCGGACTCTGACTCTGAGTTCCCTGGATGTAAGGCCAGCATAAATGAGTGAACAGCCACAAGTGGCGTAATAAATGACATTAGTGGAACTGCAGGAGATACGATGATTAATGACATATTGTTTATCTCCTGCTGCAGAGTCAAAAGTCCGGGTACGTAGGACATTGCTGCACACCAGGCAGTGTCCGCATGGGAAGCACCCCAATGTGGGTTGGAATGCAGAGAGAAAGGTCTTATTAGAAGGGACATAGTGGCTCCTGACAATCAGGTCACCGAGGTTTTTGGCTTTCCTAGACGTCATAGACGGGGAATCTCCCATAGCGCCCGCCAAGGAGGGTTCTGTTAACAGTATAGGCCAATGTCTCTTAAGAATGGTACGCATCTCATTCCACTTGGTATTATATGTGGAAATGAAACGGGTCTGATTGTCAATTGGTTTAGTACTTCTCTGGCCATACAGTAATTGAGAGCGAGATGTTGCCTTGGCTCTATTATAACCCCTTTTAATCGAGCGTTTACTGTAGCCGCGTTGGAGGAATCTTGACCTCAGGGACCTGGCTTGATCTTCAAATGCCTCCGAGGAGGAACAGATCCGCCTGACCCTCAGGAACTGTCCAACCGGGACGGCCCTAATAGTTGCGGGATTATGTGCGGAGGAGGCATGAATCAGTGAGTTTACAGCTGTTGACTTCCTAAATACGTCAGTCCTGATGGAGAAATCATCATCAACCTCCAGGCTGACGTCAAGGAAGTCAATTTTAGCTGCATCCGCTTTATATGTTAGGCGGATGTTCAAATTATTGTTATTAATCTCACCTATAAACCTCCCGAGCTGCTGCAGTGTACCCTTCCACAGAAAAAGGATATCATCTATATATCTGTACCAGCATAAAACATGGGTAGCGGCCATTCCCCTTCATCGCCAAAAAGGGATCTCTCCCAGGCCCCCAGGAAGAGATTGGCGTATGAAGGCGCGCAGGCCGCGCCCATGGCTGTACCACGTAACTGGAGATAGAATTGATCCTTAAAGGTGAAAAAGTTGTGGGTCAGGATAAACCGCAGCAGCTCTAAAATAAAGTCGCAAAGAGGGCCGCCCAGGTTGGAGGCCCCGAGGAAGAGGCGGATCGCCTCCAACCCATCAGAATGGTCAATACACGTATAGAGAGTCTCCACATCTGCTGTCACCAATAAAATATTGGAGTCCACAAAGACACCGTCAAAGCGAGTAAGGACGTCCGTCATGTCCTTTAAATATGATGGGAGAGTCTCTACGAGGGGCTTAAGATAGAAGTCCACAAATTTACAAATAGGTTCGCAGAGACTCTCAATTCCGGACACGATCGGGCGTCCCGGTGGATTGACGGCGTCCTTGTGGACCTTAGGTAGCAGATAGAAAGTGGAGACCCTAGGGAACCGCACTGTAAGACCCTTAAGGACCTTTTTGTCAATAATATTGGCCTCAAAGGCCCTACCCAAAATGGATTGGAGCTCTGCTGAGAAGGAAGACAATGGGTTGTAACCCAATTTAGTATAGGTGTTTTTATCACGTAGTTGGCGTAGTGCCTCTTTTTCATAGAGGGCACACGGCCAAACTACGATGTTCCCCCCTTTGTCAGCTTGTTTAAATACCAGGTCAGAATATGACTGGAGTTTAATTAGTGCTGCTCTCTGAGGACCCGTGAGATTATCCTGTCCCCGTGTATTAGAGGTTTTCTTAAAATCCTCATAGACCAGTTTAGTAAATATCTCAACTGCTGGGCTGATCAAAAGGGGGGGGAACGTGTAGATTTTGGAATTATCTGTGGAGGGAACCTACCTCTGGCTTCTGACGCCTGTTCACCGAGGAGGTCCTCCAATGATTGTAATGCCTCCCTCTCAGCAGAGCTCATCGCCGAAGGTGTGGTTCTGTCTTTATGATGCAGCTTCTTCAGAATTAATTTACGTGAGAAAAGATTTAGGTCCTTGAGGGCTGTGTATGAGTAGCCAATTATACCAAACAAGTGATATTGAGCATTATTTTCATAAGTAGGTTGAAATACAGTCATTAGCTGAAATGGAAACAGCTGTGTAGGGGGCTAAAATAGGCATATAGTGTTACAAAGGTGATGTTGAGAAAGACATTTTCATGTCACAGGTCATGCACCATGGCAAGACTGAGAACAGCAACAAGGTATAAGGTAGTTATACTGCATCATAGTGGTCTCTCCCTGGCAAAGATTTCAAAGCAGACTGGGGTTTCAAGATGTGCAGTTTAAGCACTTTTGAAGAAAAGGACTGTAACTGCAGCGTTGAAGACCGTAGATGCAGTGGTCGGCCAAGTAAACGTAATGCAGCAAATGAAAGACACATCATGTTTCTGTCCTTCTAAATCGCAAGATGTGCAGCAGCTCCGAACTAGCAGAAGCCAACAAGAACTAGCAAGTACCCATCTACTTTTTTAAGAATTCTAGAATTGAGGCCAAAAAGCCTTACCTTTAACATGGAATCAAAGCTAGGCCACTCAAATGCACACAAAAACGTAGGAACTGGGGTGGAGAAAAATGCCAGCAAGTTCTCTGGACTGATGCGTCAAAATTTTATATATTTGTCTGTAAAAGAAGACAGTTTCTTCATCAAAGGGTTGGAGAGTGGTACAATAATGAGCATCTGCAGTCATCAGTTAAAGCACACTGGAGATTAATTGCAAGTTTAGGGCTTCATATCAGCAAATTGATTTGTTCAAGGTTAATAGTGAGCTCAATGCTGAGATACACAGGCAGATATTTACCCGTCATAGAATATCATCAGGGAGGTATCTGATTGGCTCCAAACATTATTTACAGCAAGACAACAACCCATAACATATAGTCAATGTCTTTGAGAACTATCTTCAGCGTAAAGGACAACAAGGAGTCCTGGAAGTGATTATATGAACCCCATAGAGCCCGGATCTAAACATCATTGAGTCTGTCTGGGATTATATTAAGAGATAGAAGGATATCTGCTGAGTTCCTTCAAAAACTGTGTGCAAGTGTACTTAGAGGAACTGATGTTGTGTTGATGGTAAAGGGATAGTCACATCAAATACTTATATAGTCATGCGAAAAGCTAACTCTTGAATTCCTCTTTGAATTCTATGGTTTTTCATCTCAGGTCATATTAAAAGAACATTTGGGCTTTAGAAGATCTCAAAATTAGATAAATACAACCTCGAATGAACAACAAAACAAGATAAATTACACTGATACACTTTACCTTTTGAATTTTGAATTTAGAATTCATTGGCATTCTGAGAATTTCATAGTCAATGAAATGAATGCACGGTGTTCAGGTCCTGCATCTGCAAAACAACCTAAATAATCACCCCTCCAACATTGTGCTGTAAGGCTGGTAAAAGATGTTTCTGCTTTTTTTTTTTTTTAACAAATGTGGCACGGGGCATTAAGGCCAAACTGTACACTGGTTTGCCCAATGGAAATTGTTCCGGAAGTATTGTGGTTTGTTCGGACGCAACTTTACAAGTTTTCAAATTTTAGTTGTGCTGTGTCAAGTTCTTTTTTGAAAGATCAGGCATTTTACTAGCAACCATTCCAAACAAGCCATACATGTTTAGTTTTTTTTTAATTGTATTGTCATGAATTAGAACATTTAACATGCTGAGGCCTTTTCAGTCTAAGGTGTAACTCTTGTTCTTTTTTTTTAACAATTCTCTGAGAGTATTTCATGGCCTGACTTTGGGATGAACTTGCTGTAAGTTCACTCCTTTAAAGATTGTCAGTTGTCTTGAATATTTTCCATTTGTGAATTATCTTTGTCACTGTAGAATAATGGACTCCAAATTGTTTGGAAATGGCCTTATCACCCTTCCCTGACTGACAGGCAGTTATTTCTCTAAGACAGTTTCTGATGATGTTAACACACACCAGAATGTTTCAGTCGAGCAATCTGCCCAAATTTCTGCTTTTATAGAGGTGGTCACACTTAATGAACAATTAATCATGGGTTTTTGATTAGCAGATCTAGCTGCTACTTACCCTCTTTATTTCAATAGAAGCTATAAGAGTGTGCCTAATTTTTCACAAATTCATTTGCATTTTGTACTCTTTGTTGCTAAATAAATGACGACATAGTGTAATTCTGTAGGAATTAAGACCTCTAGTGTTAAATGTCAAGCCACCTATCCAGAAGCAATAACTTGGTCAAAATTTGGTCATGCAACAAGGACAATGATCCCAAACACACCAGAAAATCTACATCTGAAAGGCTGAAAAAGAAAAGAATCAAGGTGTTGCAATGGCTCAATAAAATATTAGACCTCGGCCCAATTGAATTGTGGAAGGACCTTATTAGAGCTCAGCATAAATGAGTGTGCATGAACCTCAATGAACTTAAAGGGGTTGTTTGGTCTAAATTGATAAATCTGCAGTCACTCTGTCAGACTTACGAATCCCCCCAGCTCACGCACTGTGCGCTGTGAGGATTTGCCGGTTTCTGAGCCCAGATCAGCGAGCATTGCACTTGCACCAATGTTATTCAATGAGGCAGTGTTCATATGCGAGTTTTTCCTCAGCTATAATTGGGCTGAGGAAAAAATTGCAGCATGCTGCGTATGGCCCCGTAGAACAACCTAGACTCACTAATGCAAGTCAATGAGTGCAAGAAAAAAAATCACACGGCACATGGACCATGCGTGCATCATCTGATTTTTATGCACACAGCTCAATGGAAACCAGACATTTTATCAGCCAAGTGCAATAAACTCACAGCCCGAACCGTCAGAATAGAATTGATAGATAGAAATATGTCAGTGAGATATATAATCAGTGCTCTGCATGTGTACTTTTCTGTATTTGTATTTAGCTAATAAATAAATAATAATAATAAATAATTCTTTTAATAACCAACCAACTAAGAGACAGCAGACAGGTGTGAGTTGGTCTTATTAGTCTGGGAAGGGAATAATAAACATGGAGCTTCCCAGCCTATTAATAGCACCTCTCAGCTGTCTGCTTAACCTTTACTGGTTATTAAAAAGGGGGAATATCAGTAAGGTTACCGCAGTTCAGTGGCTGTGAACCACAGTAACCTTACTGACATCACCGCTCGTTACAGCATAAGAAGAGGAGACTGGAGCAGCAGCCAATGCTGGTTCTCATGCTGTGGTGGGCGGTAACATCAATAAGGTTACCGAGCAGTGCAGCATGAGAATAGGCAATGGCTACTACTCCATTCTATGTTTTATTATTATTATTTATTTATATAGCACAATTGATTCCATGGAGCTGTACATAAGAAAGGGGTTACATACAAAATACAGACATCACATACAGTAAACGAACTATCAATGATAGACTGGTACAGAGTGAAGGGCTTACATTCTACAGGATGATGAGGAAGGAGACAGTAGGTTGGGGGGCTGCAGGAGCTCTGGTGGTGGTGAGGAGGCAGCGTGGTCATTGTAGGTTGTAAGCTTTCTTGAAGAGATGGGTTTTCAGGTTCCGTCTGATGGATCCGAATGTGGTGGCTAATTGGATGTGTTGAGGCACAAAATTCCAGAGGATGGGGGATAATGAGGAGAAGTCTTGGAGGCGATTGGGTGAGGAACGAATAAGTATGGAGGAGAGAAAGAGGTCTTGGGGGGATCGGATATTACATGAGGTAAGATATTTGGAGATGTACGGAGAGAAAGGTTATGGATGGCTTTGTAGGTCAATGTTAGCAGTTTGAACTAGATACGCTGTGGAATTGGGAGCCAGTACAGGGATTTGCAAAGGGGGATAGCAGAGGAGTTGTGAGGAGAGAGCTGAACTAGTCGGAGCAGCAGAGTTAAGGATGGACTGGATAGTTGCAAGAGTGTTAGCAGGTAGGCCACAGAGGAGAATGTTGCTGTAGTCAAGGCAGAAGATGATGAGGGCATGCACAAGCAGTTTAATAGATTTAGGATTGAGGAAAGGACAGATTCTGGAAATATTTTTGAGCTGGAGGCGACAGGAGGTGTTGAGAGCTTGGATGTGCGGTTTGAAGGACAGGGCAGAGTGAAGGTTTCCTCAGAGGCAGCGATTTTCCGGTACAGGTGAAAGCATGATGTCATTTATTGTGATAGATCAGGTGAGGAAGATACAAGAGATGGAGGAAAGATAATGAGTTCAGATTTGTCCACATTGAGCTTGAGGAAGCAAGAGGAGAAGAAGGAGGATATGACTGATAGACACGCTGGGATTCTGAACAGCAGAGAGGTGACATCTGGGCCAAAGAGGTATATCTGAGTGTCATCAGCTGATGGTACTGAAAGCCATGGGACTTTATGAGCTGTTCCATGCCAAGGGAGAAGAGTAGGGGCCCTAGAGAGAAGCCTTGAGAGACTCCAAAAGAGAGAGGGCGGGATGAAGAGGTAGTGTGGGAGCAGGAGGCGCTAAATGTGATATGAGGAGATCCAAGATAGGGCAAGGATTTTGACGCTGAAGGAAGATAGGATCTGTAGTAGGAGGCGGTGGTCAACTGTGTCTAATGCAGAGGACAGGTCAAGAAGGAGTAGTATAGAGAATTGTCTGTTAGCTTTGACTGTAAGTCATTAATAATTTTGGTCAGGGCAGTTTCGGTGGAATGGTGGGGACAGAAGCCTGATTGTTGGTTGTCGAAGAGAGAGTTAGATGAAAGGTGAGAGGAAAGCTCAGCGTGAACATGTTGCTCAAGGAGTTTGGAGGCAAATGGGAACAGTGATATGGGGCCATAGCTGGACAAAATGGTTGGGTCGAGGGATGGCTTTTTGAAGATGGGTGTGATTGTGGCATGTTTGAAAGCAGAGGGGAAGGTTCCGGAGGTTAGTAATAGGTTGAAGAGATGGGTTAGGGATGGGATGAATGTTGGGGTGAGGATGAGGTGGGATGGGGTCAAGTGCACAAGTGATGAGGTTTAATTTGGAGAGGAGACGAGTAGGCTCTCCTTCACTGATGTTGGAGAGGGAGGTTATGGGGGAAGGGCATTAGTTGGTAAACAAAGGGGTTGTGGTGGTTGAACAATAAACACTTGCCTTGTTTGGTCGATCTTGTTTTTGAAGTGTGTGGCAAAGTTTTCAGCAGAGATTAGGGAGGTCGGAGGGGGCAGTGAAGGGTGGAGGATGGAGTTAAAAGCATTGAATAACTGTTTGGGGTTGTAGGATAAGGAAGATATGAGGGTTGTGAAGTAGGCCTGTTTAGCAAAAATGAGGGCTGATTTGAATGCGAGTGTTGCTTGTTTGAATACAGTGAAGTCATCTTGCAAATGTGTTTTCTTACAACGCCGCAACCCTGGATGCTTGCCAAAGCTTTTTAGTGAGGTTATTGTGCCAGGGTTGTTTATTAATTCGTCGCACTCTGCCATGCATGAGAGGAGCGACCGAGTCAATAGCTGACAAGAGAGTGGCAATGTAGAAAGCTGTGGTGCTGTCTGTGTCATGGAATGTAGATATACATGCCAGTGATAGAATAGGGTGAGAGAGTGTGTGTGTCTAGATGTGCGAGGTTTCTGCGGGGGTGTGCTAGTTGCTGGACATAGGTGGCAGGTGAGGAGGACAACGATGAGAAAGTGAGTAAATGGTGGTCAGATAGATGGAGAGGGGATTGTTACGGGTCCGGGTGGTGGAACCTCTGTGCTTCGGTGCAAGGAGGAACCAGAGGGGCATGACTAAGTGCCTACTCGGCCTGACCAAGGTCGTACGGTGGCTCAATAGACTCCGTGAACCAGGGAGGGACCAAGCAGGGGGACCAGGTGCCACTCTGGGACCGACCTTGTGTGAGAGCAGGTGACTCCCACAGGTCATATGGCAGGAACTGACCGGTACAGCGGATGAGCACAGCAGGAAGGCTGACGGGTGGTCCGGATAGATAAGCAGGCTGGTTCGGCAGATAACCAGACAGGTGCTCTGGGTAGGCAAGCTGGCGGGCACAACAGGTAACAGGTAGGTGCTCCAGGTAGACTGGCAGGCAGGCACGACAGGTAACAGGCAGGTGCCCCAGGTAGGCAGGGTGGCATGCACTACAGGTAACAGGCAGTTGCTTCCAGGTAAGCAGGCTGGCGGGCACGGCATGTAACTGGCAGGTGCTTCCAGGTTGGCAGGCTGGTGAGCACGGCAGGTAACTGGCAGGCGGACTGGCAGACAGGCCTGACAGGCAGACTGGCGGGCAGGACTGACAGGCAGCAGGACCTGAGAGCTGAAGCAAGTGTTAGCACACAGAACAACAACCTTGAACGGGCACCTCCATATTGGTGGAGGTGCTTTAAATAGGGGAAGTCCTTCGGCCATTGGCCGGGGACTTTTTAGGATGGTGCGCGCAGCCCCTTTAAGAGGGAGGGAGCGTGCGCTCACGCCCCCTAGGCACTGTGCCCTGGAAGCTGCGCACAGTGCTCGCCACAGTAGCTGCAGGACGGGAGCCAGAAGACACCGGACCAGGGCCGTGGCGGTGAGGGGAAAGGAGTCTCTGCCCGGCAGGAGGCAGAGACGCCGATGCTACAGTACCCCACCCTTTACGCCCCCCCTTCTTTAAGCCCGAGAGAAATTTTTTAAGAAGATGAGGGGCATGAATGTTCTCCCTGGGTTCCCAAGACCTCTACTCTGGGCCAAACCCCTTCCAATCCACAAGAAAGAAAGTCTTTCCTCTTACCCTCTTGGGGGCCAAAATGTTTTCTACCTCAAAGACGTCCTCAGCGGAGACTGGAGCTGGAGAGGATGTACCTGGATCATCAGAGAAGGAATTAAGGACAACAGGTTTGAGGAGGGATACATGAAAGGAGTTTGTAATTCGTAAGGTGACCGGGAGTTTCAGCTTGTAAGCCACGGGATTGATTTGGTTCTGAACCTCGAACGGACCGATGAACCGCGGACCCAACTTATAGGAAGGTATCTTGAGACGGACATATTTGGAGGAAAGCCAGACCTTGTCTCTTGGACGGAATTGAGGCGGATCCAGACGTTTCTTATCAGCATGTCTCTTCATCCGCTTGGAGGACTGAAGAAGTGCAGATCTAGTGTCTTCCCAAATAGCCGAAAATTCTCTGACAAGAGACTCCGTGGCAGGATTGTCCACAGAAGAGGAGATGGGAAAGAACGGGGATTTAGTAGAAGACTCGCTCTCATCTCATTGACGAAGTGCAGGAGAAAACTGGACCTAGTTGATACGTTCCACTTGTCCATTGGATTGAGGGTGATAAGCAGAGGAAAAATCCAAGGAGACATCCAGCAGTTTGCACGTAGCTCTCCAGAACTGCGAAGTGAACTGAACCCCGTGATCAGACACAATGTGGAGGGGTAGACCGTGAAGATGGAAGATGTGATGGATGAAGTCCTTAGCCAGCACAGATGCAGACGGAAGACAAGGCAAATGACTGTACAACCGGCAGAGACAGGGAGATCCGTAATGAAGTCCATAGCTATGTGTTGCCACAGAGCGGAAGGCACGGGAAGATGAAGGAGACGGCCGGATGGCAGGCGCCGGGGAACCTTGTTACGGGCACAGGAGGAACAAGCCGCATCGAAATCCGCAACATCCTTGCGCAGAGAAGGCCACCAGTAATGTTGGGAGATGAGCAGAAAGGTCTTCCTCTGACCAGCATGACCAGCTAGTTTGGATGAATGGATGAATGGCCCCAGAGTAGAACTTTCTTACGATCTGGAACTGCCACAAAAGTCTTACCAGGTGGAAGAAGAGACAGGTCAAACGGAGCCACAGTCATTACTTTAGAGGGGTCGATGATATGTAGAGGCTCCTCCTCTTGGTCAGAGGACAGGAACGAGCGGGATAAAGCGTCAGCCTTAATGTTCTTGTCCGCCGGGCGGTAATGCAGAGTGAAGCAGAATCGGGCAAAGAATAGAGACCACCTGGCCTGACCTGGGCATTTTGTAAATAGGCCAGGTTTTTGTGGTCAGAGTAGATGACCACCGGGTGCAGGGCCCCCTCCAGTAGGTAATGCCACTCCTCCAGCGCCAATTTGATGGCTAGCAGCTCACGATCTCCTATGGAGTAGTTGCGCTCGGACGAGGAGAAGAGCTTGGAGAAGAAGCCGCAGGTTGCCATTCTCCCGGACGGGGATTTCTGGGTGAGCACCGCTCCGGCTCTGGAGGAGGATATATCAACCTCCAGGAAGAACTGCTTGTTGCAATCCGGACAGTGCAGCACAGGGGCGGAGGAGAAAGCTTGTTTTAGGTAGACGAAGGCCTCCTCCGCTTCGGAAGTCCATTCCCTGGGATTTGCTCCCTTACGGGTGAGCGGGGAGATGTGGGCGGTCCGGGAGGAGAAATGAGGGATGAAGAGGCGGTAATAATTTGCGAAGGCCAGGAATCGCTGAATCGCCTTCAACCCCTCCGGTCGGGGCAACTTTAAGACGGCAGAAACCTTCTCGGGATCCATCCGCAGACTAGTCTCGGAGATAATATAGCCCAGGAACAGAAGGGAAGTCTGCTTGAAGAGGCATTTCTCAAATTTTGCGTATAGGCGATTCTGCCGGAGCCTTAGCAGAACCTAACGAACATCCCTCCGGTGTGTTGGCAGGTCCAGAGAGAAGACCAAGATATCGTCCAGGAACACTACCACGCAAGAATACAGGAGATCACGGAAGATGTCGTTAACCAGCTCCTGGAAGACGGCTGGGGCATTACAGAGACCAAAGGGCATCACGCGATATTCATAGTCACCGTCCCGGGTGTTGAATTCCGTCTTCCACTCGTCTCCCTGGCGGATCCGGACCAAATTGTACGCCCCACGAACATCGAGCTTGGTGAAGATCTTCACGCCTTTAAGACGGTCAAACTGCTCCGAGATGAGAGGCAGCGGGTACTTATTCTTGATGGTAATCTGGTTAAGACCCCTGTAATCGATACAGGGACGTAGTGAGCCGTCTTTCTTCTTAACGAGAAGAATCCTTCTCCAGCCGGGGAGGTAGATTTCTGGATGAATCCCCTAGCAATAGCAAGATTCTCTTCTATGTACTCAGACATGGCCCTGGTCTCAGCCAGCAACAAGGAGTAGATACGCCCGCGGGGAGGAGAAGCACCAGGTACCAGGTCGATTGGGCAATCATACGGCCTATGAGGTGGAAGTGTCTCTGCCTCCTTTTTGTCGAAGACGTCCGCATAGGACCAGTAGGGTGCCGGCAGACCAGGTAGATTAGCCGGAGTAGACGGAGGTCGAGCTGGACGAACCGGAACCAGGCAGGACTCATGGCATTCCTGCCCCCAATGGAGCACTTCACCAGACCTCCAATTCAGGACAGGTTCATGTCTCTGTAATCAAGGTAGACCAAGCAAGAGGGAGTGAGAGAGACTGGACAGCACATGAAAGGAAATCCTCTCTGAGTGCAGCATTCCCACCTGAAAGGTTACAGGCTCTGTGACGAGCAAGATGATCTCCAGAAGAAGTTTTCCATCCACAGAAGTGACCACCAATGGTTCAGCCAGGTGTATGGTAAGGATCTGATAGCGCTCCACAACAGCCTGTGAAATGAGATTCCTAGCTCCAGAATCTAGGTGGGCAGTCTCGAAGAAGCAGGTCTCACCACTGGAAATAGAAACAGATAGAGTCAAGGACAGAGAGGATTTATTCTTGCCTAGGACGACCTTTCCAAGTGGTCCTAGACACTGGAGTTTCCCAACTTCACTGGGCAAGAACAGATAAAATGCTCTTTACTGCCACAGTAGAAGCAACTCCCCTCAGCTCGGCACGTCTCCAGGCGAGACTTGACCATCTTGGTTTGGTCAATTTGCATAGGCTCTGGGGAACGTGTCCGAGGAATAGCTGGTTGCGTGGCTGGGCTTTGGAATACAGGAGCGAGATGCGGAAGTCTTCTCTCCCGGGTAGTCTCCTTAGCTCGTTCCAAAAAACGGATGTCAATCTGGGTAGCTATTGACACCAGGTCATCCAGGATGGAAGGGATGTCACGACCAGCTAGCTCATCCTTGATCCGCCCGGAAAGACCCTCCCAGAAGGTGGACACCAGGGCCTCGTTGTTCCAGGCAAGCTCAGATGCGAGGGTTCGAAAATGTATGGCATACTGGCCCACGGTGAGACTCCCTTGATGGAGACGGAGAAGTGAGGAGGCAGTAGAAGATTTTTGTCCGGGCTCATCGAAGACCTTCCAGAAGGCAGTGAGGAAAGCCGGAAGATCAGACACCAGAGGATCCCCTCTTTCCCACAGAGGGTTTAGCCATGCCAGTGCCTCCCGGTGAGGTGTATTTCTGATTCATTTAATGTTAGCTTCATTGAACAAAAATGTGCTTTTTTTTCAAAAATAATGACATTTCTAAATGACCCCAAGCTTTTGAATGGTAGTGTACATGAGTAAGCCAGGATGAGACTAAGATAGAGCTCTTTGGTAAAGCACATCATTCTACTGTTTACCGAAAATGAAATGAGACCTACAAAGAAAAGAA
Organism: Phyllobates terribilis; assembly: GCF_046119375.1. Taxonomy (NCBI): domain Eukaryota; kingdom Metazoa; phylum Chordata; class Amphibia; order Anura; family Dendrobatidae; genus Phyllobates; species Phyllobates terribilis. Next base: position 378,575,047 of record NW_027362771.1, on the reverse strand, counting down.
CATAGCACCTACAATTAAGTATGGTGGAGGTTCAAAGATCTTTTGGGGTTGTTTTGCTGCCTCTTGCACTGGGTGACTTTACTGTGTGCAAAGCATTAGGAAATATGAAGAATGCCAAAGGATTCGGGGTCACAATGTAGTGCCCAGTGTCAGAAAGCTGGGTTTATGTCTTAGGTCATGGGTCTTTCAGCAGGACAATGACACCAAACATACTTCAAGAAGCACACAGAAATGGATGGAAACAAAATGCTGGATAGTTCTGAAGTGGCCAGCAATGAGACTGGATCTAAATCCCATTGAACACCTGTGGAGAGATCTTAAATTTGCTGTTGGGGTGAGGCACCCTTCAAATATGAGAGTCCTGGAGCAGATGGCAAAAGAAGAGTGCTCCAAAACTCCATCTGAGAGGTGTAAGAAGCTGGTTGATGGTTATAGGAAGCGATTGATTGCAGTTATCCATTCCAAAGGGTGTGCAAGCAAATATTAAGTTGAGGATGCCAGCAATTTTGTCTGGCCCATTTTTAGGGTTTTGTGTGAAAGTACAGTATGTCCAATTTGCCTTTTTCCTGTTTTTTTTCAAGGGTGCCAACACTTTTGGCCATGATTGTAGGTACTGAAACACCTACTTCATGGAGAGTGTTCTTAACTTAGGTTGATGTTGTGAAGGGGTTTTTCTTCACCATGGAAAGGATTCTGCGGTCATCCACCACTGTTGTCTTCTGTGGATATCCAGGCTTTTTTGAGTTCCCAAACTCATCAGTGCGCTCTTTTTTTGGAGAATATACAAAACTGTTGATTTGGCCACTCCTAAAATTTCTGCTTTCTGTCCTTTGGTCCTTTGGCCACATGTTGTGGGTTCACAGCAACAGTTTCCAAATGCAAATGACACATCTGGAATTAGCTCCACACCTTTTACCTGCTTAATTGATGATGGATTACTGAGGGAAATGCCCATGCAGTACATTAAATTAAATAGCATTTCAGATAATTGTCAGATTACTTTTGTTTTTTTTAGAAAGAGGTTGCTACACATTAAAGAGCTATAATTCCTAAACCCTTACTCCATTTAGGATGCAAATACCCTCAAATTAAAGCTGAAAATTTGCACTTTAAGCCCATATTGACTTTATAATGTATTATGTATTTTGAATATGTTTTGGTAAACAGCTAAAATGCCAAAACTTGTGTCACTGTCTAGAAATTTCTGGACCTAACTGTATAACATCTGCCTAAATTGCTGTCTACGCGATTGTCAGCCTTCTCTGTCTATCAATACCTATAATGATCTTTGCCACTTCTAAGCATTATTTGTAGGTTGCTCTTAACACCATGTTATTCACTAAGAGAAAAATATACTGTATTTTCAGCAGCATGCCTACACTTACATTACAATAGTGTAAATCTGATCCTTCAAGGCATTGATGTGTGGTCATGTTCATATCTGTAAGGTACACCTGCCTTGCATACCATGGTTTTTCAAATAATTTGAATATGGAAACATGTATGTTATTAAAGTGACAATATATACAGACTCCTACCGAATTGTGGATGACTGCATTGTAATTCTTGGTCTACTTTAAATTATACAGTATATATAACAATTATTAACCCGAATTTTCACTGTGCCATGAACGTTAATTTGATATACTGATCATTTGTATGCAAACTGCAGCTGCTCGAAAAATCAAATGATCGACTATGGTACACAAACTGCGCAGGTGAACAGTGGTAATGATGTAGTACACCACTCAGGTATGCTTTACAATTGCTAATTCTGTACTACTAAACTGTTTCAGAGAAGCATACTGTAGTTAGCAGGGTTAAAATTTTAATTTCAAGTAGTTATCAGTTGTTCTTTTGTAATAGGACAACAGATTCCTTACTGATTTGAAGAATGGCAGAATTAAAAAACCTATCTTTGGCAATCTTGTACAGATCTTGTAATATATTTAAGATGCAAGGAGGGCGGTCAAATCCTTTACAGGCACAATACTGCGACACATGGACTGCATAAGCATCTGGAATATGAATCTTTTGGGACTCTGCGCCCCATGTGTATGAAACCCTAAATTATACATTCTCGTGATGTGATTCTATAGCTGAATTCTATAGGTTCATCCCACAAAATAGCTTCTCCTACTAGTCTCAAAAATGCCTTCATGTATCATTTGCCTGTTGGCAAATAACTGCCTTTGAATCCTCTTTTGTCTTACTATGCTTTTGAATTAAACATCCTTAGTAAGCGTCTTCATACATACAGGTTTACAGAAATAAAGACAGTAATCAGAGAAATTGTTCTTTTTAAGATGGCAAATTTATTGGAATACAGAAAAGGAAATTCTCAAATGACTTGAATTATGTGAATTGCCTTAAATGCCGACCATTTCCTGCATAATTTCTTGTCTCTTTTAAGCTTATAATGTACTTTAGATCTGTAAGTTACTTTCATTGCACTGCTGAAAGTGTGAATATCATGGTATTCTTTTTTTTGATTACGCAATGGAAAATTAATTCTGCAGGTTAATAAAATTTATGTTTTTCAGAAAAAAAAAGATCTGACGATATCGATCATTTTGAATGTTCTTACCCTTTTTTTTAATTTGAGTAATATATAATGCTGAAAAGTAATTGTGTCTTTGATACTACAAATTAAACATTTATATATCCTCTCGGCAGTAAGGTGCTGTTCTACGGATGATGCAGATTACTTGACCTTGTTATTGTTAAGAAATGCATGCAGATGTCTTTAATACATGTATAAAGCCAGCGCAACATGACATGAGCCACTGGGTGTTCTTCTTTGTGATTTTTACAAGGTGATGGTGGCATTACTGACATAGGTGGCAAAACAGACCTCGCCCAATATCAAAAATTTAAACAAGGCACTGTTAAAATAATAAGAACATTTTTTACTTTTGCAAGGGCATGTGTCATTGGCAGTGTATGTCACATGTCCTTGCTATATAAGACCAAGCCATTTTCCCCGTCGCCACCATTTTCTCACTGCTGCAGCTGCGTGTTAGACGGCACCGCTGTTGCTGAGTGCGCTATACCTTGTTAATTTCAAGCCAATTTTCGCACAAATCTACAGATAGCTTGGGAGTAGGGAATAGTTGTGATTGCAGTCCTTTTAAGGACTAGGTTACAGCATTTCCTACGACTTTTATCACGCAGGTCTGTGCTCTTAAATAGATAGATTGTGGGAGTAAAGACTAATTGTAATTGCAGTCCTTTTCAGGACTAGGTTACATCAGTTCCTATCAGTTTTTGCCAGGCAGGTCTGTGCCAGTGCTGTGCAAGTTTTTTTCACAGCATTTGGCTGAATTTAGCAAAGCTAATCCTTTTTGGCCTAGTGCACAGTGTGTTAGTCAGTGGAGTAGCCTATCTGTGTTGCAAGATATACCACCTGTGTATAGAATACCAATTTTTTTACTGCACCTAGTGAAGTAAAATCTTTTGGGCATAGCATCATTCTATTAGTCCATCTATACTGACCGCCATCAGGTTGCAAATTGAATATAATTTTTTTCTGCATCTAGCTCTGAAAAAATATTTGGGCTTCTAGCAGTGTGTGGGACTTGTTCTATTAGTCCATCTATACTGACCTCCATCAGGTTGCAAACTGAATATAATTTTTTTCTGCATCTAGCTCTGAAAAAATATTTGGCCTTCTAGCAGTGTGTGGGACTTGTTCTATTAGTACATCTATACTGACCTCCATCACGCTGCAAATTCAAAATTATTTTTTGTCTGCATCTAGCTCTGAAAAAATATTTGGCCTTCTAGCAGTGTGTGGGACTTTCTCTATTAGTCCATCTATACTGACCTCCATCGGGTTGCAAATTAAAAATAATTTTTATCTGCATCTACCTCTGAAAAAATATTTGGGCTTCTAGCTGTGTGTGGGACTTGTTCTATTAGTCCATCTATACTGACCTCCATCAGGTTGCAAACTGAAAATAATTTTTTTCTGCATTTGGCTCTGAAAAAATATTTGGCCTTCTAGCAGTGTGTGGGACTTTCTCTATTAGTCCATCTATACTGACCTCCATCAGGTTGCAAATTAAAAATAATTTTTATCTGCATCTAGCTCTGAAAAAATATTTGGCCTTCTAGCAGTGTGTGGGACTTTCTCTATTAGTCCATCTATACTGACCTCCATCAGGTTGCAAATTAAAAATAATTTTTTGTCTGCATCTAGCTCTGAAAAAATATTTGGCCTTCTAGCTGTGTGTGGGACTTGTTCTATTAGTCCATCTATACTGACCTCCATCAGGTTGCAAACTGAATATAATTTTTTTCTGCATCTAGCTCTGAAAAAATATTTGGCCTTCTAGCAGTGTGTGGGACTTTCTCTATTAGTCCATCTATACTGACCTCCATCAGGTTGCAAATTCAAAATAATTTTTTGTCTGCATCTAGCTCTGAAAAAATATTTGGCCTTCTAGCTGTGTGTGGGACTTGTTCTATTAGTCCATCTATACTGACCTCCATCAGGTTGCAAACTGAATATAATTTTTTTCTGCATCTAGCTCTGAAAAAATATTTGGCCTTCTAGCAGTGTGTGGGACTTTCTCTATTAGTCCATCTATACTGACCTCCATCAGGCTGCAAATTAAAAATAATTTTTATCTGCATCTACCTCTGAAAAAATATTTGGCCTTCTAGCTGTGTGTGGGACTTGTTCTATTAGTCCATCTATACTGACCTCCATCAGGTTGCAAACTGAATATAATTTTTTTCTGCATCTAGCTCTGAAAAAATATTTGGCCTTCTAGCAGTGTGTGGGACTTTCTCTATTAGTCCATCTATACTGACCTCCATCAGGTTGCAAATTAAAAATAATTTATATCTGCATCTAGCTCTGAAAAAATATTTGGCCTTCTAGCAGTGTGTGGGACTTTCTCTATTAGTCCATCTATACTGACCTCCATCAGGTTGCAAATTAAAAATAATTTTTTGTCTGCATCTAGCTCTGAAAAAATATTTGGCCTTCTAGCAGTGTGGGACTTTCTCTATTAGTCCATCCATACTGACCTCCATCAGGTTGCAAATTAAAAATAATTTTTTGTCTGCATCTAGCTCTGAAAAAATATTTGGCCTTCTAGCAGTGTGTGGGATTTTCTCTATTAGTCCATCTATACTGACCTCCATCAGGTTGCAAATTCAAAATAATTTTTTGTCTGCATCTAGCTCTGAAAAAATATTTGGCCTTCTAGCAGTGTGTGGGACTTTCTCTATTCGTCCATCTATACTGACCTCCATCAGGCTGCAAATTAAAAATAATTTTTAACTGCATCTACCTCTGAAAAAATATTTGGCCTTCTAGCTGTGTGTGGGACTTGTTCTATTAGTCCATCTATACTGACCTCCATCAGGTTGCAAACTGAATATAATTTTTTATTGCATCTAGCTCTGAAAAAATATTTGGCCTTCTAGCAGTGTGTGGGACTTTCTCTATTAGTCCATCTATACTGACCTCCATCAGGTTGCAAATTAAAAATAATTTATATCTGCATCTAGCTCTGAAAAAATATTTGGCCTTCTAGCAGTGTGTGGGACTTTCTCTATTAGTCCATCTATACTGACCTCCATCAGGTTGCAAATTAAAAAAAATTTTTTGTCTGCATCTAGCTCTGAAAAAACATTTGGCCTTCTAGCAGTGTGTGGGACTTTCTCTATTAGTCCATCTATACTGACCTCCATCAGGTTGCAAACTGAATATATTTTTTTTCTGCATCTACCTCTGAAAAAATATTGGGTTCTAGCTGTGTGTGGGACTTGTTCTATTAATCCATCTATACAGACCTCCATCAGGTTGCAAACTGAATATAATTTTTTTCTGCATCTACCTCTGAAAAAATATTTGGGCTTCTAGCTGTGTGTGAGACTTGTTCTATTAGTCCATCTATACTGACCTCCATCAGGTTGCAAACTGAATATAATTTTTTTCTGCATCTAGCTCTGAAAAAATATTTGGCCTTCTAGCAGTGTGTGGGACTTTCTCTATTAGTCCATCTATACTGACCTCCATCAGGTTGCAAATTAAAAATAATTTATATCTGCATCTAGCTCTGAAAAAATATTTGGCCTTCTAGCAGTGTGTGGGACTTTCTCTATTAGTCCATCTATACTGACCTCCATCAGGTTGCAAATTAAAAATAATTTATATCTGCATCTAGCTCTGAAAAAATATTTGGCCTTCTAGCAGTGTGTGGGACTTTCTCTATTAGTCCATCTATACTGACCTCCATCAGGTTGCAAATTAAAAATAATTTTTTGTCTGCATCTAGCTCTGAAAAAATATTTGGCCTTCTAGCAGTGTGTGGGACTTTCTCTATTAGTCCATCTATACTGACCTCCATCAGGTTGCAAACTGAATATATTTTTTTTCTGCATCTACCTCTGAAAAAATATTGGGCTTCTAGCTGTGTGTGGGACTTGTTCTATTAATCCATCTATACAGACCTCCATCAGGTTGCAAACTGAATATAATTTTTTTCTGCATCTACCTCTGAAAAAATATTTGGGCTTCTAGCTGTGTGTGGGACTTGTTCTATTAGTCCATCTATACTGACCTCCATCAGATTGCAAACTGAATATAATTTTTTTCTGCATCTAGCTCTGAAAAAATATTTGGCCTTCTAGCAGTGTGTGGGACTTTCTCTATTAGTCCATCTATACTGACCTCCATCAGGTTGCAAATTAAAAATAATTTTTATCTGCATCTAGCTCTGAAAAAATATTTGGCCTTCTAGCAGTGTGTGGGACTTTCTCTATTAGTCCATCTATACTGACCTCCATCTGGTTGCAAATTAAAAATAATTTTTTGTCTGCATCTAGCTCTGAAAAAATATTTCTCTTTCTAGCAGTGTGTGGGACTTTCTCTATTAGTCCATCTATACTGACCTCCATCAGGTTGCAAACTGAATATATTTTTTTTCTGCATCTACCTCTGAAAAAATATTGGGCTTCTAGCTGTGTGTGGGACTTGTTCTATTAATCCATCTATACAGACCTCCATCAGGTTGCAAACTGAATATAATTTTTTTCTGCATCTACCTCTGAAAAAATATTTGGGCTTCTAGCTGTGTGTGGGACTTGTTCTATTAATCCATCTATACAGACCTCCATCAGGTTGCAAACTGAATATAATTTTTTTCTGCATCTACCTCTGAAAAAATATTTGGGCTTCTAGCTGTGTGTGGGACTTGTTCTATTAGTCCATCTATACTGACCTCCATCAGGTTGCAAACTGAATATAATTTTTTTCTGCATCTAGCTCTGAAAAAATATTTGGCCTTCTAGCAGTGTGTGGGACTTTCTCTATTAGTCCATCTATACTGACCTCCATCAGGTTGCAAATTAAAAATAATTTTTATCTGCATCTAGCTCTGAAAAAATATTTGGCCTTCTAGCTGTGTGTGGGACTTGTTCTATTAGTCCATCTATACTGACCTCCATCAGGTTGCAAACTGAATATAATTTTTTTCTGCATCTAGCTCTGAAAAAATATTTGGGCTTCTAGCTGTGTGTAGGACTTGTTCTATTAGTCCATCTATACTGACCTCCATCAGGTTGCAAACTGAATACAATTTTTTTCTGCATCTACCTCTGAAAAAATATTTGGGCTTCTAGCTGTGTGTGGGACTTGTTCTATTAGTCCATCTATACTGACCTCCATCAGGTTGCAAATTGAATATAATTTTTTTCTGCATCTAACCCAGCCAATAGTTTTGGCCTAATACCACAGTTTGGCCACTCAGCTCTGCTCGGTTCCCATCCATTGTTTTTTTGTGCAAACAACTCCAGAGTTGTGAATTAGTTAACCACCAAAATGAGTAGAAAAAAGCCTGCTGCTGTTGGAAAGGGGAATAGGCGTGTTGGGAAGGGGAAAAAAGGTTGTGTCCGTGGGGTAGGTGTTAAAGCAACAGTAACATCTGCAGAAGAAAGACCATCTTCCAGCCAAACTAAAATGTCTACTTCTTTTAGCGGACAATGTGATAAGATCCCTTTCTTACGGCCACGCCAATCGCTACAAATTCCAGATGAGGCACAAAAACAGCAGGTGCTTCAACGGATATCAAGTGCTCCTTTAAGTGGGCTCTCCTCCACATCAACTTCAACATCACAAATACTCCAGTCCTCAGAGGTGTCACCCCAATCGCACTTGCTTCCTCACAGCTCCCAAATCTCCAGCTGCCCGTCTGAGTATGAGGTAGAACAGATGGTTGAGTCTGCAGAGCTGTTTTCTCATACTATAGCCTGGGAATCAGAGGTCGACTCCAGCGCTTCTGTGAATCCAGACGAGGAAATGATCTGCACTGATGCCCAGAATCTTTATGAGTCGGATCCAGGACCAGACGCAGAAGGTTCTGACCATAATGTAGACCCTCATTCCCAAACTGTAACTCCTGTTGGTGGAGACAATGAGGAAGACGATGATGAGACTCAAATAACTGATTGGAGCGACAACTTTAGTTTTTTGTCAGGGCAGGAACAGGTTGGCTCTGAGGACGACGGGTGTGATAACGCACAGGGTGATGATGATGAGGTTGGAGATCCCACTTACTGTCAACCCACAGTCAGCCAAGAGATGAGGTCAGCAGAGGAGGTGGAGCAAGATGCTAGTGACGACGAGGTCAAGTTGCGCCTTCCTGGACAGAGACGTAGTACTGGAAGCACGTCAACAACTGCATCCTCAAACACAACTCTGCCTCTCACCACAAGTCGTGGTGGCTCTTCAGGTCGCATGGGTGCTAAGCCTTGCATAGCCTGGGCATTTTTTCAGATCGATAAAGATGACCCAACTCGTGTTATCTGTAACATTTGTCAGCAAAAGCTAAGTAGAGGCCAAAAAATACATAGTTTGAGTACTTCATGCATGAACCGGCACATGGACATGAAGCATAAGTTGCAGTGGGAAGCTCAGTGTGCTACAATGAGGCCTAGCCGGTCGGGCCAACCACCGTCTGCCATATCTTGTGCATCCGTGGCCTCTTCATCCTCTGTGACTGGGGGGACAGCAGTTACACCTGTTTTGGGGCGCAGACCTGCCACCTCTTTACCCGCAACAGCCAGCGTGATTGGCAGGTCATCATTTTCTTTGGAGGTGGTAACACCAGCTGGTGTTGAGCGCTGTCCGACATCGATAGCACCACCTTTGGATCAAGGCAACCTAACATGTCCGCCTGCATCTTCCTCACAGACCGGCAGTTTGCCGGGGACACCCTTATCAACCCCGTCTAAGCACAATAGCCAGTCCTCGGTCCCTCAGATGTGGACAAGTAAAAGACCATTTCCTCCTAGCCATGAGAAAGCTAAGAGGTTGAATTTCACCATCTGCAAGCTCTTGGCTACAGAAATGCTGCCTTTCCGCCTGATGGACACAGAGGATTTTCGAGACCTTATGTCCGTCGCAGTGCCCCAGTACCAGATGCCCAGTCGGCACTACTTCTCAAAGAAAGGTGTGCCTGCGCTCCACCAGCATGTCGCACACAACATCACCGCTTCTTTGAGAAACTCTGTGTGTGACAGGGTGCATTTCACCACAGACACTTGGACGAGTAGGCATGGACAGGGGCGTAACATGTCGCTGACTGGGCACTGGGTAACTATGGTGACAGCAGGACAAGGGGCTGCTGTCCAAGTCTTGCCGTCCCCACGAGTTGTGCGTCAATCCTCTTTATGTCAAAGTTCCTCCACTGCTTCTGCCTCCTCAACCTCCTCTCAGTCTTCCACCTGCACCCAAAGCCTGTCTGGTCATGCCACAAGCTTTCTAACTGCACAGAAGGGATCCTGCACACCTCCTTACTATGCTGGCAGTAGGGCTCAATGTCATCAGGCGGTTTTTACTTTGAAATGTCTGGGAAATGTGAGTCACACAGCTGAGGAGTTGTGGTCAGCTCTGGAGAACCAATTTCATGAATGGTTGTCTCCACTGGACCTGAAACCAGGGAAAGCCGTGTGCGACAATGCTGCAAACCTGGGTGCGGCCCTTCGCCGGGGCAATGTCACACACGTGCCTTGTATGGCTCACGTGTTGAACCTGGTTGTCCAGCAATTTTTAGCCCACTATCCCAGACTAGATGGCCTTCTGCAGAGGGCGCGGTCGCTGTGTGCTCACTTCCGCCGTTCGCATCCCGCAGCTCAGTGACTTACATCTCTACAGAAGTCGTTGGGCCTGCCACTTCACCGGCTAAAATTCGATGTGCCTACCCGGTGGAATTCAACTCTGCACATGTTGCAGCGACTGTGGCAGCACCGACAAGCCCTGGTGCAATACGTTCTGACGTATAGCCTGGGCCAACGAGATCCAGAGGTGGGGCAAATCACGCTGGAGGAGTGGTCTCAGATCAGGGACCTATGCACCCTTCTGCACAGTTTTGAAATGGCGACGAAGATGTTTAGTGCTGACGATGCCATTATCAGCATGACTATTCCGGTGATTTACATGCTGGAGCACATGTTAAACAGAATTCGGAGTCAGGTGGTGGCACAAGAGGAGGTGGAGGAAGTAGAGGAGGAGGAGTTGTATGCGGAAGGGCTAACATATGCAAGGTCCAGACGGTCGGCAGCACCAAGGCGGCAGGCATGTGAGGGTGGGGGAGATGGTTTTACCAGGGCGCATGGTAGCAGCCAAACTAGTGAGGAAGGTGCAGGAGCCCAGGAAGAAGTGGAGGACGAACTGATGGAAGACTCATCAGATGAGGGAGACCTTGATCACATTTCTGTTGTGCGAGGTTGGGGGGAGAGGACAGAGGAAGGAAGCATGATTGTTACCTCGCCACCAACACAACAGGGACTTGGTGCTCCTGGATGCGCAACACACATGAGTGCCTTCTTGCTGCACTACCTGCAACATGACCCTCGAATTGTGAGAATTAGAAATAATCCTGACTACTGGGTTGCCACACTGTTAGATCCCCGGTACAAAAGTAAATTTGCAGAAATTATTCCTGCCATAGAAAGGGATGCACGCATGCAGGAGTATCAGCAGAGACTGTTGCAGAATCTTACATGTGCTTTTCCACAAAACACCAGTGGTGCACGTAGTGAATCTCACAGTTCCAACTTGCCAACCGTGGGACCGTCAAGTGTTCAGCACTCAAACCGTAACAGAACCACAGTATCTGCTGGTAACATCAATTTTGCGGAATCACTTCACCACTTTTTTAGCCCATCCTTTGCAAGGCCACAGGAGACAAGAAGTCTGACACATAGTCAACGCCTAGAGACGATGGTACAGGAGTATCTCCAAGTAAACATTGAAGCCATGACTGTGTCACTGGACCCTTGCTCTTTTTGGGCTTCCAATCTGGATAAATGGCCGGAGCTAGCCACTTATGCCTTGGAGATCTTGTCATGCCCCGCAGCCAGCGTTCTGTCTGAACGTGTGTTCAGCGCTGCTGGTGGTGTGCTGACAGATAAGCGCACGCGGCTCTCCACTGATAATGTAGACAGACTCACGTTCATAAAGATGAACAAATCATGGATCCGAAACGACTTTTCTACCCCTGTGTCATCCTGGGGAGAGTAAAAGCTTAATGATTTGTTAAAATCACCTCACCAACCGTTTTAAGCTTTCAAATTACTAATCATGTTTATCTGTATCTTGGCTGGAAAATAATTTGGGCTTTGTAGCAGTGTGCAGCACTGATCCTATTAGGCCATCTATACTAAGCTCCACCAGATTTAAAATTAATAATAATTTTTAGCTGCATCTAGCCCGGAAAATAATTTTGGGGCTCCGAGATGCGCAAGACACATAAGTGCCTTCTTGCTGCACTACCTACCTGCAACATGACCCTCATATTGTCAGAATTCGAAGTAATCATGACTACTGGGTTGCCACACTCTTAGATCCTCCAAACTTTTCGATCAACCTTTTCATTTTAATAAAGACCAAAAAAATGGTCATTTTTGAAATTATAAGCATTAGCAGGTTATTAGAAACTGAAATCAAACAGTTTTCAACTCAAAACTTTATTCTAGGTGATGTTACATTTTCACATAGGACCCCTTGTTCGAAAGGAGCTTCTGAACTCTCTCGTCCATTGAATTTGTCAGGTTTTGGATGGTTTCTGCTTCAATTGTTTTGCATGAGGACAGAATACCCTCCCAGAGCTGTTGCTTAGATGTGAACTGCCTCCTGCCATCATAGACACTCCTTTTGATGATGCTCCAGAGGTTCTGAATGGGGTAGAGGTCAGGGGAGCATGGGGGTCACACCATAAGTTTGTCCCCTTTTATGCCCATATCAGCCAGAGATGCAGATGTTTTATGTGCAGCATGAGATGGTGCATTATCATGCAAAAAAATTATCTTGCTGTGAAATACACGGTTCTTCTTCTTGAACCATGGCAGGAAGTGCTGTTTGAGAAAATCGACATACATTATGGAGTTCATCTTTAGCGCCTTCAGGGATCTTAAAGGGGCCGACAATCTCTCTCCCCATGATTTCAGCCCAAAACATTACTCCACCTCCTCCTTGTTGGCGCTGTAGCCGTGTTTGCGTGGGGTGTCCATCAACCAGCCATCCTCCACTCCATCCATCTGGACCATCGAGCGCTGCACGGCACTCATCCGTGAACAAAACAGTTTTGAAATCAGTCTTCATGTAATGTTTTGCCCACTGGAGCCGTTTCTGCTTGTGTGAAGTGGATAGAGGAGGTCGACAGGATGGCGTATGCACAGCTGCAAACCTCTGAAGGACCCTGCATCTTGTTGTTCGGGGGACGTTGGAGGCACCAGCAGCTTCAAAAACTTGTCTGCTGCTATGACAAGGCTTTTTTGCCGCTGCTCTTTTAACCTGACGTAATTGCCTGTAGGAAAGAGTCCTCAATTTGCCCTTATCAGCACGCACACGTGTGTACTGTGAATCAGCTACATACTTCTTGATTGCCAAGACACTTCATCCTGATCATCACACAATGTTGATTGTAGTCATGCCTTGACCTAAACACTCCACAATTTGTTGCTTCTCAGCAGCCGACACATCCTTTTTCTTTCCCATTTTGGCAGAAAATGTAGTCTGCTTAATAATGTGAGACAGCCTTCTTAAGTAGTCTTGCCTTTCATTGGACACACCTGCCAAACTAATTAGCACAGGTGTCTGCAATTGCTTACAGTGATATAAAGAGCCCTGACACACATCACCATCAATGAGTTTAACTGACAAACAAACAAATTCTTCCCTTATCACTCCTAAACACTTTTTGCATAATAATTTGGAACACAGTGTACATGTGCTTTTCCACAAAACACCAGTGGTTCACGTAGTGAATCTTACAGTTCTAACTTGCCAACCGTGGTCTGTATGGAGTTGTTCAATAAAGGGCCCAAAATTAAGATAACATAGATGGGAGAGGTCTCTATGAATAGGAATTCCTAAGTATTTGATACCCTGTGAGGGCCAGGCAAAGGGAAAGTTGGACTGGATGGAATCCTATATGGATTTGGGGAGGGAGACATCGAGGGCCTCAGACTTCGCTGCATTGATTTTAAAATTTGACCATGTAACAAAGTGATCTATTTCAGCCATAACAGCATGGATGGATATATGTGATTGAGTGATATATACTAGGACATCATCAGCAAATAGAGAGCACTTGTACTCGGTGCCTCCCACCTCAATCCACCTAATATTGGGGTTATGGCGAATTGATGAGAGCAGGTGCTCCGTCACTAGGATGTATAAGAGAGGGGACAGAGGACATCCCTGCCTTGTCCCATTGGTGATTGTGAAAGGTGATGAAAATGTTCTGATGCACCCCCTGGGCCTTGGGACACCCGGAGCCGGACCCTTTTTGGTGGATGCTGGTGGTTGTAGTCTTCGTGGCAGCCACCCGGTTCCGTGGCTCAGGGTGGTCAAACCAGTGGCGGAACTATTTATGTGGTTTTGATGTTTAAATGTCTGACTACGCCACCCGTGGATTGCGGTCAGAGTGAACCGCCGCTGCAGGGCAGACCGCTGAGGCTGGTGTTGTGGGTGCAGCAGAGCATAGCATAACTCCCCACGGGAGGAGTATAGCCTTAGGGCAGTGTATGCGTAGGATGGGGGTGATGGTGCAGGGCAGCAGCAGTAACGACACGGAGTCAGTGATGCAGTCCAGGGCCTTTACTCACAGTTCTTATTATCCAGACCACGTCTGCAGGTAATGACTGCCCACGTCGTACTGTGCTCACCAGGTGAGGGGCTCAGACAACCCCCAGATAACTTTGGAGCGCTTCACAGGACCCCCTTTGTGTGTCCTTTGTCTGGCCTTTCTTACCAACCCTTCTGTCCGGCTGCCTCGGGCCTCCTCTTGGTAAACTTGGCGCCAGTTTCCCTGACCCTATGTGGTGCCTTCCTAGCGGGTGTAGCGAGGGGCTGCGCCACATAAAATGTCACAGCCTCCGGTTTCTAGCTGAGGGTCGTTTCCTGCCTCCACTAGTTTCGGGGACCGGTCTCCCCCTTTGGCCTGACCCCTCCACGCAGGTGGATTCGGGCGTGCGGTGGCGACTCGCCCGTCTGCACCCCTGGGATCCCTTCATTCCTCGTTCCTGGAGCCTTCTCCGCTCCTCTTCCTTCCTTCTCCCTCTTCCAGGCCTGGGCCTCTGTTACTAGGCCCGCCTCCGGAGCAGAGCTCATGCAGAGCCCCTGCTCCCTGCCACTTCTGCTCAGACTTCTCTGCACTGAACTAAGATGGTGCCCACCTTTTATACTCCCTTCTCAATGCACCCAGGAACTGCTTCCTCCCTGCTCCTGCACTACAGGGTTCCCCTTCCTCAGTGTTCCCTCCCCCCACTCCAGCCAGGGACAGGGACTGTCGTGCCCATCTCAGGGGCATATTGGTCGCCCTGCCCCACGGCAATGTGGTGTAATGCATGCAGGTGTCGGGTCCTGATCCACACTCCATCCTTACCTGAGAGTGAGATATCACACCTCTGGGTGAGGTGCAATACCTCTGTAGCAACCGAGCCCTCAGGGTGCTACAGTTCCATTTATCTTCAGCCTAGGTGACGTATTGTGATACAGGGCCGTGATTTTGGCTATAAAAGGGTCCCCTAGACCCCTACCCCAAGCTTTTTAAGAGAATCATATATGGCGTGCCAGGAGACTCTATGGAATGCTTTCTCAGCATCCAACGAGAGTATCTAATTACAAATTTTTAACTGCATCTAGCCCAGGAAATACTTTGTGCCTAGTAGCAGTGTCTGCTAGTCAGCGGATTATCCCGGCTGTTAAGCAAGCTACACCACCTGTAGTTTGGACACTTAATTTTTTCAAAGGAAATGCTTCGGGACCACGGGATACTCAGTGAAGAGCATCAGGAGGCACCCCAAGGCATAGGGGCTGGGACTGGCAGTAGGATGCTTTGCGGTGGACAGCCGAGCTTGATCCTTATAAAAGCTTTTTAACTGCAGCAGCTTTAGTGGACGCTACTGGAGCTGGAATTACGCGGCTGCTGGCATGAGACTTGCCCTCCAATAGATCCTTGTAAATGGATTTAAAGTGTATTCATTCAAATTAGAGAGACAATTTAAATTAAAAAGCTTAGAGCTGCCTCCACCACAGGGGGGCTCGCTCGACCCACCAGCGGACAGGCACCAGTATTGGGAGAGGGGGGCTGGTCGTCAGGGTTCACCGCGGCTCTGGCACAAACCCGGCGACACGGAGGTGGCACGGGCAGGAGCGGACTGAACGTGTCGGCTTCTCACTTTTTGGATTTTAGAAGGGCATGACATGCCTATATCTGTGTCTCCCCCTCCTTTTACTCCTCCACCTCTTTTCTTTTCGCATGACTATATGTACTTGTCACTTTTCCATGTGTTAGTTGTGTCTTCTGAGCAGTTTGTCAGCTTTTGTACACCTTTGAAGGTGTTTTCTATGTGTTTCTATGTGTTTTTGTTTGCCTGCCATTGGTTTTAACGGTGTTCGAAGGTGTTCGACGAACAGTTCGACGAACAGTTCGGCGAACACACGGGTGTTCGACAAACCGAACCGAACTCGAACACTACGGGGGTGGCTCAACACTAGTAAAATACTGAACGTGTGAACGTGGCCTTATTCTTTTCCTCTGATTGCTCCACTCCTGATTTTGGTTTACAAATAATCATGTAAAATACTGACCAAATACAGAACATGTGAATGTGGCGTAATACAGCATTTAAAAGAGTATACCACTTTTTTCCAGATTATAAAAAAGTTTATAAGAGCAGATATCCAACACAATCATGAGTTAGGTTAATTCATGAAAAAATTGGATGCAAAAATAAAAAATGTTCTTATTATTGTAACAGTGCCTTGTTTAAATTTTTGATATTGGGTGAGGTCTGTTATGCTGTTTAATTTTTAAAAAGGAAAAAATAATTTTTTTAAAAAAAAAATTTAAGTTTTTTTATTTTTTTTGAAAAAATATCTATATTTTTTTTTCTTTGCATTTTTTGTGCACTAGCACTATGCATCTCTTTGTGTCACACAATTTAAAAGTACCCTAATTACCTTTATTATATCATCGTACAGAACATTGGGCCTTACAAGACCCTTTAGTAATAAATACCAGAATTTTATCAAACTATATGGTTTAAAATCGCAGATTAATATGGAATTTTTTAATACTAATCGGGAATGTCATAGAGAACTCCTTATTTCTGAAATTTTGGGTTTCTCAAGCAATAATTCATCATTGAATGTTAATATTAATTTTCAACCGTTAAATGAGACAGATAAGCAACAAATGTTAAAACTTTTCTCAGATTATGAAAACAAGAGCAAGACTGAGATTACAAATCATGTGGACACCCTTTTTCTAAGACGTTATATAGCTGAAAATATTGTACCCAGAGGTCTGAGGTTATCACAAAAATCCTCTTTTCCACAAGACCTAGCATTTACCAAAGAATGGGATGACCATTCGCTGAATTGTTCCTTTGGTATGATGAATCTTCTCATCACCAAGAGAACTCTTCTAGCGCAACAGGCCCTAGAGGAACTTAAATCTCTCAGAAGGAAGCTTGATTCATTTGTTCCCTTTGTAGAGTTTAATGAGAAGGATGCAAATCTCAAAATCAGACTAATTAAATTTGAAGAGGAGATTATAAGGAAAAAAGCAGCAAAATTACTACGGGATAGGAAGGATATATGTGCAATTGATGCAATTGCTGGTTCCTCTGTTCTATCCCGACAGGATCCAGCTATTATCTCTGAGGGATCGAAATCTGATCCTATTCTAATTCCAAATCCTCCGTTTACCACACCCGATTCCCCTGACAAAAAGAGAAGTTTGTCTTTAAAATTTCTTAAATCTATTAAACAAAATAATTTTTATGAACAGCACAAGAAAACTTTACCAACTGTTTCTACAAAAATGGGAGTTATGAAATCTATGGCAGATAAAAATAGGTCAGAAAATAGCAAGAGGGTTTCAATTGATACAAAAAATTTAGACACTATTCAGACGATGCAGTCCTTTTTGGACTTAAATCCTACATCTTTGGATCTAGCCCCAATAGTCCATTCCATAGATAAAGATCCAGTCCAGTTTCCATCAGACCTTGAAATCAACTCCACACCCACAGCCATATCTACACAAATGGAGGTCCATGTTGACCCCAAGAATTTATCCTTGTTGACAGTGCACAACTATACACTTTCTCAAGCTGATCTCCATCCAATCAACGGTGACCCTTTGTTTGAATCACCGGTTGTGGATGGGATCTGCACTTCTCTGATTAAGGAATCTAATACCACCAACATCACTCATCCTGTAGTTCCTTTACTTGCTTTTCGAAATGTGTTTTCGACAATTGACTTAACCCCATCTGTACAAGAATCATCAACTAGAGCCCATTTTTCGGTTTCTCTGAAGGAGAAAAATACTACTTATATTCAGAATCCCAATATGAGGGATTCAAAAATCACACAGTTTTTTCGGCTTGCCCCCGGATGTCACCCAAAGAGAAAAAGAGAAAGCGGGGTTGTAGAGGGAGAAGACAAACCCACTGCAAACCCAGTACCTCTACTGGATATATCCCAAAAAAGGACAAAGGCAGATTAGAACACAATAGTACGAATGGGAATTTAGGAATTTTTAATTTATCGGACCATATTTTAACCGATGATGAGATCCGATTACTTGAACGAGGTCTGTCCTTCTGCCCTAATTCTCCTACTAATGTGTTTTCTTTATATCTTGATCTCAATGATTTTTTTAAAAAATTAACTACACAACGACATTTTTTATTAGAAGAAAGGAGAGGAAAAACTATAATTCCACCTCGAAAAAGCCCCTCACTGGTCACCAATCTAGAGACTGAACCGATGCATGTAGATGTGCATGGACATTCGAGTAAATTCTACCCATTGCATCTTATAGGTTCCCATATTGAAACATTTCAACAACTTATTTTAAAGGAGATTCGGTCCTTTAAACATCAAAAAATTAGGGATAATCTGAGTCCCAGTGAGAGACGAGCCGTCATCTCACTTAGAGTCCTTTAAACATCAAAAAATTAGGGATAATCTGAGTCCCGGTGAGAGACGAGCCGTCATCTCACTTAGAGACAACCAAAATCTGATTATCAAGAATGCAGACAAAGGGGGTGGCATAGTACTCATGAATAGAGGCTGGTATATTGGGGAGGGAAAGAGAATTCTGGATGATCATGACTACTACGAAATGCTATCTCAGGACCCGTCGGTCTCTATATTTTTAAAATATAAGGAGCATATTAGGACCGCACATGCAAAGGGTCTTCTAAACAAAAAAGAGAAAATTTTTTTGGATATAACTACATTCAGGGTTCCTTTTTTCTATTTCCTCCCCCAGATACACAAAAACCCCATCAATCCCCCGGGCCGCCCAATCATTTCGGGAATTGGTTCCATCACCAGTAACCTTTCCCATTATATAGACCTTTTTCTTCAAAAATATGTTCTTAAGCTTGATTCCTACCTGAGAGACTCCTCCCAACTAATTAAACTTTTGAGAAACCTCCCCCCTATGAATGATTGCCTCATCTTGACCCTTGATGTTAGTGCTCTTTATAGCAATATATCCCACGACTTGGGGTTGCAAGCAATCGATCAATTCTTGCCGATGGACACTAATATTCCAGTTGAGCAAAGGAATTTCCTTAAAACATCTATTATGTTTATATTAAATAATAATGTATTCACATTTGAAGGGGTGGTTTACCGTCAGATAAAGGTCTGCGCGATGGGGACGAGGTTCGCCCCCAGTTATGCAAATTTGTTTATGGGGGTTTTTGAGTCCATCTTCATCGCGCAGTCCCCCCTGGTGGCCAACCATGTGGTGTTTTATCGCCGCTTCATAGACGACTTATTTTTCCTGTGGAGGGGAACTAGCGAGAGTGCATTGAAATTCGTTGAGGAACTCAACGCCAATCCATGTGGTTTATCATTTACAGCGACCTTTTCTGAAACCGTCTTACAGTTTTTGGATCTTATGGTGTAGTTTGATCCAACAGGAAGATTGTTCACATCAACTTTTTTTAAACCTGTGGATGTTAACAGTTATTTAAGGTTCGATAGTGGACATCTCCCGAAAGGATCACCAATGTCCCTTATGGGCAATATTGGAGGGTCCGAAAAAACTGCACCAGAGATTCTGAATTTTTAGTGGAATCTAAAATATTGAAAAAATGATTTCTACAGAAAGGCTACCCCAAGAAGTTATTGATGGATGCTTTCTCCAGAACTAAAACCCTTACACAGGATATGTGTCTTGATAAGATTGAGTCATTCACCGATAAAAATAAGAGTAGAAATAAATTAGCCTCAGATTTGACTAGATGGAGCATGGTCACCACATTTAGTCAATCTAGGGTTACCATCCATAATATTTTGGATAAATTCTGGTTTATCTTGAAGGGTGACCCCATTTTAGGACCCTTTATACCTAACAAGCCGAGCATTATTTATAGGAAGAACAGAAATTTGCAAAACTTAATAGCACCAAGTAATACATCCCTGAAATATAGAATACAACCCCCACAAGAGGGCATCTGTTCGGGGTGTCTTCCATGTAATATGCCTAAATGTTTATGTTGTAGAGTCATTCAAAATGGTAATCAAAAGAATTTTTCATCATATACCACAGGAAAAAAATTCTCTATCAAACATAATGTGAATTGTCAGTCGACATATGTGATCTATTTACTTGAGTGCACTTGCAACCTCCAGGACGTGGGTCGAACGATACAAACGATGCACGCACGTCTAAATAAACATAGACATAACATTCGAATAGGTTATCAATTACACAGTGTATCCAAACATTTTAGCATTGTTCATCAAAAAGATCCAGGAGATATGAGGCTTACTATTATAGACCACATACCTGATACTGTCCCCGACCGATTAGTGAGTTTGATTAATAAAGAAAGTTTTTGGATCTTCAAGTTGGGCACGTTGGCCCCTGAGGGTCTGAATTTGGCCCTTGAAAATGTAACCAGCTCTTAAGGTCATTTCCTTCTCCTTTCTAATGAAATTATTATTGCTATGTTTTAAATACAATAATCTTGAACACAATGTGACAGTGACTGGTACAGGAGGAGCGAGGACCCTGCCCGCGAGGGCTCACAATCTACAAGGGATGGGTGAGGATACAGTAGTTGAGGGTAGAGCTGGTCGTGCAGCGGTATGGTGGAGCGGTGGTTACTGCAGGTTGTAGGCTTGTCGGAAGAGGTGGGTCTTCAGGTTCCTTTTGAAGGTTTCCACGGTAGGCAAGAGTCTGATACGTTGAGGTAGAGAGTTCCAGAGTAGGGGGGAAGCACAGGAGAAATCTTGTATACGGTTGTGGGAGGAGGAGATAACAGGGGAGTAGAGAAGGAGATCTTGTGAGGATCGGAGGTTGCGTGCAGGTATGTAACGGGAGACTAGGTCAGAGATATATGGAGGAGACAGGTTGTGAATGGCTTTGTATGTCAAGGTTAGGGTTTTGAACTGGAGTCTCTGAGCAATGGGGAGCCAATGGAGAGGAGAGGCCGGGGAATAGCGGGGGGACAGGTGGATTAGTTGGGCAGCAGAGTTTAGGATAGATTGGAGGGGTGCGAGAGTGTTAGAGGGGAGGCCATAGAGCAGGAGGTTGCAGTAGTCAAGGCGGGAGATGATAAGGGCGTGCACTAGTGTTTTTGCAGGTTCATGGTTGAGGAATGTGCGGATCCGGGAGATATTTTTGAGTTGGAGTCGGCAGGAAGTGGAAAGGGCTTGGATATGTGGTTTGAAGGAGAGTTCAGAGTCTAGGGTTACCCCAAGGCAGCGAGCTTGAGGGACTGGGGAGAGTGGGCAGCCATTGACGTTGATAGGTCAGCTGGGGGGGTTGATTGAGATGGCAGAAAGATGATGAATTCTGTTTTGTCCATGTTAAGTTTTAGAAATCTGGCCGAGAAGAAGGATGAAATAGCAGACAGACATTGTGGGATTTTGGTTAGTAAGGAGGTGATATCGGGTCCAGAGAGGTAGATCTGTGTGTCATCAGCATAGAGGTGATAATGAAAGCCATGAGATTCTATGAGCTGTCCCAGGCCTAAGGTGTAGATGGAGAAGAGCAGCGGTCCTAGAACTGAACCTTGGGGGACACCGACAGATAGGGGGCGAGATGAGGAGGTAGTGTGTGAGTGGGAGACACTGAATGTCCTGTCTGTTAGGTATGAGGAGATCCACGATAGGGCCAAGTCTATGATGCCGAGAGATGAGAGAGTCTGTAGTAAGAGGGAATGGTCCACTGTGTCAAAGGCAGATGACAGGTCTAGGAGGAGGAGGACAGAGTTGTGTCGCTTAGATTTGGCGGTTAGTAGGTCGTTGGTGACTTTAGTCAGTGCAGTTTCAGTAGAATGGTGCGGTCGGAAACCAGATTGTATGCGGTCGAAGAGGGAGCAGGAGGAGAGGTGGGAGGACAGCTCAGAGTGGACATGTTGTTCCAGTAGTTTTGAGGCATAGGGGAGAAATTATATGGGGCAATAGCTAGACACAGAGGATGGGTCAAGGGAGGGCTTTTTGAGGATGGGTGTGATTGAGGCATGTTTGAAGCATGAGGGGAAGACACCAGTTGTTAGTGACAGGTTGAAGAGGTGGGCTAGGGTTGGGATGAAGATAGTGGTAAGGTTTGGGATGAGGTGGGATGGGATTGGGTCAAGTTTACAGGTGGTGAGGTGTGATTTGGAGAGTAAAGAGGAAAGTTGATCTTCAGAAATGGTGGAGAAGGTGGTTTTGGAGGAAGAGGGTTGAGTAGGTGTGAGGAGGGGCTGTGGGGGCTTTAGGCAAAAGCTTTGTCTGATGGTGTCAATCTTCTGCATGAAGAATGAGGCAAAGTCTTCGGCTGAAATAAGAGGAGAGAGAGGAGGCACTGGAGGACGGAGGAGAGAATTGAAGGTGTTGAATAGTTGTTTGGGGTTGTTAGACAGGGAGGATATGAGAGATGCGAAGTATGTTTGTTTTGCTGCAGTGAGTGTGGACTTGAAGGTAGTGAGGGACTGTTTGAATGCGATGAAGTGCTCATTGCAGTGGAACCTTTTCCATCTACGCTCAGCAACCCTGGAGGCCCGTCGCAGTTCTTTAGTTAGGCTGGTGTGCCAGGGTTGTCTGTTGATTGTGCGAGCCTTGGTATGTGTGAGGGGGCGACCGAATCGAGAGCTGCAGCTGTTGTGGTGTTGTATAAAGTGGCGGCAACATCTGCATCATGTAAGGAACTAATGTCTGTAAGCGGGAGGAGGGATTCAGAGAGTGAGTGTAGGTCAAGGTGTTTGAGATTTCTGCGAGGGTATGCAAGTTTGTGGAGTGAGGATTGTTGCCCTGGAGAGGAGAGAGAAGAGAATGTGAGTAGGTTGTGGTCAGAAAGAGGGAGAGGTGAGTTAGAGAGGTTAGATAGGGAACAGAGGCGGTTGAAGATGAGGTTCAGTGTGTGGCCATCTTTGTGGGTGGGTGTGGAAGACCAATGAGTAAGATCGAAGGATGAAGTGAGGGATAGAAGCTTAGAGGCAGCTGAGAGGGAAGTGTCAATGGGGATGTTAAAGTCGCCCATGAGGATAGTGGGGATGTCAACGGAGAGGAAATGAAGTAGCCAAGTGGTGACGTGGTCAAAGAAAGTGGTGGTTGATCCTGGGGGCGGTAGATGACAGCCAGTTGGAGGTTGGATGGGGAGTAGATACGCACGCAGTGCACTTCAAAAGAGGGGAGAGTAATTGAGGGCGGCAGTGGGATATGGGTGAAGGAGCAGTTATCTGAGAGGAGGAAACCTATTCCTCCACCGTGCTTGCCGGTGGGGCGGGGGGTATGGGAGAGGTGGAATCCGCCATACGAAAGTGCAGCAGGAGAGGCCGTGTCAGAGGGGGTGAGCCAGGTTTCAGTGATGCCGAGGAAGGAAAGCTTGTTAGTGATAAAGAGATCGTGAATGTAGGAAAGTTTGTTGCAGACAGAGCGAGCGTTCCATAGAGCTCCTGTTAGGGGGACTGGGGAAGCGGGGGCTGGGCGGATGGGTATAAGGTTAGAAGGGTTACGAGAGTTTGGGATAGATCGTGGGTAGGAGGTGGAAGTGATTGTAGGGATGTGGTGAGGGGGGCCGGAATGTGGAGAGATGTCGCCAGCAGTTAGGAGGAGCAGAGAAAGCGTTAGGTGGGAGCAGGAGAGGGCATGAGGTGGCTATACCTTATCCAATGTGTTTTTGATACTTTGTATTCATGTGAAGGTGGCTTATGTGAAACCAATGTGGACACTTCGCACCAGCACATGAATGGTTTCCTTTGTTTGGACCCAGGTTAACTAATTAGTAACAACCAATCATTGTGAATCTTTGTCTATATATATTTAATGTTTGCGCTCATACACCACCTGAGGAAGATAGTTTACTATTGAAACGCGTTGTGGAAAGGGCTCATTCAATTTATTTTTTAGCCCTAAAATTTTTTTCACCTCTAGTGTTCATTCGTTTAGCGCCCTATAAACCGTTTTTTTATTTAATTTGGACCACTTTCAATCCCCCTTTGGAGGTTAACGGTAGGAGCAGCTTCTAGTTAATCATTCTAAAATCCCCCCACTATAAAATTCCCCTTTGGCTGCTCAACTCAGGATCTGTGGTTGGGGGCTGCACTCTCCTAACGTTCAGGACCTGTGGTGATGCACATGTGATCCTGAGTCACGTGATCTGTGGGCGGACACGTGGCCTGCAATTTTGGAACCTGGAAGTGGTGAGCACGAGCGGCGGTCTGCAGCACATGGCACGTGTTGTGCCAAGCTACCTGAACCTTGCGGTGAGACGTGCCTGCTCCTTCCATTTTCACACTAACACTGGAGTTGTGCAGGGGTGCACAATTCCAACAGGTGAGTGGCCTTTTGGCTGTTTCCGTCACATCTACCTATCAGGTCCTTCACATGGTGTGCTTTTTCTCCCTTTCTCTTCCAAAAATTTAAACAAGGCACTGTTACAATAATAAGAACATTTTTTATTTTTGCATCCAATTTTTTCATGAATTAACTTAACTCATGATTGTGTTGGATATCTGCTCTTATAAACTTTTTTATAATCTGGAAAAAAGTGGTATACTCTTTTAAATGCTGTATTACGCCACATTCACATGTTCTGTATTTGGTCAGTATTTTACATGATTATTTGTAAGCCAAAATCAGGAGTGGCACAATCAGAGGAAAAGAATAAGGCCACGTTCACACGTTCAATATTTTACATCAATATTTGTAAGTCAAAACCAGGAGTGGGTGAAAAATAGAAGTGGCACATGTTTATATTAGGCCATGTTCACACATTCAGTATTTATTCTGCATTCTACCTCAGTATTTGTAAGCCAAAATCAGGAGTGGAACAACCAGAGGAAAAGTATAATAGAAACATATCACCACTTTTGTATTTTTCACCCACTCCTGGTTTTGACTTACAAATATTGATGTAAAATACTGAATCTGTGAACGTGGCCTTATACTTTTCCTCTGATTGCTCCACTCTTGATTTTGGCTTACAAATAATCATGTAAAATACTGACCAAATACAGAACGTGTGAACATGGCCTTTCGATTCACTGTAGAATCAAAAAAATAATGATGCACTTCTCCTAAAGTATGTTCACACAGAGGTTTAGGATTTGGATTTTGGAGCAGATTAAAATGCTATTATAATAAGCTTTCTCTTGATTTCAATGGAAAAAAATGCCTATAGTGCACAAGTGCAGATTTTGTTCCATGTGTTTTTTTCATATAGAAAAAGAAACAACATATCAATTCTTGGGACATTTTTACTAAAGAAAATAATGCAAATTTGTCAACTGAATCATCTGAAAACACAGACAACGGTATCGAAACACACCAAAATATATTTTTTTCAGCCAGATACATCTGCATAAAAAACTCTGTTAGAATATACCCTATATAATTTTTTAATATTTAAAACACATAGAACATCTGTTCTGAATAAAGAATATTTCTTGACAAAAAGAATATATATCTTTTAGCTTCTGCCTACTTAGGCAACTGGAAAACACGAGAAGACTTCATAAGACGTCATGCACACTCAGCCTGAAACATACAAGATAATATTTTCATATTTCTTTTTCTGCAGCCTATATAGGGCCGACATATTTCACAGAGCTGTACATGGATTAACACTCAAATTAACTCACAGAGTAATTTCCATTTCCTAAGGTCACACACACTCTAATGCCAATTAACCTAATACTCTGATTTTGACACGTGGAAGAAAACCCAGAAGAAACTCACCCAAATGCACTTTGGGGAAGTGGCATGTAGGAACCAGAATAATACTATGTTACATTAAAAAGAATAATGATTCGGGGAGACATTGCATAAAAATAGAAATAGGCTTTAAATGTATACTACATCAGTAAAGGAAATTGTCAATTCCTTTGGGAACTGTACCGCTGGTAATCTAGGCAGCCGGTAGGACTCATGGGAAGACAGTTGAATAGCGCTGCTTTGAGTGCTACATTAAAACATATAGAAAGGTTAACGTTATCCTAGAATTTAGCCTAAAAGCTTTCACTGCAGTATTCATGGCATTTATTTCTCTAAATCCATTTTTCTACCCATAGTACACTCAGTACAATACATATATATGTTTTGCTCCAACGTAACAAATCATGATTTTCATAGTCTAAAAAAGGCAGGAGAACATTTCAAGTTTCTAGATGACCGCAAAGAAACATTTTGCAACAAAGGAGCCTGCTTCCACTCCGCTTCTTGAAAAGAAATGCAATCAGACTTATTGTACGTTTTCTGCTAAACAATCAGCTGCTTGACAATTGTATGCTCTGTGCAGTATGTAATCGTACATGCGGGCATACTTGAGTTCTGTCCATTTATAAGCTTTTTTCCTGCTGCTAGATCATGGCCCCTGACTTGTATAGCTCACTTTCTAATGGTGTTTTAAAGTTAGCTAAGCCCTCTTCTTTCAATCATTTTATTCCTTGTGAGTTAAGTGGTACCCTTATGAGTGACAGCTGAACATTTCGCTGGGCGTTATATAAATCCCCAGTGAGAAGCAATAGTTAAATGCTTCTAATTTTTTTTTTTATACTTCTAGTATTGGACAGATTACTATTTACAGTGGAATGTGTCTGAATATCCTGGAGTGAAAAATGTTCGCTTTCCAGATGGACAAATTTGGAAGCCGGATATCCTTCTATATAACAGGTATGTGTTTGCCTTGCACAAAAAGCTATTTTTCTCTAATTAACAACCAGAGTTTACTTATACATAATGGTGCAGTAACAGAATGAGCTGTCATGACTGCTTTGGTGTCACAATCCAGAAATAGCATACTATACAACAAATGAGGTTAGAGCTTCATCATCCGACAATGCTTTCTCAGATAAATGTCTATGTAACATTGCTTATGTGCAATTAAAGTGTGTAATAGGACAGCCCATATGTATGGTGGTCATCACATTATTTTCAGGATCTTGGTGAACATGGGGGCCATGTTGTATGGTACCCAGTCCAAAGATAACAACTGAAGTGTTGCCGATGGCAACCAATAAGAAGCTCGATCCATTTTCTAGACTTTGTACCTGTCAGATTGTAACTAATCTAATGCCTTGCAAAAGGCAACTGGTTTGTTGTCATTTTTTAATCATGACCCTCAGTGACTCCCATTCATCTAGTTACAGCTTTTGGAAGCTTTAGTATCATGAACTTTACTATCACGACTCACAGCCAGTGTATTTATGAAATGCAGCCTTAAAGGGAATCTGTCACCAGGTTTTTGCTACCACTGTTGAGAGCAGCATAATATAGGGGCAGAGACCCTTATTTCAGCAATTTATTTTTCATAAAATCATTGTTTTATCTGCTGCAGATTTACCAGTTCTCTGAGTTTTGAGACCCTATATAACCCCACCCACTGATTGGCAGCTTTCTGTGTACACTGTGAATAGGCTGAAAGCTGCCAATCAGTGCTGGTTGTGGGGTTATATAGACCTCATGACTCTGGAGGACTACATGGCAGCAGGCTCACTAGTCCTCTAGTGATTATCTCCTCCTGATAAAACCGTGATCTTATGAAAAAACTGCAGCAAACAGCCCAGTGAGGCATCACTTTAATCAGGTTTTCTGACTCGACATTAAGTTGCTCTCAGATTAGGTAGCAAAATCCTAGTAACAGATTCCCTTTAAAGTTCTTTGCTACACCCTCCTATTAATGCTGCTGTCCTCCAAAACTGCATAGCCCTTCTGTCCATAAAATGGCTGCTGATGGAGAAGAATGTGACTAGACCAATCCATCAGCCTCCTTCAATAGAAAAGCAGCTTTTCCACAGTACCAGCAGTTTAACCACAGTATTGCAATACATATGAGAAAAAGCACAGTTCTATGAAGAGGGCTAACATTGAAGCTACAGGGGGCCTTCAGCAGGCCCCGACTGCTATGGTATCTTATCGGTTTCTCGCAATGACGTTATTTAAATGCCTCTATCAAAGATTAACTGATGGGTTGCCATGACAGCAGGGGGTCTGCTGAAGACCTCCATACTTGTCATGACTATTCTCCTGGGAAAAACAGCGTTTGGCTGTCGTTTATAGGAGACCGTGACTTTTACTATACATAGCAGTGCATGTGCACTGCTATGTATAATACAAGCGAACGGGTGATCGCAGCTTCAAGTGCCCTTAGGGGACTAATAAATACGGTAAAAAGTGAAAAAAAAAAAGTTTTTAAAAAATGAAGAAAATAAAAAATATAAGCATTCAAATCACCTCCCTTTTGCACGATTAAAAATAAAGCAATTTATAAAAAAAACACCTGAATTGGTATCAAGATTCCAAAATGGTATTAGTAAAAATATCAACTCAAGGTGCAAAAAACAAGCCCCCACACAGCCCCATTTCACAAAAATTGAAAATGTTACGGATCTCAAGAAATGGTGGCACAAGCAATTTTCTTTTTACAAATTTCCACATTTTTTTTCATCACTGAAATAAAAAAAATATATGCATGTTTGGTATCTGCGTAATCGTAGTGACCTGGAAAATCATATTACCAGGTCAGTTTTACTGTACATGGTAAATAAAAAAACAAAAAAAATGGCTTTTTTTTGCAGTTTCAATGCACTTGGAATTTTTTGTTACTGCTTTCCAGTGCATCACATGATAAAATGAATGGTGTCATTCAAAAGAAGAATTCATCCTGCAATAAACAAGCCCCCATACGGCTATGTGGATGGAAAAATAAAAAAGTTACAGCTTTTGGAAGAAGGAGAGAAAAAAAACAAAAATAAAAAAAGCTGAAATTGGCCGTGTTGTGAAGGGGTTAAGCTACAGATCCTGAATTGCTACTAAACAGATCTGCTTCCAGTATAACATCTTGACAGCACTCAGCTGCTTTAGTGGATATTGCCATTTATATATTGAATAGATTTTGAAGATACATCTAATCGTTATTAAACTTAACAGTTTGAATGGGTTCTTCTAAATACTGTCTTTAGCCATAAATGTACAGCAATGCCATAAGCAAGTGGTCAGATTTCCATACAAAGGTAAACTATATAGGAAACAGGAACCAATATGTGCCTCAAAAGCTTTTGTGAAGAACAAACATGCTCCAGTAGAGAATGTGAAATTATTTTATCCAAAACGACAGCAAATTTTTCTTTGAGATATTCTGGCTTATAGAGGATGACCACAGTATGGTATTGGCACTGCTATGTGTTTACTGGGTATTACATGTAACATTGTATTTTCAGGTCTTTGTAAGCCACTGTTTTATTACTACAAATTTCCATGCTGCAGCAGGACCGTACTTTTCACTTAGATGCTAATAAGATAAGGTAGAATCATGATGAAAATATACAGCTGATCAGTCAGAAGGTATATGCCTATCTTCATAATGTTCTTTGTGAATAGTCGCATTCACTGAGTCATGATATCATGCTCGCTGAGTTCTCTATGTTTAGTAATAGGTTTATGATTGAACCTTTAAATGGCTCGCTTCTCGAGCAGCAAACTAGTTATTTCTCTTCCGATCGGCTCTGCGATATGGATGGATCTATTTTATGCACAAGTAGTTACTTTCCATTCTTTGAAATATAATCCAGGTTTCTTGGAGCCAAACGATCAGCTCTTGCTCTAAATTGCAAACTTTTAGAAGTGCATGATACATAGAGGAGCAAATAGACCTGGTAAATATTTGTTTCTTTCAAAACCTGCGGAGCCCAGTTCTTAAGTTGCAGATTCCCATAGCTCGCTGCAGGAGAACACAATGTAGAGAATATTTGCTTCTGGATTGCTTCCTGCATCTATACCAAGCGCACAGTAATTGCTTTCACCACGTGCACTGTATGAAAGAGACTAGAATGCATCGCATCGGTTTAATATGCCAAGGATATTTAACATATAAATTACAGCCTCCCAAGAATAGTCTCGGACGTCAGAAAATGTCATAGGATTTTTATTCATAATTAATGCATGGAATATATACTTCTGTGGTGAATATGTTTCCTCATAAATTCCTATTTTAGTAACTGTCTGGAACTATCTGCAGTAATATCATAACAGCAATGTTGGTTACAGCTGGATATCGTGTGTTTATTCTTTGTAAATAGAATTAACAAGAAACACTGCAATAATGATAAAAATGTCACCAACATTATTAGTATTATTTTATATTATTATCTCCTCCTTTTTATGCTCCAGTTATTGGCTAGAAATCACATTAAAAGCATCATCAAATCTACATTATTTGTGTTTTTTTTTTTTTTTTTTTACTTTTGTTTTTTATCCCCGCCCTCCACAACCAATAACTTTTTTATTTTTCCATTGACACATAAAGGTTTAAAGGAGTTATCCAAAACTTTAAGGTTTTTTTTTGGTTAAGGAGTTAAAAACTTATTGGAAAGTAGTTGTTAGCTAAGTGCCTGTTCTGCCCTGCTACAATGTGTTGCAGCTCAGGTGGCGATTCTCTTGCTTCTGGTGACGTTGCATCAAGACAGCTCTTTCACTTCCGGTCTGCTTTGCCAACTGGGCATCACTGCCGATGTCTTGCTAATTGACTGCTCCCTGCAGTTAGACAGCAGGGAGATGACTGTTAATCATCATGATATTGGCAGCGTTTAATTGACAGAGCTGAACGTAAGAGAAGGAACTGATCTGTTGACGTGATGTCACAGGAAGCAGGAGAATCACCAGCAAGGGTGGTCCATAAAAGCCCTGAGCCGGAAGAGTTTGACGCAGAACAGACAGGTGGTTAGCAACTACCTGCTCGTAAATTCTTAGCCTCGCACCCCAAAAAAGCCCAACGTCCTTAATAACACCTTTAATGACAACAATTAAGTTAACAATTTAATTTAATATAAAGAACTGGAAAGCAGAAAAAGAGTGTTTATGCTGAGTGGGATTCAATTTTTAGGCGTTCATTTTGCAGTAATAATGACATGACAACTTTTCTCTGTGCGTCAGTCTGAATAAGGTAATATCAAATTTATAGTCTTTATGTTTTACTACTTAAAAAAAGAGTTGCATTCACTGAGGCATAATATCACCTTGATGTGGACAAAAACAAAAGAGGACCCCTGTGTAAGAACAGTATATGGGCCCTGTGCAGTCCAGTAGCTCACCATACTGCACAGTTCCACCTGCTTTAGAGGTAGAAGTGCCCCCCTTACCTCTTGGGCCTCTGCACAGGTTGCACCAATGGTGTCTGCCTCTGATATCGTATATTTCTATAGCTATCTTTCTATATATTTTTTAAAATAAAAATCTTGTGCTAAAACATTTTTAACCCCATAATGTTTTATTTTTACATTGATGGAGCTATTTGAGGTGTTTCGTGAGATGAGCTGTAGTTTTTATTGGTACCAATCTGGGTACATATACTGTAGCTTCTCATCTACTTCTCTTCCATTTCTCTTAATTTTCTATTGAGAGAAGATGAAAATGTGTTTGTCAAAGAACATAATTATGGTCACGTGACAACTGCTTGAACCACCTAGTAAAGCCGAATCAGAATTTTACGCACTGTTAGTATTCAGCAAGCTGCACTGCTGACTGAGAATTTGCCCTGAGTGGAAAACCCCTTTAGGGTATGCTCACACTGGCATATAATACGGTTGAGTGGTATCCAATGCTTTATCAGATAGCACGCGGACCAAGGGTATACTATGGAGCGGTGCAGTTCTGCATTTTTTTTCTACAGACCACATGCTGCGAGTGGCTTCGGAAATCAGATCACACACACCCATACAAGTCTATGCGTGTAAATTAAGTTCTCCGTCTTCTCCACACCTGTTGTATGGTTTTCTCATGTGAGAGAATCAGATCACAGTAAACTGGCACTCTGCTCAAACTTAGATTAGAGTTTGAGAAGAGTGTCATTAGGATAATCAATTCAATTCTCTGGCAATCATCGATCATGTGAGCAAGCCCTAAATGTTATAAACACATAAAGAAAAAATTAAAGGCGATGTCCAGTCAGGGGATACTAATGACCATTCCACAGAATAAGTCATAAATGTGAGATCAGCGGGGGTCTGTCGCTCAGCACCCACACCAATCACCCGTTATTTTTTATGGCAGCTGACAGAGGTAAACACGTTGAATAGAACTGCTTAGCACTACAGAAGGGCTTGTAACCAGCATCCAACAGCAGCCAAAACACATTCAGAGAGTTTACCTCCTGCAGGTGCCATAACAAAAAACATCTGAACGCTGGGGGTGATGAGCATCAGACCTCCACGAATCTCATATTGATGACTTTTTCTGTGGAGGGGTCATCAATATTTCCTGACTGGACATCCTCTTTAACTTGAGTCCTGTTTGCAAGGACTGTCAGGCAGAACTAAATGACCACTAACTGATAGTCTTTTAGCGATTGGTGGTTGTTTATTAGCCTGTGTACACAGAGTGATTTTGGTAAATGATGTGCAATGAATGATCAGTTATAAATGCATGCGATGTAAGGATTTACAAGTCTGCAGTCACATAGAGTATCTACAGACTGTCGTGAAAAACCTGGACAACCTTTTTAAGAACGCTTGTTCATGATTACATTTCACTTCCCATTAAGCTTTATTCCTTCATTTTCCCCACCCCTATCGCATACAGATGCTGACTACAGAATCAGCAAGATATTGGGGCCTAAAGTGATCTTTGTAGAGGCTGATTTAACTTCTATAAGGGCTGGATAATCAGTCCCTATAAAAATCATAATTTCTTGGCCAAATAAGCTCCTGGTGCAAAACTGGCTGGAGGACTGGCCGTTTTTAGTAAGAGGAAAATATAATTATCATCAGTCTCAAAAGTCAGTCACCAGCCAGTTCTGGACCAAAGGAGGGAAACATAAATATTTAAAGAGGTTGCCCACTACTTTAACATTGATGACCTATCCTTAGGATATCCTTATCCAGTGGCATAATTAGAGTCTGAGCCCCGGTTCAAAATTTGGACCTGGCTCCCCCCGCAGGTTATTCAGATGTATGGGCCCATGTAGTGTTCTAATTCCTATAAGGACATACAAGTTTCCTCCCCCATTATGTAGTAATGTCCCCCATCATGGTCCCCCTCTTGGTATATGTCCCATATCCTGGTATATGTCCCCCATCCTGGTATATATCCCCCATCCTGGTATATGTCTCCCATCATGGTCCCCATCCTAGTATATGTCCCTCTTCCCGGTAAATGTCCCCCATTCTGCCAGCGACACAGCGTCGTCTTCTGAAGCCAGCAGCTGATTTCAGCATTCAATCACTGGGAGTGCATGACATCACTGCCATAAGCCCCCAATCACGTACACGCCAACATCAGCTGCTAGCCCTGATTGGTCGGCAGCGTGTATTGCCGCACACTGACCTGGCGAGTTAGTGCACTGCAATACACTCCGAGGAAGCACATCCAGCTGAAGTAGGGGCTGGTCTCAGCAGGCCCCTCACCCTTACGAGCCCGGTCGCAGTGGCGACCACGGTCGTTACGCTACTGTCCTTAGGATGGGTCATCAATGCATGATTGGTGTTGGAGCAACACCTGGCACTCCGCCAATCAGCTGTTCTCAGTGACAATACAGCTCTGACTACTGTATAATGGCCGCAACCGGGTACTGCACATCCTCCCCTTATTGATTTGAATAGGTGACGAATGTGCAGTACCCGGTCATGGCCATTATATAGTAGACTGAACTGTCCTGTGCAGTTCTGTCCGTTGTCGACATTGGGAACAGCTGATCCTAAGGATAGGTCATCAGTGGTCATCAATGTTAAAGTAGTGGACAACCTATTTAAATTTACTAAATTTGTGTCTGGGTTGGGATATAACACTAACTCACCCATTGACCCAGATTGCTGCAGATTGGGGCAGGAACAACAATGACAACACACTGGGGCTGACTGCTGGTCTGGAGCATACATAGAAATCATGGGGCCCCATAGCAAAAGTCCTAATAGCCCTGCACATAGTATGGTGGTCCCACAAATAGTACTGAACACAGTGTG
Organism: Phyllobates terribilis; assembly: GCF_046119375.1. Lineage (NCBI taxonomy): Eukaryota > Metazoa > Chordata > Amphibia > Anura > Dendrobatidae > Phyllobates > Phyllobates terribilis. The sequence continues at coordinate 378,541,108 of NW_027362771.1, read as the reverse complement.
ATGACCCCACAAATAGTCTTGCATATAATATGATGGCCCCACATATAGTCCTGCACATAATATGATGGCCCCACATAGTCTCCCATATAGTATGATGGCCCCACATATAGTCCCAAAGATAGTATATTGGCCCCACATCTAGTCCCGAAGATAGTATGATGGCCCCACATATAGTCCTGCACATAATATGATGGCCCCACATATAGTCCTGCACATAATATGATGGCCCCACATATATTCCCCCATATAGTATGATGGCCCCACATATAGTCCCGAAGATAGTATGATGGCCCCACATATAGTCCCGAAGATAGTATGATGGCCCCACATATAGTCCTGCACATAATATGATGGCCCCACATATATTTCCCCATATAGTATGTTGGCCCTACATATAGTCTTGCACATAGTATGATGGCCCACATATAGTCCAGCACATAGTATGATGGCCCCACATATAGTCATGTACATAATATGATGGCCCCACATATAGTCCTGCACATAGTATAATGGCCCCACATATAGTCCTGCACATAGTATGAGGGCCCCACATATAGTCCTGCACATAATATGATAGTCCCACATATAGTCCTGCACAAAATGATAGTCCCACATATAGTAATGCTCATAATATGATGGTCCCACATATAGTAATGCACATTGTATGATGGTCCCACTTTATATAGTCCTGCACATAGTATGATGGTTCCACATATAGTCATGTACATAGTGTGATGGTTCCACATATAGTCCTGCACATATGATGGCCCCTCATATAGTCCCTCATATAGTCTAGTCCCCCATTATAGTATGATGGCCCCACAAAGTACTGATTGATTAAAACAAAAATTACTCACCTCTCCCCATTCTCTGCTACTTCGGTCGGGGCACGGCTGCAGGATTACTACGATGGGAGAGCAGAGCGCGTGCTCCCTGCCCACAAAGAATGCTCTGCATTGCCACACCGCGACCCACCAGGTAAATGCCCGAAAGGGCAGATTAGCAGTCTGGAGCTGGGGGAATCCACATGATTGTAAAGTGACAGCATATTTTAGCGATTTTTCTTACACTGAGAACACATTTAAAGAACTTTTTAACTAAATGGTTGCTTCTTTCTCTTTTATCTTTCCTATGAATTTTATTAAAATGATGTAAATAACAGTTTCATGCCGAACAGATCTAATTTGCATAACAAAACATCGCTAATCACTCAACCTGTTACATTATTAAAACCATTGGTGTCAAAAAACGTAAAATAGTAATGACATTCACATGCTCTGCAATACTCTATGATGGCTGTAACGTTAGCAACAGTCTAATTTTAAAACCATTTATTCATTTGTTCTTTACTTTATAGGCCAATTTGTATATTTGTGACAAAACGGAACACTGCAACTTTTTTCTTTTGAAAATTTTATTATACATTATAAAGTAAGCATGCCTGTTTTTATAGCAGTGAAAAGTTAAATATTAATCAGGTATCTCAAGAGCGCTGACAAGTTGCAAAATCACTGAAATACAACCGAGTTTCAAGTAGACTTTTACACCTGTTATTAGCCCCAATTCTTTTTGATACTTCTATATGTTAATAAGGCTATTTATTATTTATCAGGGACATTTTGGAAGTTTGTTAAAGTTTAAAAAAAAATGGATGCTATATACAGGTGCATCTCACAAAATTAGAATATCATCAAAAAGATAATTTATTTCAGTTCTTCAATACAAAAAGTGAAACTCATATATTATAAACAGAGTGATCTATTTCAAGTGTTTATTTCTGTTAATGTTGATGATTATGGCTTACAGCCAATGAAAACACAGAAGTCTTTATCTCAGTAAATTAAAATAATTAACAGAAAACACCTGCAAAGGCTTCCTAAGCATTAAAAAAGGTCCCTTAGTCAGTTGGCTCCACGATCATGGAGAAGACTGCTGACTTGACAGATTTCCAGAAGGCAGTTATTGACACAATCCACAAGGAGGATAAGACACAAAAGGTCATTGGTAAAGAAACCATGTCATCTGCTGGCAGGGTCGGACTGTCCCATCGGGGGATCCTCCGGTGGGCCCAGGTATTGACATCATCTGCTGGTACAGTAAACATTCGTCACATGTGCCAGTGATGCGCGTACTGATCGCTCTCCCACGTTGTCTAACTGGAAGGAGCGGTGACATAAGAAGCTGTCAGGGCGCAACAGCGCTCTGTTACTTACAAGTAGCAGTCTGCAGCATGGGAGCGGGTCTTCAGTGATCAGTGATGCGCACTGTGCTCTCCTGGGTTACTGTGGGAGGAGCCGCCAGCAGGACATCACTACTCTACCCAGTTCCTTCCAGAGTTACATAACCTGGGCGGGATAACAGAGTGCAGCGCGCATCACTGAATACTGAAGCCATGCTCCCCTGCTGCAGATTGCTACTTGTAAGTAACAGACTGTTGTTGCACCCTGATAGCTTCTTATGTCACCGCTCTTCCCTGCCTTGAACAAGCAGAGAGAGCGGTGGAGCTCTTGATAAGGCTAACACTGATTGGTCACAGCACAGCCAATCAGTGTTAGCTTTGTGTGTGTCCTCTCCAGCTGTACAGCACAGCCTGTGAAAGTGCTCTCTCCCCTCCCCCACAGTGTCAGCAGCAGAGGGAGATAGACGACTACCTCATACAGCTACAGTAATTGAAAGAGGCCTCCCTGCCGGACTAGTGAGTAAGTGCAATGGGGGGCTTTAGTCAGGGGTGATAGAGAGGGAGGTGGCTTAGTTACTTAGGGATAAATGAGGGCCCTATTCCCTCATCCCTCTAATCACCTCTGACTGTCTCCCTCCCTGCATCACCCATAACTGCACCCCATCACCCTATATCACCACTGACAGCACCCTCTTCCACCTATATCACCCCTGACTGAGCCCCCTCTCCCTGTATCACCCCTGACTGAGCCCACTCTTCCTGTATCACCCCTGACTGAGCCCCCTCTTCCTGTATCACCCGTCTGAACCCCCTCTCCATGAATCACCCCTGACTGTGCCCACTCTCCCTGTATCATTCCTGACTGAGCCCCCTCTCCCTGTATCACCCCTCACTGTGCCCCCTCTCCCTGTATCACCCCTGACTGATCCCACTCTACCTCTATCACCCCCAACTGATTTGATTTCCCTTTCCATGTATCACCCCTGACTGATGCCCCTCTCTCTGTATCACCCCTAACTGCGCCCCCTCTCTCTGTATCACCCCTGACTGAGCCCCCTCTCCCTGTATCACCCCTGACTGAGCTTTCTCTCCCTGTATCACCTGTAACTGCACCGCATCTACCTGTATCACCCCTTACTGAGCCTCCTCTCCCTGTATCACCCCTTACTGAGCCTCCTCTCCCTGTATCACCCCTGACTTATCCTCCTCTCCCCCTATCACCCCTGTCTGATTAAAAGTTTTTTTCCCCACTACTAACAAAATGAGGCTCTTCATAAAAAGTTATGGCCCTAAATGTGGCAGAGAGATTTCCGTAAAAAGTGTGCGGGGGAGGTAAGGGAAATCTTTCAATATCACTCCAGTGTCATAAATCTGTGATGTAGGGCCCCTATCACTATTAGAGGGCACATTCACAATTTATTTGCTGCTTAATATCTACAATGGAAATCCCACAGCAAAGCGATAATATCCACACATATATTGTGCAGATATTGGTGTGTTTTCTACTGATGCACCTTATCCACTGACTTGATCCACAATTGGTGGTCTTGTATTTATTTCTGTGTAGCTACATAGTGGGCCCCAAGAATGATTTTCTCTGGTGGGCCCAATGTACTCCATTGCGACTCTGTCTGCTGTTGTAGGTCTACTGTGTTTTATCAATGAAAAAGTCAGCGCAGCCGTCTACCAGGAAATTTTAGAGCCCTTCATGCTTCCCTCTGCCGAAAAGCTTTTTGGAGATGGAAATTTCATTCTCCAGCAGGACTTGGCACCTGTCAACACTGCCAAAAGTACCAATACCTGGTTTAAAAACAACGGTATCACTGTGCTTGATTGGCCAGCAAACTCGCCTGACCTTAACCCCATAGAGAATCTATGGGGTATTTTCAAGAGGAAGATGAGAGACACCAGACCCAACAATGCAGACGAGCTGAAGGCTGCTATCAAAGCAACCTGGGCTTCCATAACACCTCAGCAGTGCCACAGGCTGATCGCCTCCATGCCACGGCGCATTGATGCAGTAATTGATGCAAAGGAGCCCTGACCAAGTATTGAGGGCATTTACTGAACATACATTTCAGTAGGGCAACATTTCGGGTTTTAAAAACATTTTTCAAGCTGTTATAAAGTATTCTAATTTAATGAGATAATGACTTTTATATTTTCATTGGCTGTAAGTCATAATCATCAACATTAACAGAAATAAACACTTGAAATAGATCACTCTGCTTGTAATGACTCTATATGATATATGAGTTTCACTTTTTGTATTGAAGAGCTGAAATAAATTAACTTTTTGATGATATTCTAATTTAGTGAGATGCACCTGTATACGTGCAACACGGACGTCTGTATAAGGCCTAAAAGAGGCTTCCGACTCCTGCATACAGCATAGAGTGAGCTGGATAGCATGAAGAGTGGTGACGTCACTGAGAAGAGGAATAGAACGGCACTGGATCCTGGAGAAGACGTTTGTAGGCAAGTATGCTAATACACTCACACTATATTACATGATGCACAAATACACACATTTAGAGAAAAAAGTTCATTGGATGGCTTCTTTTAAACCCTGGCTTATTAAGTGCCAAACTTAGTAAATTATCTTGATGTATTTTACTTGTCTCCTATATTTAATTTCACAAATTTTAGATAGGGTAACACAGTTATCCAAGATGGCAGAGTGTACAAAATATTTTGTTACTGTGCACTATAAGTTTTTCTTGCCTCTAATTAATATGAACAGAAGACAGTGAAGATTGGGGCGCTGCTGTAGTCTCTCTCATTTGATATGTGAGATTCCATTCTATGAGTAGCAGAAGAGCCGACTATTCACTGCCACATTCTGAAACTTCTATTTGTATGTTTTGTTTACTCTCTTTCGCAACGACATGTACAGGATCGAGGTAACAGAGCTTCCTTGAATAATTTTATGGCCAGTAGGGTATGATTCATTCATAAAGAAACTACCAAAGACTCTCACCCATTTTCTTTGGACATGGAATAGGACAACTATAGGCATCATTTACATAGCTATATTATTGCTGCTAAACATAGCTTTTGCTGTTGTGGTATATTATGGCATGCTACCAAAAACAAAAAGTGACCAGCACCTCTTAACAGAATAAAACAAGTGTGAACCGGTGCAAGCTGCTCTGACTGTTTTAATAATAGGTGGAGGTGGAGAATTCTTGTTCTGTGAGGGTGTTCTCCTTTCATAATATTAATATACAGACATGGACAAAATGGTTGATATCCTTCTGTTAAAGTAAGAGATACCCACAATGATCAGTGAAGTAACTTGAAACTGACAAGAGTAATTTTCTATTTAAATGTATTGATTATGGTAAAAATCAGACATTTTAATTGAATTTTGGTTTAACAGAAAAAAACTAATGAAAATAGCCTGGATAAAATAATGGTACACCTAAAAGTGGCTGAAAATAATTTTACTATAGAGCCATGGTAATCTAAGGTTTGTCCTGTAATAAGCATCACAGGTGTCTACAAGCTTGTAATCAGTTTGCCTATTTAAAGACTGAAAAGTAGTCAATGTGCTGTTTGGTATCCTTGTGTGTACCCCACTGAATTTGGACCAAAGAAAGATAAGGAGAGAGTTGTCTAAGGAGATTAGAAAGAAAATTAGAGACAAGCATGTTGAAGGTAAAGGCTTTGAGAACATCTCCAAACAGGTTGATGATCCTGTTACTACAGTTGCATATATCTTTAAGAAGTTTAATCCCATCGCGACATTTGATGTAAGCTTATGTCATATGTCGTGTCCCTGCCTTTGATGTAGGATCACATGTCAAGCTCGCACATGATCGCAGACTTATTTAGCCATCACATGCCTCTAACAGCAGCTAACCTGCTAAATCTGGCTCTCCATCTCTGATGGCGGCATTTAACACGCCCAAGAGACCGCATCATTCCATGCTCCCATCAGCGCGCCTGTGATGTGATCCCGGGGCGCTGATGGGTTGTTATGATGGTCGGGGGTCTGCTGAAGACCCCTATCCCTGCCATTATGATCCTCATGTGAAAGCTGTTCATGGGAGATCGTGATTTTAGCTATACATAGTAGTGCTGATGTACTGCTTCATTAAAAATAATACAATTTGAAAAAAATAAAAAATATACATATTTGGTATCACTGCGCTCGTAAAAGTTCGATCTATCAAAATATAAAATAAATTAATTCAATCGGTAAACGGCATAATGAGAAAAACATCAAAACACCAAAATGTTTTTTTGGCAGCCGCAACACTGCAATAAAATGCAATAATAGACATTCAAAACATTGCATCTAATCCAAAATGGTATCAATAAATATGTTAGCTCAGGGTGCAAAAAATAAGCCTTCACGCAGCCCCAAATCCCGAAAAATGCAAACGTTACTGGTCTCGGAAAATGGTGACAAAAGAAATTTATTATTTTTACTTACAAATGTCCACATTTTTTTCACTACTTAAATAAAAAAAAAAACTATATATATTTAGTACCTGCATACTTGTACTGACCTGGAGAATCATATTACCAGGTCAGTTTTACCATGTCATGGATATAGTAACTTAAAAACAATTTTTGTATTATTTATGTTTAACCACAATTCAAAAGCAATGTCTGATTTTCATTAGCTCATAATCAGTAAATTTAAATAAAGAAAAAAACTTTTCTCAGTTTCAAGTTATTGTGTTGTTTTCTTACTTTAACAGAAAGGTACCAATAATTTTGTCCATGTATTTTTAAATTGTAGCCTTATATTAACTTTGATTGTCCTTATTGCTATAATCAGCTCTGTACATTAATGGGGAAAGAGCAGATATTGGACAGTGGGGAACATAAATGCACAATGTCCAATTGCTAATTAGCATATTCACAAACAATGCCCAGGGCAGGATCAACCCAGCAAGAAATATGCATTAGACTTGCTTGTGCTGCTTTAATGAAAACTATGACACAGGAAATCAATTACAGAATGCTTAATTAATACGTAAAGCACTCCACAGCAAATTACTAGGATTTTTATGTGGCTTGACGCTGATTAAAAACATGCTATTAAAATATTATGCACTCGTTATGTACAATTCATTTAAAGGGGAAAATGTTATTTTACATTCATGAAAAAGCACATTGAGATCATTCCAAATTGAGTAAACAGTGTCAAATTCCATGTCAGCTTGAACGTACCTTCTTGGGCTCATCTGTTACTACTACCCAGCAATTGCTTTACATAATCAAGGGGAATCTGTCAGCATGTTTTTGTCACCTAATCTGAAAATGAGATCAGCATAATGTAGAGTCACAGACCCTGATTCCAGCGATGTGTCACTTACTGGGATGCTTGCTGTAGTTTTGATCAAATGTTTTATCAGACGGAAAATATCCCTAGAAGACTAGTAAACCTGCTGACATGTAGTCATCCATATTCATGAGCTCTGTAGAACCCCTCCCAAACCACTGTTTGGCAGCTTTCTGCCTATGCACAGTATACACATAAAGCTGTCAATCAGGGGTGTGGGTGGAGTTATACAGAGCTCAAGATCAAAGAATTAGTAGATCTGCAGCAGATAAAGCATGAATTTTATAAAAAATGCAGTAAGCAGCCTAGTAAGCAGCAAATTGCTGGTATCAGGGTATCTGCCCCTACACTATTGTGACATGCGGAAGTAGTGCTGTTGCAGAGTGTGACATGCAGAAGTAGTGCTGTTGCTTTAAAAGCATTCAGCAACTATTAGAAGTAACACAAGCACATGAGACAGGAAGTGTTGTGCTCCAGAAGCATCCACCAAGTAGAGGGGTTAACACAGTCACAGGAGAAGGGGAGTGTTTTAGCAGAGCCCCAGGGGGATTGTGGGGAAGTTGTTTACTGTCTGGCTGGAGTCAAAGAGAAAGGTGGTGTGTGTGTTCTGTATCTCACAGAAGCGCCCCTGTAAGTGAAAAGGATTCAAGTCTGGAGGGAAGCTAAGCACAGGTCAGGTAGAGTTCCTCAACTAACAGTGCAGAGTATTGTCAGGCAGAAAGATAAGGACTGGAAGAAATGGTGTCACAGGGATCACCTCCCTCAGCAAACCCTCCCTCCCTTCTCCATCTCACAGTGCTGTAAAGAATGCTGTGTTCATTAATGTGCCTTTGCATTAGAACTGTGCTTTCCTGTACTACTGGGAAGACTGTGAACTGCTGTGCTGCTAAGGAAACTGTACTGTTTGTCACTGGAGCCTGTTGCTCATAAGACTTGCACTGGCTGTGCGGCTTCTTATTAAATGCTACTGTTCTACCGTTTATGAGGACTCTTGTCAAGTGTGTCTGGTCAGCAAGTGAAACAACCTATGTGTCTGTGCCTGAGGGTCAGTACCCCTGTGTGCCTGAGAGAAGCTGCAACACATGGTCTGTGGTCGCCCTGAGTAACAGTTCCCCCAGAATTCCAAAGAATTCATGTAACCTGTCTCGCCCCTATCTGAACCTAGCGGTGTGCGCGTTACACTATGCTACTCTTAGATGGAGTATAAAAACCTGATGACAGATTACCTTTAAATATTATATTCCTTTTATTCTCCAATGTAAAATAAAAGCACCATATACATACAGGAGCCATTCCAGTGGTGTCATTGCTGGGTCTCCCAAGGGGCGTGTGACACACAGTCCTGTGTCTCCCTCAGCATTTCTTTCTTTTTAATATTTCCTTAACATACTCTGCAAGACTTTCTTTTTCTGGGCACTGCCAACTGGGATGCAAATTATATATATCATAAAGAAATTGTAAGCAAAATAATATTCTAATTTCTTTTTACTGTAATGACCCTTGTCTCATGAATATCAATTATTTGGGGATTAAAACTTGTTTTTATAATTAGTCCCTTGGCTGAGGTACCATCATTTACACAATATAATATATGTCACTGTTTAAAAAGTGAGTAAGGCATCAATATTATTATTTTTTCTTTTTAATCTAAAACTCCCATTCTTTTCTCCAAGACTTCTCTTGAGCTGCACCAGTTCTCTGAAATGCACTATCCTAGACAATCAGGGTGATTCCCAAAATAAACAGCTTTAAGTGTACAATAAAAGCATATCTTTTTAAGCAGACCTATCACATTCACTAAGCTAACTTGTCTTCTTACCCTCACATTGTTTCTACATTTCCCTTAGAATGTTTTTTCTTTTTTCATTTCTTTTACTTTATACACACAAATAAGCACAAACAGATACTGTCTGGTGACTGGGTCAAGATTACTTTAGTATGAAAGATGACTGGATCATACATTACAAGTGATTTCTATTTTTGAGCCTCCTTATTCCCTCATAGATTGTAAACTTGGGAGCAGGGTTCTTAGTCCTTTTTTCTAATTGTTGAATACTGTATTACTCCTTAATGTCTGATCTTCTTTGTACCTGTACTCTCGGAATTTTATAGAACACAGTAATGTCTCTTGTAACCTAATAACATTTTACATATTGCAGACTTTATAAGTTGTTACTGGGTAGCCGTATGAGCAGAACTTTGTTGTGAACGTCAGATGTTTAATACTGTATTTAGTAAGAGTTAAGAATGAGCAGATTTGAAGTTTAAAGACTTATATCTGAAAAATATATAATTTTCATGGGATAATTAGAAGAGCTCAATACCCTGCTTATTCTGCAATATTCTCTTAAGTAGAATATTTTGTTCTAATTATTCTCTGGCAGAGACATCTGGAAATTATAAGTATGGAAAATAGATCAGACACTGTGGTGAAAGAAATATCTAGGTCTTCTAAAAACATCCTTACACTATGTATTTTATTAGGACTTGTGCAGAATTTTCTAAACAGTTTACAGCTGGTTTCGGATTTTTGGAGTTGTATCCAAAGGATTAACTCGCCAAAACTTCTAGAAGCTCACTGTGTTTTTAAAGGCATTTTCCTAACAGGTCAGCCTATATACTGTACCATATTGGTTTGGGTACATTGCCCTTCTTGATCACTATGTGGCATTTTTCTACTCAACCTTCCATATTTTAAACCTTATATTGAATATATAGTTTATTTTTTTTGTTTAATTTCATGAAGTTTCTTGTATGTTGTATGGCAAGTGTGAACAGACAGTTTGAGCTGCCTGTTAATGATGTTGTACCACATTGCCTGCATTGTGAATACACTTTCTACTTTTTTCTTAGAGTTCCATACCTCTCAAAGAGGATCTAATGGGCCAGCAGTTGAACCCCCATGAATCAGACATTTATCGCAAATCAAATAGATAGTCTAAGCATGTTCTTTATGGGAGAACACCTTTAGAATAACAGAGATGACTAATTGCTTTTTTCTCTATGCTACACATATGCAAAGAAGGCATGAACAGGTTGAAGCCCGAGATATGTAAAAAGTGTTGCATTGTTAGTCTCTCAACAGAATCACAAATTGTGATATTTGCATTGAAAATATAATATAACATGGCACCAGTGATGAACAAAAAAATTGCAGGACCTGATACAGCGGCCATGTCGGTAGTCTGCCTTCTCTTTCCTATTGGCATCCAAGCACCTCTTCTGATTGGCAGGCCTGGCATGACATCATGAGTGTAACATCGTAACAATGATGCTGGGCCTATTAATCAGAGGAGCCACCAGGGATCTCACATGCAAGAGGAGATTTGCAGGGTTCCGGTCTTGCGTGGCCCACTGTATCAAGGTCATGTGAATCTCTTTGCTCAACTCGACATGGCACAGATTCAAATGAATATATCTGAGCCAAGTTCTCTAATGCAGATGCTGCTTTTCTATTGTGGGCATCTGCCATGGCTAATAAAATGGGTCCCTATCACTCTATGACATTGATGTAAATACTTTTATGTCCAAAAATGACAAAAGTATTCTCAGTGATACCTTTATTGGCTAACCAGAAAAAATATATTTGCAAGATTTCAGAGCACAGGGGCTCCTTCATCAGGCAGATTTTTGTAAACCTGCCTGAAAAAGGAGCCCCTGTGCTCTGAAAGCTTCCAAATATATTTTTTCTGGTTAGCTAATAAAGGTATCACTCCGAGAATACTTTTGTCATTTTTGGTCATAAACTTATTTATATAGATATTTTGTGGCTAACACGGTACCACAATATTATTATTTATTATTATAGCGCCATTTATTCCATGGCGCTTTACATGTGAAAAAGGGGTATAATACAAGAACAATTACAATAATCTTGAACACAATGTGACAGCGACTGGTACAGGAGGAGCGAAGACCCTGCCCGCGAGGGCTCACAATCTACCAGGGATGGGTGAGGATACAGTAGGTGAGGGTAGAGCTGATCGTGCAGCAGTATGGTGGAGCGGTGGTTACTGCAGGTTGTAGGCTTGTCGGAAGAGGTGGGTCTTCAGGTTCCTTTTGAATGTTTCCACGGTAGGCGAGAGTCTGATATGTTGGGGTAGAGAGTTCCAGAGTAGGGGGGAAGCACGGGAGAAATCTTGTATACGGTTGTGGGAGGAGGAGATAACAGGGGAGAAGGAGATCTTGTGAGGATTGGAGGTTGCGTGCGGGTATGTAACGGGAGACTAGGTCAGAGATGTATAGAGGAGACAGGTTGTGAATGGCTTTGTATGTCATGGTTAGGGTTTTGAACTGGAGTCTCTGAGCAATGGGGAGCCAGTGGAGAGATTGACAGAGGAGAGGCCGGGGAATAGCGGGGGGACAGGTTGATTAGTCGAGCAGCAGAGTTTAGGATAGATTGGAGGGGTGTGAGTGTTAGAAGGGAGGCCACAGAGCAGGAGGTTACAGTAGTCAAGGCGGGAGATGATGAGGGCGTGCACTAGTGTTTTTGCAGATTCATGGTTGAGGAATGTGCAGATGCGGGAGATATTTTTGAGTTGCAGTCGGCAGGAAGTGGAAAGGGCTTGGATATGTGGTTTGAAGGAGAGTTCAGGGTCCAGGGTTACCCCAAGGCAGCGAGCTTGAGGGACTGGGGAGAGTGGGCAGCCATTGACGTTGATAGATAGGTCAGTTGCGGGGGGTTGAATGAGATGGCGTAAAGATGATGAATTCTGTTTTGTCCATATTAAGTTTTAGAAATCTGGCCGAGAAGAAGGATGAAATAGCAGACAGACATTGTGGGATTTTGGTTAGTAAGGAGGTGATATCGGGTCCAGAGAGGTAGATCTGTGTGTCATCAGCATAGAGGTGATAAGGAAAGCCGTGAGACTCTGAGCTGTCCCAGGCCTAAGGTGTAGAAGGAGAAGAGCAGCAGTCCTTGAACTGAACCATGGGGGACACCGATAGATAGGGGGCGAGATGAGGAGGTAGTGTGTGAGTGGGAGACACTGAATGTCCTGTCTGTTAGGTATGAGGAGATCCAGGATAGGGCCAAGTCTGTGATGCCGATAGATGAGAGAGTCTGTAGTAAGAGGGAATGGTCCACTGTGTCAAAGGCAGATGACAGGTCTAGGAGGAGGAGAACAGAGTAGTGTCGCTTAGATTTGGTGGTTAGTAGGTCGTTGGTGACTTTAGTCAGTGCCATTTCAGTAGAATGGTGCGGTCGGAAACCAGATTGTAGGCGGTCAAAGAGGGAGCAGGAGGAGAGGTGGGAGGACAGTTCAGAATGGACATGTTGTTCCAGTAGTTTTGAGGCATAGGGGAGAAGTGATATGGGGCGATAGCTAGACACAGAGGGATTTTTGAGGATGGGTGTGATTGAGGCATGTTTGAAGCATGAGGGGAAGACACCAGTTGTTAGTGACAGGTTGAAGAGGTGGGCTAGCGCTGGGATGAAGATAGTGGAAAGAGGTGTGACGGGATTGGGTCAAGTTTACAGGTGGTGAGGTGTGATTTGGAGAGTAAGGAGGAAAGTTGATCTTCAGAAATGGTGGAGAAGGTGGTTTTGGAGGAAGAGGGTTGAGTAGGTGTGGGGAGGGGCTGTGAGGGACTTTAGGCAAAAGCTTTGTCTGCTGGTGTCAATATTCTGCTTGAAGAATGAGGCAAAGTCTTTGGCTGAAATAAGAGGAGAGGGAGGAGGCACTGGGGGACTGAGGAGAGAACTGAAGGTGTTGAATAGTTGTTTGGGGTTGTGAGACAGGGAGGATATGAGAGATGCGAAGTATGTTTGTTTTGCTGCAGTGAGTGTGGACTTGAAGGTAGTGAGGGACTCTTTGAATGCGATGAAGTGCTCATGGGAGTGGGACCTTTTCAATCTACGCTCAGCAACCCTGGAGGCCCATCGCAGTTCTTTAGTTAGGCTGGTGTGCCAGGGTTGTCTGTTGATTGTGCGAGCCTTGGAATGTGTGAGGGGGGCGACCGAATCGAGAGCTGCAGCGGTTGTGGTGTTGTATAAAGTGGCAGCAACATCTGCATCATGTAAGGAACTAATGTCTGTAAGAGGGAGGAGGGATTCAGAGAGTGAGTGTAGGTCAAGGTTTTTGAGATTTCTGCGAGGGTATGCAAGTTTGTGGAGTGGGAATTGTTGCCCCGGGGAGGAGAGAGAAGAGAATGTGAGTAGGTTGTGGTCAGAAAGAGGGAGAGGTGAGTTAGAGAGGTTAGATAGGGAACAGAGGCGGGTGAAGATGAGGTCCAGTGTGTGGCCGTCTTTGTGGGTGGGTGTAGAAGACCAGTGAGTAAGACAAAAGGAGGAAGTGAGGGATAGAAGCTTAGAGGCAGCTGAGAGGGAAGTGTCAATGGAGATGTTAAAGTCGCCCATGAGGATAGTGGGGATGTCAACGGAGAGGAAATGAAGTAGCCAATTGGTGAAATGGTCAAAGAAAGTGGTGGTTGATCCTGGGGGGCGGTAGATGACAGCCAGTTGGAGGTTCAATGGAGAGTAGATGTGCACGCAGTGCACTTCAAAAGAGGGGAGAGTAATTGAGGGCAGCAGTGGGATATGAGTGAAGGAGCAGTTTTCTGAGAGGAGGAAACATATTCCTCCACCGTGCTTGCCGGTGGGGCGGGGGGTATGCGAGAGGTGGAATTCGCCATACGAAAGTGCAGCAGGAGAGGCTGTGTTGGAGGGGGTGAGCTTAGTTTCAGTGATGCCGAGGAAGGAAAGCTTGTTAGTGATGAAGAGATCGTGAATAGAGGAAAGTTTGTTGCAGACGGAGCGAGCATTCCATAGAGCTCCTATTAGTGGAACTGGGGAAGCGGGGGCTGGGCGGAGGGGTAAAAGGTTAGAAGGGTTACGAGAGTTTGGGATAGATCGTGCGTAGGAGGTGGAAGTGAGTGTAGGGATGTGGTGAGGAGGACCGGGATGTGGAGAGATGTCGGCGGCAGTAAGGAGGAGCAGAGAAAGCGTTAGTAGATGGGAGCAGGAGAGGGCATGAGGTGGCTGTCTGTGTTTGGAGGCAAAGGATTGTATGTTAAGGAATAGGTCTGAGGAGGAGGTGAGATGGGTGGGGAGAATGGAGGGAGAGATGAAGAGTTCATTACTAGGTGTAGGGATTAGGGGTGGTTGTAAGAAGTGAAGGATTAAGGGGGTGAGAGTGAAAACAAACAAACATTGTTTACTGTGACAAAGTATCCAGTTACCTTCAGTTCCCTTCAGGTTCAATTCAGGATTAATTCAAATTTCATACACTTCAGCTAATGGACACTTAAGGTGATGGACACATACTAAAGTCTTTTTGATTGTGCATCACTCTATGGCATCCAAACTATTTAATTACGTTTTCCAGGATTACAAATATTGACAATCTATCCTTATATTAGTAGGGTCTAAAACTGCCAGCTGACTAAAGGGGCTACTGTGCTCTACCAGGTACAGCTCTGTACATTTTGTTGTGACCGTGTTCTGTATTGCAAACTGGAGTCAGAGTGAGCTATAATACCAGATACAGTGAGCAAATTGAAGTGGTCAGTGGGGCGCTAGAAACTGGATAAGGCGCTGGAAAAGGATAAAACAAACCTCTTTATTGAAGTTCTAATGCCCACAACGCGTTTCTGCAGCGGTCTGCTGCCTTCATCAGGTGGAGTTATGGGAAAATGGCAGAAACAGGCACTTTTATACATAAAACAAAGTAACTCAATGGGAGGTGCCAAGGGAGAATTTGGTACTTAACCCCTTAGTCACCATTAAAAAAGACAATTACAGTTTAATAACAAAGGGGACTTAAAAAAGCATTACGGGTCAATAACTACACATTATAAACTTACTATGAAGATGCAAGATGCAGACATTAACGGCAATGCTTTAAAAATACATACATATAAAAATGCATATATAAATGAGGGTAAATAGGCATATTACATAAAAATTGGTGAGGCATATCCTGAGTATACCCCTCAACCAGTTTTTATCCCCCCAAAACTATATAAATATTAATAATTCATCTGAACACATTATCAATCGCTAAATTCAAACCTTCCGGATATAATGTACCCAATTTAAAAATCCAAAAATTCTCTCTCTTCATAAGATAATTAAGCCGATTTGTTACATTATCAGGTACTTGTTCTAAAATCGTGAGTTTCCATCTAATGGGATCTCTCTGGTGGGCAGTCAGAAAGTGCTTGGAAACACTATGCTGCACATACCCATTCTTAATATTAGAGCGATGTTTATTAAGGCGGGCCTGCATTCTTTGTATAGTTCGGCCCACGTATTGTAGACCACATAGTCAGAATGACAGTCTACTTTACAGGTGATGGGGAATTGTTCACCAGTGGTTTGCGAGCAGAAGGATACTGCCCCATGATTAATGGTACTACAGCATAAACAGCCAGGAGATCTGCAAGCAAAACAACCTACTCCTACTTGCCTTTGCCTCCCATATCTCCGTACTGAAGCTGTTTAACCTGGGTTGTGTGGTCTGCACAACCCACTCAGATGAGCAGACCACTGTATCTGCACGTATATTCCACTTCCATACAGGTTCACACAAGCACTGCTCTTTTCCACCCCACCCCCTTTTTTGTAATACCAGATACAGACACAACAAAATGCCCAGCGCTGTACCTGGTAAACAATGAAAGGACGTGCCTTTAATAACCTGATTGGTAGGAGCCAGAAGTCAGCTCCGGGTACAAGTGGCCTATCCAAAGGCCATGAATATTAACCTCTTTACCACGGCATAAAAACAGAGTTTATCTTTTATTTTTAAATACAGATGAAGGCATACTGACAGTGTTCTTTATTCCATATTAGTTATATGACAGCTCATAACGCAGCAAATATTTATTTTTTATTACTGCAGTCTGGCAATGCATCTTTCCTCTAAGCACGCAGTAAAATGTGCCATATATTTTACTGCCCATTATGTGAAAATAAACCTGCCTAATAAATTGACTATATTTTTCCTTTAATTCTTCCCTCAGTAACATATCTAGATTACAGATCTATAAGTAATTTGAAAATCTAATAAGAAGCCTGACGTTCAGATGTACTCTTTGATGGAACACTGCAGTATCTCCTAGAGATTAGGACCACATCCAGACTAACAAATAATTAGTAAGAACACATCACAGATATCTTCAGTCCAGGCCAATGTTCAGACTTCTATTTAATTTTCCCCTTCCCACAAGTAATGGACTAAATCAAGATAATTACTGCATTCAATTAGCCTTCCAAGACTTGGTTTTTGTAGCATTATCAGCATGGAGATAATGCCCTTCAGGGGTGGCATAGCCCTGACCTTTTCATTTGAAGCTTTCCAGATAATGTTCTAACTAGTATATGTCATATTTCCTTGATAACATCTGCCCAGTTCTCTCTTGCATGACTTCTTTGTGAAACATAATTTAATTGTGACATTATCTGTGACTGTATCTCACTATAAAGGTTGTTGCTATTGTGATACATAATTTGAAATATAATACATTTTGTTGTATGCAATATATCATTAGTCTTAAAAAAATATAATGAAAAATGTATTTATTTGATGTAGTGGTAAATCACCATACATATTATAATCACTCATATCCGTTCCATTCTTATTACAATCTAATTTCTAAGGTGCAATCTTCAATTTGTATGTGGCACCCAGAAATGTTAATGGGATTCTATACACCCAATAAGAATTAGATAAATCTGAGATTTTCTGTGATATTCACCATGAATTCAATAGAAATATATTGCGGCATACTCCATTGGATGTCATATTATGGAGATTATAGGACTAGTTCGTCAAAGCTTTTTTACTATTATTCTGGCTTGAAAAGCTTTGAATAGTCGCATAATTTTGGGGCAGCTCAAGGCAGCTCTAACATTTTATGACTTTTAGCTTTCTCGTGCTATTTTCGCCCAGCTCCGACAAAGTGGGCAGAGAGGGGGCAGTGTAACATTCCTGGCGGCGAGCTTGCATGGTGCACCACCTCCCACCATGCAAGACCGCAATCTTACCTGTCAGTCCATGCTGCACTCTTTGTTTCAGTTCCTGCTGTGTCCATGTCTCTTGTCTGATTGCTTAGGGCATCGGCGCGGCTTTCTGCTTGTTTCTTATAGCTACGGTGTGCACAGTCCTAATGCGTCCCCAGCCTATTGCTGTGAGTCACTGGATACTTAAACCCCCTCCACCCAGTAGGAGGTACCTGAGCAACACCTTCACTTTCCATCTGTTTGTTCCTTGCAACTTAGTTGCCAGGTCCTGTCCTGACTCTAGTCTGTTTCTGCCACCCTGGGGGCTGAGTACCCAGGGCCGCTACCTGTACCTGTGACTTCTAGTCAGTTTCTGCCACCCTGGGGGCTGAGTTCCCAGGCTTGTTCCTGTATCTTGTTCCTGGTTCAGGCCCTGCCTGAACAGTGTCCTAGTCTGTTACTTGTTTGTCTCTATGTCTGTATCTTCCCTTTTTCCTGCAGTATCTGAACCTGCACCTAACTCCAACTCGTTGTCTCTGTACTTCTGTTTGTGAGTTTTGTGTCCACTCGCTACTTCATTGCAAGTACCTTGTGTGTATCTGGTTCTGCTCGTTCTGTTTCCCTGCCTCTGTATTTAACTCCTGCGTTCCAGCTATCTTCTTGTGTTCTCCAGTCTGTTCCATGTGAACAGAGCCCTGTCCTGTCTACCGCACCTGCGGTTTTGCTCTGCTTTGCTTGTCTACCGCATCTGCGGTTTTGCTCTGCTTTGCTTGTTCACCGCATCTGCGGTTTCGCTGTGCTTTGCTTGTTCACTAGTGTTGAGCGATACCTTCCGATATCGGGAAATATCGGATCGGATTGGATCGGACCGATACCCAAAAAATATCGGATATCGCCGATTCCGATACCGGAAACCAATGCAAGTCAATGGGACACAAATAGCGGAATGAAAATAAACCCTTTCTTTCCTTGTAGGTTAATTCTACATGAAGGAAAACAACTAAGAATAATGTAGAATGTATTGGGGGAGGTGGAGGAGACATTAAAGGCATAGAGGTTTAGCCCAATCAAATGGAATAGCAGAAATTTAATATTTTTTTTAAGACGTTTGGAGTTACAAAGATATTGACTATGTTAAGCTTTTTTATATTTGGTCAGATATTTATGTTTCACTACTTCCATGCTCTTCACCTTCTTTTTTACTTCTCCCACACTTTCTCCTTCATCATCCTCAGCAACAGCATCTTTTTCATCAACTTCTTCTTCACCTTATTCATCTTCTTCTTCTTCACCTTCTTCCTATTATTCTTTTTTTTACATTCTTCATATTCTTCTTATTCAACTATTATTCTTCTTCATATTCTTCTTCTTCATCATATTCTTATTTGTGACAGGCATTCCTGTAGTTATCTATAAAAGTTTGAAGATTGCACCTTCCGTTCTGCCTGTCACAAAAGATTTACAACAGGATTTGTCCGTGTTCAGTTTGGCCTGCAGCAGCAGGTATTTTCCAGGGGCACCACGAGGAGGAACGGACTCACCCCCATACACTGCTTAGTCTTCTTCTGCTTATAAATTAGATAATGTCTTTTGCTCAGATTTTTAGTCTTATGCTTAATGTTCTTCTGCTTTTTGTTCTGCAGCTTCTTGTTCTTTTGCTTCTTGGTCTTCTGTCTCTTGTTCTTCTGTATCTTGGTGGTTGTCTTCTTGTTCTTTGTCCTTTTGGTCATCTTCTTCAGGGTCATCTTCTTGGTCTTCTTTGGGGTGGTCTTCAGGGTCGTCTTCTTCGGGATCGTCTTCTTCGGATTGGTCTTCAGGGTTGTCGTCTTCAGGGTTGTCGTCTTCGGGGTCATCGTCTTCTTCGGGGTGGTCTTCAGGGTCGTCGTCTTCAGGGTCGTCATCTTCGGGGTCCTTGTCTTCTTCTGGGTCCTCGTTAGTGTTGAGCCACCCCCGTAGTGTTCGAGTTCGGTTCGTCGAACACCCGTATGTTCGCTGAACTGTTCGTCGAACTGTTCGTTGAACACCTTCGAACACCGTTCAAACCAATGGCAGGCAAACAAAAACACATAGAAACACATAGAAAACACCTTCAAAGGTGTCCAAAAGCTGACAAACTGCTCAGAAGACACAACTAACACATGGAAAAGTGACAAGTACATATAGTCATGCGAAAAGAAAAGAGGTGGAGAAGTAAAAGGAGGGGGAGACACAGATATAGGCATGTCATGCCCTTCTAAAACCAAAAAAGTGCGAAGCCGACACGGCCAGTCCGTTCCTGCCGGTGCGACCTCCGTGTCGCCAGCTTTGTGCCAGAGCTGCGGTGGACCCTGACGGCCAGCCCCCCTCTCCCAATATTGGTGCCTGTCCGCTGGTGGGTCGAGTGAGCCCCCCTGTGGTGGAGGCAGGTCTAAGCTTTTTAATTTAAATTGTCTCTCTAATTTGAATGAATGCACTTTAAATCCTTTTACAAGGATCTATTGGAGGGCAAGTCTCATGCCAGCAGCCGTGTAATTCCAGCTCCAGTAGCGTCCACTAAAGCTGCTGCAGTTGAAAAGCTTTTATAAGGACCGCCAGTCCCAGCCCCTATGCCTTGGGGTGCCTCCTGATGCTCTTCACTGAGTATCCCGGGGTCCCGAAGCATTTCCTTTGAAAAAATTAAGTGTCCAAACTACAGGTGGTATAGCTTGCTTAACAGCTGGGATAATCCGCTGACTAGCAGACACTGCTACTAGGCACAAAGTATTTCCTGGGCTAGATGCAGTTAAAAATTTGTAATTAGATACTCTCGTTGGATGCTGAGAAAGCATTCCATAGAGTCTCCTGGCACGCCATATATTACTCTCTTAAAAAGCTTGGGGTAGGGGTCTAGGGGACCCTTTTATAGCCAAAATCACAGGCCTGTATCGCAATACGTCACCTAGGCTGAAGATAAATGGAACTGTAGCACCCCGAGGGCTCGGTTGCTACAGAGGTATTGCACCTCACCCAGAGGTGTGATATCTCACTCTCAGGTAAGGATGGAGTGTGGATCAGGACCCCGACCCCTGCATGCATTACACCACATTGCAGTGGGGCAGGGCGACCAATATGCCCCTGAGATGGGCACGACAGTCCCTGTCCCTGGCTGGAGTGGGGGGAGGGAACACCGAGGAAGAGGAACCCTGTAGTGCAGGAGCAGGGAGGAAGCAGTTCCTGGGTGCATTGAGAAGGGAGTATAAAAGGTGGGCACCATCTTAGTTCAGTGCAGAGAAGTCTGAGCAGAAGTGACAGGGAGCAGGGGCTCTGCATGAGCTCTGCTCCGGAGGCGGGCCTAGTAACAGAGGCCCAGGCCTGGAAGAGGGAGAAGGAAGGAAGAGGAGCGGAGAAGGCTCGAGGAACGAAGGGATCCCAGGGGTGCGGACGGGCGAGTCGCCACCGCACGCCCGAATCCACCTGCGTGGAGGGGTCAGTCCAAAGGGGGAGACCGGTCCCCGAAACTAGTGGAGGCGGGAAACGACCTTCAGCTAGAAACCGGAGGCTGTGGCATTTTATGTGGCGCAGCCCCTCGCTACACCCGCTAGGAAGGCACCTCATAGGGTCAGGGAAACTGGCGCCAAGTTTACCAAGAGGAGGCCCGAGGCAGCCGGACAGAAGCGTTGGTAAGAAAGGCCAGACAAAGGACACACAAAGGGGGTCCTGTGAAGCGCTCCAAAGTTATCTGGGAGTTGTCGGAGCCCCTCACCTGGTGAGCACAGTACGACGTGGGCAGCCATTACCTGCAGAAGTGGTCTGGATAATAAGAACTGTGAGTAAAGGCCCTGGACTGCATCACCAACTCCGTGTCGTTACTCCTGCTGCCCTGCACCATCACCCCCATCCTCCACATACACTGCCCTGAGGCTAAACTTCTCCCGTGGGGAGTTATACTACGCTCTGCTGCACCCACAACACCAGCCTCAGCGGTCTGCCCTGCAGCGGCGGTTCATTCTGACCGCAATCCACGGGTGGCGTAGTCGGACATTTAAACATCAAAACCACATAAATAGTACCGCCACTGGTTTGACCGCCCTGAGTCACGGAACCGGGTCGCCGCCACGGAGACTACAACCACCCGCATCCACCAAAAAGGGTCCGGCTCCGGGTGTCCCAAGGCCCAGGGGGCGCGTCAGAACATTTTCATCACCAATGGGACAAGGCAGGGATGTCCTCTGTCCCCTCTCTTATACATCCTAGTGACGGAGCACCTGCTCTCATCAATTCGCCATAACCCCAATATTAGGTGGATTGAGGTGGGAGGCACTGAGTACAAGTGCTCTGCATTTGCTGATGATGTCCTAGTATATATCACTCAATCACATATATCCATCCCTGCTGTTATGGCTGAAATAGATCACTTTGTTACGTGGTCAAATTTTAAAATCAATGCAGCGAAGTCTGAGGCCCTCGATGTCTCCCTCCCTAAATCCATACAGGATTCCATCCAGTCCAACTTTCCCTTTGCCTGGCCCTCACAGGGTATCAAATACTTAGGAATTCCTATTCATAGAGACCTCTCCCATCTATGTTATCTTAATTTTGGGCCCTTTATTGAACAACTCCATACAGACCACGATTGGCAAGTTAGAACTGTAAGATTCACTACGTGAACCACTGGTGTTTTGTGGAAAAGCACATGTACACTGTGTTCCAAATTATTATGCAAAAAGTGTTTTGGAGTGATAAGGGAAGAATTTGTTTGTTTGTCAGTTAAAATCATTGATGGTGATGTGTGTCAGGGTTCTTTATATCACTGTAAGCAATTGCAGACACCTGTGCTAATTTGTTTGCAGGTGTGTCCAATGAAAGGCAAGACTACTTAAGAAGGCTGTCCCACATTATTAAGCAGCCTACATTTTCTGCCAAAATGGGAAAGAAAAAGGATGTGTCGGCTGCTGAGAAGCAACAAATTGTGGAGTGTATAGGTCAAGGCATGACTACAATCAACATTGCCAAGACACTTCATCCTGATCATTGCACAATCAAGAAGTATGTAGCTGATTCACAGTACACACGTGTGCGTGCTGATAAGGGAAAATTGAGGACTCTTTCCTACAGGCAATTAGGTCAGGTTAAAAGAGCAGCGGCAAAAAAGCCTTGTCATAGCAGCAGACAAGTTTTTGAAGCTGCTGGTGCCTCCAACGTCCCCAGAACAACAAGATGCAGAGTCCTTCAGAGATTTGCAGCTGTGCATAAGCCATCCTGTCGACCTCCTCTATCCACTGCACACAAGCAGAAATGGCTCCAGTGGGCCAAACAATACATGAAGACTGACTTTAAAACTGTTTTGTTCACCGATGAGTGCCGTGCAACGCTCGATGGTCCAGATGGATGGAGTGGAGGATGGCTGGTTGATGGACACCCCACGCAAACACGGCTACAGCGCCAACAAGGAGGAGGTGGAGTAATGTTTTGGGCTGGAATCATGGGGAGAGAGATTGTCGGCCCCTTTAGGATCCCTGAAGGGGTAAAGATGAACTCCATAATGTATGTGGAGTTTCTCAAACAGCACTTCCTGCCATGGGTCAAGAAGAAGAACCGTGTATTCCACAGCAAGATCATTTTCATGCATGATAATGCACCGTCTCATGCTGCACATAACACATCTGCATCTCTAGCTGATATGGGCATAAAAGGGGACAAGCTTATGGTGTGACCCCCATGCTCCCCTGACCTCAACCCCATTCAGAACCTCTGGAGCATCATCAAAAGGAGTGTCTATGATGGCGGGAGGCAGTTCACATCTAAGCAACAGCTCTGGGAGGGTATTCTGTCCTCATGCAAAACAATTGAAGCAGAAACCATCCAAAACCTGACAAATTCAATGGACGAGACAGTTCAGAAGCTCCTTTCGAACAAGGGGTCCTATGTGCAAATGTAACATCACCTAGAATAAAGTTTTGAGTTGC
Source organism: Phyllobates terribilis (assembly GCF_046119375.1). NCBI lineage: Eukaryota > Metazoa > Chordata > Amphibia > Anura > Dendrobatidae > Phyllobates > Phyllobates terribilis. The sequence continues at coordinate 378,517,763 of NW_027362771.1, read as the reverse complement.
AAACTGTTTGATTTCAGTTTCTAATAACCTGCTAATGCTTATAATTTCAAAAATGACCATTTTTTTTTCTTTATTAAAATGAAAAGGTTGATCGAAGAGTGTGGGGGATCTGAGAGTGTGGCAAGCAAGTAGTCAGGATTACTTCGAATTCTGACAATCTGAGGGTCATGTTGCCGGTAGTGCAGCAAGAAGGCACTCATGTGTCTTGCGCATCTAGGAGACCCAAAACTATTTTCTGGGCTAGATGCAGCTAAAAATTATTATTAATTTGAAAGCTGGTGGAGCTTAGAATAGATGGCCTAAAAGAATCATTACTGCACACTGCTACAAAGCCCAAATTATTTTCCAGCCAAGATACAGATAAACATGATTAGTAATTTTAAATCTGGTGGAGCTTAGTATAGATGGCCTAATAGAATCAGTGCTGCACACTGCTACAAAGCCCAAATTATTTTCCAGCCAAGATACAGATAAACATGATTAGTAATTTTAAAGCTTAAAACGGTTGGTGAGGTGATTTTAACAAATCATCAAGCTTTTACTCTCCCCAGGATGACACAGGGGTAGAAAAGTCGTTTCGGATCCATGATTTGTTCATCTTTATGAACGTGAGTCTGTCTACATTATCAGTGGAGAGCCGCGTGCGCTTATCTGTCAGCACACCACCAGCAGCGCTGAAGACACGTTCAGACAGAACGCTGGCTAGCTCCGGCCATTTATCCAGATTGGAAGCCCAAAAAGAGCAAGGGTCTAGTGACACAGTCATGGCTTCAATGTTTACTTGGAGATTCTCCTGTACCATCGTCTCTAGGCATTGACTATGTGTCAGAATTCTTGTCTCCTGTGGCCTTGCAAAGGATGGGCTAAAAAAGTGGTGAAATGATTCTGCAAAATTGATGTTACCAGCAGATACTGTGTTTCTGTTACGGTTTGAGTGCTGAACACTCGATGGTCCCACGGTTGGGAAGTTGGAACTGTGAAATTCACTACGTGCACCACTGGTGTTTTGTGGAAAAGCACATGTAAGATTCTGAAACAGTCTCTGCTGATACTCCTGCATGCGTGCATCCCTTTCTATGGCAGGAATAATTTCTGCAAATTTACTTTTGTACCGGGGATCTAACAGTGTGGCAACCCAGTAGTCAGGATTATTTCTAATTCTCACAATTCGAGGGTCATGTTGCAGGTAGTGCAGGAAGAAGGCACTCATGTGTCTTGCGTATCCAGGAGCACCTAGTCCCTGTTGTGTTGGTGGCGAGGTAACAATCATGCTTCCTTCCTCTGTCCTCTCCCCCCAACCTCGCACAACAGAAATGAGTCTTCCATCAGTTCGTCCTCCACTTCTTCCTGGGCTCCTGCACCTTCCTCACTAGTTTGGCTGCTACCATGCGCCCTGGTAAAACCATCTCCCCCACCCTCACATGCCTGCCGCCTTGGTGCTGCCGACCGTCTGGACCTTGCAGATGTTAGCCCTTCCGCATACAACTCCTCCTCCTCTACTTCCTCCACCTCCTCTTGTGCCACCACCTGACTCCGAATTCTGTTTAACATGTGCTCCAGCATGTAAATCACCGGAATAGTCATGCTGATAATGGCATCGTCAGCACTAAACATCTTCGTCGCCATTTCAAAACTGTGCAGAAGGGAGCATAGGTCCCTGATCTGAGACCACTCCTCCAGCGTGATTTGCCCCACCTCTGGATCTCGTTGGCCCAGGCTATACGTCAGAACGTATTGCACCAGGGCTTGTCGGTGCTGCCACAGTCGCTGCAACATGTGCAGAGTTGAATTCCACCGGGTAGGCACATCGCATTTTAGCCGGTGAAGTGGCAGGCCCAACGACTTCTGTAGAGATGTAAGTCGCTGAGCTGCGGTATGGGAACGGCGGAAGTGAGCACACAGCGACCGTGCCCTCTGCAGAAGGCCATCTAGTCTGGGATAGTGGGCTAAAAATTGCTGGACAACCAGGTTCAACACGTGAGCCATACAAGGCACGTGTGTGACATTGCCCTGGCGAAGGGCCGCACCCAGGTTTGCAGCATTGTCGCACACGGCCTTCCCTGGTTTCTGGTCCAGTGGAGACAACCATTCATGAAACTTGTTCTCCAGAGCTGACCACAACTCCTCAGCTGTGTGACTCACATTTCCCAGATATTTCAAAGTAAAAACCGCCTCATGACGTTGAGCCCTGCTGCCAGCCTAGTAAGGAGGTGTGCAGGATCCCTTCTGCGCAGTTAGAAACCTTGTGGCATGACCAGACAGGCTTTGGGTGCAGGTGGAGGACCGAGAGGAGGTTGAGGAGGCAGAAGCAGTGGAGGAACTTCGAGATAAAGAGGATTGACGCACAACTCGTCAGGACGGCAAGACTTGGACAGCAGCCCCTTGTCCTGCTGTCACCATAGTTACCCAGTGCCCAGTCAGCAACATGTAACGCCCCTGTCCATGCCTACTCATCCAAGTGTCTGTGGTGAAATGCACACTGTCACACACAGAGTTTCTCAAAGAAGCGGTGATGTTGTGTGCGACATGCTGGTGGAGCGCAGGCACACCTTTCTTTGAGAAGTAGTGCTGACTGGGCATCTGGTACTGGGGCACTGTGACGGACATAAGGTCTCGAAAATCCTCTGTGTCCACCAGGCAGAAAGGCAGCATTTCTGTAGCCAAGAGCTTGCAGATTGTGAAATTCAACTTCTTAGCTTTCTCATGGCTAGGAGGAAATGGTCTTTCACTTGTCCACATCTGAGGGACCGAGGGCTGGCTGTTGTGCTTAGACGGGGTTGAGAAGGGTGTCCCCGGCAGACTGCCGGTTTGTGAGGAAGATGCAGGCGGACATGTTAGGTTGCCTTGATCCAAAGGTGGTGCTATCGATGTCGGACAGCGCTGAACACCAGCTGGTGTTTCCACCTCCAAAGAAAATGATGACCTGCTAATCACACTGGCTGTTGCGGGTAAAGAGGTGGCAGGTCTGCGTCCCAAAACAGGTGTGACTGCTGTCCCCCCAGTCACAGAGGATGAAGAGGCCGCGGATGCACAAGATGTGGCAGATGGTGGTTGGCCCGGCCGGCTAGGATGCATTGTAGCACAGTGAGCTTCCCACTGCAACTTATGCTTCATGTCCATGTGCCGGTTCATGCATGAAGTACTCAAACTATGTATTTTTTGGCCTCTACTTAGCTTTTGCTGACAAATGTTCAGATAACACGAGTTGGGTCATCTTTATCGATCTGAAAAAATGCCCAGGCTATGCAAGGCTTAGCACCCATGCGACCTGAAGAGCCACCACGACTTGTGGTCAGAGGCAGAGTTGTGTTTGAGGATGCAGTTGTTGACATACTTCCAGTACTACGTCTCTGTCCAGGAAGGCGCAACCTGACCTCGTCGTCACTAGCATCCTCCTCCACCTCCTCTGCTGACCTCATCTCTTGGCTGACTGTGGGTTGACAGTAAGTGGGATCTCCAACCTCATCATCATCACCCTGTATGTTATCACACCCGTCGTCCTCAGAGCCAACCTGTTCCTGCCCTGACAAAAAACTAAAGTTGTCTCTCCAATCAGGTATTTGAGTCTCATCATCGTCTTCCTCATTGTCTCCACCAACAGGAGTTACAGTTTGGGAACGAGGGTCTACATTATGGTCAGAACCTTCTGCGTCTGGTCCTGGATTCGACTCATAAAGATTCTGGCCATCAGTGCAGATCATTTCCTCGTCTGGATTCACAGAAGCTCTGGAGCCGACCTCTGATTCCCAGGCTATAGTATGAGTAAACGGCTCTGCAGACTCAACCATCTGTTCTACCCCATACTCAGACGGGCAGCTGGAGACTTGGGAGCTGTGAGGAAGCAAGTGCGATTGGGGTGACACCTCTGAGGACTGGAGTATTTGTGACGTTGAAGTTGAGGTGGAGGAGAGCCCACTTAAAGGAGCACTTGATATCCGTTGAAGCACCTGCTGTTTTTGTGCCTCACCTGGAATTTGTAGCGATTGGCGTGGCCGTAAGAAAGGGATCTTATCACATTGTCCGCTAAAAGAAGTAGACATTTTAGTTTGGCTGGAAGATGGTCTTTCTTCTGCAGATGTTACTGTTGCTTTAACACCTACCCCACGGACACAACCTTTTCTCCCCTTCCCAACACGCCTATTCCCCTTTCCACCAGCAGCAGGCCTTTTTCCACTCATTTTGGTGGTTAACTAATTCACAACTCTGGATGGGAACCGAGCAAATCTGAGTGGCCGAACTGTGATATTAGGCCAAAAGTATTGGCTGGGTTAGATGCAGATAAAAATTATATTGAATTTGCAACCTGATGGAGGTTAGTATAGATGGACTAATAGAACAAGTCCCACACACTGCTAGAAGCCTAAATATTTTTTCAGAGCTAGATGCAGAAAAAAATTATATTGAATTTGCAACCTGATGGAGGTCAGTATAGATGGACTAATAGAACAAGTCCCACACACTGCTAGAAGCCTAAATATTTTTTCAGAGCTAGATGCAGACAAAAATTATATTGAATTTGCAACCTGATGGAGGTTAGTATAGATGGACTAATAGAACAAGTCCCACACACTGCTAGAAGCCTAAATATTTTTTCAGAGCTAGATGCAGAAAAAAATATATTGAGTTTGCAACCTGGTGGAGGTTAGTATAGATGGATTAATAGAATGATGCTATGCCCAAAAGGTTTTACTTCACTAGGTGCAGTAAAAAAAATTGTATTCTATACACAGGTGGTGTAGCTTGCAACACAGATAGGCTACTCCACTGACTAACACACTCTGCAATAGGCCAAAAAGGATTTGCTTTGCTAGATTTAGCCAAATGCTGTGAAAAAAACTTGCACAGCACTGGCACAGACCTGCCTGGCAAAAAGTGATAGTAACTGATGTAACCTAGCCCTGAAAAGGACTGCAATTACAATTAGTCTTTACTCCCAACCTACCTATTTAAGAGCACAGACCTGCCTGATAAAAGTGATAGGAACTGATGTAACCTAGTCCTTAAAAGGACTGCAATCACAACTCTTCCCTACTCCCAAGCTATCTGTAGATTTGTGCGAAAATTGGCTTGAAATTAACAAGGTATAGCGCACACAGCAACAGCGGTGCCGTCTAACACGCAGCTGCAGCAGTGAGAAAATGGTGGCGACGGGGAAAATGGCTGGGTCTTATAAGGCAAGGACATGTGACATACACTGCCAATGACACATGCCCTTGCTTGTGTGAAAAAAAGCACTTCGCTCCGTGTGTGCGCTGCTGATAGGCTGACAGACTGCACCTCCCCACTGTAAATGCGGGAAAGAGGAAAAAAAAATGGAGATCTTCATTATTCCTGCAGAGATCCATCCCCTGCCCCCCCCCGCCCCGCTGTACACTCAAACTGCGTATTAACATTAATTTTCAGCATTACTGAGAAAAAATCCAGTTATGATTTTGGTGCACAAACAGTTATCGAACATAACCTCGAACAGCCGAATTTTTTTCAAATCGTTCGTGTCCGCCGAACGGCTCGAACACCGCCCAAAACAGCTTGAATTTGAGATTGGCGAACAGTTCGAGTCGAACACCGCTCATCTCTAGTCCTCGTCTTCTTCGGGGTGGTCTTCTGGGTCCTCGTCTTCTTCGGGGTGGTCTTCAGGGTCGTCGTCTTCGGGGTCCTCGTCTTCTTCGGGGTGGTCTTCAGGGTCGTCGTCTTCAGGGTCGTCGTCAGAGAGATCCAGAGTGATTACCAAAAACCATTTCAAAAAGATTGAACTTGGAAATGTAGCAGAAGGTACAAGAAGGCTGAGGAACTGCCGAGAACCAGCTGACGGTACTGGAACCCCGATGGGTAGCAGAAGGTACACATGAAAAAAAAAGCTGCAAGGCCGCGAGCCGGCCGGAGTTACTGAAACCCACAGTCCTACAGGGGGTGCTTGTCCTATTGGCACTATGGAACCAGCCTTCATTGCCAGATCCTGCAGCCCACATAGGAGTCACCTAAACTGCAGGTACCATAGAGTCGGCTAACACGACCGCAACACGACAGGACAACGTATTGGAGGCAAAGTGACGTTGACACTACCCGGAAACAGCTTGCGTGCTGGAACCAGGTTGGGCAGGAGGGAGTACCCGTGCCAAAGACACTGCTGAGAACCAGCTGACGGTACTGGAACCCGGATGGGTAGCAGAAGGTACAAGAGCCAATGGAACTACCGAGGACCAGCTGATGGTACTGGAACCCGGTTACTAAACAGGAGGTACCTGTGCCAGAAAACACTACCAAGGACCAGCAGATGTTGGTGAAACTCTGATACCGAGAAGGAGGCACCTAAGCCAAAGGCACTGCCGAGAACCAGCTGACGGTACTGAAACCCGGATGGGTAGCAGAAGGTACACATGAAAAAAAAAGTTGCAAGGCCGCGAGCTGGCCGGAGTTAATGAAACCCACAGTCCTACAGGGGTGCTTGTCCTATTGGCACTATGGAACCAGCCTTCATTACCAGATCCCGCAGCCCACATAGGAGTCACCTAAACTTCAGGCACCTTAGAGTTGGCTAACCTGACCGCAACACGACAGGACAACGTATTGGAGGCAAAGTGACGTTGACACTACCCGGAAACAGCTGGCGTGCTGGAACCAGGCTGGGCAGGAGGGAGTACCCGTGCCAAAGACACTGCTGGGAAACAGCTGGCGGTGCTGGAACCCAGGGTAAATACTAAAAACAGAGTGAAGCCAGAGGCCTAATTGGAGCAAGTTTAAAATCAGTAGTAGCGTGAATGTGGACAGAGCAGGAGAAGTTGCCGGACACACAGCAGGGGATCAGCTGACGTTACTGAACCCCAATAACACTGGAGCAAGTGTTGACTGTGCAGACGGCACTTCTGAGCAGCAACTGATTTAATCTGGAAGAGGACTAGTTAATTCATGCAAGATCCAGGCCTTGTTCATTTTCAGAAAAGTAAGCCGGTCAACGTTATCAGAGGATAGTCGGATGCGACGGTCTGTTAGTACACCACCTGTGGCACTAAAGATGCGTTCCGATGATACACTAGCAGCAGGGCAAGCCAGCACCTCCAATGCATACCGGCTAAGCTCTGGCCATGTATCCAGCTTAGAGACCCAAAACTAGAAGGGGGAAGAGCCGTCTGGAAGTACACTGACAGGGCAAGACATGTAGTCTGTCACCATCTGACGGAAACGTTGCCTCCTGCTGACTGGAGCCGTCTGTCATGGTGTAGACATTTGTGGTGGGGACACAAAACTTTGCCACATTTGGGCCATACTGGTGTTGCCTTGTGATGAGGCGCTGCTTCTGCTCCCTCTTTGTGCAGAGCTGCCTCGACGCACTGAGCTGCTTTGTAAAGCACTAGCAGCACTGCTCTCGGGTGGAATGGAGAACATGATGGAATGCACCAGTGTGTCTTGGTACTCCCGCATTTTACGCTCCCGGTTCAACGGTGGTATGAGGCTTTGTAAGTTGTCCCGGTAGCGAGGATCTAGGAGGGTGGACACCCAATAATCAGCTGTGTTGAGAATGTGGGCGATGCGGCGGTCGTACTGCAGACTGCCAACTGGCCAAGAAACGCTGTCCCCTGCTTGAGGGGTGATCTCAGCCTGCTCTGCATCACCCCACCCTCGCTCTAGATACTGACTACTAGAGAATTGTGTACCTCCCTCCTCTGGACAGATGTCTTCCTCCTCCAATGACTCCTCCTTATCCTCCTCACAAAGTGTCCCCTGCCTAGGCCTTTGTGAGGAACCACGTTGCGCAGACTGTACAGAAGCAGATGGCATTTGTGACTCCTCATCCTCCACCTCTTCCAAAACCTCCTCCCTTAGTGCTTGCAGTGTTTTTTCAAGCAGGCAGATAAGGGGGATAGTCATACTGACTAGTGCATCATCTGCACTCACCATCCGCATGGAATAATTGAAGGCACGCAAAACGTGGCAGATGTCCTTCATAGAGGCCCACTCAGTGGTGGTGAAGTGTGAACGGCACGCAGTGCGACTTGTTTGCGCCTGCTGCAGCTGGTACTCCATTACTGCTGCCTGCTGCTCACACAACCTCTCCAACATATGTAACGTTGAATTCCACCTGGTGGGTAGGTCACATATGATGCGATGTTACGGAAGGCGTAATCGGCACTGCAGAGCTGCAATGCGCGATCTTGCGATGCTGGAACGCCGCAAGTGAGCGCACTCTATGCGGACCTTGTGCAGCAGTGCATCAAGATCCGGATAGTCTCTCAAAAAACTCTGCATGACCAAGTTGAGCACATGTGCCAGACATGGGATGTGAGTGAGGTTGCCTAGGCCCAGAGCTGCCACCAGATTTCGGCCATTGTCACACACTACCATGCCTGGCTGGAGATTCGCTGGCACAAACCACATGTCGCTCTGCAGCTTGATGGCATTCCAGAGCTCCTGCGCTCTGTGGCTTCGATTCCCCAAATAAATTAATTTCAATACGGCCTGTTGACGTTCGGCCATGGCTGTGCTCATATCGGTCGTAACAGGTAACCGTTCACGGGTTGATGTGGAGGAAGACCGTGACGGCTCCTGCAGCGCTGATTCAGAGGAACTGGAGTAAGAAGAGGAGTCAATGTGTACAGACTGGATTCCTGCAATCCTTGGAGTTGGCAGAACATGTACAGCGCCACTCAAGATCTGTACCTGGCTCCACAACATTTACCCAATCGGCAGTGAGGGAAAGGTATCGTCCCTGTCCATGCTTACTGGTCCACGCATCAGTGGTCAGGTGGACCTTGCTACTGACGGCGTTTTGTAGCGCATGTTTAATTTTTCCCTCCACATGCTGTTGAAGAGCAGGGACGGCTTGCCTGCTGAAATAAAAGTGGCTGGTCACGTTGTATTGTGGGACTGCCAATGCCATCAAGTTATTGAAGGTGTCAGTCTCCACCAGCCTGAATGATAGCATTTCAAGTGCCAGTAGTTTTGCAATGCCAGCATTCAGAGCCTGTGCTCGGGGGTGGTTTGCCGAGTATGGGCGCCTTTTCTCCCATGCCTGTGCTAATGATGGCTGTAGACTGGCCTGGGAGTGTGAGGATGACAGGGAACGTGGTGCTGTGGGTGGAATTGCACTGTGTCTCTGTACAACAGTGCCAGAGGTTCTTCCATGGCGATCCTGTGAGGAAGCCGAACCAGCTGTGTGTGAGCTGGAGGAAGAGGCTACAACACGAGCTGAAGAGGTGGTAGGTGGCGCTGTAGGTTGGCCTAGGTCTTCAGTGTGTCTTTGTAACTCCACCACGTGCTTGGTCCGCACATGTTTCCACATATTTGTGGTATTGAGGTTGCTGACACTTTTCCCTCTTTTCACTTTCTGATTACACAGCTTGCATTTGACTAAGCAAATGTCATCTGCAACTGTGTCAAAAAAGGAGCAGGCACTGCAAGTCTTGGGAGCGCCCGTTTTGGGTTTTGGAAGAAGCATGCTCCTAATGGGTGCCGAAGTGGAGGCTACAGGCAACCAAGTCTGCCCCCTCCCTCTCCCTCCTTTTTGGGCCGTTCGGGGAATCTCTTCCTCAGAGCTGCTCCCACCACCTTCCTGTACCTCACGCCATGGGTCAAGGACCTCATCATCTACACTAGCCTCTTCAAACAACTGCTTCTCCTGGGTAGTCTCGAGAGCACAGTACACACCAGAAAGTGGCACCTGAGACTCATCATCAGATGCGTACTGAGGTGTGCTGACCATAGGCACTGGCCCACCCGCCTCTTCAGAGAGACAAAGCAGTTGCCCATCACTGCATACTACCTCTTCTTCTTCAAATTCTAGAATTCTGCTTGGCTGGCCCCCTTTTTCCAAGCCAGGAGATTCAGAGAACAGAAGTAGAGGTGGCTCCTGTCCAGGGCTCTCTGACTACCTGGGCAATTTGGCAGGTGGTGAAGAGACAGATGGGTGCTCTTCAGTGCTCAGGACCTGAGAGGATCTGGAGTTAATTGAAGTCGATGCGTTAGCTGCCATCCATCCGACAATGGCTTCAATTTGGTCCTCCCGCAACAGTGGGGTATGGCGAGCTCCTACAAAGCTGCACATAAAGGACTGTTCCCTGGTAAAACTGGGGGATACTGAGTCACTGGTGCCGGCAGCAGGCACAGAATCCCCACATCCTCTCCCTGCATCCACAGAATCCCCACATCCTCTCCCTGCAGAAACTCTGCGCCCACGCCCACGACCACGACCACATGCCTTACTCCCTGCCTTCTTCATCTTGGTAGACTGATAAAGATAGGCAGAAAAGTACTAAGGGCTTAGTGTGCTTATTCCTGAACAGCTGCTAACAGGTATAAGAAACACTAATTTTATAAAGTGTGGACTAGACTTTAATATGAGCTAATGTGGCCTACACAACTGTAAAGTGGAGTGTTTGGTGAACTTTATTTACGTTTTTTTTTTCACAATTAGACACTGGATGTGCCCAAAGATGTAAAACCGATAGTATCACAAACTTTTTGTAGCCATTACAATGCAGGAAGGTAACCTAAATGCAATAGATGAGGCTACAAAAAATAGGCTAATACTAATCTGGCTGGGGCTGCAGGGCACAAGGCTGCAGAAAGGCTCCTCTATCTACTCCTATATAGTGTGTTTGGAAGCAATCTATCTGGATACGGATGGAACCACACTAACAGGAGAAAACAGGAAAAATGAGCAGCACTAATGCAAAAAAGCACAATGTATGAGGCAGTGACGCACGCTGAGCGGACTACAACCGGACGTGGCTGCAGAACACACTACAGTGTGAGCTGCACTCACACACAGAGACCTCGCAGACAGCCGTGAACAGTGCAGAGAACTGTACACTAGCGCTGCAAGGCAAAAGAAAGCTTTATAAAGTAGCCTGGGTAAAGCACAATAAATCAAATAGGTAGCTAAAACTGTCCCTCAGAACAGCAGCGTCCTGTCCCTAACTAAATTCACAGCAGAGTGAACCCAAAATGGCGGCGGCTGCTTTTATAGTGCATCATGACATCATTTCAGTAGCCAATCACAGCCATGCCATTAGTTAACATGCCTAACATGCCTAACAGGATGTGCCCACACTTCTTAGGATCCTCATTGGCTGAATAAAATGAAACTGGCTCATTGCATTATGGGAACTTCCGATTCCCTTATTCAATATTCTAAAAGTATCGGAACTCGGTATCGGAATTCCGATACCGCGAATATCGGTCGATACCCGATATTTCAGTATCGGAATGCTCAACACTATTGTTCACCGCATCTGCGGGTTTTGCTCTGATTTGCTTGTTCACTGCATCTGCGGTTTTGCTCTGCTTTGCTTGTTCACCGCATCTGTGGGTTTTTCTCCGCTCTGCTTGTCTACCGCACCTGCAGCTCCGTTCCTGTATCCCAGTCTGTACTGGTCCCTATCCTGCCTGCATTTCTACCTGCCAGTACCCGCCTCTCTGCATGTCAGCCGTGCCTGCCTGTGCCCACCTGTCTGCAAGCCAACCATGCCTGCCAGTGCCCACCTGTCTGCATACCAGCTGTGTTTGCCAGTACCCACCTGTCTACATGCCAGTCTAACCTGCCTGTTCCTGCATTCCCCGGTGTGGGTCAACAGCTGTGACCGGGGTCTGACCTAGAGTAGCACCTGGTCCCTCTGCTCGGTTCCTCCCTGGTTCACGGAGTTGACTGAGCCGCCGTGCGACCTTGATACTTAGTTACGCCCCTCCAGGCACTCCTCGGTTCATGGTACAGTGGGATCACTAATCACGCTCACGCCAGTCAGTCCGGGAGCGAGCGTAACAGTTTGCTCAGGCCATGGTTCCCGTTGAGCCCCACGGCCCTTCGCTCTCAGAGACATTTTGAATCCTTGTCTGGCGAATACGTGCACCAAGAATTTTTTTTTTTTTCTCAAGCTGTGGCCCAGGCGATTTACGCACCAGCCCAAATGGATCTATCAGCACTCGTTCCTGCGGATCCACCACAGTACTATGGGGATCCAAAACGAAGCCGTGCATTTGTGGAGCAATGCATGCTGCATTTCAAATTCTATGCTCACTATTTTCCTACTGATCGGGTTTAAGTAGCATTCATGATGTCCTACCTAGCGGGTGATGCCTTGAAATTGATCACCCCCCTATGGGAAGCATGGGATCCTATCATTTATGACCTGCAGGCCTTCCTGTTGGCCTTTCTAATGGTCTTCGATGACCCTAACCCTAAGGCTTCTGCTAAAGCTTCCCTTCCCAGTATCCCGGAGCAGCCCCGATGGGTAATGTGTGTAGGTAGCCTAGCAGTTCTCCAGCCTGAAGAGACTTCTGCCCACACAGAATCCACACAGGATGACAATGCTCCACAGAATACTTTCCTTCCCAACCTCAAGAGGCAGTCCAGACGTGCAAGGCGTAGAGGTAAACCGTCATGCCAGGTTCTGTCCTCCCAAAACCTCCTGTTCCCCAGCCTGTAGAGGCTGCTCTCCACACAGAATCCATGAAGGATGACTATGTTCGTCAGGCAAAGCAGAGGCCAGAACTCAGTCACAAAATCGGATTGCGGCCCCGCTGTGGTTGTTTGGGACCCCCTGACGGTCTTTGTCCAGCGAAGGTTGGAGAATCCCAAGACATTAGGCCTGTAGGAGAAGCTGCCCTTGGCATTAGTGTTTCCTCTCCACAGATGACCATGACTGTCTCCGTGGCAAGTGAAGGCCTCGGATTAACCAGAAGTTTCGGGCTTAAAGACTTGAAGAGTTGGTGTCTGATTCCCGTCCGACAACTCCAGAAGCCGGTTTGGGCATTGTCAGCAGAAGGGCGAGCCCTACTTAGAAACAGTCAAAATATGTCTGTACAAATTAAGCTTCAGATTGGAGCATTACACATGAAGAAGTTCACATTTCAGGTGCTGTCTGGTTTACCCACAGGTCGTCCAGAGCCGAGAGATCTAGTGCCCGCTCAGGTCTAAAAATCCTGTATGGTGTTTCCTGGGGACTGCTGAGGTGCAAGAGGTGTCCAGTCCCCATATCTTCAGGACAGTCAGCAGTTTCTTCTTCTTCTTCACCAGATCTGCTAGTCGCTGACTCGCTGTGCGCTGAAGTCTCCGAAGGAAGGGAAGCGGAGGCATTGTCCCCACACAGTCTTGACGATTGTTCCAATGATCTGGCTTTAGGCACCGCCCCGCCTCGCAGACATGTCATCTCAGAAACCAGACTGAAGTTGGTCACTAATCAAGGATCCTCCATCTCTAACATATCTGGCAATAAGTCCATCAAGGCGGTGGCTACCTCCAAGTCTCTGCACCCCTCCAACCAGGTGGAGGACCTCCAGTTGCCTCCTGAATCCTCCGGGGTGCTATCTGATAACAAATGGAGAGAGATTTTTCTGCACCCTGTACCTGGTCCTTCTCCCACTTCATTCAGTAAGCTTGGCAAAGTGTACGTCAAGGCGGTGGTTACCCCCGAGTCTCTGCACCCCTCCAACCAGGTGGAGGACTTCCAGTTGTCTCCTGAATATCCCGGGGTGCTACCTGATAACAAATGGAGAGAGACTTTTCTGAACCCTGTACCTGGTACTTCTCCCACTTCATCCAATAAGCTTGGCAAAGTGTACGTCAAAGCCGTGGTTAACCCCGAGTCTCTGCATCCCTCCAACCTGGTGGAGGACCTCCAGTTGTCCCGTGAATCCTTTGGGGTATTTCCCGATGATAACAAGTGGAAAGAGACTTTTCTGCATTCTGTACCTGGTACTTCGCCCACTTCATCTTGTAAGCTTGGAAAAGTGAACGTCAAGGCGGTGGTTTCCCCCGAGTCTTTGCACCCCTCCTACCCGGTGGAGGATTTCCAGTTGTCCCGTGAATCTTTTTTGATGCTACCCGCTATTAATAATTGGAGAGAGACTTTCCTGTGTCCTGTTCCTGGTACCTCGCCCACTTTATCTGTTTCTGAGGATGGCCCAATGGAAGGAAACATCCTAGTTACCAAGATGATGAGACCTGCTTTGTTCCCTCTAGTGAACAGAAGAGGAAATCTTCTTGAGGAGAAGGCTCAGCCTCCAAATTCTTTGCAGAAAATCCTTGCTGGCTGGAGGAAGAGGGGGCGTAAAGTGAGGGGGACTGTAACATTCCTGGTGGCGTCCTTGCATGGTGCACCACCTCCCACCATGCAAGTCCGCAATCTTACCTGTCAGTCCATGCTGCACTCTTTGTTTCAGTTCCTGCTGTGTCCATGTCTCTCGTCTGATTGCTTAGGGCATCGGCGCGGCTTTCTGCTTGTTTCTTATAGCTACGGTGTGCACAGTCCTAATGCGTCCCCAGCCTATTGCTGTGAGTCACTGGATACTTAAATCCCCTCCACCCAGTAGGAGGTACCTGAGCAACACCTTCACTTTCCATCTGTTTGTTCCTTGCAAATTAGTTGCCAGGTCCTGTCCTGACTCTAGTCTGTTTCTGACACCCTGGGGGCTGAGTACCCAGGGCCGCTACCTGTACCTGTGACTTCTAGTCAGTTTCTGCCACCTTGGGGGCTGAGTTCCCAGGCTTGTTCCTGTATCTTGTTCCTGGTTCAGGCCCTGCCTGAACAGTGTCCTAGTCTGTTACTTGTTTGTCTCTATGTCTGTATCTTCCCTTTTTCCTGCAGTATCTGAACCTGCACCTAACTCCAACTCGTTGTCTCTGTACTTCTGTTTGTGAGGTTTGTGTCCACTCGCTACTTTATTGCAAGTACCTTGTGTGTATCTGGTTCTGCTTGTTCTGTTTCCCTGCCTCTGTATTTAACTCCTGTGTTCCAGCTATCTTCTTGTGTTCTCCAGTCTGTTCCATGTGAACAGAGCCCTGTCCTGTCTACCGCATCTGCGGGTTTTGCTCTGCTTTGCTTGTTCACTGCATCGGCGGGTTTTGCTCTGCTTTGCTTGTCTACCGCACCTGCGGTTTTGCTCTGCTTTGCTTGTTCACCGCATCTGCGGGTTTTGCTCTGTTTTGCTTGTCTACCGCATCTGCGGGTTTTGCTCTGCTTTACTTGTTCACCGCATCTGCGGTTTTGCTCTGCTTTGCTTGTTCATCGCATCTGCGGGTTTTGCTCTGCTTTGCTTGTTCACCGCATCTGCGGTTTTGCTCTGCTTTGCTTGTTCATCGCATCTGCGGGTTTTGCTCTGCTTTGCTTGTCTACCGCATCTGCGGGTTTTGCTCTGCTTTACTTGTTCACCGCATCTGCAGTTTTGCTCTGCTTTGCTTGTTCACCGAATCTGCGGTTTTGCTTTGCTTGTTCACCGCATCTGCGGTTTTGCTTTGCTTTGCTTGTTCACCGCATCTGCGGGTTTTGCTCCGCTCTGCTTGTCTACCGCACCTGCGGCTCTGTTCCTGTATCCCAGTCTGTACTGGTCATTATCCTGCCTGCGTTTCTACCTGCCAGTACCCGCCTCTCTGCATGTCAGCCGTGCCTGCCTGTGCCCACCTGTCTGCAAGCCAGCCGTGCCCACCTGTCTGCATACCAGCTGTGCCTGTCAATATCCACCTTTCTGCACAACAGCCGTGTTTGCCAGTACCCACCTGTCTACATGCCAGTCTAACCTGCCTGTTCCTGCATTCCCCGGTGTGGGTCAACAGCTGTGACCGGGGTCTGACCTAGAGTAGCACCTGGTCCCTCTGCTCGGTTCCTCCCTGGTTCACGGAGTCAACTGAGCCGCCGTGCGACCTTGGTCGGATTGGGTTGATACTTAGTTACACTCCTCCAGGCACTCCTCGGTTCATGGTACAGTGGTACATGGTACAGCTAATCACGCTCATGCCATTCAGTCCGGGAGCGAGCGTAACAGGCAGGATAGGGGCATGATGTCTGCCACTCGTCAAATTTATGATGCGTGGTCACATTCGCAATTACACCAATCATACTCTAGAAGGGATTGGAGTATGATTTGTGGTGAAGTGCACACAGAGCCAATGCTTCTAGCTCATGAAGAAGCATATGCCAGGACATCTGACTCCAGTACATCTCCTCATCAAGGCATCAGGAGCGTCTGACCCTAGCACATCTCCTGTTCAAGGCATCAGGAGCATCTGACCCCAGCACGTCTCCTCTTCAAGGCAGCAGGAGCTTCTGTCTCCAACATGTCTCCTCTTCAAGCCGTCAGTAGCGTCTGTCTCCATCACATCTTCTCATCAAGGCATCAGGAGTGTCTGACTCCAGCACATCTCATTAAGATCGGTATCAAAAAAGTTGGTCTTGATGAATTGGGCTGAATATCTTTTCCCCAGTTGAATTGGGTAGTATCTACAGCTTCATAGTACAGACGCAGAGACTCTATATGCCGTCTTTTAAGCTCACATGCAGTTTCGTTACAGGTATTTTCCTCAGGGTTGTAAAGCAACTGTACTCCCCTATAACCTAATAACACAGGAGCAGGCAAAAATTTTTTATTCAATACACCTTATTTTATTAAATATTTATTTTATTTTGTGAGGTCAGAAGTGTGGAACAGATCAATTATATTCTCTCGCTAAATAAACACTTTGTGCCGCTGTAGATGAAAAATACTTAAATCCGACTAAATTGTATTTCTCAGCAACACCCATCATTGAAAATGACAACAGAGACAGGAAATCTTTAGGTAATACATGGCAAATGACATGTGATTATAGGTAAAGAATGATGCTATTCAATCACACATTTAACAAGTCTTAGATGTGAAGAGACAGCTACGCTTGTAATATATTGATTTATAATCACTGGCTGCCACTTTCTTACTCTTTATGTTATATTTTGTAGCGCAGATGAAAGATTTGATGCTTCATTTCATACTAATGTACTAGTGAACTCATCTGGACACTGCGAGTATTTACCGCCAGGTAAGATGACCATTTACGTGTTTTGCCTTGATTATACCAATTTTATGTCCTGATCTTCTTGTTATCTGTTTAGGATTGCATTTTGTCATGACGTTGGATAGTCCTTGCCTTAACTTCCATTTAAAACATATAATCTATAAATGTTTTTCAATCCCAAAGATTTTTTCTAAACATATCTTTAGAGTCAGTAGTTACTTTTATGTCTTATCATTGCTGCTCTATCATACTGTTTGATAATGATTGAAATATTTACAGTAATATATCTTATGACTGTTTTCAGGCATTTGTCTGATGGTAGTATTCTCCTTAGTCATGAGTTCTAAGATGAGGTGCTGTATTCCAGTTCCTACTGCAAAGTGAACCACGTATAGTATAAATCTAGACAAAAAGAGAAACCACACCACAGGCTTTCTTGTATTTAGTGTATGTATTTTATTCAACAAAATAGGGTTTCACATAAAGTTATACAATATGGTAGCAAGATTATGGAGTCTTCCATCAAGCTAGAGCAAGCATGCCTGAGCATGTGTAGAATCCCTATTTACTGTGGTTTCTAGTTCACTGGATTGGATTTTAAAGGGAATGCTGCATCAAAAAATTACCTATTTCTTAATCAGGTTTTGTATTAAAACGGAGGTCCGAAGTCAAAGTAAATTTCATCCTAAATCCCTATCTATTTATGACCATAATCAAAACTAATTTGTAATATACTTGCATTAAAAATTCCCTAAATTATCTAATAACTTCTCTAATTTTTCTCCTTACTTCCTTTCTGATGAAGCTTCATTTGAAAATCCCAATGCATGCTGGGATACTCAAACAAAGTGTCATCAGGGGGTGTAGGCTGCGGTCAATGACGCAGCCCCTACTCCCCCACTGAAATGAAGCCTTCGCAGGTGAAGTCACTGGTCTCTGCACACTGGGTATGCTGACAACGCTCTATTACCAGCTCATCACTGCTCATCTGATTCAGTGACATAGCGCGCGCTGTGATTGTGCACATCGCACAGTGGACTGCGCGCAGGGACTAGACCCACCCCTAAACAAGCATCACTGATAACTATTCATTTCAGGGAAGGGGCAGAGGCTGCAGCAGTGGCCACAGCCTCTTCCCCCTGATGATGCTTTGTTTGAGTATCCCAGCATGCACTATGATTCTCAAATGAAGTGTCATAATAAATGAAGTATGGAAAAAAAGTAGAAAAGCTATTAGTGTATTTAGGGAATGGTAGGGAATTTTTAATGCAATTATATTAGAAATTATTTTAGATTATGGCACTAATTAGATAGGGATTTAAAATGAAATTTATTTTGACTTTGGACCACACCTTTAAATGTATTGTTTTTTTCCATATCACAATCTGCATTAAAAAAGTTACATGACTAACAATTTCCACACTGGCTTCTAGATTCACACTTATTTACAGAATACTTTTCAGCACCATTATTAGGCTTTATTGCAATGACAGGAAACACCTCTATACTCAGATCATAACCCAGGATCCACCATTCACATTAGGTGATTTCACAGTTGACCTTGCTTCTATTTCCTTCACAAAGAACCTTTGCAGGCAATCCTTTGATGCTTCAGTCCCCAAAAAATTGGGTCTAAGCCAGTCTTTTACTGCTGATGTACACTTGGATTTCCTGAAACAACAGGAAGTATGAATCTAGAATAGCCTCAATAGCCAGGGTGAAAATTGCAAGATATTTTTATTAAATAGATCATCATGATATGAAAAAAAAAAATAATTTAACATAAAAACCTTATTTGAACAGTAGGTCATTTTATGATGACACATTTCCTTTTAAACAGAATTTGTATCTGTTACTGGTTTCTTAATTGTGAATGTAGAGAAGTGGAGAAATCCTTTTTGCCTGGGGTGTTCTTGTATCAACAATAGGTAGCGTATGAAATATGTTGTTGATCACTGGTAAAATTACCTAAAATTTACACTGTAGCAATGTACATACTAATGACAAAAAAAATGACAAAAATATGTGTAAAAATCTAAATCTGTAATAAAATGTGCAATTTAGAACTCTACACTATTTGCTTTAAAGTTAAGTACGTGTTAAAAAACAAATCTAGTGCTTGTGATATGGTTTTGACCCTAGTACCTAGTTCCTGATTGTGTCTTCGGATTCCATACAAAGCTTATCACAGTTTGAGAATTGCAGGCTCCAGAACCATTGGGTGGAGCACTTCTCAATATAACCCCTCTAAAATGATAACCATTTTCTTTAAAAAAACACTTTCTATTTGCTTCAATGAACATTGAACGATGTTTCTGAAATTCTATGAAATTACAATATAATTGGTTTAACGGTACTAGATTAGCTAACAAGAAAGCATGAAAGAAATAGATGTCTATGTGAGACAACATGCGAACAACAATGAAAAATTGATTTATAATATTTGTACTTTTTTTCTTCCGATATACTACTGCAATTCGAAAACACAGAGAATATATTCTCCTACATAAACCCACCATGAAGCTGATTTTTCATGACTAGTACCATGCCATGACTGTGCTAGTCTTTTGATTGCTTCTCCAACAAATTCACTTTGATTGTTCTGTATTTTCAATCGGTGTAATTTCCAGTGTAAAGAAATTGTAAGAACTTTTTTGTTAAGGAAGCTGCATTGTGAAGAGAACAAATACAGTACCTTATTAGAGTATAAGAACATCATTGTGGTGGGCCTAAGCTATTAGCTAGAGAAGATAGCCAATTCCAAAGTGCGGCTCATGTTTTTGTGGAGCCGACCTTCATATATTTACATGGCCTTTTTTTTCAATTGGGTTGGGTGGTGGGAGTTTATGGCATTCCGCAGCTCCCTGCTGTAATAAAATTTTTGCAATAATGTGATTGTTGAGTTGGCTTTTTCTTAAAAATAAGTTTTCGTCATGAGATAACTGTTAATATCATTCTCATTGATTCATCTTCATTATACATTAAATCATCTGCGAGGTAATGCCATCTCTATTTTATTGTGGATGTATGGTGACGTATAAAATCACTCCACCTTTAGGCACCAGCCAAGTAGTTAATTTGCATCGCTATCTATATATCTTCACAGTGAGTAGAAATAAGTTCCTTAAAAAATACCAAATAACTTGTTTACAAAGCCCTAAAAGATCAATAGCAATGTATCAAAAAAGCAATGAAAAAAACATCCTCAAAAAGTTTTCATTCTTCAAGTTTACGAAAGTACAAATCATAGATAAAAATGAATTAAATTTAAAAATCTAATGAAACATTTAAATATAATAGCAACCAATATTTGATAAAATCTAGAATGAGCAGAAGCCACATCACCTAGGTTCTAGTCACATAGGTTATGGGTTGGGTTGGGCATCTCTATAAACTAGTGTACAACATGTGAACATATACTACACACAGGGATGAGTTCAGGACTCTCTATTACAGTCATCTTTAGTCCATCTCTACTGTAGACTTAGTAGGTGATATTGAGATTTGTTTGCAATATGACAGCACTATATTCCTAATCTAATATTCCAGTCCTAAAAAACTAATATTCCAGTCCATACTTCTAATATTCCATTATTTACTTATTATTTTACCTTAACTTGTAGAATTCTGCATTGGAAAATGCATTTCCATTCAAAAAAGTATTTTACAACACTGTTCAGCCTGTAGATTTTGATGTTTGCAATTCTGAAGATTACATCTTTTTTATATAGATAGAAAAGTCACCCTCTGTCACCATAAATATTTGTTAGGTTTTTTTTTCCGTACATACACAATGGTATGAATAAGTCATAAATTTAATTAAAAAATGTCATAGTAATTTTTTAAAATATTGTATTTGGTATACCAGCCAGTGTTGTAATTCATGAGGTGTGGTCTCAGTTATGTAGAAAAAATAAGTACAGGTGTATACACAATAACCAGTTCTCTCTTACTGTGGTCCATATATTTGTGCCCACTGGCACACACCAATTATAAATCAGATGCTTTTTAAGACAGTTTGTTCCATTTGGATTTATGATATTTGTGTTTCTTCATTTTTTTTATTGGCAATATGTTATTTTTAATCAGGATTTGTTCTATTTTTTGTTTAATCTGCTTGTATTTTCCTAGGCATTCCCATTAATACTTCTTTCCACCGTACTACGGACCGGGTTTTGTGGGTCACTATTTGATAGATGGTGACCCTATATGCATTTATTAATGCATGTTTTGCATAAATGTATTCATTTTAAGAGCAATTTTCAATAAACCATTATATTTTATTTTCCATTCACATCTTTTCCCTTCCCATTTTATACTTGATGTAATGATGGTGATGTACACCAGTGAATGGCAGTCTAATGAGATATGACCTCTATTTCTATTTTCCTAGGGACAATCCACCTTCTATCATGTTACCTATGCTTAAACCTATAAAAATTATCAAACATATGCAGACTGCGTATTCTTGATAATTTTTCTAGGTCAATACATTTGTCTCCTGAGTAGCAGATATTTTTAATTTCTAGGAGGTTATTTGGATGTATATCATGTTACCTAAGACTGGTATTGTTTGATACTTAGGTTACATGGAGTTTTTTTTGTACATTAATAGGATTGTCAGAATCTTTTACATTGATGGCCTATCCTAAGAATAGGGCATCAATATTTTATTGGTGAAGGTGCGACACTCAGCAGTTGTGGAGCTGCACAGCTATGTAAAAAATGTAGTGGCCATGGTCAGGTACTGCACATCCACTCTCTATTGGGTGGATAAGGGGTGGATGTGCAGTACCCGACCATGGCCACTATAACGTTCACAGAGTTGTGCAGTGCAGATCCGCAACTGAGCTCTTCCGGCCACCTCCAACACTGGGAACATATTATTGGTACGTTATAATTAGTGTCGCAGACCCACAGATTAGATGTTAATGACCTATCGTAATAATAGATTATCATTGTTTGTGTCCGAGACAGCCCCTTTAAGCTTATGCAAAATATGCCATATTGCATTTGTAGTATGTTGTTCTTTTCTACCTGTTTTCTTTCAGTGAAAGAATTAATTAAAACTAAATAAAGATTGGAAGACTTTTATCCAAGAATCTGGAACGTTTTTACATCTTTAGACTTACTTAAGCCACCTTTCTAGACACTTTTCAACAGTGAGGTGCACATATCCCTTCTTTTTGGAGCTAATCAATAATACATTTGTGCAACAGCAATATAAGATGTGCCTCATTTCTTCCTTTTCTCCTCTTTCTGTCACCAGAAGAAACATTTTCTCTCCTTTGTGTTAAAATGAACCTGACATCAGATTCAAGGTGCCTGAACCATGGGCAGCATGAATCAGAGACCAGCTGTGTTATTGCAGCCGTGTATGTTTCACTTTGAAACACTGTGGCTTTTTAGAGAAAATATCATTTTAAAAGCTGATCAGGTACCATGTGCTCTCGGATGACTCATCCAAGTGGCATGTTCCTGGTGGCTGCTCTGCACCCCACTCCTATAGACTCAGATGTATCTACATAAGTGTGTGTAGAGGCAGAGATTTGTTAGTCTAAAGGAGCGAGGCAGGGAGAAGCCACCGGGAAAAGCCTCTCACTAGTCCTGGCTAGATTTTAAAAGTATGTTTTATTTAAAACAATGCAACTTTTCAGAGAAAAAATAGTCACAGTTGCAATAGCGAAGCCAGTCTCTGATTCATTCTGCCTGTGGTTCAGGCAGCATTAATCTGTAACTCAGTGCATCACTTTATTATGGAATGATTCATTAGACTACACAATATGATTAAAAGTCATACATCTAATAATTTATTTATATAAAAAGAAAGCGCAGCAGCCCTCCATTATGGCCAAGATACATAAAAACAATAAAACCATTTAATTTAAACTGTGTTATTACTCAATAAGCTTTACTTACAAAAAATGGAGGTTCTTAGCGCATAAATTGGCCAATTTATGTGTGCCCATCAACCGCTGCAAGGTGACCTCCCATCTGATGGGTACTACTCTGCCTACATGCCTCTCTTGGGCTACAAGCCTATAACTCTGGACAGAACATGTCACTTCTGGGCTAAAACACCTACAATTTAAATGGGCTGGTAGAATAGAATATACATCACCTGCTGGTTAAATGGGGGGAGTGCAAGGTCAAACAGGAGGCAGTTCCCACCTCCTATAGTAATATGTCAAAAAAAACTGACCAGCACATCCCAAATGTGAACAGGTGCAAGCTGCAGAAACTGCATAAGATATATGAAAAGAAAGCGCAGCAGCACTCCATTATGGCCAAGATGCATAAAGACAATAAAACCATTTAATTTAAACTGTGTTATTACTCAATAAGCTTTACTTACAAAAAATGGAGGTTCTTAGCGCATAAATTGGCCAATTCATGTGTGCCCATCAACCGCTGCAAGGTGACCTCCCATCTGATGGGTACTACTCTGCCTACATGCCTCTCTTGGGCTACAAGCCTATAACTCTGGACAGAACATGTCACTTTTTTTTGACATAATAATTTATTTAGGTATGTTTTGACATAAAGCCCAATGTTCTTTTTCTTTTATCCGTCCCTAGGAATATTCAAGAGCTCTTGCTATATAGATGTTCGTTGGTTTCCTTTTGATATTCAAAAATGTAAACTAAAGTTTGGATCTTGGACTTACGGGGGTTGGTCCCTGGACCTACAGTTGAAAGAAGCAGACATTTCTGAGTATATCTCTAATGGAGAGTGGGATCTTGTTGGTATGTTTTGAATTAGGAATGTCACTTCATTGCTTGTTTTTCTTTCTGAATTTATCTCAGGATAGGTTTTTTGTGTACTGCCCATATCTATCACATTATGTGCTGCTACCATTTACCCCTGGTTGTATAACTCTTGACAATGTTCTTTAACCCCTTCACAACATTTGCAGTACATGTATGGCTCTAGTCAGTAGCGGGTGTATGGAGTGGACTCATGGAGTGAGCCCACCCCATACTCGGTAGGTGATGGCTGTGTTTTAAAGCTAGGACCTGCCGTTAACTATTGCATGTGGAGCAGAGCTATGGGATCTGTTGAAGCCCTCTGTGCTTGTCATTATGGAACTCATTTGAAACCCTGCCTGTGGCCGGGCTTCAAAGGAGACCGTGATGCTATGTCATTGCTGTATATAGCACAAGCGGTCCAACAATTGCAGCGTCAAGAGTTAAGAAGAGTGAAAAGTAAAAAAAACATATGAAAAAATAAAAAAAAACATAAAAGTTCAAATCACCCTCTTTTCCCCAATTAAAAATAATGATTACAAAAAAAATGAAAAAATACACATACTTGGTATCATTGTGTTCAGAACAGTCAAAATATAAAAATAATTAACCCGATCGGTAAACACTGTAAACAAAAAAAATGTTACACTTGCCTGTTATGGCTGTAGATTAACTCTTTGACTTACTTTTCTGCAGTGGAGAATGATGCTAGTGTCAGATGCTAGGGTGGGGGACCCAAGAAGCTACATATTTTCTGTTAGGGTATTTAGATACAGGGCAATGAAATTACTGTTTTCCATGGGTAAGGAAAGCCTAGTTAATACTCTGTCATTCTTTCTAATAAATTACTTACATTTTCAGGTGCATTTCTATATTAATATGCTGAATAATATTTCATGGAATTACAGAAAAAGTGACAAATATATTTTCTCTTCAGGAGTACCAGGAAAACGGAGTGAGAGTTTTTATGGATGCTGCAAAGAGCCATATCCAGACGTGACATTTACCATTACAATGAGACGAAGGACATTATATTATGGACTGAACCTTCTTATTCCCTGTGTTCTGATTTCTGCGCTTGCCTTGCTTGTGTTCCTTCTTCCAGCAGACTCAGGAGAGAAGATCTCACTTGGTAAGCATGCAGTTACTGAAAAAAAATAGCTCTGACTTTCATAAAATCTGCAAAGTTTAGACTTTTCAAACTTAAATTTGAGAAAAGACTTGGGTAATTATACAGGAAGATATTATGCAGCCAGAAGCTGAAGTCACATGCATTATTATTCAGGACGCTTCATTGCAAGGCATCCTTTAGATGTGAGAGTTGAATTGTTCCTTAAACCAACATTCATTTTTGTACATACATCAGTAAGGATGCCAGCAGTTTGTATGGCATATAGGGATATATTTTATACTGGAAAGCGTTTTAAAGATGTTTTATGTGCTCTGCTGGGCAGCCAAGTTTTCACTATAAAAATCTTGGGTTGGGAATAATGCAGAATTATTACGATTTGAGGCACAAACATTCAGAAACAGACATTTTTACTCTTCTAAAATATGTCACCACTAGAAGCCAGTATTAGAAGTGCTGTGTACATTAAGCAAATTGCTCTCAGTCAGAGTGCAATGATTACTAAAAGTTTGTAATGTATTCACTTCACTGATTGGGTCTCTAAACTGAGAACTCGGTTTACACAAGCAAGTTTTACAGTGGATCTATGAACTGTAACATACCTGGCGGCGTCCTTGCATGGTGGTCCATCTCCCACTGTGCAAGAGCGCGCACTTGATCTCCAGTCCAGAATGTCTCTCTGGCTTCCCTCCATGCTGTCTGTTTGTGTCTGCTTCTGCTGCTTAAGGGCGGCGCCCGATCACTTCCTGCTTTTTGTACCTGCTGTGGGTCACACCCCTTGTGCGTCCTCAGCCTATTGCTGTCTGTCACCTGGTATATAGCTCAGCTGCTCCCATCTATCCCGGCCTGAGCATAGTGTTCTTTCAGTGTGTGCTTGCACTCTGAAGGTGCCAGGTCCCGTTCTTTGTCTCCTGCTTTGCGGTATCTGTTCCCGTGTCTGAACTGAGTCCTGTCTGTCTCCTGCCTTGCGGTTTCAGTTCCCGTGTCTGAACTGAGTCCTGTCTATGTCTCCTGCCTTGCGGTATCAGTTCCCGTGTCTGAACTGAGTCCTGTCTGTGTTCTCTTGTCTGCCTATCCTGGAGGCTGTATTTCCAGGCCTGTCTGAACACGCTCCTAGCCTGTTCCTCCCGCCTTCTAGGGGCCGATTATCTAGACCCGCTCCGGTATCTTGTCTGTCCTGTCTGAACACGCTCCTAGCCTGTTCCTCCCGCCTTCTAGGGGCCGATTACCTAGACCCGCTCCGGTATCTTGTCTGTCCTGTCTGAACACGCTCCTAGCCTGTTCCTCCTGCCTTCTAGGGGCCGATTACCTAGACCCGCTCCTGTATCTTGTCTGTCCTGTCTGAACACGCTCCTTGCCTGTTCATCCTGCCTCTCTGGGGGCCGTATTCCCAGACCCGCTCCTGTATTCCGCTGCAGTGTCGGTCTCCTCCATACACTCAGTTCCAGTCTGAACTCTCTCCTATCCTTTACCTGTTTTGCCTCTATGTCCGTTCCCTTCCTTTTTCTGCAGAGTCTGAACTCGTACCTAACTCCTGCTTGTTGTCTCTGTACTCCCGTTTGTGAGTTTGTGGTCCACTCGCTACTTCACTGCAAGTACCCTGTGGGTATCTGGCTCTGCCTTTCCCTTCCTGTCTGTTCCGTGTAAACAGAGCCCTGTCCCCCCTGCTCAGCCTTGCCTGCTCTGACTCCTTTGCTCACCGCTCCGGCGGTTCTAGCCTGCTCTGACTCCTTTGCTCACCGCTCCGGCGGTTCTAGCCTGCTCTGACTCCTTTGCTCACCGCTCCGGCGGTTCTAGCCTGCTCTGACTCCTTTGCTTACCGCTCCGGCGGTTCTAGCCTGCTCTGACTCCTTTGCTCGCTGCTCCGGCAGCCTTGCTCCGCTCTGACCCTTTTGCTCACTGCTCCGGCAGTCTCGCTCCGCTCTTATCCTTTTGCTCACTGCTCCGGCAGTCTTGCTCCACTCTTGCTCACCGCTCCAGGCGGTCTCGTCCTGCTTTACTCTTGCTCACTGCTCCGGCAGTCTCGCTCAGCTCTGACCCTTTGCTCACCGCTCCTGGCGACCTTGTCCTGCTCTACTCTTGCTCACCGCTCCAGGCGGCCTTGTCCTGCCCTGTTCTCGCTCACCTCTCTGGGCGGCCTCACTCTGCTGTGTTTGTCTGCCACATCTGTGGTTCTGTTCCTGAGTCCCAGTGTGTACTGGGTCCTATCCCGCCAGTGTCCCTACCTGCTAGTGCCTCCCTGTCTGCACTCTAGCTGTGCTTGCCTGTACCCCTCTGCCTGTATTGTTCCTGAGTCCCAGTGTGTACTGGGTCCTATCCCGCCTGTGTTCCTACCTGCTAGTGCCTCCCTGTCTGCACTCTAGCTGTGCTTGCCTGTACCCCCCTGCCTGCATACCCGCCTGCCTGCATACCAGTCGTGCCTGCCTATACCCACCAGTCTGTGTGCCAGCCTACCAGTCTGTTCCTGTATTCCCCTGTGTGGGTCAACAGCCGTGTCCGGGGTCTGTCCTGGAGTAGCACCTGGTCCCTCTGCTCGGTTCCTCCTTGGTGCACTGGTGTCGTATGCCGTCGTGCGACCCTGGTCGGATCGGGTGAATACCTAGTTACGCCCCTCCAGGCATTCACTCTCCGGCACGGTCCAGTGGAATCACTACAATCACATGCACACGCCGCTCAGCCCGGGCGTGTGCATTACATGAACAAATGCAATACATACAAAGACCCATTGGATAGGTACATGCTATTTTAAAATATATAGTTAATTTAATTCCAACATTAAAGGCATAGTCTCATCTTGTCTTCAGGATTATATCACTCTCCAGCAGTAATAGTGTTCTGCTTGTTTGAAGGGCGCTCCTGATTGACAGTTCGGGTCAGTAGCACCGTCAAGTTGTTGGCCTGATCTGTGCGCTCTCCGATGCTGTTAGCACAGGCAGCTGTGTCTCCACAGTATGAAAGGAGTGCAAGAGCACTGAAGCTGGCTGGATCGTGCTCTCCATCAATTTGGCCAACTTCAGTGCAGTGCTTCAAGCTCTATAGAAAAGAGCTTGTAGACTTTTGGTTCCGGCGCTGATCATGTAAGGACATGTCTCTATGGGCTCCTGCAAACCCTGATCTGTCCCACACCTCACTACATAACAATGAATTAATGGTCCGGATACTGACTCAACATATATGGTTATCTCCTGCTTAGCTGGTCAAAATCCAGTGAATCTCTGCCTGTATCTGCGCAACACAGGAAAAACATGGTGGCATCACTTCCATCCCTTCGCGCCACTCAGCTACCCGATGAAGAAAACCTCCAGGAGACTCGGAAGCCAACGGCTCCATGGACTCAGTCACCAGCTCTAGATTAGAAACAACTAGCCTTCGAAGTAGCTAGCAAACTTTTGCCTGAAATATCGCTTACATTAAAAGAGTCCGTTGCCTTGGGATTACATGCAGTGCAAGAGCAAGTAAGTGAAACTGCTGAACAAGTGCATGCAATAGAGGCTAGGATCTCTACTATAGAAGATGATGCACACACAGACCATACAACCTTATCTTGGCTCCCCAAGGAAAATGTTGTCCTCAGAGATCGTATAAATGAACTAGAAAAGTGGTCCAGGAATAGCAACCTCCGTATTGTCGGACTGCCAGAATCATTTCTTTTTGGGAAACTGCGAAACCTATGTAAATCTTCTATTCCTAAAGCTCTTAATATCTCAGGTGTTTGAAGGATTGAAAGGGTGCACCACATTGGCCCCCCAAAAAGGGACTTCGACAAAGATGACAACAGGCATCTAACACAAGTCATAACAAAATACCTAGACTTTACCAACAAAGTGACATAAAACAGGCCTACCGATGACTTAAACAACCCCTGTCGATTACTTCTTTTTGAGGACTTCTCAGCTAAAGTGACCAGGCAACACTGGTCTTTTACCTCCGTCTGCTTAACATTGCACTTGAAAAATATCTGTTTTCAACTGTGATATCCAGCAACCATACATATACCCCACCAAGATTGGAACTTTCGCTCTTTCACAGATCCCAGGGAACCCGAATGCTACACTGAACACCTTCTCAGTACACACAGGTCAGAATGATCCCCTACACAGGACTACAGATTGGTGCACTGGTCATTTAATGAAGATACCAGAAAAGCACCCACCAACACACCGAGAGAACACAGGCAAATTTGGACGGTGAAAAATCCCTGAAAATTGACATCATTATTACCTTACATAATCACCCATTCTGGGGTAAGAGGTACAGACACAAAGAGAAACTTTAAAATGGGACACTCTTATGCTAAATCTAAATAGAAAGTTTTTATCAAAGTTATGGCCGATATGGTTAGGAATAGATCTTTCACACAAGGTCCACTACAATTAAGAGACTATAATGGAGTGATACAAACTAACCCTCTACTGGTAACAAATATTTTAGGATCCTTTTATAAAGGCCAATATACAGACAACACAGAATAAGAAACACCTCAAACTAACATATTAGACAAAGTTATCCTTCCCAAATTATCTGAGGCTCACAAGCAATATCTCAATGTTAAAATCACATTAGATGATATAATGTCCACAATAAAGGGCTCACATAATCACAAAGCCCCCAAACCAGATGGCTACACATGCAAATTTAATAAACTCATGATAGAAGAAATATCTCCTGTATTAACAGAATTATTTAATAATATGCTGAAGGGGAAAACAGTACTCCATTCGGTTAATCTAGCCCATACAAAATTGTTACCCAAACAAGGAAAAGACCCTTTATCTCCAGGATCTTAAAGGCCAATATCACTCATTAACCTTGACATTAAGATCCTTTCCAAAATAATAGCCAACTGCCTTGCCATCATTATGCCAAAACTGATCACCCTTTCACAAGCAGGTTTTGCCAAGGGGTGATCAGCAGCACTAAACATCAGGAAGATACTTTTAGCACTAGACAGGGTAAACCTAAAACCTAACCTAAATGAGACCTGTGCTTTATTAACAATAGATGTCGAAAAGGCTTTCGATAATGTAAGATTGAACGAGCTACAGTGCTGGCCAAAAGTATTGGCACCCCTGCAATTCTGTCAGATAATACTCAGTTTCTTCCTGAAAATGATTGCAATCACAAATTCTTTGGTATTATTCTCTTCATTTAATTTGTCTTCAATGAAAAAAACACAAAAAGAATTTTCCTAAAGCCAAATTGGATATAATTCCACACCAAACCTAAAAAAGGGGGTGGACAAAAGTATTGGCACCCTTTGAAAAATCATGTGATGCTTCTCTAATTCGTGTAATTAACAGCACCTGTAACTTACCTGTGGCACCTAACAGGTGTTGGCAATAACTAAATCACACTTGCAGCCAGTTAACATGGATTAAAGTTGACTCAACCTCTGTCCTGTGTCCTTGTGTGTACCACATTGAGCATGGAGAAAAGAAAGAAGACCAAAGAACTGTCTGAGGACTTGAGAAACCAAATTGTGAGGAAGCATGAGCAATCTCAAGGCTACAAGTCCATCTCCAAAGACCTGAATGTTCCTGTGTCTTCCGTGCGCAGTGTCATCAAGAAGTTTAAAGCCCATGGCACTGTGGCTAACCTCCCTAGATGTTGACGGAAAAGAAAAATTGACGAGAGATTTCAATGCAAGATTGTGCGGATGGTGGATAAAGAACCTCGACTAACATCCAAACAAGTTCAAGCTGCCCTGCAGTCCGAGGGTACAACAGTGTCAACCCGTACTCTCCGTCGGCGTCTGAATGAAAAGGGACTGTATGGTAGGATACCCAGGAAGACCCCACTTCTTACCCCGAGACATAAAAAAGCCAGGCTGTAGTTTACCAAAACTTACCTGAGAAAGCCTAAAACGTTTTGGAAGAATGTTCTCTGGTCAGATGAGACAAAAGTAGAGCTTTTTGGGAAAAAGCATCAACATAGAGTGTACAGGAAAAAAAAAGAGGCATTCAAAGAAAAGAACACGGTCCCTACAGTCAAACATGGCGGAGGTTCCCAGATGTTTTGGGGTTGCTTTGCTGCCTCTGGCACTGGACTGCTTGACCGTGTGCATGGCATTATGAAGTCTGAAGACTACCAACAAATTTTGCAGCATAATGTAGGGCCCAGTGTGAGAAAGCTGGGTCTCCCTCAGAGGTCATGGGTCTTCCAGCAGGACAATGACCCAAAACACACTTCCAGAAGCACTATAACATGGTTTTAGAGAAAGCACTGGAGACTTCTAAGGTGGCCAGCAATGAGTCCAGACCTGAATCCCATAGAACACACCTGTGGAGAGATCTCAAAATGGCAGTTTGGAGAAGGCACCCTTCAAATATCAGGGACCTGGAGCAGTTTGCCAAAAAAGAATGGTCTACAATTCCAGCAGAGCATTGTAAGAAACTCATTGATGGTTACGGGAAGCGGTTGTTCACAGTTATTTTGGCTAAAGGTTGTGCAACCAAGTATTAGGCTGAGGGTGCCAATACTTTTGTCCGGCCCTTTTTTGGAGTTTTGTGTGAAATGATCAATGATTTGATTTTTGCTTCATTCTCTTTTGTGTTTTTTCCTTGCAAGCACTCATTGCTTTCTGTCACCTCCATTTTCCCTACTCAAAGGTACCAGACAGGGATGTCTGCATTCTCCATTACTTTTCAATCTAGCATTAGACCCCTGGTAAGAATTCCCAACAATCTTCCAAGGAATTCTTATTAATAAAGAAAGAATCCAGGCTACATTCTTCACAGATGACCTATTACTTTTCCTTTCTGATTCCCAAAAACAGATACCCCAAATTTTAAAAATACTACAGTGCTATGGGGAATATTCAGATTTTAAAATTAATATGGCCAAATGTGAACTGTTATCTCTAGGGAAATCTGATACTCTGACATATTCTAATTTAACTTATAGTGATATTATGATATCAGAGTCCCATATAACATACCTGGGCATAAAGATAGGCATAACCCTTACCTCCCTTTATAACTTAAACTTCCCTCCTCTCTTAACTCGCATAATTGATGATCTTAAAAGATGGCAAGAATTACCACTTAGCCTAATGGGTAGAATTCATTTATTCAAAATAATGAGTGTTTCTAAATTCATGTATCATATCCAAACCATTCCTCTGCTCCTAAAACATACGAACATTATCCCCCTAAATAAAACATTCTCACCCTTTATATGGAGAGGCAAAAGATCTCATATTAGTCTTAAAAATTTGATGGCCACAAAAATTAATGGAGGAATGAATCTACCTAATATCACAGAAGAGGTGTAGCTAGGGGTTGGGTTCAGGGGAGGGCGAAAATTCTGAGTGGGCCCCTAACCAGGTAACCTGATTACAGCTATGGTGACATACCCTAATATTGGATGTAGGAGAACCTCAGCAGATGGCTGCCCTGTTACTAAAATAAATCTCTATACAAAGACCAACATTGATATTACCGACATATGGTGACATATAGTGGTAGATACCAGTCCTGCAGAACATATAAGAGATTACAGTACAGTTACAGGTAGTAACTTACAGCTGACGTTCTCTCTGATGGAGTCATTCACTTTTCTCATATTTTCCATCTGGCCCAAGCTAACATGGCAACTTCTTCCAGCCAAGACTCGGCTGCACAGATTACAACAAAGACACATTAGACTTCACACATTTCAGGCACCGCCTCCATTTATCCCCAACCTGCACAAACTGCTCATCCTGCTGTAACCCCAATACTGATCCGCTGCTGCCGTATGTGTCCCTATTACTGCACCTGATGTGTGGTACTGTGTGCCCTCTAATTTTCCTCCTACTGGAGCCCTAGATTCCCCTTTCATTGAATTCGTAAAGTATGATGGCCCTACTGTACCCAACCCCTCAACTGCCTCGGAAAAGTATGGTGACCACAAGACAGTATGATCCCCAACTGTGCCCCCACACAGCCCTCCATGCAGTATAATGGGTCTACCTACAATATAATTTCTCCATGCCTCTCCACACTGTATAATGGCCCCCATACAGCCCTCCACATAGTATGATGGACCCCACACAAACTTTCACACTGTATAATTGCTTGCATATAGTTTAAATGCCTCCCCATAGTCCTCCATACAGCATAATGCATCCCATAGTCCATACAGCATAATGCACCCCACAGCCCATACAGCATAATGCATCTCACAGCCCATACAGTATGACACACCCCATAGCCCATACAGTATAATGCACCCTGTATGCACCCCCATATAGTATGATGCACCCCATAGCCCATACAGTATAATTCACCCCCATATAATATAATGCACCCCACAGCCCATACAGTATAATGCACCCCATATAGTATAATGCACCCCACAGTCCATTCAGCACAATGCATCCCCATATAGAATAATGCAACCCATAGACAATTCAGTATAATGCACCCCCATATAGTATAATGCCACCCATAGCCCATTCAGCATACTGCATCCCATATAGTATAATGACCCCCATAGCCCACTCAGTATAATGCACCCCCATATAGTATAAAGCCCAACATAGCCCATTCAGCATAATGCACCCCAAGATAGTATAATGCCTCACATATCCTATTCAGTATAATGCATCCCATATCCCATTCAGCATAATGCACCCACATATAGTACAATGCCCCCCATAGCCTATTCAGTATAATGCACCCCCATATAGTATAATGTACCCCATAGCTCATACATTATAATGCACCCCATTCAGTATAATGCACCCCATTCAGTATAATGCACCCCATATAGTGTAATGTACCCCCACCCCCATTCAGTATAATGCACCTCCATTCAGTATAATGCACCCCATATAGTATAATGCACCCCCAAATAGTATAATGCACCCCATTCAGTATAATGCACTGAAGCTTCAGGTGATGCTCCCTCCTCCATCGCTTTCAACTGTATCGGCTGATGCCAATACAGTTGAGCTTGCAGAGGGGGCTCCAGTGGCAGTGCAGGGAGATCGTGTCTCCCTGCTCTGCCACAGACTTTAACTGTATCAGCGCATGCTGATACAGTTATAACTAGCGTAGCTCCGGGTGGGCACCTCAGAGCGCGGGGCCCCGGCTACACCCTTTGCCTCCCCGGTAATTACGCTATTGTGAGGTTATAATATAGCCTGCCTCTCTAGACACCTAATGGATTGGATCCATGGCTCTAGTCAACACTCAGCAGATCCATTGGAAAAAGGTTATGCTTTGCCCTAAACTTAAGTTCTACTCCACTCAAGGCAATCTATGTTGCCCTCCCAGATCAGACATTCCTCACTGTTCAGGGATACCATAGTAACATGGAAGTAAGTCAGGAAAATGTACAAATTATCACACAGAATCTCCAAATATTTCCTCTTTAGAATAATGTAGAATTTTTACAGGGAATGGAGAACAAACTATTTGAGCAGTGGAGGAGGAAAGGCATACAAAATATCTCCCATCTACTACATCCTTCAGAGCTGAGATACCTGAAAAGGGAGGAACTAATTAGAAAATTCCTTCTAAGATCTAATCAAATAATCCAATTCGAACCGATTAAACATATTTTTATGAACCAGCTAGACAATATCACTCAAGAAAACTCGTATGACATATTTGACTGCTTTTTAAGGGCTTTCATTGACTCGTCCTCTAGTTCCTCCTTATATGGCTGAATGAGGGATGAGTTGTTGGATATCCACCATAAGACTTTTTTTAACCATTGGGTGAAACAACTTAATGACCAGGACATAGGGTCTAAAATAAGAGGACGGTGGCTCAAAATATGCAAAATCATCCTGAATGCACTATGAAGAGAAATTCAATTTAAAATTATACATAGAGCTATTTATGCTTTTGGTCTTCCAAGCACACCCCTCAAACGAGATCTTTTACATGGTATTTGGGCTTGTACATACTTACAAAAAATTCTGGGAATTATTAGTTGCATTGAAAATATTTGTGAATTTAAACTACATCCCTCTCCCACTCTGATATTATTGGACGAGGGAAAACGATGGAGTACTAAACCTTCCATCCCCTCCCCAACCCCTTCATGTAATAATATTGCTTGCTAAGAGGTTGCTGCTCAAATATTGTCTGAAACCATCTGTTCCAACACTACAGGAACTCATAGCCAAACTGAATCATTTACTATATGTGGAAAGGCTTGATGCTGAGAAAAAGAGCGGACAAGTAAATATTTAAAAAATGGAAACAATTTATTTTGAAATACTGTAATTCAGAAAAAATATCTCAGATAGTTACAGCATTCATTACGTCCACATGGTATCATACGGAGAAACGAAAAGGCACTCTGGACAAACTAATGGTAGATGTCTACAGATTTCAACTCTATGACAATACCAGATTAATTTCTGCCCTAACATAAATCATTTGAAAGAAAAAGCAGGAAACTGTTTTCACAGAACAGCAATCGGTTTTACAACAACTAAGAGTTAAGCTAATTGTTAAGACCAAAATCAACCATGAAAATGTATACCAACACACCTGCATGCATGCATTAAAATGCTATCTACAATGTAAAGATATAATTTTTATCTTATTTGTTTTTTTGTTTACTTTATGCACAAAATCAACACAAAATATATTTTAAAAAAGAAAAGAAATTGCAAAAAACAATAGAGTTAAAAATCCATCTGTTCTTGAGAATGTAGAGAATTTCTAATAAAAGAAGAAGAAAAAGGCAAACTTTACATGCCAGAAATGCAACTTGTGACTCTGTTAGTGGAAAAGGTATGAAGTCTTCAGGAGAGAATAGCTACACTGAAGCTCATCAAAGAAGATGAAGATTTCCTGGACAGAGCAGAAGAATCTCTTCAGAATGTTGCAAGAGAAGAACTTTTCAGCATTCCTGCAGAAGCTAAAGACAGAGTAGAAATATCTATTCAGAATGTTCGAAGAGAAGCACCATTCAATGTACCAGTAGAAGAAGAAAAACGGAAGCATGTGACCCAAAGAAGCAGGAGGATGAGGAGGCAGTCAGCACCCATACCGTTGAAGAACCGCTACTGGGCTCTCACGCAGGACAACTATAAAGACGTACATTAAAAAAGTGCTTTGCCCACAAAAAAAAACACTCCAGAAAGAAATCAGAAGCCTCTTGAAGGGAAAAAAAGAAGCGCTGTGGTGAATAAGAAAAGGAGAGTGGTGGTTGTGAGGGATTCCCTACTAAGAAGAACATAAGCCGCTGTTTGAGTAAGAATACAAGGAGAGAAGAACAGAATACAAAAAGAGAAGAACAGGAAACTATTGTAGGTGTTTACTATAGGCCACCTAGACTGAAGATATGGAGAACTCTTTTTAGATCAGATGTCTCTGTTCTCAAAAAAGCATGACATAGTGATCATGGGAGATTTTAACCATCCAGTTATTTGTTGGGAATCTCTCTCAGGCAAAAGTAATGGGTCCAGAAAATTCTTATCGTCTCTTGCTGACAACTTTATCTTTCAAAAGGTAGAAGAGGGAACAATAGGATCTGCCATCTTAGACCTAATTCTTATCAACAAGAAGGAAATGGTTGAGGAATTAAAAGTGGCTGGGAATTTAACAGGCAGAGATCATGCTATCCTCGAATTTTGGATTACAAAAGGAGGATGACCAACGAGGACTCAGACTTTAAGGTTGGACTTCAGAAAGGCCGATTTTAATGGACTCAGGAGCTACAAAAGGTCCAATGACTGGATGTTCGAAAGGAAAGAAATGTCCAAGAAGGTTGGGAGATTTTCCTAAATTTAATTCTCACTGCACAATCAGTAACAATCCCAAAAAGAAGGAAGAATTGGAAGCATTTTAAGAGACAAAGATTGATGAATACAAAAAATCAACACTTGTTAAAAAGGTCAAAAGAAATGTATATTAAATGGAAAGAGGGGGACATATCTAAAGAAGAATATAATGCTGTCTGCATGGAATGAATGGCCAAAACCAGTAATGAAGTGAGGCTTGCAAGGGAGACCAAAAGAAATAAAAAAGGATTTTGAGGGTATGTCAAAAGCAAAAGAAAAGTCAAAGATCATTGGATTTTTACAGGATGAAAAGGGAGAAGTGGTCAAAAATGATGTTGAGAAGGCCAAACTTTTAAATTCCTATTTTGCATCTGTGTTCTCTAAGAAAGGAATTGTAACATCAACTGATCTTCACAGTGCTATCGAAGGAATAAAATAATCCACATTATCTATAAACAGAGAGATAGTGAGGGAACACATAGCTAATTTAAATGAATTTAAATCACCTGGTCCAGATAAATTACAACCTAGTGTACTGAAAGAGATAGTAGAGGAAATTGCTGAACCACTAGCCAGAATCTTTGAAAAATCCTGGAGAACAGGATAAGTCCCAGAAGATTGATTGGAGAAGGGCAAATGTCCCTATCTTCAAAAAAGGAAAGAAGATGGAGCCAGGAAATTACAGGCCAGTGAGCCTTACTTCTATACCAAGAAATATCTTTGAGCAAATTATTAAACAGCATGTATGTAAGTACTTGGATAAGAGTGCAATAATTAACCAGAGTCTGCATGGGTTTGTAGTAGCAAACATGTTATGCCAGACTAATCTAATTTCCTTCTATGATGGAATCAATGACGGGATGGATCAGGGAAATGCAGTAGATATATCTCGACTTCAGCAAAGCATTTGATAAAATATCTCATACTATCCTTATTGAAAAACTGACCAAGTATGGGATTAACAAGGCTATAGTTAGGTGGATTCATAACTAGCTAAGTGATCATATTAAAACATTCTGTATATGTTTTTTTAATTTTTCTTGCCCAGGTGTAGGACTTTCCATTTCTCCTTGTTAAAAAAAACATTCTTTTGTTGCTGCCCACAGTTCCAGTTTGTTTAGATTTTTTTGAATCCTCTCTCTCTCTTCTCTAGTATTAGCTATCCCTCCTAGCTTTGTGTCATGAGCAAATTTAATCAGCTTACCCTCAATCCCTTCATCTAAATTGTTGATAAACATGTTGAGCAACACAGGGCCCAGGACAGAGCATTGTGGTACCCCACTTGAGAAATTCTTCAAACTGGATGTGCAACCATTTATGACCACTCTTTGGGTTCGATCACTAAGCCAGTTATGAATCCACCTAACAGTTGCCTTGTCCATTCCATGGTTGGTCACTTTTTCAATAAGAATGGTATGATCACGTGACATTGTTATGTCACGCAATCCCTGCAAATCAGACATCAAGAGGAAGTGAGAGCTGAGGATGACGCTCACTTCCTATTGATGTCTGATTTGTCCGAAGGTGGGCAGCGTGAAGGCAGTGCTGATTGGCCACAGGAATCGCGTGACATAACAATGTGATGTGTTCCCCGGGAGAGGAGAGCGAGTGCCGACACCGCTGGAACAACGCTGGCACCAAAGGTGAGTATAAATGTTATTTTACTGGGGGGCAAACATGCCGATTGAGATGGGGTTGTCCGAGTAGTGGACAACCCCTTTAATGATCTATGAAACTGATTGAACTGTTGTACACTGATTACTCTCCTACTAAGGGTCCATTGCTGCCTGGACCCCTTATCACTGTTCTGCAATAGGAGATACTGTACTCAGCACGATCGTGGCTGTTAAACAACCACCTAACAGCCATGTGCAAGCTGATCGGCATTGCTAAATGGCCTGGTTAGAAAGGCCAGCCACAATACTATGCACACAGAATGATTATTTATAAGACCATTCCGATTAATAAAATATCATGTTTTCCATGTTTTCGTCAGCACATCAATTATTTACACAGGACATTGTCAAGGTAGCGTCATATAAGTAACTCACCCACAGCAGATGTCCACAAGACCCTCCAGCCACTGGGACCCCCCAACAGAGGTGATGATGAAGGCAGCGCTGTAAGCTCCTCTTTCAGGATACAATTAGTATGCTATGAAAAAATCACCTGACAAATTCCCTTTAAAGAGGTTCAGTAGTTTAAAAAAATGTTTTGCGAGTGTGAAAACACCACTTTTCTCACCGGTTACATCCCAACTGTCCCCGTGACAATGCTTTTTCTACATTGATGTAGTGATGATTTTACCAAAATTAGTAGTGGTTTGAGGGTTAAATGGTCATGAATGCTTGCTAGTGCCTTCCGCATGTAAAAAGAACATTTAGACGAGTATAAAGTGTGTTTTATTGGAATCAGTGTCTTCTAATTGTGTGCAGTCATTCCATCAAAGATAAAACTGACAGGCGATCTGTCACCGACAGGCAAACTGTAGTAAAGCAGCTGTCTCATGACACCACTCATCACATCTTACGAGAGGAAGGCTCTGTGGTAAATATCTGTCATCTCAGAAGCCTTGAAGAAAGTATTAGTAGTTATTGTATTATGCACTTCGATATACACAGTTTTTTTATGCAATTTTATGCTGATCCTCATATTTTATTTCTGTTTCTAAGTGTAAAGTACCACTTGGATATCGTTTAGAGATCAGCGGATAAGGCAAAATTAAAATTTGCCTGTTTGCGCAAATTTTTCTAGGAATTTCGATTTGACAAGAAGTTATTCTCCACAAATTGATTGTCCCTTATTAGATATCTAGACCCAGAGCATAATAACAGTAAGATGTAAAGCAAAAATAATTAAAAATATACTTATATTCACCTCAGCTCCTCATAGTCACACCTCTGAGCCTGAAGTTAGCATCACACTTCACAGGCATAAAGCCCGATTTTTGTATGCAGCCGGGATTTGCCTAAGCACGTCCCATATTCGGAGGGACGTGCTGGCATTGCTAAGATCTGGCTGCGTGTTATCATCACGTCACTGTTGACAGCCGGTCCCTCAGTCGCGATATTATTTATTTATTTTACTCACTTATATAACACCATTATTTCCATATACGATTAGTCCACAGGTACCTCACTCTCCCTCATTAGATTCACAACCACTAGGTATTAATCTAAATTAGTATTGTATATATACTCTGTGCTTGCCCCACTTACCTATGAACTTTCCCTGATGAAGCTGCAATAATGCAGCGATACGCGTGGGGTGTCTGGGTTACCCGAGTCACGAGACTTCATGGGTGATATGGTTTTCCTCCTAGCTTGTTGTTTTGATTACCTAATGCTGGTATAGGGCACCTCACCTAGCACAATGCATTATACCCACTCAGCCTTTATTGCTATAGCAGACCTATGGGCTATTTAACACACTTATTGTGGGCTTTTTTGCATATGGGGGGGGCAATACAATACTTCATTAATATATTTGACAATTTTATATTATTATTGCTCTTAATATTGTAAGAGATTGAACTTCATGATCTCTTTCATTATATTGTATATTCAGTTACAGCCTCCTCTTACTATCGATGTACTATTCCGATTTCACCATTATTGTACATATTGCATACTGTTTGCTATAGTCGATTGGTTTTGCATGTAATAACTATGACATCTATTATTGCCAGGATAATATACTATACTGTTTGCAATTAGTGCAGAGTGTGTGCCTTTTTTGTGTATATCTCATGGGCCAAGGCCCCACTTTCAATATTTGGTCAGTATTCGGTAAGTATTTTTTATCAGGAGTGGGAACCAAAACTAGGAGTGGGTGATAAATGCAGAATTGGTGACTTGTTTCTATTATACCTTTTCTCTGATTGTTCCACTCCTGGTTTTGGCTCCCACTCCTGAGAAAAAATACTGACCAAATACTGATAGTAGGGCCGTGGCCATACATTCTTGCTAGAGGTGGTTACATCAGACCACAATACTGCATCACGCAGTTTATACAATTTTGACCGTGACAAATTGGCCCATTATTTGCATCTTAATAGATGTGTTTCAAGTTTTGTACTTGCATTTTTATAGTTTTTAATTGATTGTACTTCAATAAAGTTTTGGTAGAGTTTAGATGTGTGCCTCAATATTGTGTTTCTTTTCTCTTCTCCATGTTGTCTATTATTGATACATGATGCCGCACCTTGTGGTTATATATAGGCTGTGCACCCATTTTCTATATGTTACACGTCCAATCCTCGTTGTATCTTCTTATCACTTTCACGAGCATGAATGCCCCCGGGCCTCTTAATGCTAGGCCAGGATTTCCAGCTCTGATACGACCTGGGACAGTTCTGCGCACGTGTGTATAAGGTCACAACTTCATAACGTCACGGCGTGTGCCTTGACCTTACGCGTGCATGGGATGAAATGTCCCAGGCCCGAGAATTTAGTGGTCACAGCGGTGATGAGAAGAAACGACGAGGACCGGTTAGATGACCTGAGGAGCGGACGAACCAGAGAGGTGCGTGGTAGGGTGAGAATAAGTATTTTTTTTAACATTTTGATGGGTTATTGCTGTTCAGTAAAATGGTGGCCACTGCTCAGCATTTCGCTGCATCTGAGCGGAAGCAAATTATAAAAAAATCCACATTTTGGTGAAAGCAGCTTTTTTAATAATCGAGTAGAATTCAATTTCACTCGAATATATTCTTTCATCTCTAGTATGATTTCTTCTGGATTGTGTCATTATTGTGTCATTCTGATTGTTCCTTTTTGTCTGTTTGTTTTTTAGGTATAACTGTGCTTTTATCTCTTACTGTATTCATGCTGCTAGTGGCGGAGATAATGCCAGCCACATCCGACTCAGTTCCGTTAATAGGTAATATTATTTATCTATGTAGAAAACATCAGACACATACATGATAATTAAAGATATAGATTAGAAAGGAAACCAATTTAAAGCTTTTCATGAATCCCTGAGCGATTCCTTTGCTCAAATTAGTCAATAATTAAATGATAGATCAGTATTGTGTTTCTGCATTAAGCAACATACAGACATAAAGTAATGTCCTATTTATGATATTTCTAGGGAAAATTGAACAACTCCGTAATAATGTAATGTGTTGCATATTGAGATATGCTATAGGTACAGCACCGTAAAATTGGATTAACACAGTATTTCATTGCAATTTGCCGAAATGGTATTTTCATAGGGCAGATGTACTAGGTTAGTGACTGGGAATTGCAGACAGCTTTAATGCAAGCTAATTTTTTCCAGCCATATTATGAGTGCCATACTCAGAAACCCTAAGTCCAAGTATTGCAGTGAGAATATAGATGCGAATAGCTGGCCATATTTGATCTTTAGTGTATGCTTTAGTGTATGCTTCAATAAAAATACATCTTTTAAATAGAGCAGTGGTTGAGCACGTACACTAATGTTCCACTCAAGATCTATGGGCTTTAGGCTATGTGCACACGATGCAGAAATGCTCAGGATTTTTTCCTGAGCGTTTCTGCATCTCCCTGGCAGAAAAAAACGCATGCAGATTGTACATGCGTTTTCCTGCCAGAGACATGCGGAAATGAAGCGGTCCCACTGACATTTCCGCATGCAGATTGACAAGCGCTTCCCAAGCGATTAGCATCACTTGGAAAGTGCTTGTGACAACTAGGTCACACTATATAAATCCATGCAAACAGCATGGATTTATATAGTGTGACCCGAGAGAGTGGTAAAAATAAAAAAATAAATGTATACTTACCCTCCGATAGCCCCCGGTGTCCCGCTCACTCCGTTCTCCCTTGCCGGCAACAGTGAATTGAAAGACCTGCCGACGTCAACGGCATGTGACCCGTCACATGACTCTGACGTTAGCGCAGGTCCTTCAACTCACTGCAAAGTGCCGGGAACCAAGCAGGAGCGGTGTGCGGGCCGACAGAAGGTAAGTATACATTTTTTTTTTATTTTATTCTTGTTTTTACAGCTTTTTTATGGTACCTGGGTGTGGAGGAGAGTCTCATCTTCTCCACACCCGGGTACCATCCGCACATTAAAACACGCCAATAACGCAAGTGCAAATGCAGTCTTGCGGTATTGGCGTGTTCTAATGCAACTCAATGGCGGCGAAAACGCCGCGTTTCCGCAAAATTAATGGACATGCTGCGGATTTTTGAGCGCAGCATAAACACTGCGGAAAAATCCGCAGCATGGGCACAGCACATGCGGATTTCCATTGCGGAACATTGCTGCCCTTCTACCATGCGTTTTTAATGCGTTTCCGCAGCTGCAAAAACGCCGCGGAAGCGCATTAAAAACGCATCGTGTGCACACAGCCTTATACAGATAACAGTATACCTCTCAGCTGTGTCTGTCATCCCTATAAACTTAAAATAGAACACCAATGTACAATCTCGAGTGCTGCCTATTCCAGTTGTGGGGCTCCAGGGATTAGCAAAGTTGTCATATTGGAACAAACATTTAAGGCTATGCTCTTACAATGCAGAAATGCTCCGGATTTTTCCTGAGCGTTTCTGCATCTCCCTGGCAGAAAAAACACATGCGGATTGTACATGCCTTTTTCCTGTCAGGGACAAGCGTAAGTGAAGTGTTCTTCACATGCATTTCCGCATGCGGGTTGACAAGCACTTTCCAAGCGATTTTAGCATCACTTGGAAAGTTCTTGACAACTTGGTCACACTATATAAATCCATGTAAACGGTATTGGTATTGGCTTAGGCTAAGTGCCCACGATGCAGAAATGCTGCAGATCTTTTCCGCATCTCCCTGGCAGGAAAAACGCATGTAGATTTTGCATGCGTTTTTCCTGCCAGGTAGAAGCGTTTGTCAAGCGTTTTTGCATACATTTCTGCATGCGGGTTATCAATCGCTTTTCCAAGCGATTTTAGCATCACTTGGAAAAGTGCTTGACAACTTGATCATACTCTATAAATCCATGAAACTGGCCTGGATTTATATAGTGTGACCAAGTTAATAGTTAAAAAAAAAAAAAAATGGTAAAAAATAAAAAATAAAGATTATACTTACCTTTCGATGGCCCCTGGTGTATTCTCCGCTGCGTCCGGTCTGTTGTATGGCTCATGGTGGTGTGAAAGGACCTTTCATGACATCATTTATTCATGTGACAGGTCACGCGACTGCCGGCGTGAGCTGTCACATGACTAAATGACGTCACCGCAGGTCCTTTTAGACCATCGCGAGCCGTACCAGAGACCAGATGTAGCGGAGAAAACACCGGGAGCCATCGGAAAGTAAGTATAATCTTTATTTTTTATTTTAAATTCTTTTTTTAACAGGTTCTGTGGTACCCGAGTCTGGAGGAGAGCCTCCTCTTCTCCAGACCCGGGTACCATCCGCACATTGAATCGCTTAATATCCGCATGTGCACATGTGCTCATGCGGATATTATGCGATTCAATGCAAGTCAATGGCAGCAGTTACGCTGCGTGTCCGCAAAATAATGGGCATGCTGCGTATTTTTCCGCAATGATAATCCGCAGCGGAAATGTCCTCAGCATGTGCACAGCACATGCGGATTATCATTGGGGACCATGGGGCACGTATTACCAAGCGTTTTTTAAGCGTTTTTGCTGCGGAAATTCCACGGCAAAAACTCTTGAAAAACACATAGTGGGCATGCAGCCTTTAGGTGCATGTTTACCATTCATTGGAATGCTCGTCCACAATAATT
Organism: Phyllobates terribilis; assembly: GCF_046119375.1. Taxonomy (NCBI): domain Eukaryota; kingdom Metazoa; phylum Chordata; class Amphibia; order Anura; family Dendrobatidae; genus Phyllobates; species Phyllobates terribilis. Next base: position 378,473,687 of record NW_027362771.1, on the reverse strand, counting down.
GTACAGACTAAACAGGCTACAAATCACTTGATGAATGAGCAAAATGCTTAGTTGGGAGAAATTATCTTTTGATTTGTACAGAAGGTCATCATTCTCGGCAGCGTATTGTCCTGCGTAAACAGGACTTGTGCTTCCGAGAACAATGCAAGCCTACTGTACGTATGTGTACTGGACCATCTATTACTGATTGTTCAGTGCATATCTGAAGCATGGTTGGCCTATGTAAACATGTTTGTCGTTTAACTCTGCATATCGCACAGTGTGAATGAACCTTTATTCCCTTTTCCTCATTTAAAATACATGCACATGTGGCACAACGAGCTTACATCAGCATTTGGGAGGGAGATGGAGGTCAAGAGAAATGAATGTTTAGTTGACATTGATTGAGGCACCTTAGACTCAAAATCACTTGGCATTTTTAGATTACTAGGTGAGAAAATGTTGTTCCATACAATGGATAAAATAGCTGTTTTGACTGTTTATATTTTTAATTAATCAATATAGCCTTAGACCTTAATCAGACGCCTGTTTTTCATGTTTCATTTTACATGTTCTTCATAGATAGACTATTATGGGTATGTGTGCTATGTGTCTATTCACATGTTGGTGTTTTTTCGCACATTGAGTAGTTCTCAAAAAAATAAAACAGTCCATTTTTAATACGAGTGACAGATAAAAGATAAAACCGGCCAATGTAAGTCTATTAGTTCATGAAAATCATGGACTGTACACAGTTGCAATAAATAGGATATTCTTTGCAACTTTTTTTTTTTTTTTCATATGAGAAAATCACAGATGAAAATGATGGTAAAAACCGAATAATTGATTAAACACTTATTTAAATCGGAACCAGCACACTGATGAAATTCGTACCCTTTTTCTTTGCGTAAAAGGATAATAATTGATGTATGAATGGGGCTTAAGTTATTCAGAAACCACATTATATATAATATGATGTATTTATTGTGACCAGACTGGTTCTCATTACAGGCATTGCGCAATGGTAAAAAGTACACAAAACTATGTCTATAGAGTCTCCTTATTGAAGGTAGCTAGAGCTGCCATATTGGTCATTGCCCAGCCCCATTAATGAGACTTGCAATATGACCAAAGATATTAGCCAAACTAAAAATTCATATAGAGACAGGCATTTTGGGGAACTTACCCCTCAACAGTACAAAGTATGTAATATAAAATAAATTGCATCTTTAACCATATGTACTCATTCTGTTTTTTCATTATTATGTTTTGCAGCTCAGTACTTTGCCAGTACAATGATAATTGTAGGTCTCTCTGTGGTTGTAACCGTTATTGTCCTTCAATATCACCATCATGACCCACATGGAGGAAAAATGCCAAAATGGGTATGTTCATCAATTGTTCATATCTAATTTTTAAACATGCATTAAGAAATCTATTAGAGAGAATTTACTGTATGATTATGAGTTACATAAATGCTGAACGGCTAGGCAGCAGCCAAATAGGTCTGGACAGCTGTCTATAAAGGGGTTAGGCTTCAAGTCGGCACTCTATGTGACTGCAAACTTGTGAATCCTCACATCAAGTGAACTGATCACTGTGAGGATTCTCCGGTTCTGGGAGTGGGCAGTCATGAGACCTCAAGTATGCGATTTTCATACTTGCGGCCACATTCCTACTAGACTGTATCTGGCCTCTCTCAATACACTTGCATTAAGTGAGGCCGCGTCGATCTTATTCAGAATGTTACCACATAAATGCAAATCACATACCAGCAGTTACGTGCCCGTTGCTCCTGGTTTCGGCACCGGAGAATCTTCACAGTGCGTGCAATGTAAGGATTCACAAGTCTGCAGTCACATAGAGTGACAGCAAACTTGTAGTTTAAGGCTGGACAAACCCTTTAAGCAGGACCACCACTAAAGGGTGATATTTATTAATATTTCTGCTCCTTTACTTTGTGGGCCAGCCATGTCCATAACTTGCAAGAGTGACTGGTGTTCGTGCAGCTCCATCTGCTCATCTGCGTAGTGAATGAGTTTAGGAGCTGCCTGCTAATTACAATAATTAGGTTAGTCCATAATTTGGACCAAAATTGCACATGCTGCAATTTTTTTCAATGCAGACCTGAGGTTTGTGTGGTAAATAACCCATGTCACTACACATAGACTAACATTGGTCTATGTTATGTCTGGGCGAAGTCCATTGTGTGGACTGAAAGTAGAGTTGTCTGGATGTAGCCCATCAATATGTCCTATCAATACGTTAGAAAAATTGGGGTGGGGGTTGCCATTGACAGAAGGGAAATTGTATCCCTGCTAGAAAGTATCTTGAAATATTAATAGGAAAATGACTTCATCTCTCTAAATACAGCATATTTGTAAATCAATTGGAAATACTTTTCCTCCTGATGTGTCTTCAAATTGCTTCTTGCGTAGTGATTGTAAGATGCAGCATGGGGTTACAGTATTTTTAAAGCTCATGTGGCTGCAAGTGCAATTAAAAATGACTTGCTTACAAACAGGAAGGAAAATCAGCATGTGCAGAATAATTTTAACTAGTACAGTATAATTTAAGGTATCCTGCATTCTGTTCATGTATGAAAACATTTACATTCACATTTGTAAGCTTTGCAACCAAGTATACTACAAACACCAGAACTCTGAACAGACGTTTCTGTTTCACAGTATGGAAATGAGCACTTACTAATGCTGATACTTACTAAGATTTAGCAGGAAAAAGTATGAATTATTCTGTGTTCATTTACATATATTGGATCAATTTAATTACAGACCCAAAGCTAATATATACAAAACCTAAATTAAAGTGATTGTTTTTAATGAGAAAAAAAAAGTATTTTTTCCTAATGAAACAGTGTACCTGAGAGTAATGGGAAGGGTGCATGCATTTATAACATTGTTTACCAATGTTTGACCACTTATTATATACACATTCAAAAAATATGATCAATGTCCTTAGTACAATATAAAAAATGTGAGGAAAAGGCAAATTAATACATAACGATAGCCTTTCATGTATTGGTGGGTGAGTAAATAATATAAAATACACTTGGAGTATGAAAAAATGCAAAAATGTGAACATGGAGTCAAAGTCTATTGGATAGTAGAGGTATTATGCAGTATATATGTCCATATATTATATAAATCCTATAAGTAAAAAGCACCACATTTGGCAGATTTCTTCTGTGGGCATTGAGTTGATGAGTAAAAGCAAAGCGCTTTATACCGTTCCACTACTTCTACCCATCTCAGGACTATATCAGCCAGGGCCATGCCAAAAATGTCAGACTATTCCCAATGTCTATGTCTTTGACTCTGGTTTCAAATGTCTCCATTGTTTTGCTTAATTTGGAAGCATACAGCTCAAAGCAATTATTAATACATTTGGAATCTTTATTGATAATACTTCACTCTGAGTATATCTTGCAATTTTTGCTCTCCAATACATTATGGTATCACTACAATGATTAAAGGGATTTTCCCACGAACAAAAGTTCATTTTAATCAATGGCTGTGTCTGACCATGTACGGAACACGGTCTGATCATACCACAGCTCCTGGGCAGGGGAGGAAGCAAAATAGTATACAGACATTACAGCTGGGGATCACAGAGGAGTCATTTTGTGAGGTAAAATATTGTTTAAAAACAGGCAGTGAAATATTTTACCTCACAAAATGAATCCTCTGTTATCCCCTGCTGTAATGTCTGTATAGTCTTTGCTTCCTCCCCTGCCCAGGAGATGTGGTATGTTCTGTACATGGTCAGACGCAGACAAATTTTAAATTAACTTTTGTTCGTGGGAAACCCCTTTAATTTCCCTTTTCCAATATTACTCTTCTACATGCTGAATCTGATTATTTTGCTGTTCCCTTATCAAGCATACAGTGGGTACAGAAAGTATTCAGACCCCTTTAAATTTTTCACTCTTTGTTTCATTGCAGCCATTTGGTAAATTCTAAAAAGTTCATTTTATTCTCATTTAAGTACACTCTGCACCCCATCTTGACTGAAAAAAAAAACAGAAATGTAGAAATTTTTGCAAATTTATTAACCCCTTAAGGACCCTGGGATTTTCCATTTTTGCATTTTTGTTTTTTTGCTCCCCTTGTTCCCAGAGCCATAGCGTTTTTATTTTTTGGTCAATATGGCCATGTGAGGGCTTTTTTTTTTGCGGGATGAGTTGTACTTTTGAACGAAATTACTGGTTTTACCATATCGTGTACGGGAAAACGGGAAAAAAATTCCAAGTGCAGTGAAATTGCAAAAAAAGTGCAATACCACAGATGTTTTTTTTTACATTTTTTTTACTACGTTCACTGAATACTAAAACTAACCTGCTATTCTTATTCTCCAGGTCATTATGAGTTCGTAGATACCAAACATGTATAGGTTCTTTTTGTTTAAGTGGTGAAAAAAAAATCCAAAGTTTGCTTAAAAATAAAAATGGCGCCATTTTCCAAGACCCGTAGCGTCTCCATTTTTCTGGAGGGCTTATTTTTTGCGTGCCAAGCTGAAGTGTTTATTGATACCATTTTGGGGTAGATCCGATTTTTTCATCGCCCGTTATTGGATTTTATTGCAATGTTGCGGCGACTAAAAAACTTAATTCTGACGTTGAGAATTTTTTTCTCGTTACGCCGTTTATCGATAGGATTAATTCTTTTTTTATATTGATAGATCGGGTGATTCTGAATGCGGAGATACCAAATATGTGTATGTAGGTTTTTTTTTAATTATTTTATTTTGAATGGGGCGAAAGGGGGGTGATTTAAACTTTTATATTTTTTATTTATTTTTTTTATTTTTAAAAACATTTTTTTTACACTTTTTGCATGCTTCAATAGTCTCCATAGGAGACTAGAAGCAGCAACTGTCCGATTGCCTCTGCTACATAGAGGTGATGAGCAGATCACCTCTATGTAGCAGAAATGCTTCTGTGCTATGAGTGCCGACCACTAGGTGGCGTTCATAGCGATCAGTACATGACAACCACTGGGGTCTGCTGCAGACCCAGGGTTGTCATGCCCACCCATCAGTGACCCGCGATCACGTGACGGGGTCACCGATGGGTGGCGTAAGTGACGCACTTCCGGCACGGCGCTGTTAAATGCCGCTGTCAGAGATTGACAGCGGCATTTAACAAGTTAACAGCCGCGGGTGGATCGCGATTCCACCCGCGGCTGTTGCGGGCACATGTGAGCTGTAAGAATCAGCTGACATGTGCCCGGTTCAGTGTGGGCTCAGCGCCAGAGCCTGCGCTGAACAAGGGGTGATAGCCTGGTGCATACTATTATGCCCCAGGCTGTAAAAGAAAAACTGAAATATCACATGGTCATAAGTATTCAGACTGTTTGCTCAGACACTAATATTTAAGTCACTTGCTGTCCATTTCCTTGTGATCCTTCTTGAGATGGTTCTACTCCTTCATTGGAGTCCAGCTGTGTTTAATTAAACTGATAGGACTTGATTTGGAAAGGCACACAACTGTTTATATAAGACCTCACAACTCACAGTGCATGTCAGACCGAGCTCAAAAGAAACTGCCCAAGGAGCTCAGAGACAGAATTGTGGCAAGGCACAGATCTGGCCAAGGTTACAAAAGAATTTCTGCATTGCTCAAGGTTCCTCAGAGCACAGTAGCCACCATAATCTTTAAATGGAAGAAGTTTGGGACCACCAGTAGTCTTCTTAGACCTGGCCATCCAGCCAAACTGAGCAATCCTGGGAGTAGAGCCTTGGTGAGAGAGATAAAGAACAACCCCGAGATCACTGTGGCTGAGCTCCAGATATGCAGTATGGAGATGGGAGAAAGTTCCACAAAGTCAACTATCATTGCAGCCCTCCACCAGTCGGACCTTTATGGCAGAGTGGCCCGACGAAAGCCTCTCCTTATTGCAAGACATATGAAAGCCTGCATAGAGTTTGCTCAAAAACATATGAAGGACTCCCAGACTATGAGAAATAAGATACTCTGGTCTGATGAGACAAAGATTTTTGGTGATAATTCTAAGCGGCATGTGTGAAGAAAACCAGGCACTGCTCATCAACTGCCCAATACAATCCCAACAGTGAAACATGGTGGTGGCAGCATCATGCTATGGGGGTGTTTTTCAGCTGCAGGGACAGGACAACTGGTTGCAATTGAAGGAAACATGAATGCGGCCAAGTACAGAGATATCCTGGATGAAAACCTCTTCCAGAGTGCTCTGGACCACAGACTTGGCCGAAGGTTCACCTTCCAACAAGACAATGACCCTAAGCGCACAGCTAAAATAAAGTAGTGGCTTCAGAACAACTCTGTGACAATTCTTGACTGGCCCCGCCAGAGCCTGACCTAAACCCAATTGAGCATCTCTGGATAGACCTGAAAATTGCTGTCCAACAACGTTCACCATCCACCCTGATGTAACTGGAGATGATCTGCAAGGAAGAATGGCAGAGGATTCACAAATCGAGGTGAGAAAAACTTGTTGCATCATTTCGAAGAAGACTCATGGCTGTACTACAGTAGCTCAAAAGACTGCTTCTACTCAATACTGAGCAAAGGGTCTGAATACTTATGACTAGTGATGAGGGAGCACTAAAATGCTCGGGTACTCGTTGCTCGGTTCGAGCAAATTGGAATACTCGGGTGCTCGACCCAAGCAACGAGCCCAATGTAAGTCTATGGGAAACACGAGCATTTTTCAGGCGGCTCTCCCCGGCGGTCTGCAGAAGGCCTAAAAATCGATGGGAACAGTGCTCAAATGACATGGGAACAGCATGGGGAAGACCCCTGGAAGCATCTCTGACTCCCAGATCACTGCTGTCAATAACGTGGTCAGAGTATTACACCACTTTTACGGACTCACAATAAAACGAAACCACAATGGATTTTCCTGGAAATATGTTAAGGAACCTCCTTTCCAGGGTAATGACTTGTATATAAGGCAAAATAAATAACCAAAGCCAAAAATACTCCTCTACAACTTGGACTATGTTCACACGTAGCGATTTTGATGCGTTTTTGCACTTTTGCATTGCTTTCAACCAAGACAAATGCATTCACCAGGAAATGTCATTTTAACATTTTACAACCTTATCTGGCCATGTGGTGTGTGACACATCATCAGACACATGCATACAGTGCTGAAAAGACATGGAAACAGCATGAGGAAGACCTCTGGAAGCATCTCTGACTCCCAGGTCACTGCCTAAAAGTGTGCCAATCATAAGTGATCCTTGGCGCATGCGAAGATGCCTCCCGCCATGCACCTGTCGCTGCAGACTTGCAACAATCACCGTCCACGTCCTTGTTCCACTGCAGCGTTCAGTTGTCCCTACCCCATTCCTTGGAATGCAAGCGCAAGTATGCAGGCAGCCACCCACCCACCCACAGGCTGCAATACTATACTGCCAAATTTTTGACAGCTGCTTGCAGTTGAAATGTGGCCTTTTATGCTCGTGGAGGCGGGAGCTTTTCACAACCTCATGCCGGCGGCGGCCGAGTGTCTATACTCGGTCCCCAGCCGCCACTATATTTCCCGGTATCGCCACTGCCTTCCACAAGCACGGGTCCCACAACATTACCCGTGCCCTCCCCAGTGCACTTACTGGGAAGGACCGCCTAACCACAAACACGTGGACAGGTGAATGTGGCCAGGGATGGTACGGAGCCAGTCCACAACTTTTTTGGCTGAGAGTTGTATTTAGCTCGGTGAAAGGACTGGCATAGAGGGAAACCGTATGTACCCTGCGTTTCATTTCTCCCAGGAAGTCCTGTAATTGAGCTTGTTGCAGAAGCAATGGCAGCCCGTCCAACATCAACTCGCACTTGTCGGTGGTGCTTTGACACACACACATCTTTCTTTGCGCATTTAATTTCTTGAATACAGAGTTGGACAATAGCCTGATCTGTAATGCGTTTTGAGAAATAACATGCATAAGCATGGCCGATCCACATTAAAAAAGCAGCCACAGAGTGTCTGGGAACCTTCCCCCACACTTTTCTTAGCCAGGGATGCTTTTCGGCAGGGTTGGACTGGCCCACCAGAGAACTGGAGACTCCTCCGGCGGGCCCTGGCTTCTCCTTCAGGAGAGTTCATAGTGCCGAGGTGAGGCCATGATGATGATAGAGGCCACCATCTGCTTAGTTTTCTGTTACTTGGAATGCAAGCGCAAGTATGCAGCCAGCCACCCACCCACCCACAGGCCGCAACATTAAACTGCCAGATTTCTGGGCAGCTCTTTGCACTTGAAATATGGCCTTTTAAGCTCATGGAGGCGGAAGCTTTTCACAACCTCATGCCGGCGACGGGCGGGTGTCCATACTCGGTCCCCAGCCGCCACTATATTTCCCGGTATCGCCTCCTCCTTCCACAAGCACGGGTCCCACAACATTACCCTTGCCCTCCCCAGGGCACTTATGGGAAGGACCGCCTAACCACAAACATGTGGACAGGTGAATGTGGCCAGGGACGGTTCGGAGCCAGTCCACAACTTTTTTTGCTAAGAGTTGTATTTAGCTCGGTGAAAGGACTGGCATAGAGGGAAACCGTATCTACCCTGCGTGTCATTTCTCCCAGGAAGTCCTCTAAAGCTGCTTGCACTTGAAATATGGCCTGAACATTACTGCTGGTACTTTGCTGTGGGAATTTGCTTGCCTCCAACCAGCCTGGATTATTTCCAGCAAACTATGGTACGACGCCATGGTATTAGCACTGCCCCCAGTACCAGTAGCGAAGCCATCCCCAATTTCCTTCTCAGGAATTTTATTTGGTAGATTGAGTGGCTGCCCAAATACATTTTCTCACAAAGGAGCTGAAGATAGAGTGCCAGTAGGTGCAAGTTTCTCCAGCCTGTTAGATATTAGAGGGTGAACGGCAGCACATTGGATCAGTGGTTAGCACTGAAGCCTTTCAGCGCTGGGATCCTGGGTTCAAATCCCAGCACGGACAACATCTGCAATGACTTTTTATGTTCACCCCGTGTTTGCGTGTGTTTCCTCCTCAGTAAAAAAGAAGCCATAGAGTGTCCGGGAACCTTCCCACGCACTTTTCTTAGCCAGGACTGCTTCTCAGCAGGGCTGGTGTGCCTTGGCTTCTACCTCAGGAGAGTTCATGATAGCGCTATCTTTGCAGCTCCTATGGGGCTCTTGAGCGGGTGAGAAAGGTTAGCCCTCAGAATCAAATCCTCTGGTGGGCACAATGTTTTTCAATCTGAAACAGCTTTTCAGTGGGAGTTGTATTTCACCACAGCCATATTCTTTAGCTTGGTGAAAGGACTGGCATAGAGGGAAACCATATCTACCCGGCTGTTATTTCTCTGTCACCAGGTTCCGCCCATTGTCACTCACGACCATGCCTGGCTGTATGTTCAGCGGTGAGAGCCACAGATCAGACTGCTGTGTTACAGCTTTCAACAACTCTGCAGCACTGGGCGGTTTGTCAATTAAGCATTAAGCATGTTATCTTCAGCACAGCCTGTTGCAGCTTGGCAAAGGCAGTGCTGCAGTGCTGTCAGCTTGTGACTGATGTGATCATTTCGGAGATGGAGGAGGAGGTGCATGAGCTGAACAATGTGATTACATTGAGGTTAAATTGGTGACGCTGTTTTTATGCTAAAGAAAGATCCTATTGTTTTGGGTTTTTTTACGTTATTTTTTAAGACAAATGCATTCAATGGGAAATGTCATTTTAACATTTTACAACCTTATCTGGCAATGTGGCGTGTGACATATCATCAGACACATCCTTTTTTATATATGATGGAGGGACTCTGAAAGTCATAAAGCCTATTTTTACAGGGACATCAGACGACCCTTACTATTCTTAAAAGGCCAGCAGTCGGCTATAGCTATTGTTAGAGAGCCATCAGCCGGCTATGCTTTGTTGTTCTCATTATTAACAAGTGGGTCTCCTATACTGTTATTGCGTATCCAGTGACTGCAAGGGCTGCCAATAATTTGGACGCAATCCAATACCCCTTTGAAGAGACATAGAGGAGGGTCTCAGTAAAAAAAAATGTTCCTATTATAAAGGAGCGAGTCTTCTATAGTTGTAATGCCCATGCTATGACTGCAAGGGCGGCCAAAATTTGGGAAAAACCCCACTAAGAATTTAAAGACACACAAAGCAGGGCCACAGTAACAAGGTACGACATGTTCCCGTTAGAAAGGAGAGGGTCTACTATACAGTTATAGGGTATGCAGTGAGTCCAACGGCTGATCAATTTTAGGAAAAACCCCACTAAGAATTTAAAGACACACAGAGCAGGGCCACAGTAACAAGTACGACATGTTCCCATTAGAAAGGAGAGGGTCTGCTATACAGTTATAGGGTATGCAGTGAGTCCAACGGCTGACCAATTTTAGGAAAACTCCACTAAGAATTTAAAGACACACAGAGCAGGGCCACAGTAACAAGGTACGACATGTTCCCATTAGAAAGGAAAGGGTCTGCTATACAGTTATAGGGTATACAGTGAGTCCAACGGCTGACCAATTTTAGGAAAAACGCCACTAAGAATTTAAAGACACACGGAGCACGGCCACAGTAACAAGTATGACATGTTCCCATTAGAAAGGAAAGGGTCTGCTGTACAGTTATAGGGTATGCAGTGAGTCAAACGGCTGACCAATTTTAGGAAAAACCCCACTAAGAATTTAAAGACACACAGAGCAGGGCCACAGTAACAAGTACGACATGTACCCATTAGAAAGGAGAGGGTCTGCTATACAGTTATAGGGTATGCAGTGAGTCCAACGGCTGACCAATTTTAGGAAAAACCCCACTAAGAATTTAAAGACGTATAGAGCAGGGCCACAGTAACTTTTATGTTCTGCTACCAGAGCTAAGGAAAGAGAGGAGATCTGTCCCTACGATAGAACTCAGCTTAATCCCTACAATGTAACAGGGGACCTGATCCTGCGATCAGACCTGCTAAAGTCCTAAGCTAGTCTGTACGGAGACCTATAGATGTGGGGAAGGAATCCCTGCAAGTACTAAGGACTGGGAGGAAAATGGGACACCTCCTAACAGAAATAGTAGCAGACAGACGAACAAACAAAATAAATAGAACATAGAGGTCCGTAGACCAAGCAAACTAACAGAGTTAGATACAGAGCACAGGCTAGCTAGAAAGTAGTTACACAATGAAGTCCAGCAAAGCCAGAAGGGCGGAGCAGGATTAAATAGGCCAATAAGGTCATGTGACCAGCAAAGGAAAAAAACCTAAGAGCAAGGTTCTAACAGTAACAAGGTACGACATGTTCCCATTAGAAAGGAGAGGGTCTCCCATAGTGTTGGCTTAAGCAGTGAATGCAAGGGCTGCCAAAAATTTGGAGGCACTTCAGTGCCCCTTGGAAGAGACGTGGAGGAGGGCCTCATAAAAAATGTTCCCATTAGAAAGGAGCGGGCCTCCTATACTTGTAATGCCCATGCACTAAGTGTATGGGCTGACAAACATTTTCCCCTGGGGGGTATACATGAACATACTGTAAAAAAAATTTTTTCACAGGCATCATAAACACCCTTTAAAAAAATTAAATGGGTGTTGCATCACAGACCACGGTCACCCTGGTGATATGGTGGTGGAGGATGAGGAGAAGAAGGAGGACAAGAGCAAATAGCCAAAATCAGGAAGCGTATACCCATGTGTGGGTGTGAAAAGGTGCATGGGAATACACCTCCCAAGAAAAGACACTGGATTTGAGTTTATGTTACGCTGCTATCATTCGGTGGTGTTGACAAGTCTGGCCCAATCCAGCCCTTGTTCATTTTTATAAGAGTCAGCCTGTCAGCATTTTCAGTTGACAATTATAATTCCACCAGCAGCACTAAAAACCCGCTCTGATAAAAAGCTGGCGGCAGGGCAGGCCAGGCATAGAGAGCCAGTTCTTTTCACGTATCCAGCTTGGATACCCAATAATTGTAAGGCACAGAGGAATCACGGAGGACGTTGGTACGGTCGGCAAGGTACTCCCTCAGCATCTTCCCAAACTTTGCACTCCCTGTGAGAGTACCCCGCGCCTCAGGGCCTGTGTGATGGGAGGGTCTGAGAAAACTCTCCCAGAACTTTGACAGTGTTCCCCTGCCTCTGCTGGATTGAAGTTGTGTCTCTCTTGCCTGTACTCCTTGGTTGTCCAACGAAGTGTGCCCTCTGCTGCCAGCGTTTTCAGATGGAAATTTTTTTAATAGTTCAGCAACAAGGTCCTTCTGGTACTGCCCCATTTTTGTAGACCTGTCCGCCTCAGGAATAAGAGATATAAAGTTCTCCTTGTAGCGTGGGTCTAGAAGTGTCACCAACCAGTAATGACTGTCACCCAAAATTTTGAGAACGCGAGGGTCATGGGAAAGGCAGCGTAACATAAATGAGGTTAAGCACATGGGCCAGGCTTGGTACGTGTGTGAGCTTGACTCGCCTCAGAGCCGCCACCAGGTTCCGGCCATTGTCTCACACGAACATGCCTGGCTATAGGTTCAGCGGTGTGAACCACAGATCTGCCTGCTCTTTCAGAGCTGTCCACAACTCTTCAGCCTTGTGCGGTTTTTCACCTAAGAATATTAGCTTCAGCACAGCCTGTTGCCGCTTGGCTGAGGCAGTGCTGCAGTGCTTCCAGCTTGTGACTGATGTGGTCGTTTCGGAGATGGAGGCTGAAGAGGAGGAGGAGGCTGAGGAGGATGAGGTGCAGGAGCTGTAGACCATGGTGGCAACCCTGATTGACCTAGAGCCCGCAATCCTTGGCGTCGGGAGGACGTGTTCCGTCCCAAGGTCCGACTGTGTCCCGGCTTCCACTATGTTAACCTAGTGTGCCGTCAGCCAGATGTACCGTCCCTGCCCACAAGCACTTGTCCACGTGTCCATGGTTAGGTGGACTTTACCGGTAACTGCGTTGTCGAGAGCACGGCTAATGTTTTGGGACACGTGCTTGTGTAATGCAGGGATGGCACACTGGGAGAAATAGTGGCGGCTGGGGACCGAGTACCGAGGGATGGCTGCCGCCATCAGGTTGCGGAATGCTTCTGTCTCCATGAGCCTAAAAGGCTACACTTTGAGCGCAAGCAGTCATGAAATGTGAGAATTTAGTAGTGTGGCCTGTAGGGCGTTGGCTGCATATTTGCTCTTGCGTTCCAAGGACTGGGGTATGGACAACTGAACGCTGTGCTGGGACAAGGACATGGACGTGCTTCCTGTTGCTGCTACTTGAGAGAGTGCAACGACAGGTGCAGGGCAGGAGGCGTCTTCACATGCACCATGGACAGGGGATTTGCTTGCATGCACAACAGTGAAAGAAGCAATAGTGCCACCCGCAGACACTTTTCCTGGACCCTGGGGTTCGGCCCACAAAGTCGGGTGCTTTGCTGCCATGTGTGTGATCATGCTGGTGGTGGTCAGGCTGGTCGTTTTGCCACCCCTGCTGATGCTGGCCTGGCAGGTGGTGCAAATGGCCTTTTTGGGGTTATCGGCAGAGTCTTTAAAAAACAACCAGACTCGGGAAGACCTAACAGTTGTACTGGCAACTTCCTTCGTGTTGGTGTTATGGGGAACGGTTGCCTGCCTTCTGTCCGCGGCCACCACACTGCTTCTTCCTGCCTGTTGGGGTACTCTGCCTCCCTCCCCCTGTGTGCTGCTGTCCTCGCTCTGCATGTCCTCCTGCCTGGTTGGGTCAGTTACTATATCATCCACCACCTCTTCTTCCACTTCCGCACCCTGGTCTTCCTCCTGACTTTCTGGCAATTGTGTCTCATCATCGTCCACCTCTTGTGACACTTTCCCACCGTCACCTTCATGTGACCGTGGCTGCTCAAATATTTGGGCATCGCTACACCCGATCTCCTCTTGCCCCGCTTCAAGTGGACAGGGCGAGAGGCCCGAATCTATAAATGGAAAAGTGAACAGCTCTTCGGAGTGTACAAGTGTGGGATCAGTTGTCTCTGGGTACTCGGCATGGTGGGAGAAAGAAGGATCAGGATGAGGAATATGCGGTCCAGACTCACGGCTACTGAGACTTGACCGTGTGGAAGACAGGGTGGTGGTGGTGGTGGCTAAGTGACTGGAAGCATTATCCGCTATCCAACCAACAACCTTTTGACACTGCTCTGGGTTCAATATTGGTGTGCTGCGGTCCCCTAGAAATTGGGACAGGAAAGTCAGGCTAGAAGATGTGGGTGTTTGTTGTGGCACAATTTTGGCTTGCCCACGGCCTTGTCCTCGGCCTCTGCATGCACCATTACCATTACGTCCAGTTCCTCATCCCTTGCCACGTGCCTTGCCCATTTTAAATGGAGGACAGTATCTTCCACGCTCACTACAAATGACTGAGTTTGGAGCGAACTTATATGTGAAAAACAGAGTTTTAAATACCTGGCCTTTAGGTAAGTAGTTTGAACACCAAACTGCGGTGAATTGCTTCAATGACACACTAAAGGAAATTTTTAATGGAGGCCAGAAATGGCAGTATTTTCTGACAACGTGTATGTGATCCGTTTGATGGAGAAAACACAGTTTTTAAATAGATGGATTTCTAGCGCTCTAATATGGAAAGGACCTGGCTGTATTCTGCAGTGCCAACAAGCAAATGGTGCAGAAAAAATTTTGTTCTCTGGATTGCTTTTTAAGCAAATAATGAGTGTTAAGATCCAAAGAAAAGTATTCCTGGCCCCTGAGACCTAATATCTCTAACAGCAGCAGAAGGTAGAACTGGTATGGAACCACTTGTGCTATATGCACTGCAGTCTGCTACTGTATATACACTGCCTGCCTATACACCCTGCCTGCCTGATATCTCTGCAGATAGATTAGTCCTCAGAAGGACTGTTTGTTAAGATGGATATGTGTAATGTACGGTTTTTCTCCCTACACTACCTAATACACAAGCAAATCTGTCCCTGACGCAGCAGCACCTCTCCCAAAACAAGCAAATGGCACAGAAAAACGGTGTTCTCTGGGTTGCTTTTTAAGCAAATAATGAGGATTAAAATCCAAAGAATAGTATTCCTGGCCCCTGAGACCTGGGCCTTTGTATATAAATATCTAACAGTAGCAGAAGGCAGAATTGGAATGGAGCCTCTTGTGCTATATGCACTGCAGTCTGCTATATACACCGCCTGACTATACACCCTGCCTGCCTGATATCTCTGCAGATGGATTAGTCCTCAGAAGGACTGTTTGTTAAGATGGATATGTGTAATGTATGTTTTTTCTCCCTACACTACCTAATACACGATCAAATTTCTCCCTGACACAGCAGCAGCTCTCCCTACACTGTCTGATCCAGAGTGGCTGTGACGAGCATGGCGGCGCCAGGTCTGATATAGACCTGATGACGCTGTGCGGCCAGCCAATCACTGTAATGCCCACAACCAACATGGCTACGGCATTACAGTGCATGGCAGGCAATCCCTGCATGTTTATTGGCTCTCTAAAAAGCGCCAAACATGCAGGGTGGGAACCCGAGTACTCAGCGAGCGCTGAGCATCTCGAGCAGTGAGATGCTCGCTCATCACTACTTATGACCATGTGATATTTCAGTTTTTATTTTTTAATAAATTTTCAAAAATTTCTACATTTCTGTTTTTTTTTTAGTCAAGATGGGGTATAGAGTGTACTTTATTGAGAAAAAATGAACTTTTAACAATGTACAATTTGCAATGAAACAAAGAGTGAAAAATTTAAAGGGGTCTGAATACTTTCCATACCCACTGTATAATATAATTTATTGTGAGAATGCTGCTAATTTACTAAGTAATGAATTTAATAACTGAGCTATTTGAAGGGGTATTCCCACAAACATTTTACTCAATAGATTTTGGAATAATAATAACTTCTACAATTGGATGGGATTAAATAAAATGTTTCTGTGCTGAGATAATCTTATAAATGTGCCCCTTCTGTGCACTGTGTAATGGCTGTGTCTGACCATGCAGGAACATGGTCTGATCATACCACATCTCCTGGGAAGGGGCAGGAAGCAAAAGAGTATACAGACATTACAGCATGGGATCACAGCTGATTCTTTTTGTGAGGTAAAACATTTCACTTCCTGTTTTTAAACAATGTTTTACTTCAAAGAAAAAATCATTTTTGATCCCATGCTGAAAAGTCTGTATACTTTTTTTCTCCTCCCCTGCCCAGGAGCTGTGGTATGATCAGACCATGTTCCTGCACGGTCAGACACAGCAATTACACTGTACATAGCAGGGGAACATTTATAAGATTATCTCATCACAGGAACATTTTATTTAAACACATCCAATTGTGGAACTTATTATTATTCCAAGATCTACTGATTAAAATGAACTTTTGTTCGTGGGGAAAACCCCTTTAATGGTAATACATTGGAGAGAAAGTTTACCAGTGCTTTAAAAATAAAAAAGTCAATATTTTTTTCCAAAAGATGTCTTGAGGATGTTAACCCAAAATAAAAGAAAATATTGGCAGATTGGAGTATGGCAAGTTACTTTAGACTATGGTATGAAGTTGTGGAATCATCACAGAATTAATTTTTTTCTGCTTTCCAAGCTGCTATTACATGCTATTGGAGATGAGTTGATCATTTGAAATTTGAATTCTCCCCAAAAATTCAATGTGTGCAACTTGCAATGCTGTAAAGCCTCTAATTGTCCAGAAAGTACATGTATAACAATCTGAGGTCTCCTAGGTGTGTATTGAACCTGTTTTGATCTCTGTAATGCAAACACAGCCTTATTAATGTCCATGTGATCTCAACCTATCTGTCTAGCGGAAAACACATGATGATCAATGGTAACCATCGGCCTAAGTAACTACACACACTGTACGTGGTGCAAACAGAAGAAGCCGTGGCTTTTTCACATGGTGTGGGCAAAAATGAACCCAGTTTGTGTAGTATCAAGAGCTTTGTTCTTTTCTAAATAAAGAAGTGATAGTTTTTATTTTACAAGCCGTCCAAAAATTATCCCTTTATTTAGGGATAGAGTTGAGCCACCCCCGTAGTGTTCGAGTTCGGTTCGGTTCGTCGAACACCCGTGTGTTCGCCGAACTGTTCGTCGAACACCGTCGAACACCGTTAAAACCAATGGCAGGCAAACAAAAACACATAGAAACACATAGAAAACAGTGACAAGTACATATAGTCATGCGAAAAGAAAAGAGGTGGAGGAGTAAAAGGAGGGGGAGACACAGATATAGGCATGTCATGCCCTTCTAAAACAAAAAAAGTGCGAAGCTGACACAGCCAGTCCGTTCCTGCCCGTGCGACCTCCGTGTCGCCGGGTTTGTGCCAGAGCTGCGGTGGACCCTGACGGCCAGCCACCCTCTCCCAATACTGGCGCCTGTCCGCTGGTGGGTCGAGCGAGCCCCCCTGCGGTGGAGGCAGGTCTAAGCTTTTTAATTTAAATTGTCTCTGTAATTTGAATGAGTACACTTTAAATCCTTTTAAAAGGATCTATTGGAGGGCAAGTCTGATGCCAGCAGCCGTGGGAATTCCAGCTCCAGTAGCATCCACTAAAGCTGCTGCAGTTAAAAAGCTAGGCGGTCCGCCGCAAGGCGTCCTACTGCCAGTCCCAGCCCCTGTGCCTTTGGGTGCCTCCCCGATGCTCTTCACTGAGTGTCCCGGGGGCCCGAAGCATTTCCTTTGAAAAAATTAAGTGTCCAAACTACAGGTGGTGTAGCTTGCTTAACAGGTGGGATAATCCGCTGACTAGCAGACACTGCTACTAGGTCCAAAGTATTGCCTGGGCTAGATGCAGTTAAAAATTTGTAATTAGATACTCTCGTTGGATGCTGAGAAAGCATTCCATAGAGTCTCCTGGCACGCCATATATTATTCTCTTAAAAAGCTTGGGGTAGGGGTCTAGGGGACCCTTTTATAGCCAAAATCACGGCCCTGTATCGCAATCCGTCAGCTAGGCTGAAGATAAATGGAACGTTTTCATCACCTTTCATAATCACCAATGGGACAAGGCAGGGATGTCCTCTGTCCCCTCTCATATACATCCTAGTGATGGAGCACCTGCTCTCATCAATTCGCGATAACCCCAATATTAGGTGGATTGAGGTGGGAGGCACCGAGTACAAGTGCTCTGCATTTGCTGATGATGTCCTAGTATATATCACTCAATCGCATATATCCATCCCTGCTTTTATGGCTGAAATAGATCACTTTGTTACATGGTCAAATTTTAAAATCAATGCAGCGAAGTCTGAGGCCCTCGATGTCTCCCTCCCCAAATACATACAGGATTCCATCCAGTCCAACTTTCCCTTTGCCTGGCCCTCACAGGGTATCAAATACTTAGGAATTCGTATTCATAGAGACCTCTCCCGTCTATTTTATCTTAATTTTGGGCCCTTTATTGAACAACTCCATAAAGATCTTACTTCTTGGACGGTGAAGGATTTTTCCTGGTTCGGCAGAATAAGTATACTAAAAATGAACATCCTACCTAAACTCTTATACCTCTTCCAAACCATTCCCGTAGTAATTCCCTAACATTTTGGAAAAGACTACGCAGTAGCTTTTAGTCTCCCCAGGATGACACAGGTGGGGCAGATGGTGGTTGTCCCGGCCCGCTAGGCCGCATTGTAGCACAGTGAGCTTCGCACTGCAACTTATGCTTCATACCCATGTGACAGTTCATTCATGAAGTACTCAAACTATGTATTTTTTGGCCTCTACTTAGCTTTTGGTGACCAATGGTACAGATAACACGAGTTGGGTCATCCTTAGCGATCTGAAAAAATGCACAGGCTATGCAAGGTTTAGAGCCCATGCGACTCTGCTACTAGCAATGCTATCAAATGATTGGCTGGGTTAGATGCAGAGCGTCTGGGTTTGGTTGGGGGTCCCCATAGTCTGCCTAGGCTAGATGCAGTTAAAAATTCTCATTAGATACACAGGCGGTGCAGCTTGCTTCGCAGCTGGGCTAATACGCCCAAAGTATTGGTAGACTCTATACTAAATAAGGAAGGAGTCACTGACTGTGGTGGCCCCTCCGTGGGCAGTGGCGATTGGTGGAGATTTGGTGGATGATTATAGGAGAAAGCTCCTTAATAGAGAAAGTTGGTGGATTTATACTTTAAATACACGTGTACCAGCGGGTTTAAACATCAGACATGATTTGATGTATCATTATGAGTGATCATTTATAGATTATTATTATATATATGTTCCTTTTTTCTTCTTTTCTTTTTCTTTTGGATTATTTACATTTATATGCATTGTTTCTATGCTATACGATTTTAACATGGTATGTGTGTTTAAATTTCTGATTAACTCCTTGAACAGGTGCATAGCAGGACATGACATATAAATACCACTTCCTTGCTTTTTTATGCTACGCAATGATTAAGAACTCGTATATATATTGTGCAGAAAGAAGGGTGAAAGTCCGCCCAGGCGGGAGGAAATTGGAGTTTCATAACACATATTTGAACTGGAGAGGTATTAGAGGCCTGCAATGGCCACAGGTACTAATGGAGGTAATCAAGGTAGGGAGAGAGGCAAGAGGTCCGGTCATCTTAGTTATACAGGCCGGGGGAAACGACATAGCTTATCACAAGAGCGCATAACTAATGGCAATAATGAAACTAGAAACTAAGCGCTTCAGAGAATTTTTCACAAAACTAACTATAGTATGGTCAGAGATTGTGCCGAGAACGGTATGGCAAGGTGCGTGAGACATCACGGCCATCGAACGGACAAGGCAGGTAATAAATATTCGGATGGCAAAATTTATAAGAGACAGAGGCTGTGTAGTGATACGACACCGACAACTGGAAGGAGATAAACACTTAATGGATATTGGACTGGACATATTACTGTCAGGACTCCAGGACGGAGTGGAACAAGCGTTAAGAGTGATGGATGGGGGTCAGAGTCCTGCATACGAGTAAGCAGGATCCTCCGTGGCCTGGAAATAGAAAGGACTTGTTGGAGAGTTACACTTGTTGGCCAACTTGCCGTTGTGGAGACTGGAGACACAGGACATGCTGCAACAAGCTGAATTATTTTAGAAATAAAATGCATTTCTAATGGAATGAGTATAAACAGTTAATAAAGCTGTGACCGATCCTCACCCATCCAGTTGTAAGAGTTACATGATTCTATTGTCAATGAAAGGGGGGTGTTAGGGGGCTGAGTGTCTGGGTTTGGTTAGGGGCCCCCACAGTCTGCCTAGGCTAGATGCATTTAAAAATCATTATTAGATACACAGGCGGTGCAGCTTGCTTCACAGCTGGGTTACTACGCTGACTAGCAGACACTGAAGCTTTGGAGCAGACCTCTGAGTAAACAGCTCTTCAGACTCAACCATCGGTGTTACCCCAAGACATAGTGTATGTATTTTCTTACGATTAAAAGGTAGGGGGGGAGACCCAACCCACCTCTAATTGATGATGGCAACGTCACGTAAAACAAAGCAAGGGGACTCCAAAAAGAGTCTCCATTTTTTCCAAAAATTTGTGGCACAGACACCACTTAAGTGGCATCAATTGCCCCAGAGTTGCTTAAAACGGTTAGTTAGAATGAGTACCACACACTGCTACTATGCCCAAAATAATTTTCCAGACAAGATGCAGCTAAAAATTATTATTAATTTGCAAGCTGGTGGAGCTTAGTATAGATGGCATAATAGAATGAGTACCACACACTGCTACAGGCCCAAAATTATTTTCCAGACAAGATGCAGCTAAAAATTATTAGTAATTTGCAAGCTGGTGGAGCGTAGTATAGATGGCATAATAGAATGAGTACCTCACACTGCTACAGGCCCAAAATTATTTTGCAGACAAGATGCAGCTAAAAATTATTAGTAATTTGCAGGCTGGTGGAGCTTAGTATAGATGGCATAATAGAATGAGTACCGCACACTGCTACAGGCCCAAAATTATTTTCCAGACAAGATGCAGCTAAAAATTGTTAGTAATTTGAAAGCTTAAAACGGTTGGTGAGGTGATTTTATGAAATCCTCAAGCTTTTACTCTCCCCAGGATGACACAAGGGTAGAAAAGTCCTTGCGGATCCAGAATTTGTTCATCTTTATGAACGTGAGTCTGTCTACATGATCAGTGGACAGCCGCGTGTGCTTATCTGTCAGCACACCACCAGCAGCGCTGAACACACGTTCAGAGAGAACGCTGGCTGCGGGGCATGACAAGATCTCCAAGGCGTAAGTGGTGAGCTCCGGCCATTTATCCAGATTGGAAGCCCAAAAAGAGCAAGGGTCCAGTGACACAGTCATGGCTTCGATGTTTACTTGGAGATACTGCTGTACCATCGTCTCTAGGCGTTGACTATGTGTCAGACTTCTTGTCTCCTGTGGCCTTGCAAAGGATGGGCTAAAAAAGCTGTGAAATGATTCCGCAAAATTGCTGTTACCAGCAGATACTGTGTTTCTGTTACGGTTTGAGTGCTGAACACTCGACAGTCCCACGGTTGGCAAGTTAGAACTGTGAGATTCACTACGTGCACCACTGGTGTTTTATGGAAAAGCACATGTAAGATTCTGCAACAGTCTCTGCTGATACTCCTGCATGCGTGAATCCCTTTCTATGGCAGGAATTATTTCGGCAAATTTACTTTTGTACCGGGGATCTAAGAGTGTGGCAACCCAATAGTCAGGATTATTTCGAATTCTGACAATTCGAGGGTAGTGTTGCAGGTAGTGCAGCAAGAAGGCACTCATGTGTCTTGCGCATCCATGAGCACCAAGTCCCTGTTGTGTTGGTGGCGAGGTAACAATCATGCTTCCTTCCTCTGCCCTCTCTCCCCAACCTCGCACAACAGAAATGTGATCAAGGTCTCCCTCATCTGATGAGTCTTCCATCAGTTCGTCCTCCACTCCTTCCTGGGCTCCTGCACCTTCCTCACTAGTTTGGCTGCTACCATGCGCCCTGGTAAATCCATCTCCCCCCACCCTCATATGCCTGCCGCCTTGGTGCTGCCGACCGTCTGGACCTTGCAGATGTTAGCCCTTCCGCATACAACGCCACCTCCTCTACTTCCTCCACCTCCTCTTGTGCCACCACCTGACTCCGAATTCTGTTTAACATGTGCTCCAGCATGTAAATCACCGGAATAGTCATGCTGATAATGGCATCGTCAGCACTAAACCTCTTCGTCGCCTTTTCAAAACTGTGCAGAAGGGTGCATAGGTCCCTGATCTGAGACCACTCCTCCAGCGTGATTTGCCCCACCTCTGGATCCCGTTGGCCCAGGCTATACGTCAGAAATTATTGCACCAGGGTTTGTCGGTGCTGCCACAGTCGCTGCAACATGTGCAGAGTTGAATTCCACCGGGTAGGCACATCTCATTTTAGCCTGTGAAGTGGCAGGCCCAACGACCTCTGTAGAGATGTAAGTCGCTGAGCTGCGGGATGCGAACGGCGGAAGTGAGCACACAGCGACCGTGCCCTCTACAGAAGGCCATCTAGTCCGGGATAGTGGGCTAAAAATTGCTAGACAACCAGGTTCAACACGTGAGCCATAAAAGGCACGTGTGTGACATTGCCCCGGCGAAGGGCCGCACCGAGGTTTGCAGCATTGTCGCACACGGCCTTCCCTGGTTTCAGGTCCAGTGGAGACAACCATTCATGAAACTGGTTCTCCAGAGCTGACCAGAACTCCTCAGCTGTGTGACTCACATTTCCCAGACATTTCAAAGTAATAACCGCCTGATGACGTTGAGCCCTGCTGCCAGCATAGTAAGGAGGATCCCTTCTGCCCAGTTAGAAAGCGTGTGGCATGACCAGACAGGCTTTGGGTGCAGGTGGAGAACCGAGAGGAGGTTGAGGAGGCAGAAGTAGTGGAGGAACTTCGAGATAAAGAGGATTGACCCACAACTCGTGGGGATGGCAAGACTTGGACAGCAGCCCCATGTCCTGCTGTCACCATAGTTACCCAGTGCCCAGTCAGCAACATGTAATGCCCCTGTCCATGCCTACTCGTCCAAGTGTCTGTGGTGAAATGCACCCTGTCACACACAGAGTTTCTCAAAGAAGCAGTGATGTTGTGTGCGACATGCTGGTGGAGCGCAGGCACACCTTTCTTTGAGAAGTAGTGCCGACTGGGCATCTGGTACTGGGGCACTGCGACGGACATAAGGTCTCGAAAATCCTCTGTGTCCACCAGGCGGAAAGGCAGTATTTCTGTAGCCAAGAGCTTGCAGATGGTGAAATTCAACCTCTTAGCTTTCTCATGGCTAGGGGGAAATGGTCTTTTACTTGTCCACATCTGAGGGACTGAGGGCTGGCTGTTGTGCTTAGACGGGGTTGAGAAGGGTGTCCCCGGTAAAATGCCGGTCTGTGAGGAAGATGCAGGCGGACATGTTAGGTTGCCTTGATCCAAAGGTGGTGCTCTCAATGTCGGACAGCTGGTGTTTCCACCTCCAAATAAAATGATGACCTGCCAATCACGCTGTTGCAGGTAAAGAGGTGGCAGGTCTGCGTCCCAAAAATGGTGTGACTGCTGTCCCCCCAGTCACAGAGGATGAAGAGGCCGCGGATGCACAAGATGGGGCAGACGGTGGTTGGCCCGGCCCGTTAGGCGCATTGTAGCACAGTGAGCTTCCCACTGCAACTTATGCTTCATATCCATGTGACGGTTCATGCATGAAGTACTCAAACTATGGATTTTTGGCCTCTACTTAGCTTTTGGTGACAAATGTTACAGATAACATGAGTTGGGTCATTCTTATCGATCTGAAAAAATGCCCAGGCTATGCAAGGCTTAGCACCCATGCGACCTGAAGAGCCACCACGACTTGTGGTCAGAGGTAGAGTTGTGTTTGAGGATGCAGTTGTTGACGTGCTTCCAGTACTACGTCTCTGTCCAGGAAGGCGCAACCTGACCTCATCGTCACTAGCATCCTCCTCCACCTCCTCTGCTGACCTCATCGACTGGCTGACTGTGGGTTGACAGTAAGTGGGATCTGCAACCTCGTCATCATCACCCTGTGTGTTCTCACACCCGTCGTCCTCAGAGCCAACCTCTTCCTGCCCTGACAAAAAACTAAAGTTGTCTCTCCAATCAGGTATTTGAGTCTCATCATCGTCTTCCTCATTGTCTCCACCAACAGGAATTACAGTTTGGGAATGAGGGTCTACATTATGGTCAGAACCTTCTGCGTCTGGTCCTGGATCTGACTCATAAAGATTCTGGGCATCAGTGCAGATCATTTCCTCGTCTGGATTCACAGAAGCTGTGGAGCTGACCTCTGATTCCCAGGCTATAGTATGAGTAAACACCTCTGCAGACTCAACCATCTGTTCTACCCCGTACTCAGACGGGCAGCTGGAGACTTGAGGAAGCAAGTGCGATTGGGGTGACACCTCTGAGGACTGGAGTATTTGTGATGTTGAAGTTGAGGTGGAGGAGAGTCCACTTAAAGGAGCACTTGATATTCGTTGAAGCACCTGCTGTTTTTGTGCCTCATCTGGAATTTGTAGCGATTGGCGTGGCCATAAGAAAGGGATCGTATCACATTGTCCGCTAAAAGAAATAGACATCTTAGTTTGGCTGGAAGATGGTCTTTCTTCTGCAGATGTTACTGTTGCTTTAACACCTACCCCATGGACACAACCTTTTTTTCCTTCCCAACACGCCTATTCCCCTTTCCACCAGCAGCAGGCCTTTTTCCACTCATTTTGGTGATTAACTAATTGACAACTCTGTAGTTGTTTGCACAAAAAACGATGGATGGGAACTGAGCAGAGCTGAGTGGCCAAACTGTGGTATTAGCCCAAAAGGATTGGCTGGGTTAGATTCAGTAAAACAATTTTATTACATACACAGGTGGTGGAGCTTAGTATAGATGGACTAATAGAATAAGTCCCACACACTGCTACAAGCCCAAAATTATTTTCCGAGCTAGATGCAGATAAAAATTATTTGTAATTTGCAAGCTGGTGGAGCTTAGTATAGATGGCCTAAGAGAATGAGTACCGCACACTGCTACTATGCCCAAAATTATTTTCCAGACAAGATGCTGCTAAAAATTATTTGTAATTTGCAAGCTGGTGGAGCTTAGTATAGATGGCCTAATAGAATGAGTACCACACACTGCTACTATGCCTAAAATTATTTTCCGAGCTAGATGCAGCTAAAAATTATTTGTAATTTGCAATCTGGTGGAGCTTAGTATAGATGGACTAATAGAATAAGTCCCACACACTGCTACAAGCCCAAAATTATTTTCCGAGCTAGATGCAGATAAAATTATTAGTAATTTGCAAGCTAGTGGAGCTTAGTATAGATGGCCTAATAGAATGATGCTATGCCCAAAAGGTTTTACTTGGCTAGGTGCAGTAAAAAAAATGTATTCTATACACAGGTGGTGTAGCTTTCAACACAGATACGCTACTCCACTGACTAACACACACTGCAAGAGGCCAAAAAGGATTTGCTTAGCTAGATTTAGCCAAATGTTGTGAAAAACACTTGCACAGCACTGGCACAGACCTGCCTGGCAAAAAGTCCTAGGAAATGTTGTAACCTAGTCCTCAAAAGGACTGCAATTACAAGTAGACCCTACTCCCAACCTATCTATTTAAGAGCACAGACCTGCCTGCTAAAAGTCGTAGGAAATGCTTTAACCTAGTCCTCAAAAGGACTGCAATCACAATTATCCCTTCGTCCCAAGGTATCTGTATATTTCTGATAAAATTGGCTTGAAATTAACATTGAAAGTATAGCGCACACAGCAACAGCGGTGCCGTCTAACACGCAGCTGCAGCAGTGAGAAAATGGTGGCGACGGGGAAAATGGCTGGGTCTTATAGGGCAAGGACATGTGACATACACAGCCAATGACACATGCCCTTGCTTGTGTGAAAAAAAGCAGTTTGCTCCGTGTGTGCACTGCTGATAGGCTGACAGATTGCACCTCCCCACTGTAAATGCGGGAAAGAGAAAAAAAAATGGAGATCTTCATTATTTATGCAGAGATCCATCCCCTGCCCCTCCCCCCGCCCCGCTGTACACTCAAACTGCGTATTAACATTGATTATTAGCATTACCGTGAAAAAATCCAGTTATGATTTTGGTGCATGAACAGTTATCGAACATAACCTCGAACAGCCGGATTTTTTTCAAACCGTTCGTGTTTGCCGAACGGCTCGAACACCGCCCAAAACAGCTCAAATTTGAGATTGGCGAACAGTTCGAGTCAAACACCGCTCATCTCTATTTAGGGATACAAAACAGGTGTACTATTTTGAATGTGAAGAAGTAATGGCTCCTCAACTAGGAGTGAAAAATTATATCTTTTTGGGCTCCACAACAGATTTGGTATTCACAAAATGATTAAGCAATTGAAAAAGTTTTTCTCAAGCTGCCCAAAAATTATCTTTTTTTTTAGAGAGCAAGAACAGGTTAGTCTTTTCAACATGAAGAAGCAATGGCTTGTCACCTAACCTTTACATAAATTAGCCCCACTTTGGGATCTGTTTCATGATTATATACCCTCAAGAGTGTGTGTTTTCCATCATTAGTATAGTCTAGCACTAAAAAGCAGTGTAGACAGCCAGGAGATGTGTGGCTGTCATGGCTGTGCAGTGACAGTGGCAGAAGTTGCATGGTAGAGGGTAGGCAAGAAGATTTCTGACAGTGTAGGGCAAGCAACGGCAACTCTGCTAGCAGCACAGCTTTCTAGCCCTATAAAACACTGTGCAATGGCAGGTAAAAAATGAGTTTCATCATGTTAAATATCCTGCTCGGCCCTTATTTACATTTACACCATTTGACATATGGTAAGGTTTTAATACTAGAGGTTAGGACCCCCCCCCCCCCCAACGTGGTGCGATGGCTTTTATGTTTTTTTGATTAAAATTATGTTAACTGAGTACCCTATGTTATTTTCATGCACTATTACTATCTATTT
This sequence comes from Phyllobates terribilis, assembly GCF_046119375.1. Classification (NCBI taxonomy): domain Eukaryota; kingdom Metazoa; phylum Chordata; class Amphibia; order Anura; family Dendrobatidae; genus Phyllobates; species Phyllobates terribilis. The sequence goes on along the minus strand of NW_027362771.1, from coordinate 378,446,851 downwards.
ATTTACTGCAGGGTATTTGCTCATTTTGTTTTTATCTTAGGTTCTGTATGTTAAATATACTGTAGCTGTTACTGCTGCTGCCTTGGATGTTGCCTTTGGGTCTGTTGGTCAGTTATAGGGGTATCAGGTGTCCACTTAGTGAAAGCTTCATAGAGCAGATAACAGTGCTTATCCTGGCAATAAGCCAACTTGGACTCCCTTTTGGATCCTGGAAAGAGTTCCCCCATTCTGCTTTTAATGCGAGGGTCTAAAAGTGTGTTCAATAGTCATCCATTTGCTTGATATTAACAGTATGCCTTTCATCCCACAAGGATTCCAGCATATAGCTTGCCATGCTCACCAGTATGACCAAAAGATGCTGTTTGTTTATTTTCATCACTTCGCTGGTACAGTTGGTTGTCATGGCCAGCACCATTGACATCATTATTTCCACTTTGATTGTCAGCCTTGTTCCCTGCCTGTGTCAAGTCTACGTTCCCCTCCATATTCACCTGTTGCATTATCCTCCTTCTCCAAATCCTGGAGAATGCAACCTGGACCTTAAAGGTTCCCAATAGACAATGAGTGACGATGAACAGATGCAATTTGCTCTGCTTCCTCCGTCCCTCTTTCATTCTGGTGAGTTTTTTTTCCATGATAAATATGAGCGGGATAATATCATTGATTTCATAAGGGTCCCTATTGACAAATTTTGGCACTTGTTTGAAGAGCTTCAGTAGGCGACACGCATCCCTCACTAGCTACCAATGTCAAATTTCAAAGTAACCCATGTTCCAGTATGCCTGCTGTATGATCCTTACATTTGTGAAAGAAATATTGCACTCATAATTTCAGGACATGGTCCATGCATGGAGCGTGAAAGTATGGCAGCCAGAAGGTTGTATGCATTGTTGCTCATGACAATTCAGAGTTGCAGTTTATGGGGAGCAAGCCAGCGGCCGAGTTGCCACTTGATGCATAGAAGCAATTTGTCCTCCATATGACTTTTCTCCCCCAGACTTTTAAGCTGTAAAACCACTTGGCAGCACTTTATCATGCATGATCAAAAAGAATGAGGGTGGTGTGTGAAATCAACTATGTACCCTGTGCCTGTTGGGGATGGGGTCATATCAGTTGAGCAGGATCTGAAGGACGAGTAGAAGGACACAGATAACCACCACCTGGTAGTATAAACAGAGATCTTTTATAGTTACGAAGGCCTCACCACCTGCTTCAGTTTTGCTAAAAACATTCATCCAGTGAGCTATGAAACTCATGTATTACCCATAGCTTCTTGAAAGGCAGCAGACTCCACATGGTGGTTCGGCAGCAACTGCACCACCAGCAATTTGACTAGGTGAGAATTTAGTTGGTAAACCTGGGATTATATGCTAGTTTTCTTGACACACAATCAAGGATGGTTATTTGCCATTGCGACAGAGAAGAAGGAGGATGTGTCATTGGAGTATGACAAACAGTAGCGGTGGATGATGAATGATGATGCTGGTGATGATGACACCGACCAGGAACTGCCTGAAGGTGCAGCCTTGCTGTCAAAAAGACATACACGGTGAGAAGGGGGAAGAGGACAAGTTGAGGTTTGCTCTGATTGCTGACCAGCTGGACTTTCCCAAATGTAGGTGATGTCGCGTCATATGCTGATGGAGAGTCGTAGTTCCTAATCTCTGCAAGCTGGAACAGGATGTCCATGACTTATTTTTCTCTTGTAGGGCACACAGACTTCAAAAGAATCATCAAATGGCAGCATGCAAAAGAACTCCCACACAGGAGATTCCTGCACGTACAATTCACAACCACTGCAACCAGACCTATCAGGCGCTATTGTTCCTCCTCGACCAACAGCACATGTAGCATCACTTGCTCCAGGGCTGATTGCAGGAAAAGCTGATTTTGCCCCAGAGAATCTTTTAGCCATGTCTTGCCTGTTGTATAGGTGAGGCCAACATCCTCCTACTCTAATGACTTTCCTCGCTACCCATGTCTGATTCCTAGGTCTTGTCCACCACAAGATTGTCATCATCATTGTCACCCCTGATTCTACTGACAGTTTCCGCTTTGTGGGAAATGGTTTGAGATCCTTGCCCCTACCTGTTTCCCAGCTCAAAATTTGACTGACTCAAAATGCTGCTACCTTTGTGAGTACTCTTACCACCATGGCTCGCAGAGTCAGCAACACAGCTTGGCGTTAAAATCATGTTTTCTATCTCCTCCGACCCCATGTAATCTGAGAACAAAGGCTACCTGTTCATCTCTTCCAATAAATGAGCTTGAAGTTGTTCTGATGTTTTATCTTCCGTAGCCCCTGGGGTGCAGTGGGTTGGCAGACTAAGGCGCAGAACAGAGACACGTGACATTGACGGAATAGAAATTCCACTCTGCACAACATAAACTGTTATGGCGGTAGAGGACATGGACTGAGCTAACTCCAGCTCATGATGTTGCTGTCAGAAGACATCATCTTGCTGTGATTGGTATTAATGGTGTGACAGATATTCAATTATGCCCTTTACTTCCTCCCCACTAATATGCCTGCCAGATGCAAAGAAGGCCAAGTGCAACCTGCATTTGATGTTACTACCGCCAGGATGGTTACTGCCAGTAGTGCCATTTGTGTTTTTCTCTGTCATGCTACCACATCCTTTGCCTGTGCCACATTTTGGTTTTACATTTGTGATTGACACAACTGTAATGTAAAGTTCAGAAAAAATATTAAATAAACTGGAAAGGCTAGGTAGAGTTCATATGACGGACTAAAAAGATAATTCAACAACAGCTTTCTTGTAATATCAATGTGGAGTGTATATCTCTCCAATTTGACAATATAACCAGGTGTGACAAAGCCTGCACAGTTAAATGTCTCAGTTTACTATAATAGTTTGTTTGCACATTTTGGTTTAAAGCACATTAATCCCCCCAGCCATAAAGGACCAGATAATGCCAGAGGGTAGGAGCACCGTCTAAAAATGCAGCAATAGAACAAAGTATAGATGTGTGGTGTAACATTGCCAAACTGGAAAATTCAAATGGGCATGCAAAGAGTAAAAATTTCACATAATGGAAAAAGAGTTTCTGCACGGCTCTCAATTTTCTCAAATAGACAGAAAATCAACTGGGGCTCAGTAACTAATTGCAATGGTGGTGCTTTCTATGTGAATAGGGAACATATCAAATATATAAGCTGGAGGAAACGTAATTGAATACAAAACGGACGTCATTCAGTCTTACACCCGAATAAGTTTTCTTCCACGTAGCTTGGTGAGAACCATATTTTTTTTTTATATTTAAAACATAAAATGTGTACAACTGCGCATTATTTTTTTTCAGTTTCTTTCTTTGGGTGGAGGATAGATATATATTGTTTTAAATTCTCCCCTCCTTATCAAAAATTGCTTAACCTTTAAAAAATAAGTAGCTACATTGTTATACGCATGGAAAGTAATTTGCAGCAACAGCTAGCAGTATTGTTGTGGCAACTACGATTGTTAAATGCAACTAGAAAAACAGTTGCAAAATGGTAACCTAACCTTATATTGTATTCTTTTTTTTTTCAATTTTAACTATTTCCCCTTCATAAATTTACGTAAAGTTACGTAAACCTAAAATGCTATGTTGTAAGTTACATTAGCAACAAAAGAAAAAGGTTTCCGGACAAACCAATACATAACTGACCACACGGATTCGCAAATCATTAAACCTACAAAGAGCAACTATGAGTCATAAGGGGTTAAAAACTGTTATCATCAAACATAATTTTATTAGATAGTAAGCATACAAAGACTTATTCACAAACACATTAAAATGAGCCATGCTCATTAGCATAAGCACCAAAGGGCAATCCCTGAGAATAATACAGAGGTTTCAGTTTAGGCTCACAACCAAAAATGGATGGGAATCAGAAGCACATAGGTCAAAGAAAGTACAGTAAAGTACTACCTCAATGCATACACATTTTGAGGTAGTCTTTTGTGTTAAATTGTCTTGATTATAAACATTTTTTAGGTTGTTAAAAAATATGGCTTGCCCATCTTACCTTGGAGGATGTACATTTTTTTGGACCTGCAGACCTTGGAGTCAGGATTTTGTTTCAGTTGTAATAATAGTACTGAGCAGTTTAAAACTGCCCTCCTAGTTGAGTCCAGTGGACATTTTTCACCGCCAAAGGCCACTCTGTGCAGGCTCGGAATGTTATGGCTGATTTTTTTAAACTTGTAATTTTGGCTTGAGAAAGGTCTATTGTTTCATTTACATCAATTTTAACCACTGCCATATGCTTTTAAAGATAGAATAAAAGTTATATTTTATCCCTATGAAAATGATTTTGATACTGCCCTCCTAGTTTACATTGTGTGAAGAATAAAAAAGGCTGTTATTAAGATGCTGTTACTGAGGTATATCTCAGATAAATGAATTCTCAGTCACACTGAGTGACTATGCAGCTACTGCACTTCCCTATATATCACTTGAGTCTTTGGATTATTATTCACAGACTGTGACTAGCACACCCATTTTTAATGTACTTAAGCACTGGGGGCGCAATTAGCAGAGCGGCGTTTAAATTTGGCGCTCAAATCGCTGATTGGTCGCGTTAGGCAACCGCGACCAATCAGCAAAGCGGTGTTTAAATTTGGCGCCAATACTGCTAATTGGTTGCGGCCGCTGACCGCGACCAATCAGCAGAGCGATACAGAGCGGGGCTTAAATTAGGCACCAAAATCGCTGATTGGTCGCTGGCCGCGACCAATCAGCAGAGCGGTGTTTAAATTTGGCGCCAAAATCGCTGATTGGTCGAGGCCGCCGGCCACGACCAATCAGCGATTTTGACGCAAAATGTAAACAACGCTCTGCTGATTGGTCGCGGCCGTCAGACGCGACTAATCAGCGACTTTGGGCCAAATTTAAACCCCGCTCTGCATCGCTCTGCTGATTGGTCGAGGCCGGCGACCACGACCAATCAGCAGAGCGTTGTTTAAATTTGGCGCCAATCTCGTTGATTAGTCGCGAATGGCGGCCGCGACCAATCAGCAGAGCGGTGTTTAAATTTGGCGCCAAAATCGCTGATTGGTCGCGGGCGGCGGCCGCGACCAATCAGCGAACCGTGTTAGTAAGGAATGGAGAGCGTGTTTAAATTTGGCACCAAAATCGCTGATTAGTCGCGACCGCGACCAATCAGCAAAGAGGTGTTTAAATTTGGCGACAATACTGCTGATTGGTCGCGGCCGGCGACCGCGACCAATCAGCAGAGCGTTGTTTAAATTTGGCGCCAATACTGCTGATTGGACGCGTCTGGCGTCCGCGACCAATCAGCAGAGCGTTGTTTAAATTTGGCGACAAGCTGGCTGATTGGTCGTGGCTGGCGTCCGCGACCAATTAGCACAGCAGTGTTTAAATGTGGCGGCAAGATCGGTGATTGGTCGCGGCCGCTATTTAAATGTGGCGCCCAAATTGGTGATTGGTCGTGGGCAGCGGCCGCGACCAATCAGCAGAGCGGTGTTTAACTTTAGCGCCAAGATCACTGATTGGTCGCGTGCGGAGAGCACGACCAATCAGCGAATCGTATTGGTGAGGAGCGGGGAGCGGAATCGTATTAGTGAGGACCGGGGAGCGCCGCTGCCTGTGCGGCTACTTCCGCTGCGAGAACCTGGGACATGAGCGACTGCTCGCAGCAGAAGTATCCCGACCCGCAGTACCGCTCCCCGGTCCTCCCTTCACACCCTAGCCGCTGATGTCCCCACAGTATCCGCATGGTGTTACTAAGGTCCGGACATTTGTGTTAAAAATCGCTGATTGGTCGCTGGCGCTGCCCGCAACCAATCACCGATTTGGGCGCCAAATTTAAATATCGGCCGCGACCAATCACCGATCTTGGCTCCACATTTAATCACCGCTGTGCTGATTGGTCGCCGACGCTGGGCGCGACCAATCACCGATTTTGGCGCCACATTTAAATAGCGTCCGTGACCAATCAGTAGAGCGGTGTTTAAATGTGGAGCCAAGATCTGTGATTGGTCGCGGCCGATATTTAAATTTGGCGCAAAATCGGTGATTGGTCGCGGGCAGCGCCAGCGACCAATCAGCGATTTGTAACACAAATGTCCAGACCTTAGTAACACCATGCGGATACTGTGGGGACATCAGCGGCTAGGGTGTGAAGGGAGGACCGGGGAGCGGCGCTGCGGGTCCGGATACTTCTGCAGCGAGCGTCCGCTCATGTCCCTGGTTCTCGCAGCAGAAGTATCCGCACAGTCAGCGCCGCTCCCCGGTCCTCCCTTCACACCCTAGCCGCTGATGTCCCCACAGTATCCGCATGGTGTTACAAAGATCCGGACATTTGTGTTAAAAATCGCTGATTGGTCGCTGGCGCTGCCCGCGACCAATCACCAATTTGGGCGCCAAATTTAAATATCGGACGCGACCAATCACCGATCTTGGCTCCAGATTTGAACACCGCTGTGCTGATTGGTCGCGGCCGATATTTAAATTTGGCGCCCAAATCGGTGATTGGTCGCGGGCAGCGCCTGCGACCAATCACTGATTTTTAACAGAAATGTCCGGATCTTTGTAACACCATGCGGATACTGTGGGGACATCAGCGGCTAGGGTGTGAAGGGAGGACCGGGGAGCGGCGCTGCGGGTCGGGATACTTCTGCTGCGAGCAGTCGCTCATCTCCAGGCTTCTTGCAGTGGAAGTATCCGCACAGGCAGCGGCGCTCCCCGGTCCTCACTAATACGATTCCGCTCCCCGCTCCTCACCAATACGATTCGCTGATTGGTCGCGCTCTCCGCACGCGACCAATCAGTGATCTTGGCGCTAAAGTTAAACACCGCTCTGCTAATTGGTCGCGGCCGCTGCCCGCGACCAATCACCGATTTGGGCGCAACATTTAAATAACGGCCGCGACCAATCAGTACAGCGGTGTTTAAATATGGAGCCAAGATCGGTGATTGGTTGCGGCCGATATTTAAATTTGGCGCCCAAATCGGTGACTGGTCGCGGGCATCGCCCGCGACCAATCAGCGATTTTTAACACAAATGTCCGGATCTTTGTAACACCATGCGGATACTGTGGGGACATCAGCGGCTAGGGTGTGAAGGGAGGACCGGGGAGCGGCGCTGCGGGTCGAGATACTTCTGCTGCGAGCGCCCGCTCATGTCCCGGGTTCTCGCAGCGGAAGTATCAGCACAGGCAGCGCCGCTGACATCCATGCGGCAAGGGTGTGAAGGGAGGACCAGGGAGCGGCGCTGACATCCAATTGGTCGCGGCCGCTACTTAAATGTGCCGCACAAATCGTTGATTGGTCGCGATCTTGGCCCGCGACCAATCACTGATCTTGCGGCTAAAGTTAACCACTACTGTGCTGATTGGTCACGGCCTATATTTAAATTTGGCGCCCAAATCGGTGATTGGTCGCGGGCAGCGTCCGCGACCAATCAGCACAGCGGTATTTAACTTTTGCGTTAAGATCAGTGATTGGTCGGGTCCGAAGACCGCGACCAATCATCGAATCGTCTTGGTGAGGACCGGGGAGCGGCGCTGCCTGTGCGGCTACTTCCGCTGCGAGAAAGCGGGACATGAGCGGGCGCTCGCAGCAGAAGTATCCCGACCCGCAGCGCCGCTCCCCGGTCCTCCCTTCCGCATGGATGTCAGCGACGCCGGCGGTCCTTCCGCTGCTACCGGCCGGGAGATGAGCGCCTCGCGGCGCTCATCTCCCGGCTGCAACGCCGCAGAACTCCGTACCGCAGATGAGCCGCTAACGGCCGCCATCTTTTTTCTGAAATCCCGCGGCGCTGATTGGCCGCTGCCGGACCAATGAGCGACGCGGGATTTTCTGGACAGACAGACAGACAGACGGGATAATACAATTATATACAGTACAGACCAAAAGTTTGGACACACCTTCTCATTTAAAGATTTTTCTGTATTTTCATGACTATGAAAATTGTACATTTACACTGAAAGCATCAAAACTATGAATTAACACATGTGGAATTATATAGTTAACAAAAAAGTGTGAAACAACTGAAAATATGTCTTATATTCTAGGTTCTTCAAAGTAGCCACCTTTTGCTTTGATGAGTGCTTTGCACACTCTTGGCATTCTCTTGATGAGCTTCAAGAGGTAGTCACCGGAAATGGTTTTCACTTCACAAGTGTGCCCTGTCAGGTTTAATAAGTGGGATTTCTTGCCTTATAAATGGGGTTGGGACCATCAGTTGTGTTGTGCAGAAGTCTGGTGGATACACAGCTGATAGTCCTACTGAATAGACTGTTAGAATTTGTATTATGGCAAGAAAAAAGCAGCTAAGTAAAGAAAAACGAGTGGCCATCATTACTTTAAGAAATGAAGGTCAGTCAGTGCAAAAACTCGGGAAAACTTTGAAAGTGTCCCCAAGTGCAGTTGCAAAAACCATCAAGCGCTACAAAGAAACTGGCTCAAATGAGGACCGCCCCAGAAAAGGAAGACCAAGAGTCACCTCTGCTTCTGAGGAAAAGTTTATCCGAGTCACCAGCCTCAGAAATCGCAGGTTAACAGCAGCTCAGATTAGAGACCAGCTCAATGCCACACAGAGTTCTAGCAGCAGACACATCTCTACAACGACTGTTAAGAGGAGACTTTGTGCAGCAGGCCTTCATGGTAAAATAGCTGCTAGGAAACCACTGCTAAGGACAGGCAACAAGCAGAAGAGACTTGTTTGGGCTAAAGAACACAAGGAATGGACATTAGACCAGTGGAAATCTGTGCTTTGGTCTGATGAGTCCAAATTTGAGATCTTTGGTTTCAACCACCATGTCTTTGTGCGACGCAGAAAAGGTGAACGGATCGACTCTACATGCCTGGTTCCCACCGTGAAGCATGGAGGAGGAGGTGTGATGGTGTGGGGGTGCTTTGCTGGTGACACTGTTGGGGATTTATTCAAAATTGAAGGCATACTGAACCAGCATGGCTACCACAGCATCTTGCAGCGGCATGCTATTCCATTCGGTTTGCGTTTAATTGAACCATCAATTATTTTTTAACAGGACAATGACCCGAAACACACCTCCAGGCTGTGTAAGGGCTATTTAACCAAGAAGGAGAGAGATGGGGTGCTACGCCAGATGACCTGGCCTCCACAGTCACCAGACCTGAACCTGGACCGCAGAGTGAAGGCAAAAGGGCCAACAAGTGCTAAGCATCTCTGGGAACTCCTTCAAGATTGTTGGAAGACCATTTCCGGTGACTACCTCTTGAAGCTCATCAAGAGAATGCCAAGAGTGTGCAAAGCAGTCATCAAAGCAATAGGTGGTTTCTTTGAAGAACCTAGAATATAAGACATATTTTCAGTTGTTTCACACTTTTTTGTTAACTATATAATTCCACATGTGTTAATTCATAGTTTTGATGCCTTCAGTGTGAATGTACAATTTTCATAGTCATGAAAATACAGAAAAATCTTTAAATGAGAAGGTGTGTCCAAACTTTTGGTCTGTACTGTATATAGATATGTTATGTTCCCTGTACTGAGAACTGCTACACAGATAGTAAGTTACAGTACATAACATGAACATCGGTACTATTCCTGGGCATAGTAGACAAGTACATGCACCAAAAGCAGTTTTGTCTTGCAGGGGATTCATGCAGCATGAACTGTGTAAAATGACAGGTTTGCATTAAGTGACAAACTACTTAATCCGGTGTGCCTGTTACTACTATATTGTATCCTCATAGAAAGAAACATAAGGGCTCATCTAGATATCAGTGATTTTTCTAGTACGCAAAAAATGGTTCAAGTTTCATCTGTGTTTTTGATCAGAGCATCATCAGAGTTTTGTCAGTGTGTCAATTTTTACCATCAGCGTTTCATCAGTTTTTCTCTGATTAAAAAAAACAACTGATGGAGGCTTCTCAAGGTTCTCCTGTCCAACAGACCAAGAAAAATGGACAGCATACAGAATGCATCCGAATGCTGTCCAATTTTTTTTACAGGTCTATAAACTTGCATTTGTGAGTTTGATCCAATAGTGAATATCAAAAAGTCATTGTGGTTTTGTGAAGACCACTCACTCCGATGAAATAATTGAACACATGAATTACCATATAGGTTATAATAGAGAGTGCAAGACCCCCATAGCATCCATGCAAGAAAAAGTGATGTCTGTATGAACCCTAAGTGAAATTATAGATTACCATTAGCATTTAAGGCCTTAGTATTTTTTTTGTTACAGTATATTGTTTGTCTTAGCAACAGGTATTGAATTCTATGAAGCCCAAAGGCTGTTTATTTATTTTAATTGAATGCTTGAAACTGTTCATCCAATAGACTGAAACAACAGATTCTCAAATTAAAGCAAACCCATGCCAATTTCTTGTGAATTGCTGTCACTTCGATTAATAGAATGATCAATTATAATTTTAATGTTAAAACAAGTAATTCAATCTTATAATTTGGATTAGTATAATCATTGTCACAGCATGACTATTGCTCTTTAGTCTTTTTGGCAGCACAATAACTCCTAAGTAACAAAATAGAACTACAGTCAGATAGAAGAAACACTCATTCATTTTTATTAACTAATTAGACGTGATGATTGATATTGAGGAGTTTCCCAAACACTGAAAAATTGAGAATCCAAATGAAAAATGTTCCAAACCTACTTCATAGATCATGCTTGTAATAGCGTTACTTATGTAACTTTTTGTATTTGAAAGTAATGAAAAAAGTTGAAATACTCTTATTGTATATACTGTATATATTGGTCTGTAGACTGAGTTGTGGTTGGAATTTGATGAAATTAGTAAAATAGTCGTTATTGCTTCTGAAACTCCATTATTCTGCTGGAGTTTATCGCAGTGTCACATACCAAGTTGAAAATCTTTTCACATCCATAAAGGATTTCTATTAAACCAAAGTGAAATATTATGAGATATTGCTTTTCAAGGAACCTTGAAAACAGAGCAATGAAATGAGTTTTTCCACCATAAACATTAATATCATCAGCTTCAGATGTTTCTGATGCACCCATAAATTTATATATGCAGAAAGTCACACTCATGCGAGGATACTCTTCTGCTCAATCTAAGGACCTTGACTAAACTAGGTCTGGTTATTTTGATTTATGAGTTGCACATTCACTTATTAGGTGTAAATTTATTTAACCGAATGCCCTATCCTTAGTAGAGGTCATCAATTTCAGATTAGCGGAGATCTGATCAGCCAACCCATGACCCATAACCTGAATGAATGAATGAATTCACATCTGAAGTGGCACAACTCTGTACATTGCAATGTTACTGAGAATGGTACTGCAAGCTCTCTCTTACAGTTAGGTCATCAATACTGAAGTACCTTTTAACTCTAAGGCCCCAACTCTAAGGCCTCCAGTCTTATAGTGGAGTAACATTTCTAGCGAGACGTACAGCGGTGCATGCCACTGATGTGCCGAATTCATTAAATGCCGTGAGCCTCTTAATGAATTCTTGAAAGGAAAAGGTCCTCTAACGACAATCGGGTGAGTATATATAAGACTTCACTTTTATTTCATAAAAGTTAAAACACTAAATAATGGAGGCAAAAGGAACAACAAAACTAGGCTTATAGGCTTATCCTTGGTACCAACCTTTATTCATAGCTGCGGATAAGGGTTACTAACCAGTAACACGTGATCTTATGGATCCTTCATTTTTTTAACCTTTTTGCTTTTTCTCAAAATGTTTTTAACTGCACAGTGAAAGTTATATTTTAATATTTTCTGTTGGTGCTGGAGCCCAGTCCTCATGGACCTTCTCCTATGACTTGTTCATGTGTCTGTAGTATATATTCCGTGAACTACACACAGTGTGATCATTCTGTGACCCTTTAGTCAAGCTTTAACTTAACTATTTTGAAGGAATTATGAAGTCTAAAATATACCCAACAAAGCTTAAGGATATTTGCGCATCTGCCTATAAAATGAGGCAAAAGCATAATTGAGCTTTGTCCTGGTATGGACATCAAAATTTAACTGGGGCCAAACTGAAAAGAGCAATTTGTGCTGAAAAGCTAGTGCAGGGTCTAAATTATGGCTGTTCTGTAAAGAAGAACATTGCTCCCTTTTTCCAATGTGTCACTTTGTTTAAAAATCAGATTCTATTCAGTGTGACGGATGTGCTATTATTCACACATCTATCTGACAGATGCTTTTGCATATGGCTGTAACAGAGCATTCTGATTATTATTTTGATGCAACATCTGTACTCTTTAAAATTATCATCTGAGTAGTGGTTGTAGAGAGGTTTTCTGCTTTTAATGGAGCACAATACTGGAGAGTGATTATGTCCTTGATTCATATATGTATTGGATCCCTCATTAGGAGGATCCATTTTAAGGTTTGTCTGGCATCTATAGCATCCATCATGTGTTGGATTCACCCCTGGATTGAGTTTTGTCATTTTTTTCCTAATACAAAACAGATTAATATAACTCTAAATGCTGGTGTGGAATCTGCAATAGATGAATTAGTCTTCATTTTGTCTTCTGCTACCTGGAGTCATCTTTACAACATTGCTATGAAATGCAGATTGCATGATTACATAAAAAGGCATCCAGTAAAAAATAATTCATTTTTTGGAAGCATGGGAGCCTGTAGTAGAGAATTATACGATGATATCTGCCACAGATATCATGACTTTGAAAATTGTACATTCACACTGAAGGCATCAAAACTATGAATTAACACATGTGGAATTATATACTTAACAAAAAAGTGTGAAACAACTGAAAATATGTCTTATATTCTAGGTTCTTCAAAGTAGCCACCTTTTGCTTTGATGACTGCTTTGCACAATCTTGGCATTCTCTTGATGAGCTTCAAGAGGTAGTCACCAGAAATGGTCTTCCAACAATCTTGAAGGAGTTCCCAGAGATGCTTAGCACTTGTTGGCCCTTTTGCCTTCACTCTGTGGTCCAGCTCACCCCAAACCATCTCAATTGGGTTCAGGTCTGGTGACTGTGGAGGCCAGGTCATCTGGCGTAGCACCCCATCACTCTCCTTCTTGGTCAAATAGCCCTTACACAGCCTGGAGGTGTGTTTGGGGTCATTGTCCTGTTGAAAAATAAATGATGGTCCAACTAAACGCAAACCGGATGGAATAGCATGCCGCTGCAAGATGCTGTGGTAGCCATGCTGGTTCAGTATGCCTACAATTTTGAATAAATCCCCAACAGTGTCACCAGCAAAGCACCCCCACACCATCACACCTCCTCCTCCATGCTTCACGGTGGGAACCAGGCATGTAGAGTCCATCCGTTCACCTTTTCTGCGTTGCACAAAGACATGATGGTTGGAACCAAAGATCTCAAATTTGGACTCATCAGACCAAAGCACAGATTTCCACTGGTCTAATGTCCATTCCTTGTGTTCTTTAGCCCAAACAAGCCTCTTCAGCTTGTTGCCTGTCCTTAGCAGTGGTTTCTTAGCAGCTATTTTACCATGAAGGCCTGCTGCTCAAAGTCTCCTCTTAACAGTTGCTGTAGAGATGTGTCTGCTGCTAGAACTCTGTGTGGCATTGACATGGTCTCTAATCTGAGCTGCTGTTAACCTGCGATTTCTGAGACTGGTGACTCGGATAAACTTTTCCTCAGAAGCAGAGGTGACTCTTGGCGTTCCTTTCCTGGGGCGGTCCTCATATGAGCCAGTTTCTTTGTAGCGCTTGATGGTTTTTGCAATTGCACTTGGGGACAAATTCAAAGTTTGCCCAATTTTTCTGACTGACTGACCTTCATTTCTTAAAGTAATGATGGCCACTCATTTTTCTTTACTTAGCTGCTTTTTTCTTGCCATAATACGAATTCTAACAGTCTATTCAGTAGGACTATCAGCTGTGTATCCACCAGACTTCTGCACGACATAACTGATGGTCCCAACCCCATTTATAAGGCAAGAAATCCCACTTATTGAACCTGACAGGGCACACCTGTGAAGTGAAAACCATTTCCGGTAACTACCTCTTGAAGCTCATCAAGAGAATGCCAAGAGTGTGCAAAGCAGTCATCAAAGCAAAAGGTGGCTACTTTGAAGAACTAGAATATAAGACTTATTTTCAGTTGTTTCACACTTTTTTGTTAAGTAAATAATTCCACATGTGTTAATTCATAGTTTTGATGCCTTCAATGTGAATGTACAAATTTCATAGTCAGGAAAATACAGAAATTTCTTTAAATGAGAAGATGTGTCTAAACTTTTGGTCTGTACTGTATATGGCGGAAGCTTTTTAGAACAAGATCAAGGAATGCCATAATAGCCTATAGATGATGGATGCTGAGCTTTCCATTGGGAAATCCTCCCTACTATAACTTGGGATGCACAATGAAAACAGACACTGTATACTAGCTTACCAGTGTAACATAAATAAGTTAACATTATTTTATGCGCTAAGTCGAGCAAGATTTGACTATACAATTAAATTAAAAACTTTGTGCATCAGTAGAATCTAAATAATTCAAAGGATGAATAAAAATCATGCACGTGTAGGTTAAAAAATCCAGTTCTGTATGCTATCAAGGCAGCTAAGTGATGATTATGTTTGATTTCTGTGCTACATGGAACAGTGAGGTCCTCATGTAAATTGCTTCCATAAAATCAACATTCTAAGTTATTGAATAATACGAAGACTAAATACTGAAAAATGGTTTGGATGGCTATAGATAAAAATTCAAATTTCATATACCTGTAACTGTCAATCATACATTATCTAAACTTCACAAGCTAAAGTCTCGGCAATGGAAGATGAGAAATGAAAAAAATAAAAGCTACATGTTCATGTCTTCAGCCACTATTCCTTGTTGTGGTCAGTAGAGGTGAGCGGATCACTTCATGCAACCCTCGTCCGCAATACAGGTCAATAGTCTCCTGCTGTGGACAGTGTAACAGTGTGTCACCCCTAGTCTGTCTTCATGGACCTTAAGGCAATCAGACCCTCCATTAGCATTCCCTGGTGGGGGATCAGTGCCTTTGTTTTTCTCTGCTCAGGGGTTCCCTGATACACAATCCTACACACTGGCTGGAATAAGGACTTCATTGACCCTTTTCCATTCTTTGAATTAAATGTAACTAATGTTTACGGCTGCGGGTTGTGAGCACCTCTATCCAACCAAGATGCTGATCTCAAGAAGGAGGTAGAAAGGAAAAGACAAATTGTGGGTTCTGGTTGGACATATGACAACTGTAGCTACTCAGTGTGTCAATATATCCAGTGATCAGGTACAACAATTGCAAAGTCAAGATGGTATTGCTAGAGCAAAAAGTACAAGACTAGTTCTGGAGCGAGAACATCAAAACTGGAGTGGAGAATCGATAAGTACAGTGCGGCTTGTTTCTTAAACTTATCACATTCAAGGCTGTTTTCAAAAACATTTTCCGTAGCTGGACAATCTTTTAAACGTGTAAACTTAAGGTTATTTCTCATGTTGTTCTTCAAATTCTAAAATGTAATCAATTCTTGCTGTCATCCAATTGCATGGATACTTTTGTATTTCAACACTTATGTTTAGTGATCTAACATAAATCTCTTGTAACACCATAGCGCTTCTTGGTTGTGAGACCTGAAGTCATTTTTAACATGTTACAATAAAATTACTGACCTTTCATATTGTTTTTTTTCTCTTTCTCAGACAAGAATCATTTTATTAAATTGGTGTGCATGGTTCCTCAGAATGAAGAGACCTGGTGAAGATAAGGTCAGACCTGTTTGCCAGCATAATAATAAGCAACGGCGTTGCAGCATGGGAAGTGTAGAAGTTAATACTGTAAGTGGTCAACAGTCAAGTAATGGGAACATGCTCTATATTGGCTTTCGTGGTTTAGAAGGCATCCATTGTACACCAACAACTGATTCTGGAGTAATATGTGGAAGAATGGCATGTTCCCCAACACATGATGAAAACCTGCTCCATCACCCACGCCACACAGAAGGGGAACATGACTTAAGCAAGATTTTGGAAGAACTGCGATATATTGCTAATCGATTCAGAGACCAAGATGAAGATGAATCTATATGTAATGAGTGGAAGTTTGCAGCATCTGTCGTAGACCGGTTGTGTCTTATGGCTTTTTCTATCTTTACCATCATTTGTACTATTGGAATTTTAATGTCTGCTCCAAATTTTGTGGAAGCCGTGTCAAAAGATTTTGCTTAACTTCAATTTGTATTTTTTGGAGCTGTGTTTTCCACCAGATTGAACCTTTTCTATACAATCAATGCTCAAAAGGATATACTATGCTCTTATTGGGGAAATGCATGACTGTGCATTAGTGCCAACTGACATTAACTTCAAAATGTTTAATTTTTTATTTATTTATTTATTTTTTAATTAATTGAATATTATTTAATTACCTATACAGGGTTTGTGACTTTTTCATCTGGTCACTATCATACATAGAAAACTGCATAGTAAGATAGTGTTGAAAACATGATTATTAGATAGTGTGTGTACTCTTATTACATAACAGTTATAAGAGTTGCAGCATTCTTTTGCCTACTACCCAAGCACAGTGTTATATATACAGTTATTTAACCACCACCATATATTGTTACAAAGTACAGCTGATTGGGCCAAGAATAAAGATTATGATTTTATTTTTGTATGAATTTGTATTAAATATAGAAAGAGGTTTGGAAAGAAGTCATTTACAAATGGAAGGCATATATTTTTGGTGAAAACAAGTGTATTTTATTGTGTATGTATGGTACATATTTGCCTACAGCCTGTACAGTGTAAATGTTCAAAGAGATTGTGTCTGTGTTAACACACTGCAGGGTAAAGTCACATGTGAATGATTTGCTGAATACATTTCTTTAACTTTTCAATATATCTGAAAGGGGTTTAAAAGGAATCTGTCACTAGATTTTTGACACCTAATCTGATAGCAGCATAACAGAGAGACAGAGATCCTGAATTCAATGTGGGCTGCTTACTGTAGTTTTGATAAAATAACTTTTATCAGAAACAGATTGTCACAAGAGACTAGTAAACCTGCTGCCACGAAGTCCTCCATATTCATGAACTCTGTATAATCCCAACTTCACCACTGATTGGCAGCTTTCTGTCTATGCACAGTGTACACAGAAAACTGCCAATCAGTGGTGTGGGCGGGGTTATACAGAGCTCAGCATTCAGAGAACTGGTGGATCTGCTGCAAATAATTTCAGCAAAATGACAGCAAGCAGCCCAATAAGTGATACATCACTGGAATCGGGGTATCTGCCCTTACATTATGCTGGTCTCAGATGGGATAGCGAAATCCTTGCAAACCTTATTCACATGTATAGAAAGAATTTTTCAGTTGATAAAATCTGTGTAACTAATCAGTCACCTGCAAATGTGCCCTTTATAAATGATTATTTCTACATTGAAGATGAAGATTTTGGAACATCATGGTGAAGTATTTACTGCCCATTTTATAAATGCATATACATTGGAACACATCAAAGAAAGTTTTTGAAGGGTTTGAACATTCTTGTAATTTAATTTAGCAGTAATGAAAATAAAATGAATCTTTATCTGTTTTCTAGTTAGAGGAAGATAAGCAATGTTTTCATTCTGGTTGCTACAGCTGCGTCCACTGACATATATGGATCCCTTTAGTGATTGTGTCTGCTATATTTACAATTTTTTATAGCAAAAAAAATCTGCATGCCTACTAAACGTCACACTTGCTATATAGTAGAATTATATATTAAATAAGCACTCCCATCAAAGATTTTATTTTCAATATATTGCAGTCATCATATGGCACTGTTTACTTAGAATTGCTCATTTTGCCTTTCTACCCAGATAATTCTTCTGTTTTCCATTAGGTCTATGAAGGTCTATGACATCAAGTGATTAAAAACTGACTAGCTGAATCCTTCTAAGCTCTGTGTAGAAACAGGAGGTTAATTTTCCCTGTATGAGTCATGAGTCACTGCAAAAGTCCCTGGCAGGAGGGAGGAGCAGAGGAGCTGGGTCAGGAGTTGAGTAGGGGGATGACTCATGCAGGGAGAAGAGATTTTCTGTTTCTACATATAGCTTAGAAGGATTCCGCTAGTCTATTTTTAATCACATGATGTCATAGACCTAATTGAGAAGTGAAGAATTAAAGAGGTTGTCCACTACTTTTTCATTGATGACCTATCCTTAGGATAGGTCATCAATGACTGAGAGTTCAGGGTCTGACACCCGGCACCCCCGTCGATCAGCAGTCTTCGATATTGGCAGCGGTGGTGGTTGCCGGCCGGAACCACTTGATTGCGGAGCTCCTCTATCTTCTGATTGTGGACATGGCAGAGTACTACACATCTGCCTCCGATTCAGAATAAATAGGATGCTAACGTGTACAGTCATGGCCAAAAGTATTGAGAATGAGACAAATAGTAATTTTTCCAAAGTTTACTGCTTCATTTTTTGTAATGGCAATTTGCATATACTCCTGAATGTCAAAGAGTGATCAGCTTAACAGCAATTACTGTACTTGCAAAGTCAATATTTGCCCAGAAAATGAACTTTAACCCCCAAAACACATTTCAACATCATTGAAGTCCTGCCTTAAAAGGAGCAGCTAACATTGTTTTAGTGATTGATCCATTAACACAGGTGTGGGTGTTGATGAGGACAGGGCTGGCGATCAATCAGTCATGATTAAGTAAGAATGACATCACTGGACACTTTAAAAGGAGGCTGGTTCTTGGTATCATTGTTTCTCTTCAGTTAACCATGGTTATCTCTAAAGAAACACGTGCAGCCATCATTGCACTGCACAAAAATGGCCTAACAGGGAAGAGTATCGCAGCTACAAAGATTGCACCTCAGTCAACAATCTATCGCATCATCAAGAACTTCAAGGAGAGACCTTCCATTGTTGTCAAAAAGGCTCCAGGGCGCCCAAGAAAGACCAGCAAGCGCCAGGACCGTATCTTAAAACTGTTTCAGCTGCGGGATCGGACTACCAGCAGTGCCGAGCTTGCTCAGTAATGGCAGCAGGCTGGTGTGAGTGCTTCTGCACGCACTGTGAGGCGGAGACTCTTTGAGCAAGGGCTGGTTTCAAGGAGGGCAGCAAAGAAGCCACTTCTCTCCAGAAAAAACATCAGGGACCGACTGATATTCTGCAAAAGGTACAGGGAGTGGACTGCTGAGGACTGGGGCAAAGTCATTTTCTCTGATGAATCCCCTTTTCGATTGTTTGGGACATCGGGAAATCAGCTTATTCGGAGAAGAAGAGGTGAGCGCTACCACCAGTCTTGTCTCATGCCAACTGTAAAGCATACTGAAACCATTCATGTGTGGGGTTGCTTCTCAGCCAAGGGAATCGGCTCACTCACAGTCTTGCCTAAAAACACAGCCATAAATAAAGAATGGTACCAGAATGTCCTCCAAGAGCAACTTCTCCCAACCGTCCAAGAGCAGTTTGGCGCCCAACAATGCCTTTTCCAGCATGATAGAGCACCTTGCCATAAAGCAAAGGTGATAACTGAATGGCTCATGGAACAAAACATAGAGATTTTGGGTCCATGGCCTGGAAACTCCCCAGATCTTAATCCCATTGAGAACTTGTGGTCAATCATCAAGAGACGGGTGGACAAACAAAAACCAACAAATTCTGCCAAAATGCAAGCATTGATTATGCAAGAATGGACTGCCATCAGTCAGGATTTGGTCTAAAAGTTGATTGAGAGCATGCCAGGGAGAATTACAGAGGTCTTGAAGAAGGGGCAACACTGCAAATATTGACTTGCTGCATTAACTCATTCTAACTGTCAATATAACCTATTGGTACTTATAATATGATTGCAATTATATTTCTGTATGTGATATAAACATCAGACAAACACTAATAAAAACCAGAGGCCAACAGATCATGTGAAAATATAATTTTGGTGTCATTCTCAAAACTTTTGGCCATGACTGTAGTTGTGGACAACCTCTTTCACTGGGTAGAGTGGCAAAATGAGCAATTGTAAGTACACCGTACTATATAATATTTTGATTGCAATATATTAGGAGGATAAAAACTTTGATGGACGTGCTCTTTAATTTATCTAGCACAGAACAGAGTAAAATGTGTATTTATTTCTAGACATGCTTTCCTGTTCTTGGACATGCTCCTTGCTATGGCAGCAAAAGCAAAAGTAATCATTTGAAAAAAAACTATAAACAAAGGTCCCAATTCATCAACATCAATGTTATTCACATGGCCAGGGTGAAGTGTGAGGTGCCTGATTCATTAAGAGGCACACACAAGATTTTTGGTGTAAGGAATGCCACCGCTCATCATGAATTTGATGAGTGAGGGGTCGCCACTCCTCATCACACACCCATCCCACCCAACTCCATCCACTTTGTCGGAGCTGTGTGAAAATGTTGTGAAAATGCCCAAAGTGGCAAAATTTTTGAGCAGTCCGATGTTGCACAAGAATTTTGTGAAGTTTCAAAGCTTTTCATGCCATAACTTGAAAACTTTAATGAATTGGGGCGAAGACTTGTTAGTTACTCCTGAGTCCTGATTCATTAAGAGGTCTGCACTTCTTCATGGATCAGGAGCATCTGACTCCATCCCGGCCCCTTATCAATACTGGCATGAAAATGCCAGTCTTGATGAATTGAGGCTAAAAAGTGCATATTTTTCTTATAGTGACTATAGCCGCTATAAGGCTGTGTGCTTAGTTTATAATCTCAGTTTGAGCTGACAAATTTCCTTTAAAAATTACCTAGACTTTGGAAAAATTTTCTTTTTTATATTAAATTCCTTGTGGATTGGTGGGCGTCCGGGTCCTGAGACCCCCGTCAATTGCTCAGAAGCACAAATGAAGAGGCAGTAGAACACAGATCCTGCCTGAGCAGTCTCACAGAGGGGACGACTGATTCAATAGAAAGTCTGAACATGCTCACACAGTGGTATAACATTTCAGTAGTACATCTGTGAGCACAGAGCGGTGTATGAGGCAGGAACTGTGGACTCCTGAGGAGTCTTTTGAGCAAACAGCGGAGGACTTAGAACCCAAACTGACACTGATTTTCAGGGATTTTAGGGGCCTAAAATATGAAAATTTACTAAAGTTTAGCTACTCAGACTCTTCATAAAAAGGGGTGGTCAGCTATTTGTTTAATATATTGCTTTTTTTATTTACTTATCTGCCATCCTGTCATTTTAAATCTACATTTTCAATGTTCTGAAAGCAATACATGTGCAAAATTAATCATAACTCAGAAATCTATAATCTGTATATTTCTCTTATGCCTTTATTGGGAACTGACAGGGCCCTGAATCATAAAAGTGACCAGCAGAGCCATAAACAACAAATGAAATGTAATATTCACTACATAAAAAAAAACATTTTGATTAGTGGTGAGTTTTTGGGTTAGTAGCATCATTTGCAAAATGCAACATGCTCTGGGTGTGTCATTTTTTTGTGATTTATTAGCATAATATTCTTCTTAGGACTTGAAAAATGCCAAAAAACTTTGTGCTACATATGTAAAAAAAATAAAAAATGCCCCCAAAAGGGTTCTAAAAACACTAAGAAAAACACTTCAGATCTATGGTGTTTTTACAAGATTTTAAAAATGCAGTGTGTGTTGTGTGAAGGAGGTTTTATATGGCATTTCAGAACCATGTTTGACAATGTATGGTGCCATTGACAGTTAGGTAATGATGGTCTCAGGTATAAACTTAAAGAGAACCTGACAACTGACACATGCTGCCTGCTCTATGAGTAGTATGTGTCAGTCACTGTGTCTATGATCTCAGCCAGTTATGTTTGACTCTTAAAAGCTGCAGCATTTCAGAGGAAAACATACTATAAAAGCCAGCCGGGGTTCCAAGCTGGATAGGAGATTAGTCGGACTGGCAACACCACAACTACTTTTCCCTTAAAGTGACAGGTCTCAGCCTGTATAGCAAAATTTCTGTCAGTCACTGGCAGCAGCCAAGCAGAAGCCTCTGGGTACTTACATGTCCAACTTGTAACCCATGCGACTTGGTCCTGGTGACTTTTAAAGTATGTCAAACATACATGACTGAAATTATATAATTAGCGCTTTATACATCCTGCCCGTTGATCAAACAGCATGTATCAGCTGTCAGATTCCCTTTTAAGGCTATGTGCCCACGATGCAGAAATGCTCAGGATTTTTTCCTGAGCGTTTCTGCATCTCCCTGGCAGAAAAAACGCATGCGGATTGTACATGCGGATTGTACATGCGGATTGTACATGCGTTTTTCCTGCCAGGGACATGCGGATGTGAAGCGTTCTTCACATGCATTTCCGCATGCGGGTTGACAAGTGCTTTCCAAGCGATTTTAGCATCACTTAGAAAGTGCTTGTCAACTTGGTCACATTATATAAATCCATGCAAACGGCATGGATTTATATACTGTGACCTTAAGAATGGTAAAAAATAAAAAAATAAATCTATACTTGCCTCCCGATGGCCCCTGCAGTCTTGCTTCGCTCCGTCCTGGCTTGCCGGCAGCTCGCGGTACACTGAAGGACCTGCCGTCACATGACTAAATGACGTCAGCGCAGGTCCTTCAGTCCACCGCGATCTGCTGGCAAGTGAAGACGAGCGCACCGTGGGCCATCAGAAGGCAACTATCACATTTATTTTTTATTTTATTCTTTTTTTTTACAGGTTCTATGGTACCCGAGTTCGGAGGAGAGTCTCCTGTCCTCCACATCCGGGTACCATCCGCACATTGAAACGCATGGAATCCGCATGTACAGATCCAGTGATGCGTAATCCATGCGTTCCAATGAAAGTCAATGGCGGCGAAAACGCAGCGCTTCCGTAAAATAATCGGTAGTGCTGCGTTTTTTTCCGCAATGATAACCTGCAGCGGAAATTTCCTCAGCATGTGCACAGCACATGCGGATTATCATTGGGGGACATGGCAGGCCTTTTACCATGCATTTTTAAGCGTTTCTGCAGCGTTTTTGCCGCTGCAGAAACGCTTCAAGAATGCATCGTGGGCACACAGCCAAAGGGGTTGCCCACTACTTAGATATTGATGGTCTATCCTTAGGATACTGTATGCCATCCATATTAGATTAGAGGAGATTCGACAAACAGATCCCCCACCAATCAGCCTATTACAATGCCCTCAGCATCTGGATGTAAACAGTTTTGGAGCCAAAACAGCAGAGCTTCCAGCACTATTTACATCAGGACAGAAATGCTAAAAGTTGAACAGTTGGGCTCCAGGTGTCAGACTCCCACTAATATGATATTTATTATCTATCCAAAGGATATTTCATTGATATCTAAGGAGTGAACAGTCACTCTAGGAAAATGTATTTCTTACAATTTTGAATTGAAGAAGATTCAAGACAAATGCAATATTGGGTTGCAGAATGATATTGTACATACCTTAGCTGACTGTCTCGCGTTGTAAGTGACCTTCCAAGTAGTGTTAAACTGTATTGCCAAAAATCACTTAAGCAATAGCTTTGAAAATAATAAAATGTTATTTTTAAGATTTTTTTAAAAGCAAAACCATAATTCTTGAACTATTTTAAAATAATATTTAGTGTTGTCTATTGTACAATGTGACTGTGACCTGTTATCTAAACAATTGTTTTACACACTTTCCCTGCAGAAAAAACACCTCTGGCCTGTTTGAACAAACTTTGTTAATAAGTGTGCACATCACATATTTGTTTATGTAATTATTATTACTGCATATGTAACTTTCAATGCAAATAAAATGACAGAAACATCTATACAAATTGCATATATAATACTTTATTTTAGGAAAACCACAGTGTAAACATCTAAATACTGTTTTTTTTACTTTAATATATAGTTATAACTCACGTTTTACCTCATTGCCAAAGATAAAGAATAATATTCAATATGTAGGTGAAGAAGTAGCTCAGAATGACACCAGTATTGTAAATGACCCATGGTAAGTTGGTATGTGGATGTTAAAGAGATTCTCCACTTTATCTTTATTTTAGCCTCTTAGTGACCACGCCACATTTTTCAATTCTGACCAGTGTCACTTATATAGTAATAACTCAGGAATGTTTCAATATATTTCCATGATTCCAAGATTATTTTCTCGTGGCACATTGTACTTTATGCTAGTAGTAAATTTAGGTCAAGCTCCTGTGGTAACAGCCAGGGCTAGTGCCCGCAACACCCCTGGCTGATTAACCCTCCAGATTTAGAAGGTTGACCAAACAGTACTGTACAGCCACATATGGGGTATTGCCACATTCAAAAGAAATTGTGTAACAAAATATGAGGTAATTTTGATCTATTTCCCCTTGTGAAAATGAAATATCTGGGGCTAAAACAACATTTTAGTGATAAAAATGTAATTACCTTTTCTTCACTGCTCAATGGTATAAAATTTTGTGAAAAACATGTGGTGCCAATATGCTCACTGCACCGCTAGATGATTTCATTAAGAGGTGTAGTTTGTAAAATGGGGTCACTTATGGGGGGTTCTGCTGTCATGTCCTCCCAGAGGCTCTGCCTATGTGATATGGCACCCGCAAACCATTCCGGGCAAATCTGCACTCTGATATAGCGCTCCTTCAATTCTGAGTTTCGTAAGATGCCTGAAAAGTGATTTTTGACGACATATGGTATATTGCTGTATTCAAGAGAAATTGTGTAACAAATTTTGCATTCCATTCTCCCCTATTGGCCCTTTGAAAATTAAAAACTTGGGGCTAAAACAACATTTTAGTGGAAAAAAATTAATTTTCCATTTTCACAGTCCAATGTTATAGAATTCTGTAGGCTTAAAATGCTCACTACACCCCTTGAGGAATTCTTCGAGAGGTGTAGTTTCCAAAATGGGGTCACAGGTAGGGTTTCTGGTGTTTTAGAACTTTGGCTGCTCTCGAATGCAACATCGCATCCTTTATCTATTCCAGCCAATTTTGTGCTCCAAAAGCCAAATGGTGCTCCTTCCGTTCCAAGCTCTGCTGTGTACCCAAACAGCAAATTTTATGGCACTTTTTCTCCTGTTACCCTTGGTAAAATGAAAAAATTGGGGATAAAGCAACATTTTTGTGGGAAAAATATATTTTTCCATTTTTACAGTTCAACGTTATAAAATTCTGTAAAGCACCTGTGGGTTCAAGGTGCTCACAACAGCGCTAGATAAATTCCTTGAGGGGTGTAGTTTCCAAAATTGGGTCATTTGTGGGGGATTTTGGTGCTTAGGCACATCAGGGGCTCTGCAAATGTGACATGGCAAATTTTGCACTCCCAAAGTTAAATGGTACTCCTTCCCTTCCAAGCCCTGCCGTGCACCCAAAGAGTAGTTTTCCACTACATATGGGATATCCGTGTACTCAGGAGAAATTGCACAGCAAATTTTATAGTGCATTGTCTCCTGTGAACTTTGTAAATATGAAAAAAGTAGGGCTAAAGCAACATTTTTGTGTGAAAAATTATCATTTTAATTTTTTCATTCCACATTGTTTTAATTCCTGTGATGCACTTAAAGGGTTAATAAACTTTTTGAATGTGGTTTTGAGAACTTTGCATATTTTCTGTCATACAGTCCCTCAAAGTCGCTTCAAATGTGATGTGGTCCCTAAAACAATAGGTTTTGTAAATATTGTTGGAAAAATGAGAAATTGATAATAATCTTTTTACACTTCTAACAATAAAAAAAAGTTTAAAAAATGATGATGATGATGATGGAAAGTAGATATATGGGAAATTATATTTATTAACTAGCTTGTATGGCATAACTATCTGATTTAAAGGCA
The DNA here is from genome assembly GCF_046119375.1 of Phyllobates terribilis. Classification (NCBI taxonomy): domain Eukaryota; kingdom Metazoa; phylum Chordata; class Amphibia; order Anura; family Dendrobatidae; genus Phyllobates; species Phyllobates terribilis. Next base: position 378,421,126 of record NW_027362771.1, on the reverse strand, counting down.
TAAAAAGGCAAAGTTTGAAAATTTAGAAATTTCTTATTTTTTTGTCACATTTTCAATATTTTCCATCTAAGAGGTAAGGTTTCTGCTTGTGGAAAGTGACAAGCCAGGTCTGGCTTGCCTGTATGAGGAGACTTAAATGCCTTGCATGCTCCTCTGGGAAATTAAATATGCAAATCGTCTCTTCAGAAAGGAACAGGATTTGAACTCTAGTGCCACAAATTGGAAGTAGCAATCCTACAAGTCAATATCAACCATTTAACAAGCCTTGCAATGTGACTTAGGATAAAAGCCAAGTTCAAGTTCTCATCCTCTCTGAAGGGACAATTTGCATATTTAATTTCCCATAGGCGCATGCAAGATGTTTAAGTCTCCACATAGGGGCATGCCAGACCTGTCTTGCCACTCTCCACAAGGAAAAACCTTAACCCTTAGATCCCAGTCTTAGCCTCTCACCTACCCAAATCAGATCTCAAGCTTTGCTCTGATGAGGGGCAATATTCCGAAAAACTGTTTCTGCAAATTAGGATTCTGGTTTGGCTTTTATCCTAAGTCATATTGCAAGGCTCATTAAAGGGTTGATATTGACTCCTCTTCCTCTCTGAAGATATAATTTCAATATTTCCATAAATAAATGCTAATTATATCAACCAAAATTTACCACTAACATGAAGTAGAATGTCATGAAAATCTCAGAATCACTGGCCTATGTTAAAGCATTCCAGAGTTATTACCACATAATGTGATGCTGATCAGATTAAAAAAATGAGACTCGGTCAAGTTTTCATATTTTTCAACGATATTTACAAAACCTATACTTTTAGTGACCTATTCAGTTTTGAAGTGATTTTGAATATGTAGCGACGGCATCTCTGCCTCCTGCCAGGCAGAGACGCCGTTCCCCTCACCGCCGCGGTCCCGGTCCGGCGTCCCCCAGCTCCCCTGCAGCTGCTGTTGCGCACACCGCGCGCAGCTTCCCAGGCACTGTGCTTAGGGCGCGCACGCGCTCCCTCCCTCTTGAAGGGGCTGAGCGCGCTATCCTACAGAGTCCCCGGCCAATGGCCGGAGGACAACTCCTATTTAAAGCACCTCCTCCAAAATGGAGGTGCCTGTGCAAGGTTGTTGTTTGTGTGCTTACACTTTCCTCAGCCCTCAGGTTCCAGTGCCAGCCAGTCTGTCTATCAGCAGTGCCCGCCTGCCTATCAGCCGTGCCCACAAGCCTGTCTATCAGCCGTGCCGGCCTGCCTATCAGCCATGCCGCTTACCTGTCTATCAGCAGTGCCCGCCTGCCTGTCTATCAGCCATGCCCGCCAGCCTATCAGCCGTGCCTGCCTGCCTGTCTATCAGCCGTGCCCCCCCAGCCGTGCCCGCCAACCTGCCTACCTGCCATGCCCGTAGGCTTGCCTACCCGGATCACCTGTCAGGTTACGTGCTTTGCCCGCCTGCTTGTCAACTGGATCACCTGTCTAGCTACCTGCCGTGCCCGCCTGCTTGCCTACCCGGATCACCTGTCAGGCTACCTGCCGTGCTCATCCGATGTACCTGTCAGCCTCAGCCACCTGACCCGTGGGAGTCGCCTGCTCTCACGCAAGGCCGCTCCGGCGGCACCTCAACCCAGTGGCGCTGTGGCACCCGGCTTTGGACTCCGGCTTTCTGCATCTCCATGTTTTGATGGTGACCCTGTCCTATGTCGGGGCTTCATAAATCAGTGCATGCTGCAGTTTGAACTCCTGGCACAGCAGTTCACCACCGACTGGGCCATGGTGGTATTCATAATGGCTCACCCCAACGGAGAGGCGTTGGCGTGGCTTAACCCTCTGTGGGAGAGAGGGGATCCTCTGGTGTCAAATCTCCAGGCTTTCCTCGCGGCTTTTCGGAAGGTGTTCGATGAGCCTGGACGAAAATCTTGTACTGCCTCCTCACTACTCCGACTCCAAGCTAGCCGGTCGTGACATACCTCCCTCCCTGGATGACCTGGTGTCATTAGCTACCCCGATTTACATCCGTTTTCTGGAACGCGCTAAGGAGATGACCCATGAGGGGAAACCTCCGCGCCTCGCTCCTGTCTTCCAAAGTCCAGTCTCGCAACCTGAACTCCCCCGGGTGTCTTCTTCAGAGCCTATGCAAATTGATCAAGTTAAGATGGTCGAGGCTCGCCAGGAGACCCATCGTGCTGAGGGGAGTTGCTTCTATTGTGGCAATATAGAGCATCAGATCTGCTGTTGCCCGGTGAGCCTGGGAAACTCCAGAGTCTAGGACCGCTCGGAGAGGTCATCCTAGGCAAGAGTTCTTCCTCTCCGCCCTTGACTCCGTCCGTTTCCGTTACCAGTGGTGAGACCCTCTTCTTTGAGACTACCCATCTGGATTCCAGAGCCACTGAGAATCTCATCCAACAGGCCATTGTGGAGCATTTTCAGATTCCTACCATACATCTGGCAGATCCTTTAGCGGTTTCCTCTGTGGATGGAAAGCTTCTTCCTGAAACCATCTTGTTGGTTACTGAGGCGGTAACTCTTCAGGTGGGAATGCTGCACTTGGAGAAGATCTCCTTTTACATACTGTCCGGTCTCTCTCATCCCCTCTTGCTTGGTCTGCCTTGGTTACATAGACATGAGCCCGTCCTGAATTGGAGCTTGGGTGAGGTGCTCCGTTGGGGTCAGGAATGCCATAAGACCTGTCTGGTTCCGGTTCGTTGTGCTCAACCCCCTTCCAGGCCTGCCAGCACCCTACTGGCCCTATGCGGATGTCTTTGATAAAAAGGAGGCAGAGACACTACCACCTCATAGGCCGTATAATTGCCCCATCGACCTAATACCTGGTGCTTCACCTCCTCGTGGGCGAATATACCCCTTGTCACTGGCCGAGACCCGTGCCATGTCTGAATACATTGAAGAAAATCTTGCCAGGGGATTTATCCAGAAATCCACCTCTCCGGCTGGAGCAGGATTCTTCTTTGTCAAGAAGAAAGACGGCTATCTTCGTCCTTGTATCGACTGTAGGGGCCTAAACCAGCTTACCATCAAGAATAAGTACCCCCTGCTTCTCATCTCGGAGCTGTTTGACCACCTAAAAGGCGCTAAGATCTTCTCTAAGCTCGACTTGCGAGGGGCGTACAATCTGGTCCGGATTCACCAGGGAGACGAGTGGAAGACGGCATTCAACACTTGGGATGGTCACTACGAGTACCGTGTGATGCCCTTCGGTCTCTGTTATGCTCCAGCCGTCTTCAAGGAGTTAGTAAATTATATTTTTCGAGATCTCCTGTATTCCTGTGTAGTGGTGTACCTGGACGATATCTTGGCGTTCTCCCCTGATCTGCCCTCTCACCGGAGGGATGTTCGTCAGGTCCTGCTGAGGCTCCGGAAGAACCGCCTGTATGCTAAGTTTGAGAAATGCCTCTTTGAGCAGACCTCCTTGCCATTTCTGGGATATATCATCTCTGAGCCTGAACTGCGGATGGATCCCGGGAAGGTGTCTGGCGTCTTAAAGGGGCCCCGACCGGAGGGCTTGAAGGCTATTCAGTGGTTTCTGGGATTCGCTATTACTGCCTCTTCATTCCTCCCAGACAGCTCCCATCTCTGCTCTTACCCGTAAGGGAGTAAACCCCAGGGAGTGGCCTCCCGAGGCAGAAAATGCCTTTATCTCTCTTAAACAAGCCTTCTCCTCCGCTCCTGTGCTACACCATCCGGATTGCAATAAACCGTTCTTCCTGGAGGTTGATGCCGCTTCTTCCAAAGCCGGAGCAGTGCTTACCCAGAAATCCTCGTCTGGGCGAATTGTAACCTGCGGCTTCTTTTCCAAACTCTTCTCTCTGTCCGAGCACAATTACTCCATAGGAAATCGAGAACTGCTTGCCATCAAATTAGAGCTGGAGGAGTGGCGCTACTTGCTTGATGGGGCTCTGCACCTGGTGGTCATCTACACTGACCATAAAAACCTCACTTATTTGCAGACTTTGTTCTTTGCTCAATTCCGCTTCACTCTCCATTACCGCCCGGCAGACAAGAACATTAAAGCAGATGCTCTATCCCGCTCTTTTCTGTCTTCCGACCTAGAGGAGGAGCCTCTACACATCATTGACCCCTCCAGAATTATGACTGTTGCTCCATTTGATCTGTCTCATCTAACTCCTGGTAAGACCTTTGTAGCGGCCCAGGATCGGAAGAGGGTCTTACTCTGGGGCCATTCGTTCAAACTTGCTGGCCATGCCGGTCAGAGGAAGATGCTTCTGCTCATTACCCGGCATTATTGGTGGCCCACCCTGTGCAAGGATGTTGCGGATTTTGACGCGGCTTGTTCCTCTTGTGCCCGTAACAAGATACCTAGGCATCTTCCAGCCGGTCGTCTCCTTCCTCTTCCCGTGCCTTCCACTCCGTGGCAACATACAGTACAGACCAAAAGTTTGGACACACCTTCTCATTTAAAGATTTTTCTGTATTTTCATGACTTTGAAAATTGTACATTCACACTGAAGGCATCAAAACTATGAATTAACACATGTGGAATTATATACTTAACAAAAAAGTGTGAAACAACTGAAAATATGTCTTATATTCTAGGTTCTTCAAAGTAGCCACCTTTTGCTTTGATGACTGCTTTGCACACTCTTGGCATTCTCTTGATGAGCTTCAAGAGGTAGTCACCGGAAATGGTTTTTCAACAATCTTGAAGGAGTTCTCAGAGATGCTTAGCACTTGTTGGCCCTTTTGCCTTCACTCTGCGGTCCAGCTCACCCCAAACCATCTCGATTGGGTTCAGGTCTGGTGACTGTGGAGGCCAGGTCATCTGGCATAGCACCCCATCACTGTCCTTCTTGGTCAAATAGCCCTTACACAGCCTGGAGGTGTGTTTGGGGTCATTGTCCTGTTGAAAAATAAATGATGGTCCAACTAAATGCAAACCGGATGGCATAGCATGCCGCTGCAAGATGCTGTGGTAGCCATGCTGGTTCAGTATGCCTTCAATTTTGAATAAATCCCCAACAGTGTCACCAGAAAAGCAACCCCACACCATCACACCTACTCCTCCATGCTTCACGGTGGGAACCAGGCATGTAGAGTCCATCCGTTCTCCTTTTCTGCATCGCACAAAGACACGGTGATTGGAACCAAAGATCTCAAATTTGGACTCCTCAGACCAAAGCACAGATTTCCACTGGTCTAATGTCCATTCCTTGTGTTCTTTAGGCCAAACAAGTCTCTTCTGCTTGTTGCCTGTCCTTAGCAGTGGTTTCCTAGCAGCTATTTTACCATGAAGGCCTGCTGCACAAAGTCTCCTCTTAACAGTTGTTGAAGAGATGTGTCTGCTGCTAGAACTCTGTGTGGCATTGACCTGGTCTCTAATCTGAGCTGCTGTTAACCTGCTATTTCTGAGGCTGGTGACTCGGATAAACTTATCCTCAGAAGCAGAGGTGACTCTTGGTCTTCCTTTCCTGGGGCGGTCCTCATGTGAGACAGTTTCTTTGTAGCGCTTAATGGTTTTTGCAACTGTACTTGGGGACACATTCAAAGTTTGCCCAATTTTTCGCACTGACTGACCTTCATTTCTTGAAGTAATGATGGTCACTCATTTTTCTTTACTTAGCTGCTTTTTTCTTGCCATAGTACAAATTCTAACAGTCTATTCAGTAGGACTATCAGCTGTGTATCCACCTGACTTCTGCACAACACAACTGATGGTCCCAACCCTATTTATAAGGCAAGAAACCCACTTATTAAACCTGACAGGGCACACCTGTTAAGTGAAAACCATTTCCGGTGACTACCTCTTGAAGCACATCAAGAGAATGCCAAGGGTGTGCAAAGCAGTCATCAAAGCAAGAGGTGGCTACTTTGAAGAACCTGGAATATAAGACATATTTTCAGTTGTTTCACACTTTTTTGTTAAGTATATAATTCCACATGTGTTAATTCATAGTTTTGATGCCTTCAGTGTGAATGTACAATTTTCAAAGTCATGAAAATACAGAAAAATCTTTAAATGAGAAGGTGTGTCCAAACTTTTGGTCTGTACTGTATTACAATGGATTTCATCACGGATCTTCCTGTATCGGCCAATTGTACTGTCATTTGGGTGGTCGCCGACCGCTTCTCCAAGATGACTCATTTCATCCCTCTTCCTGGCCTTCCATCTGCACCTGTGCAGGCTAAGGACTTCATCCGTCACATCTTCCGTCTCAACGTCTTGCCCCTCCACATTGTCTTGGACCGAGGAGTTCAGTTCACTTCTCGCTTTTGGAGAGCCATGTGCAAGCTGCTGGATGTCTCTTTGGATTTTTCTTCGGCGTATCATCCTCAGTCCAATGGTCAAGTGGAACGTATCAATCAGATCCTTACAAGTTTTCTTCGGCACTTTGTCAACGCTCACCATAGCTATTGGGTTGAGCTCCTGCCGTGGGCCGAGTCCTCTGCTAAATCTCAGTTTTTTGTGGTCTACGGTCGACACCCCCCGGATTCCGTTTACCGTCTCCTCTTCAGTGGACAATCCTGCCGTGGAGTCTCTTGGCAGTGAATTTTCTGTGATTTGGGAAGACCAGATCTGCGCTTCTTCAGTCCTCCAAGCAGATGAAGAAGCATGCTGATAAAAGACGTCTGGATCCGCCTCTATTTAGTCCAGGAGACAAGGTGTGGCTTTCCTCCAAAAATAGTCCGTCTCAAGATACCATCATACCGCGGTTCAACGGTCCGTTCGAGATTCTGAACCAAATAAATCCAGTGAGACTTACAAGCTGAAACTCCCGGCCTCCCTACAAATCCCCAACTCCTTTCACGTGTCTCTCCTCAAACCGGTTGTCCTTAATCCTTTGTCTGACGTTCCAGGTAGCACTCAAACTCCAGTCTCTGCGGAGGACGTCTTTGAGGTAGAAAATATTTTGGCCATCAAGAGGGTAAGAGGAAAGACTTTCTTTCTTGTGGATTGGAAGGGGTTTGGTGTTGAGGAGAGGTCTTGGGAGCCCAGGGAGAACATTCATGTACCTTGTATTCTAGAAAAATCTCTTGCAGGCCTAAAGAAGAGGGGGTGTAAAGGGGGGGTACTGTAGAGTTGGCGTTTCTGCCTCCTGCCGGGCAGAGACGCCGTTCCCCTCACCGCCGTGGTCCCAGTCTGGCGTCCTGCAGCTCCTCTGCTGCCGCTGTTGCACGTACTGCTCGCAGCTTCCCGGGCACTGTGCTGTTGCGCACTCCCTCCCTCTTAAAGGGGCCACGCGCGCCTTCCTAAAAAGTCCCCAGCCAATGGCGGGAGGACCACTCCTATTTAAATCACCTCCTCCAAAAGGGAGGTGCCTGTGTAAGGTTGTTGTTTGTGTACTAACACTCTCCTCAGCCCTCAGGTTCCAGTGCCCGCCAGTCTGTCTATCAGCTATGCCCACCTGCCTGTCTATCAGCTGTGTCCGCCTGCCTGTCTATCATCCGTGCCCGCCTGCCTATCAGCCATGCCCACTTGTCTATCCGCCGTGCCCATCAGCTTGTCTACCTGCCATGCCCACCAGCTTGCCTACCCGGATCACCTGTCAGGTTACCTGCTGTGCCCGTCTGCTTGTCTACCGGATCACCTGTCTGGCTACCTGCCGTGCCCGCCTGCTTGCCTACCCGGATCACCCATCAGGCTACCTGTCATTCTCATCTGCTGTACCTGTCAGCCTCAGCCACCTGACCCAGGGGAGTCGCCTGCTCTCACACAAGGTCGGTCCCAGAGTGGCACCTGGTTCACCTGCCTGGTCCCTCCTTGGTTCACGGAGTCAACTAAGCTGCCATGTGGCCAGGGTCGGTCCGAGTTGGCATTCAGTCACGCCCCTCTGGTCCCTCCTTGAATCGCAGCACAGAGGTTCCACCACCCAGATCTGTAACAGAGTAGCCCTATATATTCCACACTCCCCAAAATAGATAACATTTTAACAATTGCACCTCTCAAAGTATTCAAAACGGGAAATAACAAAGTGGAGTGAATGATATGAAAATAAAAAATTATATTTTCTCTACTAAAATGTTGCTAACATCCTAACAGTACACCATAGCTGGCAGACCCTGAGGACAATACTGGGCCGCAGATTACCATGACAACCATCAGGACAACATAATCACAATTTTGGGGTGCTGATGGGTTTAAAGAAGGTGCCCACTCTTTCTATTAACCATCTAGATGCCTGGGTTGCTATTGATAGTAGCCAGTCGATGCAGCAGTGTGTCAACAATAGTATAAAGCTCACACTCTGCATTTTAACCCATCTGGGGATGCTATTCTCTTATTCTTCAGGTCAGTAAAAAAAGGCTTACTGGTGGCCATTAAGGGTTTAACAAATGTGTTTGGGGGTGATATATAAGTATTCCATGTTCTCCTTCATTTTGAAGCTATGCTTGTCTCTACAGCCTTCCTCACAGACTGCTTGATGCAGAAAACACCAGACCTGTCAATCAACCACCTCCAATTGGAACACAGCTTTCCAATGTGCAGAGCTTTTCAGTTGGAGGAAGCTAATGGGCAGGTCTGGTCAAATAGGAATCCATCAGCAGCTATTAATTAGACATATGTGTTGATCAGTATATGAGGAAAGATGTGTTAACAAGGGCAGGAGAAAAACGTGTAATACTTATAAATTAGAGAATCCCCAACATGTGTTAAGATAAACATAAATTGAGCAAGTCCTTTTACCTTCCAGTGACAGACCTGTCTGATTTTCCCTTTTCGATGTTCAATTACAAGTTCATCTAACATTGTTCAGAAAGGGAACATTTGTTTTTAACCTTTCCTGACATGATTAAAGACACATTCTCGAAAAGCATTTTGTAACAGAAAAGCAACATAAATTAGGTGATTAGGTATTTTTCCCATCACATCTGGTACTTGTCACTTTTTGAAGGGAGATGTAATTGGTTAAATGAACCATTTATGTGGCTTCATATGTTCTGCCATAAATGTCTCATTTGGCATATGTTCAGATGTACTTTGATATTCCAGTGTGCTACATTTGTATAGACACCAGTTTAGATTTACGGAGTGGATTTCTGCAATCTCTTGCACCTGCCCTGAAATCCCACAAAGCCATCAACTTCTGTTCTGCGACTTTCCACTGGAACGTAGCACATGCTGCTTACATGTAGTGAACAAAAGAATAGATGCTGACGAGAAATTCATTTTGGATTTTATAATTCAGTTTATTAATAGGAAAGCTTTTTTTCTTGAAGTGGTACATGATTATGACCATTCATCCTTTGTGGGCAAATTAGAATGACATTCTGTAGTGACCATTAAAGCCTTAAACGCATGGCTATATTATTGCGTCATACAAGTTTTGGGTTGTGTGGAGTTGTTATAAAAGCATTTATGGAAGCCTGTAGTCCAATTCTGAAAACTGCTCCTCTATTTCCATACAAAATACATGTACAGTGGTGGCCAAAAGTATTGGCACCCCTGCAATTCTGAAAATGATTGCAATCACAAATTATTTGGTATTATTATCTTCATTTAATTTGCTTGCAAGGAAAAAACACAAAAGAGAATGAAGCAAAAATCAAATCATTGATCATTTCGCACAAAACTCCAAAAATGGGCCAGACAAAAGTATTGGCACCCTCAGCCTAATACTTGGTTGCACAACCTTTAGCCAAAATAACTGTGAACAACCGCTTCCGGTAACCATCAATGAGTTTCTTGCAATGCTCTGCTGGAATTGTAGACCATTCTTCTTTGGCAAACTGCTCCAGGTCCCTGATATTTGAAGGGTGCCTTCTCCAAACTGCCATTTTGAGATCTCTCCACAGGTGTTCTATGGGATTCAGGTCTGGACTCATTGCTGGCCACCTTAGAAGTCTCCAGTGCTTTCTCTCAAACCATTTTATAGTGCTTTTGGAAGTGTGTTTTGGGTCATTGTCCTGCTGGAAGACCCATGACCTCTGAGGGAGACCCAGCTTTCTCACACGGGGCCCTACATTTTGCTGCAAAATTTGTTGGTAGTCTTCAGACTTCATAATGCCATGCACACGGTCAAGCAGTCCAGTGCCAGAGGCAGCAAAGCAACTCCAAAATATCAGGGAACCTCCACCATGTTTGACTGTAGGGACCGTGTTCTTTTCTTTGAATGCCTCTTTTTTCCTGTACACTCTATGTTGATGCTTTTTCCCAAAAAGCTCTACTTTTGTCTCATCTGACCAGAGAACATTCTTCCAAAACGTTTTAGGCTTTCTCAGGTAAGTTTTGGCAAACTCCACCCTGGCTTTTATATGTCTCGGGGTAAGAAGTGGGGTCTTCCTGGGTATCCTACCATACAGTCCCTTTTTATTCAGACGCCGACGGATAGTACGGGTTGACACTATTGTACCCTCGGACTGCAGGGCAGCTTGAACTTGTTTGGATGTTAGTCGAGGTTCTTTATCCACCATTCGAACAATCTTGCGTTGAAATCTCTTGTCAATTTTTCTTTTCCGTCCACATCTAGGGAGGTTAGCCACAGTGCCATGGGCTTTAAACTTCTTGATGACACTGCGCACGGAAGACACAGGAACATTCAGGTCTTTGGAGATGGACTTGTAGCCTTGAGATTGCTCATGCTTCCTCACAATTTGGTTTCTCAAGTCCTCAGACAGTTCTTTGGTCTTCTTTCTTTTCTCCATGCTCAATGTGGTACACCAAGGACACAGGACAGAGGTTGAGTCAACTTTAATCCATGTTAACTGGCCGCAAGTGTGATTTAGTTATTGCCAACACCTGTTAGGTGCCACAGGTAAGTTACAGGTGCTGTTAATTACGCGAATTAGAGAAGCATCACATGATTTTTCAAACAGTGCCAATACTTTTGTCCACCCCCTTTTTTAGGTTTCGTGTAGAATTATATCCAATTTGGCTTTAGGACAATTCTTTTTGTGTTTTTTCATTGAAGACAAATTATCAGTATTATCTGACAGAATTGCAGTGGTGCCAATACTTTTGACCACCACTTACTGTATAGACATTTAAGTAATTAATTTATACAGCCCCTATTCCAAATAAGTTGGGACGCTGTGTTTGGTGAACCTTTGACTATCTTTGCTTCTAGGAGACTCTGCCTCTCTAATATGCTCTTTATATACACGATCATGCCACTAAGTTAAAAATATACCCTCCAGCTGTTTTACATTAGCACCACTTTTCCAGCCTTTTGTTAACCCTGTCCTAACTTTTATTTAAATTTGTTGCTGCCATGTAGGTCTGGTGCCTTGGGCAGCTGGCTAGGATGGGGCGACTCCAAAATGAAGGGTAAAAAAAATAATTTTTACCTTCCCTCCCCTGCATCAGACTGTATAATAAAAATGTTGCCTTTGTAGAGAAGGGGGAGGCACACCTCCATAGGACTCAAATACAAATGAACCACCAAAACAGGTAGCTAATTGCACTTCCAAGGTCAGAAGAGCGCCATTCAGCTCACTGCTTAGATGTGCAGTGGCGTTCTAACACTGCTGATGTAGCTGCAGTATAATAAGATCATCTCACCATGCTGCAGACGTCACAGCAGCGTGCTGCAGAGGAGGAAAGACACCAGAGCCAGGAGCAGGTAAGCACTCATAGAGCCAAAAAATCATCATGGGGGATCAGTATAGACAGTGGGACACTATGGGGAGCTCAGTATGTAGAGTAGGGTAGCATTTGGGGTTCAATATCGAGAGTGGGGAAGCATGGAGAGCTCAGTATCGAGAATATGGCAGAATGCGGGGGAAGTATGGAGAGTGGCAACTATGGGGGGTTCAGTATTGAGAGAGTAGTGGCATAGGGGCTTAGTATAGAGAGTTGAGCAATCTGGGGTTCTCAGTATGGAGAATGGAGCAGTTTGAGGGCTAAGTATGGAGAATAGAGTAGTATGGAGTGCTTATTATGGAGAATGGGGCAACATGGGGGGCATAGTATGGACATGGGCAGCGTAGGGGGCCCAGTATGGTGTGGTGCAGCATTGGTGACGTGGATAAAAAAAAATTGGATGTGTTAAAAAAAATGTTTCTATGCTGAAATAATCTTATCAATGTGCCCCTGCTATGTACTTTGTAATTGCTATCTCTGCCCATGCAGGACCATGGTCAGCACATACCACAACTTCTGGGCAGGAAGGACACAAAAGAGGGGATACAGATATTTCACCACAGGATTGCAGCTGATTCTTATTGTGAGGTAAAGCATTTACCTCTGCTGTATCCACTGATCCCTGCTTATATCATTCTATCTGTCCTGGGTATGTTTCCTGCATCCAATATCTGCTGTATCCACTGATCCCTGCTTGTATCATTCTATCTGTCCTGTTTATCACCTCAATCATTTGATCCCAATACACACTTGTCCCTATCTGTCTATTTCCTGAAAGCATTTAGCCTCTGTCTCCTAATTACTCCCCCGCTCCACCCTGTGCTCTGTGACTAGTCTCCCTGCGGCTCCTCCCTCCTGCCTTCTGCACACAGCTGATCCACCCTCATGTGCTGTTAAGTACTTCATAAATCTAAAGACCCAGGTCTGGCTAAGACCGTGGGTCTGGCTCTGAAGGGTCTAATCAGAAATATGCCAGAAATGGGCCAGAAGTGACCAGAAGGTACAAATAACTATTTACTAATTCTACTTTCTCATTCACACTTAAACCTTCACTATGCTTACATATGCTCTTACAGTTTTTGCTCACTCTCCTTTGTTATCCCCAGCACCCTCTAATCAAACAATCATCTCTCCTACCCTCTTACCTCCCCACCTGACTTCATCTGCAGACCTGCTCTTCAACCTCAAATCTATCCTACCAAAACATAAAACAAGCCAGACACTCTCCTTCTCCCACCTGCTCTCCCTCTCTCTCTGCTTCTCCTCACTTCTGCACATATCTCCCAAACCTGGACTCCCACAGCTTACACCGCAACCAATTCCCCCTCCTATCGCTTCCAACCAACTGAAAACTACCGCAACCTCTCCTATGTAAAACCCGTACCCCTAACGCCCACCCCCCTGCTCCCTCTCTCTGGAGCACTCTGGAATGCCTGCTCTTTCTGAAACAAGCTCCATTTTGTCCACAACCTCTTTACCTCTCATATTCTCTCCTTCCTGGGCATCACAGAGACATGGTTAACACCCACCAACACTGCCTCCCCTGCTGCGCTGTGTTATGGTGGCCTCCACTTCACCCACACTCCTCGCCCTGGTAACAGACATGGTGGAGGAGCGGGTCTTCTCTTTTCTACCAACTGCACCTTTAGCCCTATCCCAACTCTACCCCCCCTTATTCTTCCTTCTTCTGAAGTCCACTCTGTCCGCATCTACTCTCCCTCCAACCTCCAAGTGGCTGTCATATATCGACCTCCAAGCCCAGTCACTGCCTTTATTGACCAATTCTCCACCTGGCTTCTTTACTTTCTCTCTGTTGACATTCCCACAATCATCATGGGGGATTTCAACATCCCCACTGACACTCGCCAATCAGCAGCATCCAAACTCCTGTCGCTTACTTCATCCTTTGGACTTACTCAGTGGTCCTCCTCAGCCACCCACACATACGGACACACACTAGACCTCATCTTCACCCGATTCTGCTCTCTATCTAACCTCACAACCTCCCCCCTACCCCTATCTGACCACGATCTACTCATGTTTTCATCCATGTCCTCCTCACCTGTCATCCATGTCCAGCAACAAGCACACCCAAGCAGGAACCTTGCACATCTAGACACTCACACACTCTCTGACTCTATTCTACCACTGACATCCATATCTTCACTCCATGACACAGACAGCGCCACTGCTTTCTACAATGCCACTCTCGCATCAGCTATTGACTCGGTGGCCCTTCTTGTGCATGGCACAGCGCGATGAGTCAATAGGCAACCCTGGCACAACAACCTCACTAAACCGTTTCGGCAAGCGTCCAGGGTTGTGGAGCAGCGTTGCAAAAAAATGCATTCGCAAGATGACTTCACTGCATTCAAACAAGCAACACTCACATTCAAATCAGCCCTCACCTCAGTTAAACAGGCCTACTTCACAACCCTCATATCTTCCCCCACCATTCCACCGAATCTGCCCTTACCAAAATTACTAATGACTTACAGCCAAAGCTAACAGACAATTCTCTGTACTCCTTCTTCTTGACCTGTCCTCTGCCTTCGACGCAGTTGACCACTGCCTCCTACTTCAGATCCTCTCTTCATTTGGCATCAAAGACCTTGCCCTATCTTGGATCTCCTCATACCTTTCTAAGCGCACATTTAGCGGCTCCCACTCCCACACTACCTCCTCATCCCACCCCCTCTCTGTTGGAGTCCCTCAAGGCTCTGTCCTAGGACACCTACTCTTCTCAATCTATACCCTTGGCCTGGGACAGCTCATAAAATCCCATGGCTTCCAATACCATCTGTACGCTGATGACACCCAGATCTACCTCTCTGGCCCAGATGTCACCTCTCTGCTGTCCGGAATTCCAGCATGTCTATCAGCCATATCCTCCTTCTTCTCCTCTCGCTTCCTCAAGCTCAATGTAGACAAAATTTAACTCATCATCTTTCCCCCTTCTCGCATATCTTCCCCAGCTGATCTTTTTATCACAATAAATGACATCACGCTTTCCTCTATACCGGCAATCCGCTGCCTCGGAGAAACCCTTGACTCTGCCCTGTCCTTCAAACCCCACATCCGAGCTCTCGCTGCCTCCTGTGGCCTCCAGCTCAAAAATATTTCCAGAATCCGTCCTTTCCTCAACCCTTAATCTACTAAACTTCTTGTGCATGCCCTCATCATCTCCCGCCTCGACTACTACAACACCCTCCTCTGTGGCCTACCTGCTAACACTCTCGCACCCCTCCAGTCCATCCTTAAGTTTGCTGCGTGACTAGTTCATCTCTCGCCTAGCTACTCCTCTGCTATCCCCCTTTGCAAATCCCTTCACTGGCTCCCAATTGCCCAGCGCATCCAGTTCAAACTACTAATAGTGTTGAGCGAGCACTAAAATGCTCGGGTGCTCGAAGCTCGGGCCGAGCTCGCCGTGATACTCGGGTGCTCGACCCCAATGTTAGTCTATGGGAGACTTGAGCATTTTTGCGGTGGCACCCCCGGCAGTCTTTTAAAAGCCTAACAAGTGCCCAAGACGATAGTGACAGTGCTCAATGTAACATACCTGGCGGCGTCCTTGCATAGTGGTCCATCTCCCACTGTGCAAGAGCGCGCACTTGATCTCCTGTCCAGAATGTCTCTCTGGCTTCCCTCCATGCTGTCTGTTTGTGTCTGTTTCTGCTGCTTAAGGGCGGCGCCCGATCTCTTCCTGCTTTTTGTACCTGCTGTGGGTCACACCCCTTGTGCGTCCTCAGCCTATTGCTGTCTGTCACCTGGTATATAGCTCAGCTGCTCCCATCTATCCCTGCCTGAGCATAGTGTTTCATTCAGTGTGTGCTTGCACTCTGAAGGTGCCAGGTCCCGTTCTGTGTTCTCTTGTCTGCCTATCCTGGAGGCTGTATTTCCAGGCCTGTCTGAACACGCTCCTAGCCTGTTCCTCCTGCCTTCTAGGGGCCGATTACCTAGACCCGTTCCTGTATCTTGTCTTACCTGTCTGAACACGCTCCTAGCCTGTTCCTCCTGCCTTCTAGGGGCCGATTACCTAGACCTGCTCCTGTATCTTGTCTGTCCTGTCTGAACACGCACCTTGCCTGTTCGTCCTGCCTCTCTGGGGGCCGTATTCCCAGACCCGCTCCTGTATTCCGCTGCAGTGTCGGTCTCCTCCGTACACTCAGTTCCAGTCTGAACTCTCTCCTATCCTTTACCTGTTTTGCCTCTATGTCCGTTCCCTTCCTTTTTCTGCAGAGTCTGAACTTGTACCTAACTCCTGCTTGTTGTCTCTGTACTCCCGTTTGTGAGTTTGTGGTCCACTCGCTACTTCTCTGCTAGTACCCTGTGGGTGTCTGGCTCTGCCTTTCCCTTCCTGTCTGTTCCGTGTGAACAGAGCCCTGTCCCCCCCTACTCAGCCTAGCCTGCTCTGACTCCTTTGCTCACCGCTCCGGTGGTTCTAGCCTGCTCTGACTCCTTTGCTTACCGCTCCGGCGGTTCTAGCCTGCCCTGCTTCTGCCCGCTGCTCCGGCAGTCCTGTCCTGCCCTGCTTCTGCCCGCTGCTCCGGCAGTCCTGTCCTGCCCTGCTTCTGCCCGCTGCTCCGGCAGTCCTGTCCTGCCCTGCTTCTGCCCGCTGCTCCGGCAGTCCTGTCCTGCCCTGCTTCTGCCCGCTACTCCGGCAGTCCTGTCCTGCCCTGCTTCTGCCCGCTGCTCCGGCAGTCCTGTCCTGCCCTGCTTCTGCCCGCTGCTCCGGCAGTCCTGTCCTGCCCTGCTTCTGCCCGCTGCTCCGGCAGTCCTGTCCTGCCCTGCTTGTGCTCGCTGCTCCTGCAGCCCCGTCCTGCTCTGTTCTTGCCCACCGCTTCGGGCGTTCCCTCTCTGCTGTGGTTGTCTACCGCATCTGCGGTTCTGTGACCCAGTCTGTACTGGGTCTTAACCTTTCTGTGCTCCAGCCCGTCCTTTCGGCCAGTACCTCCCTGCCTGCATACTCGCCTGTATCCACCCATCTGCATACCTGCCGTGTTTGCTTATATCCACCAGTCTGTGCCAGCCTAACCTGCCTGTTCCTGAATCCCAGTGTGTACTGGGTCCTATCCCGCCTGTGTTCCTACCTGCTAGTGCCTCCCTGTCTGCACTCTAGCTGTGCTTGCCTGTACCCCTCTACCTGTATTGTTCCTGAGTCCCAGTGTGTACTGGGTCCTATCCCGCCTGTGTTCCTACCTGCTAGTGCCTCCCTGTCTGCACTCTAGCTGCGCTTGCCTTTACCCGCCTGCCTGCATACCAGTCGTGCCTGCCTATACCCTCCAGTCTGTGCGCCAGCCTAACCAGCCTGATCCAGTAATCCCTGTGTGGGTCAACCCCCGTGTCCGGAGTTTGACCTGGAGTAGCACCTGGTCCCTCTGCCCGGTTTCTCCCTGGTGCACTGGCGTCGTATGCCGTCGTGCCATCTTGGTCGGATCGGCCAGATACTTAGTCACGCCCCTCCAGGCACTCTCCGGTTCATGGTCCAGTGGAATCACTACAATCACACGCACACGCCGCTCAGCCCGGGCGTGTGCATAACACTC
This sequence comes from Phyllobates terribilis, assembly GCF_046119375.1. Classification (NCBI taxonomy): domain Eukaryota; kingdom Metazoa; phylum Chordata; class Amphibia; order Anura; family Dendrobatidae; genus Phyllobates; species Phyllobates terribilis. Next base: position 378,404,042 of record NW_027362771.1, on the reverse strand, counting down.
AAATGACATGGGGACAGCATGGGGATCGCCCCAGGAAGCATTTCTGACCCCCAGGTCACTGCTGTCAACAACGTGGTCAGAGGTATTAAGCCACTTTTACAGGCTCACAATAAAACGTTCAAAAACGAAAGTGAAACTTTTTTCCTGTGAAATATGTTAAGGAACATCCTTTCCAGGGTAAAGACTTGTGTATAAGTTAAAATAAATGACCAAAAACAAAAATACTCCTCCACACCTTCGGCTATGTTCACAAGTAGCATTTTTTATGCGTTTTTGCACTTTTGTATTGCTTTCAACTATGACAAATGCATTCACCGTGAAATGTCATTTTAACATTTTACAACCTTATCTGGCCATGTGCTGTGTGACACATGCATAAAGTGCTGAAAAGACAAGGGAACAGCATGGGGAAGACCCCTGGAAGCATCTCTGACTCCCAGGTCACTGTCTAAAAGTGTGCCCATCATAAGTGATCCTTACTGCATCAGAAGATGCAGACTTGCAACTATCCCCATGCAAGTTCTAGTCCCAGGGCAGTGTTCAATTGTACCTCCCCCATTCCTTGCAATACAAGCTCAAGTATGCAGCCTGACACCCACCCACCCCCAGGCTGCAATACCATACTGCTTGCTTGCTTGAACTTGAAATTGGGCCTTTTAGGCATGTGGAGGCGGAATCTGGCCACCACGTAGTGGCTGTGTTGACGGCCTGGAATCCATACTCAGTCCCCAGCCGCCCGGTGGCCGGGTGTCCATACTCGGTCCCCAGCCGCCCCGCGACCGGGTGTCCACACACGGTCCCCAGCCGCCGGGGGGCAGCCGGGTGTCCATAAACGGTCCCCAGCCGCCCCTATTTCTCCTTGGAACATCCCCCCACACACTTTTCTTAGCCCGGCCTGCTTTAGGCAGCATTGGACGAGCCCACCAGAGAACCAGACTCCTCCGGTGGGCCCTGACTTCTCCATCGGTGGAGTTGAGAGTGCCAAGGTGAGGCGCATGATGATGATGACAGAAGTTAGCATCTGCTATGTTTTCTTTTAATGCAAGTGTAAGTGTGCAGCCTGCCACCCACCCACCCCAGACTGCAATTCCATACTGCTAGCTTGCACTTGAAATGGGGCCTTTTAGTTTGGAGGAGGCCGAAGCTGGCCACTACCTCATGGCTGCTTCGGCAGCGAGGTATCCATACTCAGTCCCCAGCTGCCCATATTTGTCCTGGTGTGCTTTATACATAAGATTAAGCGCGTATACCAAAACATTACCTGTGCCCTCCCCAGTGCATTTAGTGGGAAGGAGAGCCTATTCCACTGTAGTGTGTGCATGCCAAACCCCTGTTCATGGTACATGCGAAGATGCCTCCCACCTTGCACCTGTCGTTGCAGACCACCCACAGGCTGCAATACCATACTGCTTGCTTGCTTGCACTTGAAATTGGGCCTTTTAGGCATGTGGAGGAGGAATCTGGCCACCACGCCATGGCTGTGTCGGCGGCCTGGTATCCATACTCAGTCCCCAGCCGCCTGGTGGCCGGGTGTCCCCGCTTGCTCCCCAGCCTCCAGGGGGTGGCCGGGTGTCCATACTCGGTCCCCAGCCACCCCTATTTGTCCTGGTAACCTTTCCCACACTTTTCTTAGCCTGGCCTGCTTTAGGGCAGCATTGGCCGAGCCCACCGGACTATCAGACTCCTCCATTGGGCCCTGGCTTCTCCATCAGGGGAGTTGAGAGTGCCAAGGTGAGGAGCATGATGAGGATGATAGAAGTTAGCATCTGCTTTGTTTTGTTGTAATGCAAGCGCATGTATGTAGTAGCGGCTAGGCCTGAGGTGGTCAGCGTTTTGGAGCATATCCTACCTCCTCCGAGGATTGCTGGATGTTTTCCTGCTACTATCCAAGTTCTATGACTCCCGTTAAACCAAAGCTTCAGGTGATAAATGATGGATGAGGTAGTGGCAAAGGAGAAAGAGCAGGAGGAACAGGGACCATTCACATCAATATCAGGCCAGTCAACCAGATATGTCTTGTAGGATATGTTTCTGTAACAAAAGGAGCGGTTCGGCTACACAGTTATAGGGCATACAGTGAGTGCTATGCCTACCAAAAATTTCGAGCCACTCCAATGCCCCTTGGAAATGATATGGAGGTCAGAGGGCGTTAACTAAACCTTTTTTTCCATTTATAGCAACTGGGTCTCCCGTGCACTGTTGGCCTAAGCAGTGAATGGAAGGCTTTCCAAAAATTATGAGGAACTGCAATGCCCCTTACAAGAGCCATGTGTGGCACCCCAGGGGTCTGGTCACCACAGTAATAGAGATATTACGTCGGAGAGCAAGTGGGAGGTTTCCTGGTCAGGATCCCTTAAACATGCAACATCCTCCTGCCCCAATCCTGGGAGTGGAGAATTCTGCCCTTATAAACTGGACTTGGGGCGGGGTTGAGTGAGTCAGAGAACAGTCTGAGAGCAAGGGAAAGTAACAGCAAGGAGCTCTGTAGGAGCTAGGTGCTAAAGACCAGGGGCTGGAAGCTGAGCAGAGCTCGCCCTGGCAGAAGACAATAGGAACCGGACACAGGAGTCAGAAGCTGTGAGGACTTATATATCCAGCAGCAGAAACCAGCCGGCAGGGGATTTCAGGTCCTCTGGCCATAGAAGCCTGGAGGCTCAGTCACAAGCAAGGGACCAGCACCGCCATCGTGGATCGGAGGCTAACAGAAGGCCCCAAGTCACCAGCCATACGGGTGAGCACTACACGGTACACTCAGGGACGTGGGCTACTTCTACCCGCTTACAGCAAGGTAGCCAGGAAGAGTGCAGACAGACGGGGAGGCCTACAACTCCACCTGGCCAGGGGAACTCCTGCTTGCTCACAGACTGACCAGGCCTCTTATGCTAGCCAGTACTCCCGGGAGGGTCTACCTTATAATCATCAGTAAAGACCCTGAACTGCACCGCAAAGACTCTGAGTCATTCCTGTTGCGCTCGTGCACCATCACCCCCATCATCCACACTCACTGCCCTGAGGCTATACTCCTCCCGAGGGGAGTTATCCCATTCTATGCTGCGCACACAACACCAGCCTCAGCGGTCTGCCTCACAGCGGTGGTACTCCCTGACCGCAATCCACGGGTGGCGCAGTCGGACAATTAACCTCAAAACCTAAGAAAGACTGCCACTGGTTTGACCAGCCTGAGCCACGGGACCGGGTCACCGCCACGGAGACTACAGACCCCAGAGAACCAGCACTGGGTATCCCACACAAGTGTACACACGGCCCAGGGGGCGCGTCACATGCAGTACAGCATATTACAAACATAAGTCCCATTATTGGGGAGTGGGAGTCCCATGGTATTTGCTTATTCTTTCCAAGCAAAAGCTGCCAAAAATTAGGACGGAGCAACTTGCAATGCCCCTTACAAGAGCCATGCAGTACAGCATATTACAAACATAAGTCCCATTATTGGGGAGTGGGTGTCCCATAGTATTTGCTTATGCTTTCCCAGCAAAAGCTGCCAAAAATTAGGACGGAGCAACTTGCAATGCCCCTTACAAGAGCCATGCAGTACAGCATATTACAAACATAAGTCCCATTATTGGGGAGTGGGTGTCCCATAGTATTTGCTTATCCTTTCCCAGCAAAAGCTGCCAAAAATTAGGACGGAGCAACTTGCAATGCCCCTTACAAGAGCCATGCAGTACAGCATATTACAAACATAAGTCCCATTATTGGGGAGTGGGTGTCCCATAGTATTTGCTTATGCTTTCCCAGCAAAAGCTGCCAAAAATTAGGACGGAGCAACTTGCAATGCCCCTTACAAGAGCCATGCAGTACAGCATATTACAAACATAAGTCCCATTATTGGGGAGTGGGTGTCCCATAGTATTTGCTTATGCTTTCCAAGCAAAAGCTGCCAAAAATTAGGACGGAGCAACTTGCAATGCCCCTTACAAGAGCCATGCAGTACAGCATATTACAAACATAAGTCCCATTATTGGGGAGTGGGTGTCCCATAGTATTTGCTTATGCCTTGCAAGCAAAAGCTGCCAAAAATAAGGACGGAGGAACTTGCAATGCTGGCACCCTGGTGGTATAGTGGTGGTGGAGGCTGAGGATAAGGAGAAGAAGATTAAACAGCCGAAGTGAGGAAGCGTATACCCATGTGTGGGTGTGAAGCGGTGCATGTGAATACACCTCCCGAAATAACACAGTGGATTTGACTTTATGTTACTCTGCTGTCATTTGGTGGTGATGAGAAGTCTGGCCCAATCCAGCCCTTGTTCATTTTGATAAGGGTCAGCTTGTCAGCATTGTCAGTTGACAGGCGAGTGCGCTTATCAGTTATAATTCCCCCAGCGGCACTAAAAACACGCTCCGATAGCACGCTAGCGGCAGGGCAGGCCAGGACCTCCAAGGCGTACAGAGCGAGTTCATTCCAAGTGTCCAGCTTGGATACCCAATAATTAAAAGGCACAGAGGAATCACGGAGGACGCTGGTACGATCGGCAAGGTACTCCCTCACCATCTTTTGAAACTTTCCACTTCTTGTGAGAGTACCCCGCGCCTCAGGGCCTGTAAGCTGGGCGGGTGTCAGAAAACTGTCCCAGAACGTTGACAGTGTTCCCCTGCCTCTGCTGGATTGGAGTTGCATCTCTTTCGCCTGTACGCCTTGGTTGGGCAACGAACTGTGACCTCTGCCGCTAGCGTGTTCAGATGGGAATTTTTTTAAGAGTTCTGCAGCAAGGGCCTTCTGGTATTGCCCCATTTTTGTGTCACCAACCAGTAATGACTGTCACCCAACATTTTGACAATGCGAGGGTCACGGTTAAGGCAGCGTAACATAAAGTCAGCCATGCGTGCCAGACTGGTAACGGGCAAGATTTCCGTGTCCTCACCAAGATGATGACTGACCATGCTCTCCTCCTCCTCCTCCTCTTCCTCCTCCCCCCTGTCCTCAGGCCACCCACGCTGAACCGACGATAAGACACTTGTACAGGTACTACCGTCTACAACGCATGATAGCAGCTCCTGTTCTTCCTCCTCCTCCTCCTACTCCTCCTCCTCTCCCTCATTGTCCCCCAATGCACGTTGGGATGAGATGAGGCTGGGCTGTGTGTAATCGCCCGCTACGGCTTCTTGATCCATCTCATCATACTCTGGCTGCAATGCCTCCTCTTTAATTCTCTGCAGAGAGCGTTGCAAAAGACAGACAAGTGGGATGCTGACACTAATGATGGCGTCATCGCCACTCACCATCTTGGTGGCCTCCTCAAAGTTTGTCAGGATGGTACATATGTCAGACATCCAGGTCCACTCCTGAGATCTTACGTGTGGAGTCTGACCTAAATATCGACGGCCTTGTTGCAGCTGGTACTCCACAACTGCTCTCTTCTGCTCACAAATCCTTTGCAACATGTGGAGGGTAGAGTTCCAACATGTGGGGACATCACACACCAGTCGGTGTGCCGGAAGCTGCAAACTCTGCTGCAACACAGCAAGGGCGGCGGAAGCTGTAGCTGACTTGCGAAAATGAGCTGACAGGCGGCGTACTTTCACGAGCAGATCTGGCAACTCGGGGTACGATTTAAGAAACCACTGAACCACGAGGTTAAGCACATGAGCCAGGCATGGTACGTGTGTGATCTCACCTCGCCTCAGAGCCGCCACCAGGTTACGGCCATTGTCACACACGACCATGCCGGGATGTAGGTTCAGCGGTCTCAGCCACAGATCTGCCTGCTCTTTCACAGCTGTCCACAACTCACAAGCAGTGTGAGGTTTATCACCTAAGCTTATGAGTTTCAGCACAGCCTGTTGCCGGTTGGCGGAGGCAGTACTGCAATGCTTCCAGCTTGTAACTGATGTGGTGATATCTGAGATGGAGGCTGAACATGAGGAGGAGGAGGAGGAGGATGCGCAGGAGCTGTACACTGTGGGGGCAACTCTGACTGACATAGGGCCCGCAATCCTCGGTGTGGGGAGGATGTGTTCCATCCCAAGTTCCGGCTGGGTCCCGGCTTCCACTATGTTTACCCATTGTGCCGTCAGAGAGATGTACCGTCCCTGGCCACAAGCACTTGTCCACGCGTCCATTGTCAGGTGGACTCTCCCAGTAACTGCGTTGTTGAGGGCACGGCAGATGCTTTGGGACTTGTGCTTGTGTAGTGCGGGGATGGCACACCGGGCAAAATAGTGTCGGCTGGGGACCGAGTACCGAGGGACGGCCACCGCCATAAGATTGCGGAAGGATTCCATCTCCACCAGCCTAAATGGCAGCATTTCCAATGCAAGCAGTCGTGAAATGTGCGAATTTAGGACTGTGGCCTGTGGGGCATTAGATGCGAATTTCCGCTTTCGTTCAAAGGTCTGGGATATGGACAATTGAACGCTGCGGTGGGACGTGGACGTTGATGCTGTTTCTTGAGAAGCTGCCATAACAAGTGAAGACTGAGAGGAGGGGGCATCTTTACATGCAGTATGGACAGGGGATTGCCTTGCACACACAACAGGGGGTTCTATTGCACGCACAACAGTGGAAGAAACAGTGGTGACACCTGCTGACACTGGTCGTGGACCCTGGGTTTCGCCCCACAAAGTCGGGTGCTTTGCTGCCATGTGCCTGATCATGCTGGTGGTGGTCAGGCTGGTAGTTTTGTCACCTCTGCTGATGCTGGCATGGCAAGTGGAACATATGGCCTTTTTGGGGTTATCAGCAGAGTCTTTAAAAAAATTCGAGACTCTGGAAGACCTACCGCTTGTACTGGCAACGTCCCTCGTGTTGGTGTTACGGGGAACGGTTGCCTGCCTTCTGTCTGCGGCCACCACACTGCTTCTTCCTGCCTGTTGGGGTACTCTGCCTCCCTACTCCTGTGTGCTGCTGGCCTCACTCTGCATGTCCTCCTTCCACGTTGGGTCAGTTACTAGATCATCCACCACCTCCTCCTCTTCCACTTGCGCACCACGATCCTCCTCCTCACTTCCTGGCAATTGTGTCTCGTCATCGTCCACCTCTTGTGACAGATTGCCAACGTCGACTTCCTGTGGCCGTGGCTGTTCAAATATTTGGGCATCGCAACATGGGATCTCCTCTTCCACCACTTCAAGCGTATCAGGCGAGGGGCCCAAATATGGAAATGGACCAGTGAACAGCTCTTCAGAGTGTCCAAGTGTGGGATCGCTTGCTGTCTGACGACACTCGGTATGGTGGGAGGAAGGAGCATCAGGGTGAGGAGGAGTATGCGGTCGAGACTCACGGCTACTAAGAGTTGACCGTGTGGAAGACAGACCGGAGGTGGTGGTGCCCAGGTAACTGGAAGTATTATCTGCTATCCAATTAATAAAATGTTCACACTGATCAGTTCTCAATACTGGTGTTGTTCTGTGCTTCCTTAGTAATTCGGTCAAGAAGTGGGAGCGAGAAGATGTGGCTGTTGGTTGTGGCACATTTTCACCTTGGCCCCGGCCCCGTCCTCTGCACGAACCATCACCAGAACATCCACTTCCACGTCCCTTGCCACGTGCCTTGCCCATTGTAAATGAAGTAAAATAGCTTACACTTGCACTATCAATGGAAAAAGGGTAATAAAGAGTAGATTAGAACCGTGGAAGAGGAAAACCACAGTTATTGCTTACTGGGGTATACCACACTTTTTTAAATAGAGATATTTGCGGCTGAACAGTGAGCGACACACTGAAACTGCTTTTTTTTTAGATACCAAAGGCCCAAAACTGGATAGTACAGCGATTTGACCCGTGGAACTGCGAAACCACACTGGGAAGTCGAGCCTACACAAGACTATTTTCAACAGATATATTTTTGTGTCACAACAGTCAGGAGACACTACTGCTTTTCTTTACGGAAAAAACTATCAAAAGCTGAATAATAGAGATTTTTTACCGTGGGATGGCAAAACCACAGTTATTATTTACTGGGGTATACCACACTTTTTTAAATAGAGATATTTGCGGCTGAACAGTGAGCGACACACTCAAACTGCTTTTTTTTTAGATACCAAAGGCCCAAAACTGGATAGTACAGCGATTTGACCCGTGGAACTGCGAAACCACACTGGGATGTCGGGCCTACACAAGACTATTTTCAACAAATATATTTTTGTGTCACAACAGTCAGGAGACACTACTGTTTTTCTTTAAGGAAAAAACTACCAAAAGCTGAATAATAGAGATTTTTTACCGTGGGATGGCAAAACCACAGTTATTGTTTACTGGGGTATACCACACTTTTTTAAATAGAGATATTTGCGGCTGAACAGTGAGCGACACACTCAAACTGTTTTTTTTTTTAGATACAAATGGCCCAAAATGGATAATACAGAGGTTTGAACTGTGGAAGTGCAAAACAACACTTCCGTTTCTCTAGCCTACACCAGACTATTTTCAACAGTTATATTTGTGTCTGAAAAATCAGAGACACGCTTTTTTTGGTGGGGGGGGACACACACCAAAAGTTTAATAAGACGGGTATTTGTACAGTGTGAAGAAGGAAAAAAAAAGGAGCATTTAGATGAAAAAAAAAGGATTTTTCCTGGCCCCCGACACCTGGTGCTAAGTCCAGCAATTTCAGCAACAGGAGCACACAGGACTGTAATGCAGCGTTTGCTGGTATAACCACTGTGTCTCCTATACAGCCTGCCTGCCTGGTATCTGGGATGGATATTAGTCCTGAAAAGGACTGTTTGTTTGTTCTGGCAGCCTTTACAGACCCTACACTAACTATTTCGCAGTTTATATCTCTCCCTAAATCAGCAGCGCTGTCCCTACACTGTCTAATCCGGAGTGACTGTGTCCAAGATGGCGGCGCCCGGTTTTAAATACTGGAGGTGACGCTGTGCGGCCAGCCAATCACTGTAATGCCCACAACCAACATGGCTGCAGCATTACAGTGACTGGCTGGCAATCCCTGCATGTTCATTGGCTCTGTAAAGAGCGCCAAACATGCAGGGCGGAGACCCGAGCTCCCGCCCGAGTAACCCGGAAATGCTCGGTGCTCGCCGATCATCCGGAGTAGCGTGATGCTCGGGTGAGTACCGAGCAGTGTCGAGCATGTTCGCTCAACACTAACTACTAACACTGACCTACAAAGCCATCCATAACCTTTCTCCTCCGTATATCTCTGAACTAATCTCCCGATATATTCCTTACGTAATCTCCGGTCCTCCCAAGACCTCCTTCTTTCCTCCACACTTATTCGTTCCTCATCCAATCGCCTCCAAGATTTCTTCCGAATATCTCCCATCCTATGGAATTCTTTGCCTCAACACGTCCGATTAGCCTCCACATTTGGATCCTTCAGATGGAACCTGAAAATCCATCTCTTCAAACAATCTTACAGCCTGCCATGACCTTGCTTGCTGCTACCTCAACAACACCAGAGCTACTGAAACTCCCCAACCTACAGTCATGGCCAAAAGTTTTGAGAATGACACCAAAATTATATTTTCGCATGATCTGCTGGCCTCTGGTTTTTATTAGTGTTTGTCTGATGTTTACATCACATACAGAAATATAATTGCAATCATATTATGAGTACCAATAGGTTATATTGACAGTTAGAATGAGTTAATGCAGCAAGTCAATATTTGCAGTGTTGCCCCTTCTTCTTCAAGACCTCTGTAATTCTCCCTGGCATGCTCTCAATCAACTTTTGGACCAAATCCTGACTGATAGCAGTCCATTCTTGCATAATCAATGCTTGCATTTTGCCAGAATTTGTTGGTTTTTGTTTGTCCACCCGTCTCTTGATGATTGACCACAAGTTCTCAATGGGATTAAGATCTGGGGAGTTTCCAGGCCATGGACCTAAAATCTCTATGTTTTGTTCCATGAGCCATTTAGTTATCACTAGAGATGAGCGTTGTTCTACTCGAACTGTTCGCCAATCTCAAATTCGAGCTGTTTTGGGCGGTGTTCGAGCCGTTCGGCGAGCACGAACAATTTGATAAAAATTCGGCTGTTCGAGGTTATGTTCGATAACTGTTCGTGCACCAAAATCATAACTGGATTTTTTCTCAGTAATGATGAAAATTAATGTTAATACGCAGTTTGAGTGTACAGCGGGGTGGGGGGAGGGGCAGGGGATGGATCTCTGCAGGAACAATGAAGATCTCCATTTTTTTTTCTCTTTCCCGCATTTGCAGTGGGGAGGTGCAATCTGTCAGCCTATCAGCGGCGCACACACGGAGCGAAGTGCTTTTTTTCACACAAGCAAGGGCATGTGTCATTGGCAGTGTATGTCACATGTCCTTGCCCTATAAGACCAAGCCATTTTCCCCGTCGCCACCATTTTCTCACTGCTGCAGCTGCGTGTTAGACGGCACCGCTGTTGCTGTGTGCGCTATACCTTGTTAATTTCAAGCCAATTTTCGCACAAATATACAGATAGCTTGGGAGTAGGGAATAGTTGTGATTGCAGTCCTTTTAAGGACTAGGTTACAGCATTTCCTACGACTTTTATCAGGGAGGTCTGTGCTCTTAAATAGATAGGTTGTGGGAGTAAAGACTAATTGTAATTGGAGTCCTTTTCAGGACTAGGTTACATCAGTTCCTATCAGTTTTTGCCAGGCAGGTCTGTGCCAGTGCTGTGCAAGTTTTTTTCACAGCATTTGGCTGAATCTAGCAAAGCTAATCCTTTTTGGCCTATTGCAGAGTGTGTTAGTCAGTGGAGTAGCCTATCTGTGCTGCAAGATATACCACCTGTGTATAGAATACCAATTTTTTTTACTGCACCTAGTGAAGTAAAATCTTTTGGGCATAGCATCATTCTATTAGTCCATCTATACTGACCTCCATCAGGTTGCAAATTAAAACTAATTTTTATCTGCATCTACAGTACCTCTGAAAAAATATTTGGGCTTCTAGCTGTGTGTGGGACTTGTTGTATTAGTCCATCTATACTGACCTCCATCAGGTTGCAAACTGAATATATTTTTTTCTGCATCTACCTCTGAAAAAATATTTGGGCTTCTAGCTGTGTGTGGGTCTTGTTCTATTAATCCATCTATACTGACCTCCATCAGGTTGCAAACTGAATATAATTTTTTTCTGCATCTAGCTCTGAAAAAATATTTGGCCTTCTAGCAGTGTGTCGGACTTTCTCTATTAGTCCATCTATACTGACCTCCATCAGGTTGCAAATTAAAAATAATTTGTATCTGCATCTACAGTATCTCTGAAAAAATATTTGGGCTTCTAGCTGTGTGTGAGACTTGTTGTATTAGTCCATCTATACTGACCTCCATCAGGTTGCAAACTGAATATATTTTTTTCTGCATCTACCTCTGAAAAAATATTTGGGCTTCTAGCTGTGTGTGGGTCTTGTTCTATTAATCCATCTATACTGACCTCCATCAGGTTGCAAACTGAATATCATTTTTTTCTGCATCTAGCTCTGAAAAAATATTTGGCCTTCTAGCAGTGTGTCGGACTTTCTCTATTAGTCCATCTATACTGACCTCCATCAGGTTGCAAATTAAAAATAATTTGTATCTGCATCTACAGTACCTCTGAAAAAATATTTGGGCTTCTAGCTGTGTGTGGGACTTGTTGTATTAGTCCATCTATACTGACCTCCATCAGGTTGCAAACTGAATATATTTTTTTCTGCATCTACCTCTGAAAAAATATTTGGGCTTCTAGCTGTGTGTGGGACTTGTTGTATTAGTCCATCTATACTGACCTCCATCAGGTTGCAAATTAAAAATAATTTTTATCTGCATCTACAGTACCTCTGAAAAAATATTTGGGCTTCTAGCTGTGTGTGGGACTTGTTGTATTAGTCCATCTATACTGACCTCCATCAGGTTGCAAATTAAAAATAATTTGTATCTGCATCTACAGTACCTCTGAAAAAATATTTGGGCTTCTAGCTGTGTGTGGGACTTGTTGTATTAGTCCATCTATACTGACCTCCATCAGGTTGCAAACTGAATATATTTTTTTCTGCATCTACCTCTGAAAAAATATTGGGCTTCTAGCTGTGTGTGGGTCTTGTTCTATTAATCCATCTATACTGACCTCCATCAGGTTGCAAACTGAATATAATTTTTTTCTGCATCTAGCTCTGAAAAAATATTTGGCCTTCTAGCAGTGTGTCGGACTTTCTCTATTAGTCCATCTATACTGACCTCCATCAGGTTGCAAACTGAATATATTTTTTTCTGCATCTAACCCAGCCAATAGTTTTGGCCTAATACCACAGTTTGGCCACTCAGCTCTGCTCGGTTACCATCCATTGTTTTTTTGTGCAAACAACTCCAGAGTTGTGAATTAGTTAACCACCAAAATGAGTGGAAAAAGGCCTGCTGCTGGTGGAAAGGGGAATAGGCGTGTTGGGAAGGGGAAAAAAGGTTGTGTCCGTGGGGTAGGTGTTAAAGCAACAGTAACATCTGCAGAAGAAAGACCATCTTCCAGCCAAACTAAAATGTCTACTTCTTTTAGCGGACAATGTGATAAGATCCCTTTCTTACGGCCACGCCAATCGCTACAAATTCCAGATGAGGCACAAAAACAGCAGGTGCTTCAATGGATATCAAGTGCTCCTTTAAGTGGGCTCTCCTCCACATCAACTTCAACATCACAAATACTCCAGTCATCAAAGGTGTCACCCAAATCGCACTTGCTTCCTCACAGCTCCCAAATCTCCAGCTGCCCGTCTGAGTATGAGGTAGAACAGATGGTTGAGTCTGCAGAGCTGTTTACTCATACTATAGCCTGGGAATCAGAGGTCGACTCCAGCGCTTCTGTGAATCCAGACGAGGAAATGATCTGCACTGATGCCCAGAATCTTTATGAGTCGGATCCAGGACCAGACGCAGAAGGTTCTGACCATAATGTAGACCCTCATTCCCAAACTGTAACTCCTGTTGGTGGAGACAATGAGGAAGACGATGATAAGACTCAAATACCTGATTGGAGCGACAACTTTAGTTTTTTGTCAGGGCAGGAACAGGTTGGCTCTGAGGACGACGGGTGTGATAACGCACAGGGTGATGATGATGAGGTTGGAGATCCCACTTACTGTCAACCCACAGTCAGCCAAGAGATGAGGTCAGCAGAGGAGGTGGAGGAAGATGCTATTGACGACGAGGTCAGGTTGCGCCTTCCTGGACAGAGACGTAGTACTGGAAGCACGTCAACAACTGCATCCTCAAACACAACTCTGCCTCTCACCACAAGTCGTGGTGGCTCTTCAGGTCGCATGAGTGCTAAGCCTTGCATAGCCTGGGCATTTTTTCAGATCGATAAAGATGACCCAACTCGTGTTATCTGTAACATTTGTCAGCAAAAGCTAAGTAGAGGCCAAAAAATACATAGTTTGAGTACTTCATGCATGAACCGGCACATGGACATGAAGCATAAGTTGCAGTGGGAAGCTCAGTGTGCTACAATGCGGCCTAGCCGGCCGGGCCAACCACCGTCTGCCATATCTTGTGCATCCGCGGCCTCTTCATCCTCTGTGACTGGGGGGACAGCAGTCACACCTGTTTTGGGGCGCAGACCTGCCACCTCTTTACCCGCAACAGCCAGCGTGATTGGCAGGTCATCATTTTCTTTGGAGGTGGTAACATCAGCTGGTGTTGAGCGCTGTCCGACATCGATAGCACCACCTTTGGATCAAGGCAACCTAACATGTCCGCCTGCATCTTCCTCACAGACCGGCAGTTTGCCGGGGACACCCTTATCAACCCCGTCTAAGCACAATAGCCAGCCCTCGGTCCCTCAGATGTGGACAAGTAAAAGACCATTTCCTCCTAGCCATGAGAAAGCTAAGAGGTTGAATTTCACCATCTGCAAGCTCTTGGCTACAGAAATGCTGCCTTTCCGCCTGGTGGACACAGAGGATTTTCGAGACCTTATGTCCGTCGCAGTGCCCCAGTACCAGATGCCCAGTCGGCACTACTTCTCAAAGAAAGGTGTGCCTGCGCTCCACCAGCATGTCGCACACAACATCACCGCTTCTTTGAGAAACTCTGTGCGTGACAGGGTGCATTTCACCACAGACACTTGGACGAGTAGGCATGGACAGGGGCGTTACATGTCGCTGACTGGGCACTGGGTAACTATGGTGACAGCAGGACAAGGGGCTGCTGTCCAAGTCTTGCCGTCCCCACGAGTTGTGCGTCAATCCTCTTTATGTCAAAGTTCCTCCACTGCTTCTGCCTCCTCAACCTCCTCTCGGTCTTCCACCTGCACCCAAAGCCTGTCTGGTCATGCCACAAGCTTTCTAACTGCACAGAAGGGATCCTGCACACCTCCTTACTATGCTGGCAGTAGGGCTCAACGTCATCAGGCGGTTTTTACATTGAAATGTCTGGGAAATGTGAGTCACACAGCTGAGGAGTTGTGGTCAGCTCTGGAGAACCAATTTCATGAATGGTTGTCTCCACTGGACCTGAAACCAGGGAAGGCCGTGTGCGACAATGCTGCAAACCTGGGTGCGGCCCTTCGCCGGGGCAATGTCACACACGTGCCTTGTATGGCTCACGTGTTTAACCTGGTTGTCCAGCAATTTTTAGCCCACTATCCCAGACTAGATGGCCTTCTGCAGAGGGCACGGTCGCTGTGTGCTCACTTCCGCCGTTCGCATCCCGCAGCTCAGCGACTTACATCTCTACAGAAGTCGTTGGGCCTGCCACTTCACCGGCTAAAATGCGATGTGCCTACCCAGTGGAATTCAACTCTGCACATGTTGCAGCGACTGTGGCAGCACCGACAAGCCCTGGTGCAATACGTTCTGACGTATAGCCTGGGCCAACGAGATTCAGAGGTGGGGCAAATCACGCTGGAGGAGTGGTCTCAGATCAGGGACCTATGCACCCTTCTGCACAGTTTTGAAATGGCGACGAAGATGTTTAGTGCTGACGATGCCATTATCAGCATGACTATTCCGGTGATTTACATGCTGGAGCACATGTTAAACAGAATTCGGAGTCAGGTGGTGGCACAAGAGGAGGTGGAGGAAGTAGAGGAGGAGGAGTTGTATGCGGAAGGGCTAACATCTGCAAGGTCCAGACGGTCGGCAGCACCAAGGCGGCAGGCATGTGAGGGTGGGGGAGATGGTTTTACCAGGGCGCATGGTAGCAGCCAAACTAGTGAGGAAGGTGCAGGAGCCCAGGAAGAAGTGGAGGACGAACTGATGGAAGACTCATCAGATGAGGGAGACCTTGATCACATTTCTGTTGTGCGAGGTTGGGGGGAGAGGACAGAGGAAGGAAGCATGATTGTTACCTCGCCACCAACACAACAGGGACTTGGTGCTCCTGGATGCACAACACACATGAGTGCCTTCTTGCTGCACTACCTGCAACATGACCCTCGAATTGTGAGAATTAGAAATAATCCTGACTACTGGGTTGCCACACTGTTAGATCCCCGGTACAAAAGTAAATTTGCAGAAATTATTCCTGCCATAGAAAGGGATGCACGCATGCAGGAGTATCAGCAGAGACTGTTGCAGAATCTTACATGTGCTTTTCCACAAAATACCAGTGGTGCACGTAGTGAATCTCACAGTTCCAACTTGCCAACCGTGGGACCGTCAAGTGTTCAGCACTCAAACCGTAACAGAACCACAGTATCTGGTGGTAACATCAATTTTGCGGAATCATTTCACCACTTTTTTAGCCCATCCTTTGCAAGGCCACAGGAGACAAGAAGTCTGACACATAGTCAACGCCTAGAGACGATGGTACAGGAGTATCTCCAAGTAAACATTGAAGCCACGACTGTGTCACTGGACCCTTGCTCTTTTTGGGCTTCCAATCTGGATAAATGGCCGGAGCTAGCCACTTACGCCTTGGAGATCTTGTCATGCCCCGCAGCCAGCGTTCTGTCTGAACGTGTGTTCAGCGCTGCTGGTGGTGTGCTGACAGATAAGCGCACGCGGCTCTCCACTGATAATGTAGACAGACTCACATTCATAAAGATGAACAAATCATGGATCCGAAACGACTTTTCTACCCCTGTGTCATCCTGGGGAGAGTAAAAGCTTGATGATTGTTTAAAATCACCCTACCAACCGTTTTAAGCTTTCAAATTACTAATCATGTTTATCTGTATCTTGACTGGAAAATAATTTGGGCTTTGTAGCAATGTGCAGCACTGATCCTATTAGGCCATCTATAATAAGCTCCACCAGATTTAAAATTAAAAATAATTTTTAGCTGCATCTAGCCCGGAAAATAATTTTGGGGCTCCGAGATGCGCAAGACACATAAGTGCCTTCTTGCTGCACTACCTGCAGCATGACCCTCATATTGTCAGAATTTGAAGTAATCATGACTACTGGGTTGCCACACTCTTAGATCCCCCAAACTTTTCGATCAACCTTTTCATTTTAATAAAGACGAAAAAAATGGTCATTTTTGAAATTATAAGCATTAGCAGGTTGTTAGAAACTGAAATCAAACAGTTTTCAACTCAAAACTTTATTCTAGGTGATGTTACATTTTCACATGGGACCCCTTGTTCGAAAGGAACTTCTGAACTCTCTCGTCCATTGAATTTGTCAGGTTTTGGATGGTTTCTGCTTCAATTGTTTTGCATGAGGACAGAATATCCTCCCAGAGCTGTTGCTTAGATGTGAACTGCCTCCCGCCATCATAGACACTCCTTTTAATGATGCTCCAAAGGTTCTGAATGGGGTAGAGGTCAGGGGAGCATGGGGGTCACACCATAAGTTTGTCCCCTTTTATGCCCATATCAGCCAGAGATGCAGATGTTTTATGTGCAGCATGAGATGGTGCATTATCATGCAGAAAAATGATCTTGCTGTGAAATACACGGTTCTTCTTCTTGAACCATGGCAGGAAGTGCTGTTTGAGAAAATCCACATACATTATGGAGTTCATCTTTAGCGCCTTCAGGGATCCTAAAGGGGCCGACAATCTCTCTCCCCATGATTCCAGCCCAAAACATTCTCCACCTCCTCCTTGTTGGCGCTGTAGCCGTGTTTGCGTGGGGTGTCCATCAACCAGCCATCCTCCACTCCATCCATCTGGACCATCGAGCGCTGCACGGCACTCATCCGTGAACAAAACAGTTTTGAAATCAGTCTTCATGTAATGTTTGGCCCACTGGAGCCGTTTCTGCTTGTGTGAAGTGGATAGAGGAGGTCGACAGGATGGCGTATGCACAGCTGCAAACCTCTGAAGGACCCTGCATCTTGTTGTTCGGGGGACGTTGGAGGCACAAGCAGCTTCAAAAACTTGTCTGCTGCTATGACAAGGCTTTTTTGCCGCTGCTCTTTCAACCTGACGTAATTGCCTGTAGGAAAGAGTCCTCAATTTGCCCTTATCAGCACGCACACGTGTGTACTGTGAATCAGCTACATACTTCTTGATTGCCAAGACACTTCATCCTGATCATCGCACAATGTTGATTGTAGTCATGCCTTGACCTAAACACTCCACAATTTGTTGCTTCTCAGCAGCCGACACATCCTTTTTCTTTCCCATTTTGGCAGAAAATGTAGGCTGCTGAATAATGTGAGAGAGCCTTCTTAAGTAGTCTTGCCTTTCATTGGACACACCTGACAAACTAATTAGCACTGGTGTCTGCAATTGCTTACAGTGATATAAAGAGCCCTGACACACATCACCATCAATGAGTTTAACTGACAAACAAACAAATTCTTCCCTTATCACTCCTAAACACTTTTTGCATAATAATTTGGAACACAGTGTACATGTGCTTTTCCACAAAACACCAGTGGTTCACGTAGTGAATCTTACAGTTCTAACTTGCCAACCGTGGTCTGTATGGAGTTGTTCAATAAAGGGCCCAAAATTAAGATAACATAGATGGGAGAGGTCTCTATGAATAGGAATTCCTAAGTATTTGATACCCTGTGAGGGCCAGGCAAAGGGAAAGTTGGACTGGATGGAATCCTATATGGATTTGGGGAGGGAGACATCGAGGGCCTCAGACTTCGCTGCATTGATTTTAAAATTTGACCATGTAACAAAGTTCAGCCATAACAGAATGGATGGATATATGTGATTGAGTGATATATACTAGGACATCATCAGCAAATAGAGAGCACTTGTACTCGGTGCCTCACAGATCAATCCACCTATTATTGGGGTTATGGCGAATTGATGAGAGCAGGTGCTCCGTCACTAGGATGTATAAGAGAGGGGACAGAGAACATCCCTGCCTTGTCCCATTGGTGATTGTGAAAGGTGATGAAAATGTTCTGACGCGCCCCCTGGGCCTTGGGACACCCGGAGCCGGACCCTTTTTGGTGGATGCTGGTGGTTGTAGTCTCCGTGGCGGCAACCCGGTTCCGTGGCTCAGGGCGGTCAAACCAGTGGCGGAACTATTTATGTGGTTTTGATGTTTAAATGTCCGACTACGCCACCCGTGGATTGCGGTCAGAGTGAACCGCCGCTCCAGGGCAGACCGCTGAGGCTGGTGTTGTGGGTGCAGCAGAGCGTAGCATAACTCCCCACGGGAGGAGTATAGCCTCAGGGCAGTGTATGCGGAGGATGGGGGTGATGGTGCAGGGCAGCAGCAGTAATGACACGGAGTCAGTGATGCAGTCCAGGGCCTTTACTCACAGTTCTTATTATCCAGACCACGTCTGCAGGTAACGGCTGCCCACGTCGTACTGTGCTCACCAGGTGAGGGGCTCAGACAACTCCCAGATAACTTTGGAGCGCTTCACAGGACCCCCTTTGTGTGTCCTTTGTCTGGCCTTTCTTACCAACCCTTCTGTCCGGCTGCCTCGGGCCTCCTCTTGGTAAACTTGGCGCCAGTTTCCCTGACCCTATGTGGTGCCTTCCTAGCGGGTGTAGCGAGGGGCTGTGCCACATAAAATGTCACAGCCTCCTGTTTCTAGCTGAGGGTCGTTTCCTGCCTCCACTAGTTTCGGGGACCGGTCTCCCCCTTTGGCCTGACCCCTCCACGCAGGTGGATTCTGGCATGCGGTGGCGACTCGCCCGTCCGCACCCCTGAGATCCCTTCGTTCCTCGTTCCTGGAGCCTTCTCCGCTCCTCTTCCTTCCTTCTCCCTCTTCCAGGCCTGGGCCTCTGTTACTAGGCCCGCCTCCGGAGCAGAGCTCATGCAGAGCCCCTGCTCCCTGCCACTTCTGCTCAGACTTCTCTGCACTGAACTAAGATGGTGCCCACCTTTTATACTCCCTTCTCAATGCACCCAGGAACTGCTTCCTCCCTGCTCCTGCACTACAGGGTTCCCCTTCCTCAGTGTTCCCTCCTCCCACTCCAGCCAGGGACAGGGACTGTCGTGCCCATCTCAGGGGCATATTGGTCGCCCTGCCCCACGGCAATGTGGTGTAATGCATGCAGGTGTCGGGTCCTGATCCACACTACATCCTTACCTGAGAGTGAGATATCACACCTCTGGGTGAGGTGCAATACCTCTGTAGCAACCGAGCCCTCAGGGTGCTACAGTTCCATTTATCTTCAGCCTAGGTGACGTATTGCGATACAGGGCCGTGATTTTGGCTATAAAAGGGTCCCCTAGACCCCTACCCCAAGCTTTTTAAGAGAATCATATATGGCGTGCCAGGAGACTCTATGGAATGCTTTCTCAGCATCCAACGAGAGTATCTAATTACAAATTTTTAACTGCATCTAGCCCAGGAAATACTTTGTGCCTAGTAGCAGGGTCTGCTAGTCAGCGGATTATCCCGGCTGTTAAGCAAGCTACACCACCTGTAGTTTGGACACTTAATTTTTTCAAAGGAAATGCTTCGGGACCACGGGATACTCAGTGAAGAGCATCAGGAGGCACCCCAAGGCATAGGGGCTGGGACTGGCAGTAGGATGCCTTGCGGTGGACAGCCGAGCTCGATCCTTATAAAAGCTTTTTAACTGCAGCAGCTTTAGTGGACGCTACTGGAGCTGGAATTACGCGGCTGCTGGCATGAGACTTGCCCTCCAATAGATCCTTGTAAATGGATTTAAAGTGTATTCATTCAAATTAGAGAGACAATTTAAATTAAAAAGCTTAGAGCTGCCTCCACCACAGGGGGGCTCGCTCGACCCACCAGCGGACAGGCACCAGTATTGGGAGAGGGGGGCTGGCCATCAGGGTTCACCGCGGCTCTGGCACAAACCCGGCGACACGGAGGTGGCACGGGCAGGAGCGGACTGGCCGTGTCGGCTTCTCACTTTTTGGATTTTAGAAGGGCATGACATGCCTATATCTGTGTCTCCCCCTCCTTTTACTCCTCCACCTCTTTTATTTTCGCATGACTATATGTACTTGTCACTTTGCCATGTGTTAGTTATGTATTCTGAGCAGTTTGTCAGCTTTTGGACACCTTTGAAGGTGTTTTCTATGTGTTTCTATGTGTTTTTGTTTGCCTGCCATTGGTTTTAACGGTGTTCGAAGGTGTTCGACGAACAGTTCGACGAACAGTTCGGCGAACACACGGGTGTTCGACGAACCGAACCGAACTCGAACACTACGGGGGTGGCTCAACACTAGTTATCACCTTTGCTTTGTGTCAAGGTGCTCCATCATGCTGGAAAAGGCATTGTTGGGCGCCAAACTGCTCTTGGACAGTTGGGAGAAGTTGCTCTTGGAGGACATTCTGGTACCATTCTTTATTCATGGCTGTGTTTTTAGGCAAGACTGTGAGTGAGCCGATTCCCTTGGCTGAGAAGCAACCCCACACATGAATGGTTTCAGGATGCTTTACAGTTGGCATGAGACAAGACTGGTGGTAGCGCTCACCTCTTCTTCTCCGAATAAGCTGTTTTCCAGATGTGCCAAACAATCGAAAAGGGGATTCATCAGAGAAAATGACTTTGCCCCAGTCCTCAGCAGTCCACTCCCTGTACCCTTTGCAGAATATCAGTCGGTCCCTGATGTTTTTTCTGGAGAGAAGTGGCTTCTTTGCTGCCCTCCTTGAAACCAGCCCTTGCTCAAAGAGTCTCCGCCTCACAGTGCGTGCAAAAGCACTCACACCAGCCTGCTGCCATTCCTGAGCAAGCTCAGTACTGCTGGTAGTCCGATCCCGCAGCTGAAACAGTTTTAAGATACGGTCCTGGCGCTTGCTGGTCTTTCTTGGGCGCCCTGGAGCCTTTTTGACAACAATGGAAGCTCTCTCCTTGAAGCTCTTGATGATGCGATAGATTGTTGACTGAGGTCCAATGTTTGTAGCTGCGATACTCTTCCCTGTTAGGCCATTTTTGTGCAGTGCAATGATGGCTGCACGTGTTTCTTTAGAGATAACCATGGTTAACTGAAGAGAAACAATGATACCAAGAACCAGCCTCCTTTTAAAGTGTCCAGTGATGTCATTCTTACTTAATCATGACTGATTGATCGCCAGCCCTGTCCTCATCAACACCCACACCTGTGTTAATGGATCAATCACTAAAACGATGTTAGCTGCTCCTTTTAAGGCAGGACTGCAATGATGTTGAAATGTGTTTTGGGGGTTAAAGTTCATTTTCTGGGCAAATATTGACTTTGCAAGTACAGTAATTGCTGTTAAGCTGATCACTCTTTGACATTCAGGAGTATATGCAAATTGCCATTACAAAAAATGAAGCAGTAAACTTTGGAAAAATTACTATTTGTCTCATTCTCAATACTTTTGGCCATGACTGTACTGTCTCCTTCCCCATTCCTGTAGAATGTAAGCCCACAAGGGCAGGGTCCTCTTCCCTCTGTACCAGTCTATTGTTAGTTGGTGTAAGTGGTATCTGTATTTTATATGTAACCCCTTCTTATGTACAGCACCATGGAATCAATGGCGCTATATAAATAATAATAAATAATAATTTGCTGTATACTCTCTTTGCTTCCTTCTCTACCCCGGAGATGTGCTATGATCAGACCATGGTCGTGCACGGTAAGATACATCCATTACACAGTACACAGCAGGGGCACATTCATAAGATTATCACAGCACAGGAACATTTTATTTAACACATCCAATTGTGAACTTATTTTTATTCTAAGATCTGTTGATTAATATGTGCTCTGTTCATGAGAAAATCCCTTTAAAATATGAATTGTTAATCCGTTCACATAACAATTCACATAATAAAGTCATATATATAGATAAGAACTTAATATAGATTTTAAAGGCTTTATCCTGTTTTTAGCATAACAAAAAATACACTAGTACTCTTCATGGTGTTTGCATCTGAGGTGGCAGCCTCACCAAACATCTAGACAAAGCACCAGCACTTATGTCGTCAATATGAAGATGCTTCAGACTTATATGAAGTAAGTATACTGTACACCACAATATGAAGCATTCCAGGTCTACCATGGACTTTTTTTTAATACAATGTATATGCTGTTTGACAAAGGCTTGTGAAGAAGCCACAAAGTAATGTATGCTTCCCTGACACAAATAAACCAGAAGATGTTTATGGTGTTCTATTTAATCTGTTAACACATTTTGTATTGAAATGTTTACAAGAAAACATTTTATAATTTAATGAAGAACTCCCATCAAAGTTTTTATCTTCTTACTATATTGCAATCATCATATTGTATGGCACTGTGTAATTACAATTGCTCATTTTGCCTCTATACCCAGTAAATTAATGTATTTTCTCTGCTCTATGTAGAACAGGAAGTCTCTTTCCCTGTATAAATCATTCTCCTCTTCAACTCCTGAACCAGCTGCTCCCTCCTGCCAGAGACTTTTGCAGTGACTCATGAGTCACGCATAGGTAATAGACTTTTGTTTCCACATAGAGCTTAGAAGGATTCGGCTGGTCAGTTTTAAAGCATGTGATGTCATAGACCTAATGGAAAAGAAGAAATAACTGGGTACAGTGCTATATAATATGATGACGCCAATATATTAAGAGGATAGAAATTTTGATGGGAGTACTTCCTTAAGAAAAAAGCCAAAAGGTGACTGATAGTGTTGAGCGAGTATGCTCGACACTGCTCGGTACTCGCCCGAGCATCTCGCTACTCAGGATGTTCGGAGAGCACCGAGCATTTCCGGGTTACTCGGGCGGGAGCTCGGGTCTCCGCCCTACACGTTTGCCGCTCTTTACAGAGTAAATTAACATGCAGGGATTGCCAGCCAGTCACTGTAATGCCGCAGCCATGTTGTTTGTGGGCATTACAGTGATTGGCTGGCCGCAGAGCCTCACCTCGAGTATTTAAAACCGGGCGCCGCCATCTTGGACACAGTGTAGGGAGAGTGCTGCTGAGTTAGGGAGAGATATATAGTGCGAAATAGGTAGTGTAGGGTCTCTAAAGCCTGCCAAATCAAACAAACAGTCCTTCTCAGGACTAATATCCATCCCAGATATCAGGCAGGCAGGCAGGCTATATAGGAGACGCAGTGGTTATACCAGCAAACGCTGCATTACAGTCCTGTGTGCTCCTGTTGATCAAATTGCTAGACTTATTCCCCGGTCTCAGGGGCTAGGAAAAATTCTTTTTTTTTCATCTAAATACTGTAATTTTTTTTTCCTCAGTCAGACTGTACAAATACGCGTCTTATTAACCTTTTGATATCCCCACCCCACCAAAAAAAAAAAATTGAGTGTGCCTGTGACTGTTCAGACACTAATATATCTGTTTAAAAGAGTCTGGTGTAGGCCAGAGAAATAGAACTATGGTTTTGCAGTTCCACGGGTCAAATCTCTGTATTATCCTGCTTTTGGCATTTTTTGTCGTAAAAAAAAACTGTAATAGTGTCTCCCTGACTGGTCAGACACCAATATATCTGTTTAAAAGAGTCTGGTGTAGGCCAGAGAAATAGAACTGTGTTTTTTTTCAGTTCCACGGGTCAAATCTCTGTATTATCCTGCTTTTGGCATTTTTTTCCATAAAAAAAAACTGTAATAGTGTCTCCCTGACTGGTCAGACACCAATAAATCTGTTTAAAAGAGTCTGGTGTAGGCCAGAGAAATAGAACTGTGGTTTTGCAGTTCCACGGGTCAAATCTCTGTATTATCCTGCTTTTGGCATTTTTTTCCGTAAAAAAAAACTGTTATAGTGTCTTCCTGACTGGTCAGACACCAATATATCTGTTTAAAAGAGTCTGGTGTAGGCCAGAGAAATAGAACTGTGGTTTTGCAGTTCCACGGGTCAAATCTCTGTATTATCCTGCTTTTGGCATTTTTTGTCGTAAAAAAAAACTGTAATAGTGTCTCCCTGACTGGTCAGACACCAATATATCTGTTTAAAAGAGTCTGGTGTAGGCCAGAGAAATAGAACTGTGTTTTTTTTCAGTTCCACGGGTCAAATCTCTGTATTATCCTGCTTTTGGCATTTTTTTCCATAAAAAAAAACTGTAATAGTGTCTCCCTGACTGGTCAGACACCAATAAATCTGTTTAAAAGAGTCTGGTGTAGGCCAGAGAAATAGAACTGTGGTTTTGCAGTTCCACGGGTCAAATCTCTGTATTATCCTGCTTTTGGCATTTTTTGCCGTAAAAAAAACCTGTAATAGTGTCTCCCTGACTGTTCAGACACAAATATTTCTGTTTAAAAGAGTCTGGTGTAGGCCAGAGAAATAGAACTGTGGTTTTCCTCTTCCACGGTTCTAATCTCCTTTTTATTACCCTTTTTCCATTGATAGTGCAAGTGTAAGCTATTTTACTTCATTTACAATGGGCAAGGAGCGTGGCAAGGAACGTGGAACTGGACGTTCTGGTGATGGTGCGTGTAGAGAACGGGGCCAGGGCCAAGGTGAAAATATGCCACAACCAACAGCCACATCTTCTCGCTCCCACTTCTTGACCGAATTACTAGGGAAGCACAATACAACACCAGTATTGCGAACTGATCAGTGTGAACAGGTTATTAATTGGATAGTAGATAATACTTCCAGTTACCTGGGCACCACCACCTCCGGTCTGTCTTCCACACGTTCAAGTTTTAGTAGCCGTGAGTCTCGACCGCATACTCCTCCTCACCCTGATGCTCCTTCCTCCCACCATGCCGAGCGTTGTCAGACAGCAACTGATCCCACACTTGGACACTCTGAAGAGCTGTTCACTGGTCCATTTCCATATTTGCGCACCTCGCCTGCTCCGCTTAAAGTGGTGGAAGAGGAGATCCCATGTAGCAATGCCCAAATATTTGAACAGCCACGGCCACAGGAAGTCGACGCTGGCAATTTGTCACAAGAGGTGGACGATGACGAGACACATTTGCCACGAAGTGAGGAGGAGGATCGTGGGGCGCAAGTGGAAGAGGAGGAGGTGGTGGATGATCTAGTAACTGACACAATGTGGCAGGAGGACACACAAAGCGAGGCTAGCAGCACACAGGGGGAGGGAGGCAGAGTACCCCAACAGGCAGGAAGAAGCAGTGTGGTGGCCGCACACAGAAGGCGGGCAACAGTTCCCTGTAACACCAACATGAGGGATGTTGCCAGTACAACCGGTAGGTCTTCCAGAGTCTGGATTTTTTTTAAAGACTCTGCTGATAACCCCAAAAAGGCCATTTGTACCACCTGCTATGCCAGCATCAGCAGGGGTGACAAAACTACCAGCCTGACCACCACCAGCATGATCAGGCACATGTCAGCAAAGCACCCGACTTTGTGGGGCGAACCCCAGGGTCCACTACCAGTGACAGCGGGTGTCACCACTGCTTCTTCCACTGCTGTGCGTGTAATAGAACCCCCTGTTGTGCGTACAAGGCAATCCCCTGTCCATACTGCATGCAAAGATGCCCCCTCCTCTCAGTCTTCACTTGTTATGGCAGTTTCTCAAGAAACAGCATCAACATCCACGTCCACGTCCCACCGTTGCGTTCAATTGTCCATATCCCAGAGCTATGAACGAAAGTGCAAATTCACAGCCAACTCCCCACAGGCCACAGTCCAAAATTCACACATTTCACGACTGCTTGCGTTGGAAATGCTGCCTTTTAGGCGGGTGGAGAAAGAATCCTTCCGCAATCTTATGGCGGTGGCCGTCCCTCGGTACTCGGTCCTCAGCCGACACTATTTTGCCCGGTGTGCCATCCCCGCACTACACAAGCACGTGTCCCAAAACATCTGCCGTGCCCTCAACAACGCAGTTACTGGGAGAGTCCACCTGACAACGGACACGTGGACAAGTGCTTGTGGCCAGGGATGGTACATCTCCCTGACAGCACACTGGGTAAACATAGTGGAAGCCGGGACCCAGTCAGACCTTGGGACGGAACACATCCTCCCCACACCGAGGATTGCGGGCCCTATGTCAGGCAGAGTTGCCCCCACAGTGTACAGCTCCTGCGCATCATCCTCCTCCTCCTCCTCATGTTCAGCCTTCATCTCAGATATCACCACATCAGTTACAAGCTGGAAGCACTGCAATACTGTCTCAGCCAAGCGGCAACAGGCTGTGCTGAAACTCATAAGCTTAGGTGATAAACCTCACACTGCTTGTGAGTTGTGGACAGCTGTGGAAGAGCATGCAGATCTGTGGCTGAGACCGCTTAACCTACATCCAGGCATGGTCATGTGTGACAATGGCCGTATCCTGGTGGCGGCTCTGAGGCGAGGCGAGATCACACACATACCATGCCTGGTTCATGTGCTTAACGTCGTGGTTCAGCGGTTTCTTAAATCATACCCCGAGTTACCAGATCTGCTTGTCAAAGTACGTCACCTGTCAGCTCATTTTCACAAGTCGGCTACAGCTTCCGCCGCCCTTGCTGTGTTGCAGCAGCGATTGCAGCTTCCGTCACACCGACTGGTGTGTGATGTCCCCACACATTGGGACTGTACCCTCCACATGTTGCAAAGGATTTGTGAGCAGAAGAGAGCAGTTGTGGAGTGCCAGCTGCAACAAGGCCGTCGATATTCAGGTCAGACTCCCCACATAAGACCTCAGGAGTTGACCTGGATGTCTGACATATGTACCATCTTGACAAACTTTAAGGAGTCCACCAAGATGGTGAGTGGCGATGATGCCATCATTAGCGTCAGCATCCCACTTGTCTGTCTTTTGCAACACTTTCTGCAGAGAATTAAAGAGGAGGCATTGCGTCCAAAGTATGATGAGATGGATCAAGAAGCCATAATGGGCGATTACACACAGCCCAGCCTCATCTCATCCCAACGTGCATTGGGGGACAATGAGGGAGAGGAGGAGGAGGAAGAACAGGAGCTGGTATCATGCGCTGTAGACGGTAGTACCTGTACAACTGTCATACAGTCGGTTCAGCGTGGGTGGCCTGAGGACAGGGGGGAGGAGGAGATGGAGGAGGAGAGCATGGTCAGTCGTCATCTTGGTGAGGACACCGAAGTCTTGCCCATTACCAGTCTGGCACGCATGGCTGACTTTATGTTACGCTGCCTTAACCGTGACCCTCGCATGGTCAAAATGTTGGGTGACAGTCATTACTGGTTGGTGACACTTTTAGACCCCCGCTACAAGGAGAACTTTCTCTCTCTTATTCCTGAGGTGGAGAGGTCTACAAGAATAGGGCAGTACCAGAAGGTCCTTGCTGCAGGACTGTTAAAAAAATTCCCATCTGAACATACTAGCGGCAGAGGTCACAGTTCGTTGACCAACCAAGGCGTACAGGCAAGAGAGACGCAACTCCAATCCAGCAGAGGTAGGGGAACACTGTCAACATTCTGGGACAGTTTTCTGAGACCCCCCAGCTTACAGGCCCTGAGGCGTGGGGTACTCTGACAAGGAGTGGAAAGTTTCAAAAGATGGTGAGGGAGTACCTTGCCAACCGTACCAGCGTCCTTCGTGATTCCTCTGTGCCTTTTAATTATTGGGTATCCAAGCTGGACACTTAGAATGAACTCACTCTGTACGCCTTGGAGGTCCTGGCCTGCCCTGCCGCTAGCGTGTTATCGGAGCGTGTTTTTAGTGCCGCTGGTGGAATTATAACTGACAACCGCACTCGCTTGTTAACAGACAATGCTGACAAGCTGACCCTTATCAAAATGAACAAGGGCTGGATTGGGCCAGACTTCTCATCACCACCAAATGACAGCAGAGTAACATAAAGTCAAATCCACTGTATTATTTCGGGAGGTGTATTCCCATGCACCGCTTCACACCCATACATGGGTATACACTTCCTCATTTTGGCTGTATTTTGCTCTTCTCCTTATCCTCAGCCTCCACCACTATACCACCAAGGTGACCGTGGTCCGTGTTGCCAGCATTGCAAGTTCCTCCGTCCTAATTTTTGGCAGCTTTTGCTTGGAAGGCATAGGCAAAAACTATGGGAGACCCACACCCCAATAATGGGAATAATGTTTTGAATATGCTGTACTGCATGTCTCTTTTTTGCCAGCATTGCAAGTTCCTCCGTCCTAATTTTTGGCAGCTTTTGCTTGGAAGGCATAGGCAAAGACTATGGGAGACCCACTCCCGAATAATGGGAATAATGTTTTTAATATGCTGTATTGCATGGCTCTTGTAAGGGGCATGAAAACCGTCTTGTTAAGCTACTCTGAACTCCACATCTCTTCCAAGGGGCATTAAAATCATCTTGTTAAGCTACTGCGACCTCCACCACTTTTCCAAGTGGCGTTAAAACCGTCTTGTTAAGCTACTGCGACCTCCACGTCTCTTCTAAGGGGCATTAAAACCGTCTTGTTAAGCTACTGCGACCTCCACGTTTCTTCCAAGGGGCATTAAAACCATCTTGTTAAGCTACTGCGACCTCCACCACTTTTCCAAGGGGCATTGATATTGTCTTTTTATTCCACTGCGACCTCCACCATTCTTCCAACGGGCATTTCATTTCCTCCTAATTTTAGTCAGCTTTTGCTTTTCAATGCATAGGCGAACACTAAGGGAGACCCACTCCCCAATAATGGCTAGAAGGTTTTTAGTATGCTGTAATCCACGTCTGTTTCAAGGGGCATTGCAGTTCCTCATAATTTTTGGAAAGCCTTTCATTCCCTGCTTAGGCCAACAGTGCACAGGAGACCCAGTTGCTATAAATGGAAAAAACGGTTTAGTTAAGGCCCTCTGACCTCCATGTCACTTCCAAGGGGCATTGGAGTGCCTCGAAATTTTTGGTAGGCATTGCACTCACTGCATGGCCTATAACTGTGTAGCCGAACCGCTCCTTTTGGTACAGAAACATATCCTACAAGACATGTGTTGTTGACTGGCCTGATATTGATGTGAATGGTCCCTGTTCCTCCTGCTCTTTCTCCTTTGACTCCACCTCATCCATCATTCATCACCTGAAGCTTTGTTTTAATGGGAGTCATAGAACTGGGATAGTAGCAGGAAAACATCCAGCAATCCTCGGAGGAGGTAGGATATGCGCCAAAACGCTGACCACCTCAGGCCTAGCCGCTACTACATACATGCGCTTGCATTCCAAGAAAACAAAGCAGACGCTAACTTCTATCATCATCATCATGCTCCTCACCTTGGCACTCTAAACCCCCTGATGGAGAAGCCAGGGCCCAATGGAGGAGTCTGGTTCTCTGGTGGGCTCGTCAAATGTCCAATGCTGCCCTAAAGCAGGCCATGCTAAGAAAAGTGTGGGGGAAGTTCCAAGGAGAAATAGGGGCGGCTGGGGACCGTTTATGGACACCCCACTGCCTCCAGGCGGCTGGGGACCGTGTGTGGACACCCGGCCGCCCCCTGGCGGCTGGGGACCGAGCGTGGACACCCGGCTGCTGGGTGGCTGGGGACTGAGTATGGATACCTCGCTGCCGAAGCAGCCATGAGGTAGTGGAGTGGCCAGCTTCGGCTTCCTCCAAACTAAAAGGCCCAATTTCAAGTGCAAGCTAGCAGTATGGTATTGCAGCCTGGGGGTGGGTGGGTGGCAGGTTGCACACTTACGCTTGCATTCCAAGAAAACATAGCAGATGCTAACTTCTATCATCATCATCATGCTCCTCACCTTGGCACTCTCAACTCCCCTGATGGAGAAGCCAGACCCCACTGGAGGAGTCTGGTTCTCTGGTGGGCTCGTCCAATGCTGCCCTAAAGCAGTCCAGGCTAAGAAAAGTGTGGGGGAAGTTCCCAGGAGAAATAGGGGCGGCTGGGGACCGTTTATGGACACCTGGCCGCCCCCAGGCGGCTGGGGACCGTGTGTGCACACCCGGCCGCGGGGCAGCTGGGGACCGAGTATGGATACCAGGCCACCGATGCAGCCATGACATGGTGGCCGGCGTCTGCCTACACATGCCTAAAAGGCCCAATTTCAAGTGCAAGCAAGCTAGCAGTATGGTATTGCAGTCTGGGGATGGGTGGGTGGCAGGTTGCACACTTATGCTTGCATTGCAAGGAATGGGGGAGGTACAATTGAACACTGCCCTGGGACAAGGACTTGCATGGGGATAGTTTCAAGTCTGCATCTTCTGATGCGGCAAGGATCACTTCTGATGGGCACACTTTTAGGCAGTGACCTGGGTGTCAGAGATGCTTCCAGGGGTCTTCCCCATGCTGTTCCCATGTCTTTTCAGCACTGTATGCATGTGTCACACAGCACATGGCCAGATAAGGTTGTAAAATGTTAAAATGACATTTCCCAGTGAATGCATTTGTCACGGTTGAAAGCAATACAAAAGTGCAAAAACGCATAAAAAATGCTACTTGTGAACATAGCCCAAGGTGTGGAGGAGTATTTTTGTTTTTGGTTATTTATTTTACCTTATACACAAGTCTTTACCCTGGAAAAGAAGTTCCTTAACATATTTCACAGGAAAACCATTTCAGTTTCGTTTTTGAACGTTTTATTATGAGCCCGTAAAAGTGGCTTAATACCTCTGACCACGTTGTTGACAGCAGTGATCTGGGGGTCAGAAATGCTTCCTGGGGCGATGCCCATGCTGTCCCCATGTCATTTGAGCACTGTCACTATCGTTTTGGGCACTTTTTAGGCTTTTTACAGACTGCCGGGGGTGCCGCCGCAAAAATTCTCGGGTCTCCCATAGACTAACATTGGGCTCGTTGCTCGGGTCGAGCACCCGAGTATCACGGTGAGCTCGGCCTGAGCTTCGAGCACCCGAGCATTTTAGTGCTCGCTCAACACTAGTGACTGACCTACTAATGCATACTTTTTCAATAAAGAATGTTTTATTCCTTGATTAAAATGATTTTTTTAACATATTTTTCGTTTGTCTCTGTTCTCTTTAGCATAGGAAAAATAGTCTGTTATTTGGAAACTGTAAACAGGTGCATATGGTTTTACCATGAATCATAGAGTATATGACAAGAATTTAGTTCTACCCGTTTCTAAATCACTAGTCAGGCAATATATCTAATATTACGTTCTGTTTATGGCATCAGTCTAAAAAAAAGACAGTAGAGCTTGAATGGATATAAAGATGGCCAACCAAAATTGTAATAAAATGAATGGACTGTAGAGATGAGCAAACCTGACAAAATTCAAATTTAGCAGATTCACTTGAATTCGGCTGGGAAACACAGTTTGCATCAAATTTATTAAAATGAAAAAATAAATAAAAAAAATATTATACTCAACTCACCTTTCATCTGTCTCACTGACGCAAATCCCCTCCCTGTCCTCCACTGACTCCATCCATCTGGTGCAGTTTTTTTCTCTTCAGTCTTCCCTCTTCGGCGCCTCCATATTTGAAAAGGCCTTACAAAATGTTATTATGTCCTTCATCCCATGACCCTATGATATTCTGTGAATCCTAGTCAGTGCCAGAGGCATCAAAACCTGAAGACTAAAGAGTGTGAAGGCTCAGAGTGAAGACTTGGTCCTCTGCTTGCTTCATCTATTCCAGTCTTCTCTTCAGTCTTCACCGAACTTCTCCAACTCCAACTTCTGAGGACTAGTCAATGACTAAGCCTCATTAGGCCTTATGAGATGTCAAAGAGTGGAGAAGAATGGAGTCAAAGGAAGGAAGCTAGTGAAGGACCAGTCAAGGAGCTGCAGCATTGGGTAGGTAAGGGACAAGGTGAATATAATATTTTTCAATGTTTAACTCCTTTGTGGCCGTAAAAAGAATTCAGCAAATGGCCACTTACCATTTTGCTTGATTTGAGTTAATCAATTCGCAAATAAATGTATTCTGACGTGTCCGAATTTTTCAGGATATTTTATAGTAAATTTTATTAGCTTTGAATCCATTGGCTCAACAACTATTACAACTACTGTGTTTACTAGAGATGCTAATTGCTGCATTTTAGGGGAAAAATTCATTCCTGACTCCATGTGAGTCAATCAGAATAAATGCCTGAACCAACATACCATCACAGAATCTAATACCCATAACCTGTAATATTTTATTTTTCAAGAAAGATATCCAGGCCTCCTTCAACTTACTCAATAAATCAGCCATCAGAATATATTGTGGCAGAGACTTCCATAGTTTCACTGCTCATACAGTAAAAAGTAACAATCTATGATGTTGATGAAATATTCTTTCCTCTTTCCGTAGTGGCACGCCAGTGATGCAGGCTTATAGATAAAATGATCATAAAGACTTGTCTCAAAAATGTATAGCTACGACTGTAACTATAGTTGTGTTATCCACTGCATCAGTTACTGGGAATAGAAAAGGGTTAAATTCACCTTTTTCCTCATTTTTTCCTAATTTTGGAATGCCATTAAAAGATATTGGACTGAACAATAGAATATATATCAAAGTTGTCATGCTTGAGGAAAGGATATGAATCCAGTGACATAAATATAGAGACTCTCAGCACTGATACAAATAAGATACATTTTTCTTGCTTGCAAAAAAAAAATAATTTATTATCAGATCCGGCATCAAGGAGGTCTTTATCAAGGACATCTGTGGTATATAAACTTACGCAACATAGAATTATCAAAAAGTAGAAGTTTCATATGTACAGTGTCAAAAAATATACAAGATGACAAGGACGGAGTTGATACCATACAGAAAATTAAGCAGAAAAATAAATTAAGAGAACAAATGAAACATACAAAGGAAAACATTTACAGAGGAAAAAACATATACAGAGGAAAAATTGTTTTTATAAAGGAAAAACTAATAATGAAACTTCCAAAGAAAAAATTGTTCCAACAAATTAGGATGATATGAAACTAATAAGGGCAAGGAGGAAAGGGGGGAGAAAAAGGGAAAGGATAAGGTAGGGATCTGTTTAGAGTAAAAGAAATAAGATGGGGTGGTAAAAACTGGACAATGAATCATGATTCCAAGATAATAATAAGACTTTTATATTTTTTTAGGTTTAAAAAATAATTGAAGAATTTAAATAACCTCTACTACTACCTTTCTTATTATTACTATCTTGCCTGTAGATAAGCACACCATCATTCATGTGCACTGTGAAAGCTGATGAATGCGTTTTGATTAGAGATGAGCGGTGTTCGACTAGAACTGTTCGCCAATCTCAAATTCGAGCTGTTTTGGGCGGTGTTCGAGTTGTTCGACGAACCCGAACGATTTGCAAAAAATTCGGCTGTTCGTGGTTATGTTCGATAACTGTTCGTGCACCAAAAGCGTGTCCTGCATGTCTGGCGCTATTTAGAGCACCAATCATGCAGGGATTGTCTGCCACTCACTGTAATGCCACAGCCATGGTGGTTGTGGCATTACAGTGATTGCCCAAATGGATGGGAACAGTGCCAACAGTGAAACATGAAAAGCCGGCAATTCAGCAGCGGCATACACCGGTACCCGACAATTTAGAACCGTAAGAATAGAGCTTCACACATAGATTAGATAGATATAAACATGTCAGCCACATATATACGAAGTACAGTGAAAGTGCTGCTTACTGTACTTGTCATTTAGCGTAAAGGATTTATCAAAAAAAATAATAGTGTTTTCATGCACCGTCTCTTTAAAAAAGCCGGCCGGCAATTCAGCAGCGGTACCCGACAATTTAGAATAGAAGGAATAGAGAATCACACATAGATTAGATAGATAGAAACATGTCAGTCACATATATATGAAGTACAGTGACAGTGTTGATTACTGTACTTGTCATTTAGTGTAAAGGATTTATCAAAAAAAATAATAGTGTTTTCATGCACCGTCTCTTTAAAAAAGCCGGCCGGCAATTCAGCATCTGTACCCAACAATTTAGAATAGAAGGAATAGAGAATCACACATAGATTAGATAGATAGAAACATGTCAGTCACATATATATGAAGTACAGTGACAGTGTTGCTTACTGTACTTGTCATTTAGTGTAAAGGATTTATTAAAAAAAATAATAGTGTTTTCATGCACCGTCTCTTTAAGAAAGCTGGCCGGCAATTCAGCAGCGGTACCCGACAATTTATAACAGACAGAATAGAGCTTCACACATAGATTAGATAGATAGAAACATGTCAGTCACATATATATGAAGTACAGTGATAGTGTTGGTTACTGTACTTGTCATTTAGTATTAAAATAAAGGATTTATTGTTAAAAAAATTGGCGTGGGGTACCCCTTAATTTTAGGCTCTAGCGGCGGTTAAGCAGACAGCTGGGGCAGATGTTTGAAGCCTGGGAAGGGGGTAATACCCACGGAGCTTCCCAGGCTACTAATATCAGCCCCCAGCTGAATACATAGCCTTTACTAGCTATTAAAATGGGGGACCCCCCCAAAAAAATGACGTGGGGTCCCCCCTAATTTAATAGCTAGCAAAGGCTAGGCAGACAGCTGGGGGCTGATATTAATAGCCCAGGAAGGGAGGCATGAATATTGGCCCCCTCCCAGGCTAGAAACACCAGCCGTCAGCCGCCCCAGAAATGGCGCATTCATAGGATGCGCCAATTCTGGCACTTAGCCTCGCTCTTCCACGCTGCCCTGGTGCGGTGGCAGGGGGTAATAGGGCTGGGGTTGATGTCAGCTTATAATGCCAGCTGACATCAAGCCCGGGTTAGTAATGGAGAGGCGTCTATAAGACACCCCCATTACTAACCCCATAGTCAAAGTTAAAAGAAAACACAAACACCCAGAATAAAGTCCTTTAATTGAAATAAAGACACAATTCTTTATTGTTCTAAATTAAACCATACTTACCGTCACGCCCATTCCAGCTGAAGCCAACGATCTCCTGTAATAAAAATAAAATAATAAAGCAACATCATCCTTACCTTTCCATGGTTCCCACGACGGCTTCAGCTCTGCTATATCGAGATGACAGGTTGGACCGCAGGAGAAAGCTGCCATCCAGCCTGTCATCCCGCAGACACTGAGAAGAGCAGGCTTGCTTGCGCTCCACATTGTCTCTCTGTGACGGCATAAAGATGAGCCGAGGTCATGTCCAATGAACTCGGCTCACCTCATGCACGTCACTTACAGCGTGGGAGAATTCTCACGCTGAAGCGCTGAGTGCAGGAGAATTTTCCCACGCTGTCAGTGAGGTGCATGAGGTGAGCTGAGTTCATTGGACATGAGCTCACCTCATGCACGTCACTGACAGCATGGGAGAATTCTCCTGCACTCAGCACTTCAGCGTGAGAATTTTCCCACGCTGTCAGTGACGTGCATGAGGTGAGCCGAGTTCATTGGACATGACCTCGGCTCATCTGGATGCCGTCACAGCGAGACACTGAGGAGCGCAAGCATGCCTGCTCTTCTCAGTGTCTGCGGGATGGCAGGCTGGATGGCAGCGTTCTGCTGCGGTCCAGCCTGTCATCTCGATGTAGCAGAGCTGAAGCTGTCGTGGGAACCATGGAAAGGTAAGGATGAGGTTGGTTTATTATTTTTCTTTTATTGCAGGAGATCGTTGGCTTCAGCTGGAATGGGCGTGATGGTAAGTATGGTTTAATTTAGAACAATAAAGAATTGTGTGTTTATTTCAATTAAAGGACTTTATTCTGGGTGTTGTGTTTTTTTTAAATACTTTACTAGAAATTCATGGCGGTCATGTCTAATACTGGCGTGACCCCATGAATTTTGGGCTTGGGGCCAGCTGATAATACCAAGCTGGCCCTAACCCCTTTATTACCCAGTGAGCCACCGCACCAGGGCCCTGGATGAGTTGGGTACAGCGCCAGAAGATGGCGCTTCTATGAACGCGCCATTTTCCGGGGTGGCTGCGGACTGCAATTTGCAGCGGGGGGGGGGGGGCAGAAAGCTTGGGCCTCCCTGCGCTGCAGATTCCAGCCCCCAGCTGCCTAGTTGTACCTGGCTGGACACAAAAATAGGGCGAAGCCCCACGTATTTTTTTTTTAATTATTTCATGAAATTCATGAAATAATTAAGAAAAAAAGGCCTTCCCTATATTGTTGTGTCCGGCCAGGTACAAATAGTCAGCTGGTGGTTGGGGGCAGCCCGTTCCTGCCTGCTGTACCTGGCTGGACACAAATATAGTGCGAAGCCCCACTTCAATTTTTTTTAATTATTTCATGAAATTCATGAAATAATTAAGAAAAAAAGGCCTTCCCTATATTGTTGTGTCCGGCCAGGTACAAATAGGCAGCTGGTGGTTGGGGGCAGCCCATTCCTGCCTGCTGTACCTGGCTGGACACAAATATAGTGCGACGCCCCACTTCAATTTTTTTAAATTATTTCAGGAAATTCATGAAATAATTTAAAAAAAATTGACGTGGGGCTTCGCACTATATTTGTGTCCAGTCAGGTGCAGCAGGCAGGAACGGGCTGCCCCCAACCACCAGCTGCCTATTTGTACCTGGCCGGACACAACAATATAGGGAAGCCCTTTTTTTCTTAATTATTTCATGAAATAATTTAAAGAAAATTGACGTGGGGCTTCGCCCTGTTTTTGTGTCCAGCCAGGTACAACTAGGCAGCTGGGGGCTGGAATCCGCAGCGCAGGGAGGCCCAAGCTTTCTGGGCCACCCCCGCTGCAAATTGCAGTCCGCAGCCACCCCGGAAAATGGCGCGTTCATAGAAGCGCCATCTTCTGGCGCTGTACCCAACTCATCCAGGGCCCTGATGCGGTGGCTCACTGGGTAATAAAGGGGTTAGGGCCAGCTTGGCATTATCAGCTGGCCCTAAGCCCAAAATTCATGGGGTCACGCCAATATTAGACATGACCACCATGAATTTCTAGTAAAGTATTTAAAAAAAACACAACACCCAGAAAAAAGTCCTTTAATTGAAATAAACACACAATTCTTTATTGTTCTAAATTAAACCATACTTACCGTCACGCCCATTCCAGCTGAAGCCAACGATCTCCTGAAATAAAAGAAAAATAATAAAGCAACATCATCCTTACCTTTCCATGGTTCCCATGACAGCTTCAGCTCTGCTACATCGAGATGACAGGCTGGACCGCAGCAGAACGCTGCCATCCAGCCTGTCATCCCGCAGACACTGAGAAGCGCAGGCTTGCTTGCGCTCCACAGTGTCTCTCTGTGAGGGCATCCAGATGAGCCGAGTTAATGTCCAATGAACTCGGCTCACCTCATGCATGTCACTGACAGCGTGGGAAAATTCTCCTGCACTCAGCGCTTCAGCGTGGGAGAATTCTCACACTGAAGCGCTGAGTGCAGGAGAATTCTCCCACGCTGTCAGTGACGTGCAGGAGGTGAGCTGAGTTCATTGGACATGAGCTCACCTTATGCACGTCACTGACAGCGTGGGAAAATTATCCTGCACTCAGCGCTTCAGCGTGGGAGAATTCTCACGCTGAAGCGCTGAGTGCAGGAGAATTCTCCCACGCTGTCAGTGACGTGCAGGAGGTGAACTGAGTTCATTGGACATGAGCTCACCTTATGCACGTCACTGACAGCGTGGGAGAATTCTCCTGCACTCAGCGCTTCAGTGTGAGAATTTTCCCACGCTGTCAGTGACGTGCATGAGGTGCGCCGAGTTCATTGGACATGAACTCGTCTCATCTTTATGCCGTCACAGCCAGACACTGCAGAGCGCAAGCATGCCTGCGCTTCTCAGTGTCTGCGGGATGACAGGCTGGATGGCAGCGTTCTGCTGCGGTCCAGCCTGTCATCTCGATGTAGCAGAGCTGAAGCTGTCGTGGGAACCATGGAAAGGTAAGGATGAGGTTGCTTTATTATTTTACTTTTATTGCAGGAGATCGTTGGCTTCAGCTGGAATGGGCGTGATGGTAAGTATGGTTTAATTTAGAACAATAAAGGATTGTGTCTTTATTTTAACTAAAGGACTTTATTCTGGGTGTTTGTGTTTTCTTTTAACTTTGACTATGGGGTTAGTAATGGGGGTGTCTTATAGACGCCTCTCTATTACTAACCTGGGCTTGATGTCAGCTGGCATTATAAGCTGACATCAACCCCAGCCCTATTACCCCCTGTCACCGCTACAGGGCAGCGTGGAAGAGCGAGGCTAAGTGCCAGAATTGGCGCATCCTATGAATGCGCCATTTCTGGGGCGGCTGACGGCTGGTGTTTCTAGCCTGGGAGGGGGCCAATATTCATGGCTCCCTTCCTGGGCTATTAATATCAGCCCCCAGCTGTCTGCCTAGCCTTTGCTATCTATTAAATTAGGGGGGACCCCACGTCATTTTTTGGGGGGGGTCCCCCATTTTAATAGCTAGTAAAGGCTATGTATTCAGCTGGGGGCTCATATTAGTAGCCTGGGAAGCTCCGTGGGTATTACCCCCTTCCCAGGCTTCAAACATCTGCCCCAGCTGTCTGCTTAACCTCCGCTGGAGACTAAAATTAAGGGGAACCCCACGCCAATTTTTTTTAATAATAAATCCTTTATTTTAATACTAAATGACAAGTACAGTAACCAACACTATCACTGTACTTCATATATATGTGACTGACATGTTTCTATCTATCTAATCTATGTGTGAAGCTCTATTCTGTCTGTTATAAATTGTCGGGTACCGATGCTGAATTGCCGGCCGGCTTTCTTAAAGAGACGGTGCATGAAAACACTATTATTTTTTTTAATAAATCCTTTATAGAGATGAGCGTTGTTCTACTCGAACTGTTCGCCAATCTCAAATTCGAGCTGTTTTGGGCGGTGTTCGAGCCGTTCGGCGAACACGAACAATTTGAGAAAAATTCGGCTGTTCGAGGTTATGTTCGATAACTGTTCGTGCACCAAAATCATAACTGGATTTTTTCTCAGTAATGATGAAAATTAATGTTAATACGCAGTTTGAGTGTACAGCGGGGTGGGGGGAGGGGCAGGGGATGGATCTCTGCAGGAACAATGAAGATCTCCATTTTTTTTTCTCTTTCCCGCATTTACAGTGGGGAGGTGCAATCTGTCAGCCTATCAGCAGCGCACACACGGAGCGAAGTGCTTTTTTTCACACAAGCAAGGGCATGTGTCATTGGCAGTGTATGTCACATGTCCTTGCCCTATAAGACCAAGCCATTTTCCCCGTCGCCACCATTTTCTCACTGCTGCAGCTGCGTGTTAGACGGCACCGCTGTTGCTGTGTGCGCTATACCTTGTTAATTTCAAGCCAATTTTCGCACAAATATACAGATAGTTTGGGAGTAGGGAATAGTTGTGATTGCAGTCCTTTTAAGGACTAGGTTACAGCATTTCCTACGACTTTTATCAGGTAGGTCTGTGCTCTTAAATAGATCGGTTGTGGGAGTAAAGACTAATTGTAATTGCAGTCCTTTTCAGGACTAGGTTACATGAGTTCCTATCAGTTTTTGCCAGGCAGGTCTGTGCCAGTGCTGTGCAAGTTTTTTTCACAGCATTTGGCTGAATCTAGCAAAGCTAATCCTTTTTGGCCTATTGCAGAGTGTGTTAGTCAGTGGAGTAGCGTATCTGTGTTGCAAGATATACCACCTGTGTATAGAATACCAATTTTTTTACTGCACCTAGTGAAGTAAAATCTTTTGGGCATAGCATCATTCTATTAGTCCATCTATACTGACCTCCATCAGGTTGCAAATTAAAACTAATTTTTATCTGCATCTACAGTACCTCTGAAAAAATATTTGGGCTTCTAGCAGTGTGTGGGACTTGTTCTATTAGTCCATCTATACTGACCTCCATCAGGTTGCAAGCTGAATATATTTTTTTCTGCATCTACCTCTGAAAAAATATTGGGCTTCTAGCTGTGTGTGGGTCTTGTTCTATTAATCCATCTATACTGACCTCCATCAGGTTGCAAACTGAATATAATTTTTTTCTGCATCTAGCTCTGAAAAAATATTTGGCCTTCTAGTAGTGTGTCGGACTTTCTCTATTAGTCCATCTATACTGACCTCCATCAGGTTGCAAATTCAAAATAATTTTTTTCTGCATCTAACCCAGCCAATAGTTTTGGCCTAATACCACAGTTTGGCCACTCAGCTCTGCTCGGTTACCATCCATTGTTTTTTTGTGCAAACAACTCCAGAGTTGTGAATTAGTTAACCACCAAAATGAGTGGAAAAAGGCCTGCTGCTGGTGGAAAGGGGAATAGGCGTGTTGGGAAGGGGAAAAAAGGTTGTGTCCGTGGGGTAGGTGTTAAAGCAACAGTAACATCTGCAGAAGAAAGACCATCTTCCAGCCAAACTAAAATGTCTACTTCTTTTAGCGGACAATGTGATAAGATCCCTTTCTTACGGCCACGCCAATCGCTACAAATTCCAGATGAGGCACAAAAACAGCAGGTGCTTCAACGGATATCAAGTGCTCCTTTAAGTGGGCTCTCCTCCACATCAACTTCAACATCACAAATACTCCAGTCCTCAAAGGTGTCACCCAAATCGCACTTGCTTCCTCACAGCTCCCAAATCTCCAGCTGCCCGTCTGAGTATGAGGTAGAACAGATGGTTGAGTCTGCAGAGCTGTTTACTCATACTATAGCCTGGGAATCAGAGGTCGCCTCCAGCGCTTCTGTGAATCCAGACGAGGAAATGATCTGCACTGATGCCCAGAATCTTTATGAGTCGGATCCAGGACCAGACGCAGAAGGTTCTGACCATAATGTAGACCCTCATTCCCAAACTGTAACTCCTGTTGGTGGAGACAATGAGGAAGACGATGATAAGACTCAAATACCTGATTGGAGCGACAACTTTAGTTTTTTGTCAGGGCAGGAACAGGTTGGCTCTGAGGACGACGGGTGTGATAACGCACAGGGTGACGATGATGAGGTCGGAGATCCCACTTACTGTCAACCCACAGTCAGCCAAGAGATGAGGTCAGCAGAGGAGGTGGAGGAAGATGCTAGTGACAACGAGGTCAGGTTGCGCCTTCCTGGACAGAGACGTAGTACTGGAAGCACGTCAACAACTGCATCCTCAAACACAACTCTGCCTCTCACCACAAGTCGTGGTGGCTCTTCAGGTCGCATGGGTGCTAAGCCTTGCATAGCCTGGGCATTTTTTCAGATCGATAAAGATGACCCAACTCGTGTTATCTGTAACATTTGTCAGCAAAAGCTAAGTAGAGGCCAAAAAATACATAGTTTGAGTACTTCATGCATGAACCGGCACATGGACATGAAGCATAAGTTGCAGTGGGAAGCTCAGTGTGCTACAATGCGGCCTAGCCGGCCGGGCCAACCACCGTCTGCCATATCTTGTGCATCCGCGGCCTCTTCATCCTCTGTGACTGGGGGGACAGCAGTCACACCTGTTTTGGGGCGCAGACCTGCCACCTCTTTACCCGCAACAGCCAGCGTGATTGGCAGGTCATCATTTTCTTTGGAGGTGGTAACACCAGCTGGTGTTGAGCGCTGTCCGACATCGATAGCACCACCTTTGGATGAAGGCAACCTAACATGTCCGCCTGCATCTTCCTCACAGACCGGCAGTTTGCCGGGGACACCCTTATCAACCCCGTCTAAGCACAATAGCCAGCCCTCGGTCCCTCAGATGTGGACAAGTAAAAGACCATTTCCTCCTAGCCATGAGAAAGCTAAGAGGTTGAATTTCACCATCTGCAAGCTCTTGGCTACAGAAATGCTGCCTTTCCGCCTGGTGGACACAGAGGATTTTCGAGACCTTATGTCCGTCGCAGTGCCCCAGTACCAGATGCCCAGTCGGCACTACTTCTCAAAGAAAGGTGTGAATGCGCTCCACCAGCATGTCGCACACAACATCACCGCTTCTTTGAGAAACTCTGTGTGTGACAGGGTGCATTTCACCACAGACACTTGGACGAGTAGGCATGGACAGGGGCGTTACATGTCGCTGACTGGGCACTGGGTAACTATGGTGACAGCAGTACAAGGGGCTGCTGTCCAAGTCTTGCCGTCCCCACGAGTTGTGCGTCAATCCTCTTTATGTCAAAGTTCCTCCACTGCTTCTGCCTCCTCAACCTCCTCTCGGTCTTCCACCTGCACCCAAAGCCTGTCTGGTCATGCCACAAGCTTTCTAACTGCGCAGAAGGGATCCTGCACACCTCCTTACTATGCTGGCAGTAGGGCTCAACGTCATCAGGCGGTTTTTACATTGAAATGTCTGGGAAATGTGAGTCACACAGCTGAGGAGTTGTGGTCAGCTCTGGAGAACCAATTTCATGAATGGTTGTCTCCACTGGACCTGAAACCAGGGAAGGCCGTGTGCGACAATGCTGCAAACCTGGGTGCGGCCCTTCGCCGGGGCAATGTCACACACGTGCCTTGTATGGCTCACGTGTTGAACCTGGTTGTCCAGCAATTTTTAGCCCACTATCCCAGACTAGATGGCCTTCTGCAGAGGGCACGGTCGCTGTGTGCTCACTTCCGCCGTTCGCATCCCGCAGCTCAGCGACTTACATCTCTACAGAAGTCGTTGGGCCTGCCACTTCACCGGCTAAAATGCGATGTGCCTACCCGGTGGAATTCAACTCTGCACATGTTGCAGCGACTGTGGCAGCACCGACAAGCCCTGGTGCAATACGTTCTGACGTATAGCCTGGGCCAACGAGATTCAGAGGTGGGGCAAATCACGCTGGAGGAGTGGTCTCAGATCAGGGACCTATGCACCCTTCTGCACAGTTTTGAAATGGCGACGAAGATGTTTAGTGCTGACGATGCCATTATCAGCATGACTATTCCGGTGATTTACATGCTGGAGCACATGTTAAACAGAATTCGGAGTCAGGTGGTGGCACAAGAGGAGGTGGAGGAAGTAGAGGAGGAGGAGTTGTATGCGGAAGGGCTAACATCTGCAAGGTCCAGAAGGTCGGCAGCACCAAGGCGGCAGGCATGTGAGGGTGGGGGAGATGGTTTTACCAGGGCGCATGGTAGCAGCCAAACTAGTGAGGAAGGTGCAGGAGCCCAGGAAGAAGTGGAGGACGAACTGATGGAAGACTCATCAGATGAGGGAGACCTTGATCACATTTCTGTTGTGCGAGGTTGGGGGGAGAGGACAGAGGAAGGAAGCATGATTGTTACCTCGCCACCAACACAACAGGGACTTGGTGCTCCTGGATGCGCAACACACATGAGTGCCTTCTTGCTGCACTACCTGCAACATGACCCTCGAATTGTGAGAATTAGAAATAATCCTGACTACTGGGTTGCCACACTGTTAGATCCCCGGTACAAAAGTAAATTTGCAGAAATTATTCCTGCCATAGAAAGGGATGCACGCATGCAGGAGTATCAGCAGAGACTGTTGCAGAATCTTACATGTGCTTTTCCACAAAATACCAGTGGTGCACGTAGTGAATCTCACAGTTCCAACTTGCCAACCGTGGGACCGTCAAGTGTTCAGCACTCAAACCGTAACAGAACCACAGTATCTGGTGGTAACATCAATTTTGCGGAATCATTTCACCACTTTTTTAGCCCATCCTTTGCAAGGCCACAGGAGACAAGAAGTCTGACACATAGTCAACGCCTAGAGACGATGGTACAGGAGTATCTCCAAGTAAACATTGAAGCCACGACTGTGTCACTGGACCCTTGCTCTTTTTGGGCTTCCAATCTGGATAAATGGCCGGAGCTAGCCACTTACGCCTTGGAGATCTTGTCATGCCCCGCAGCCAGCGTTCTGTCTGAACGTGTGTTCAGCGCTGCTGGTGGTGTGCTGACAGATAAGCGCACGCGGCTCTCCACTGATAATGTAGACAGACTCACGTTCATAAAGATGAACAAATCATGGATCCGAAACGACTTTTCTACCCCTGTGTCATCCTGGGGAGAGTAAAAGCTTGATGATTGGTTAAAATCACCCTACCAAACGTTTTAAGCTTTCAAATTACTAATCATGTTTATCTGTATCTTGACTGGAAAATAATTTGGGCTTTGTAGCAGTGTGCAGCACTGATCCTATTAGGCCATCTATAATAAGCTCCACCAGATTTAAAATTAAAAATAATTTTTAGCTGCATCTAGCCCGGAAAATAATTTTGGGGCTCCGAGATGCGCAAGACACATAAGTGCCTTCTTGCTGCACTACCTGCAGCATGACCCTCATATTGTCAGAATTCGAAGTAATCATGACTACTGGGTTGCCACACTCTTAGATCCCCCAAACTTTTCGATCAACCTTTTCATTTTAATAAAGACCAAAAAAATGGTCATTTTTGAAATTATAAGCATTAGCAGGTTGTTAGAAACTGAAATCAAACAGTTTTCAACTCAAAACTTTATTCTAGGTGATGTTACATTTTCACATAGGACCCCTTGTTCGAAAGGAGCTTCTGAACTCTCTCGTC
The DNA here is from genome assembly GCF_046119375.1 of Phyllobates terribilis. Classification (NCBI taxonomy): domain Eukaryota; kingdom Metazoa; phylum Chordata; class Amphibia; order Anura; family Dendrobatidae; genus Phyllobates; species Phyllobates terribilis. Next base: position 378,359,685 of record NW_027362771.1, on the reverse strand, counting down.
CATTGAATTTGTCAGGTTTTGGATGGTTTCTGCTTCAATTGTTTTGCATGAGGACAGAATACCCTCCCAGAGCTGTTGCTTAGATGTGAACTGCCTCCCGCCATCATAGACACTCCTTTTAATGATGCTCCAAAGGTTCTGAATGGGGTAGAGGTCAGGGGAGCATGGGGGTCACACCATAAGTTTGTCCCCTTTTATGCCCATATCAGCCAGAGATGCAGATGTTTTATGTGCAGCATGAGATGGTGCATTATCATGCAGCAAAATGATCTTGCTGTGAAATACACGGTTCTTCTTCTTGAACCATGGCAGGAAGTGCTGTTTGAGAAAATCCACATACATTATGGAGTTCATCTTTAGCGCCTTCAGGGATCCTAAAGGGGCCGACAATCTCTCTCCCCATGATTCCAGCCCAAAACATTACTCCACCTCCTCCTTGTTGGCGCTGTAGCCGTGTTTGCGTGGGGTGTCCATCAACCAGCCATCCTCCACTCCATCCATCTGGACCATCGAGCGCTGCACGGCACTCATCCGTGAACAAAACAGTTTTGAAATCAGTCTTCATGTAATGTTTGGCCCACTGGAGCCGTTTCTGCTTGTGTGAAGTGGATAGAGGAGGTCGACAGGATGGCGTATGCACAGCTGCAAACCTCTGAAGGACCCTGCATCTTGTTGTTCGGGGGACGTTGGAGGCACAAGCAGCTTCAAAAACTTGTCTGCTGCTATGACAAGGCTTTTTTGCCGCTGCTCTTTCAACCTGACGTAATTGCCTTTAGGAAAGAGTCCTCAATTTGCCCTTATCAGCACGCACACGTGTGTACTGTGAATCAGCTACATACTTCTTGATTGCCAAGACACTTCATCCTGATCATCGCACAATGTTGATTGTAGTCATGCCTTGACCTAAACACTCCACAATTTGTTGCTTCTCAGCAGCCGACACATCCTTTTTCTTTCCCATTTTGGCAGAAAATGTAGGCTGCTTAATAATGTGAGAGAGCCTTCTTAAGTAGTCTTGCCTTTCATTGGACACACCTGCCAAACTAATTAGCACAGGTGTCTGCAATTGCTTACAGTGATATAAAGAGCCCTGACACACATCACCATCAATGAGTTTAACTGACAAACAAACAAATTCTTCCCTTATCACTCCTAAACACTTTTTGCATAATAATTTGGAACGCGGTGTACATGTGCTTTTCCACAAAACACCAGCGGTTCACGTAGTGAATCTTACAGTTCTAACTTGCCAACCGTGGTCTGTATGGAATTGTTCAATAAAGGGCCCAAAATTAAGATAACATAGATGGGAGAGGTCTCTATCAATAGGAATTCCTAAGTATTTGATACCCTGTGAGGGCCAGGCAAAGGGAAAGTTGGACTGGATGGAATCCTATATGGATTTGGGGAGGGAAACATCGAGGGCCTCAGACTTCGCTGCATTGATTTTAAAATTTTACCATGTAACAAAGTGATCTATTTCAGCCATAACAGCATGGATGGATATATGTGATTGAGTGATATATACTAGGACATCATCAGCAAATAGAGAGCACTTGTACTCGGTGCCTCCCACCTCAATCCACCTAATATTGGGGTTATGGCGAATTGATGAGAGCAGGTGCTCCGTCACTAGGATGTATAAGAGAGGGGACAGAGGACATCCCTGCCTTGTCCCATTGGTGATTGTGAAAGGTGATGAAAATGTTCTGACGCACCCCCTGGGCCTTGGGACACCCGGAGCCGGACCCTTTTTGGTGGATGCTGGTGGTTGTAGTCTTCGTGGCGGCGACCCGGTTCCGTGGCTCAGGGCGGTCAAACCAGTGGCGGAACTATTTATGTGGTTTTGATGTTTAAATGTCCGACTACGCCACCCGTGGATTGCGGTCAGAGTGAACCGCCGCTACAGGGCAGACCGCTGAGGCTGGTGTTGTGGGTGCAGCAGAGCGTAGCATAACTCCCCACGGGAGGAGTATAGCCTCAGGGCAGTGTATGCGGAGGATGGGGGTGATGGTGCAGGGCAGCAGCAGTAACGACACGGAGTCAGTGATGCAGTCCAGGGCCTTTACTCACAGTTCTTATTATCCAGACCACGTCTGCAGGTAACGGCTGCCCACGTCGTACTGTGCTCACCAGGTGAGGGGCTCAGACAACTCCCAGATAACTTTGGAGCACTTCACAGGACCCCCTTTGTGTGTCCTTTGTCTGGCCTTTCTTACCAACACTTCTGTCCGGCTGCCTCGGGCCTCCTCTTGGTAAACTTGGCGCCAGTTTCCCTGACCCTATGTGGTGCCTTCCTAGCGGGTGTAGCGAGGGGCTGCGCCACATAAAATGTCAGAGCCTCCGGTTTCTAGCTGAGGGTCGTTTCCTGCCTCCACTAGTTCGGGGACCGGTCTCCCCCTTTGGCCTGACCCCTCCACGCAGGTGGATTCGGGCGTGCGGTGGCGACTCGCCCGTCCGCACCCCTGGGATCCCTTCATTCCTCGTTCCTGGAGCCTTCTCCGCTCCTCTTCCTTCCTTCTCCCTCTTCCAGGCCTGGGCCTCTGTTACTAGGCCCGCCTCCGGAGCAGAGCTCATGCAGAGCCCCTGCTCCCTGCCACATCTGCTCAGACTTCTCTGCACTGAACTAAGATGGTGCCCACCTTTTATACTCCCTTCTCAATGCACCCAGGAACTGCTTCCTCCCTGCTCCTGCACTACAGGGTTCCCCTTCCTCAGTGTTCCCTCCCCCCACTCCAGCCAGGGACAGGGACTGTCGTGCCCATCTCAGGGGCATATTGGTCGCCCTGCCCCACGGCAATGTGGTGTAATGCATGCAGGTGTCGGGTCCTGATCCACACTCCATCCTTACCTGAGAGTGAGATATCACACCTCTGGGTGAGGTGCAATACGTCTGTAGCAACCGAGCCCTCAGGGTGCTACAGTTCCATTTATCTTCAGCCTAGGTGACGTATTGCGATACAGGGCCGTGATTTTGGTTATAAAAGGGTCCCCTAGACCCCTACCCCAAGCTTTTTAAGAGAATCATATATGGCGTGCCAGGAGACTCTATGGAATGCTTTCTCAGCATCCAACGAGAGTATCTAATTACAAATTTTTAACTGCATCTAGCCCAGGAAATACTTTGTGCCTAGTAGCAGTGTCTGCTAGTCAGCGGATTATCCCGGCTGTTAAGCAAGCTACACCACCTGTAGTTTAGACACTTAATTTTTTCAAAGGAAATGCTTCGGGACCATGGGATACTCAGTGAAGAGCATCAGGAGGCACCCCAAGGCATAGGGGCTGGGACTGGCAGTAGGATGCCTTGCGGTGGACAGCCGAGCTCGATCCTTATAAAAGCTTTTTAACTGCAGCAGCTTTAGTGGACGCTACTGGAGCTGGAATTACGCGGCTGCTGGCATGAGACTTGCCCTCCAATAGATCCTTGTAAATGGATTTAAAGTGTATTCATTCAAATTAGAGAGACAATTTAAATTAAAAAGCTTAGAGCTGCCTCCACCACAGGGAGGCTCTCTCGACCCACCAGCGGACAGGCACCAGTATTGGGAGAGGGGGGCTGGCCATCAGGGTTCACCGCGGCTCTGGCACAAACCCGGCGACACGGAGGTGGCACGGGCAGGAGCGGACTGGCCGTGTCGGCTTCTCACTTTTTGGATTTTAGAAGGGCATGACATGCCTATATCTGTGTCTCCCCCTCCTTTTACTCCTCCACCTCTTTTATTTTCGCATGACTATATGTACTTGTCACTTTTCCATGTGTTAGTTGTGTCTTCTGAGCAGTTTGTCAGCTTTTGGACACCTTTGAAGGTGTTTTCTATGTGTTTCTATGTGTTTTTGTTTGCCTGCCATTGGTTTTAACGGTGTTCGAAGGTGTTCGACGAACAGTTCGACGAACAGTTCGGCGAACACACGGGTGTTCGACGAACCGAACCGAACTCGAACACTACGGGGGTGGCTCAACACTAATCCTTTACACTAAATGACAAGTACAGTAAGCAACATTGTCACTGTACTTCATATATATGTGACTGACATGTTTCTATCTATCTAATCTATGTGTGAAGCTCTATTCTGTCTGTTATAAATTGTCGGGTACAGATGCTGAATTGCCGGCCGGCTTTTTTAAAGAGACAGTGCATGAAAACACTATTATATTTTTTAATAAATCCTTTACACTAAATGACAAGTACAGTAAGCAACACTGTCACTGTACTTCATATATATGTGACTGACATGTTTCTATCTATCTAATCTATGTGTGAGGCTCTATTCCTTCTTGTCTAAATTGTCGGGTACCGGTGTATGCCGCTGCTGAATTGCCGGCCGGCTTTTTTTAAAGAAAGCGTCTTCTGAGCAGTTTGTCAGCTTTTGGACACCTTTGAAGGTGTTTTCTATGTGTTTCTATGTGTTTTTGTTTGCCTGCCATTGGTTTTAACGGTGTTCGACGGTGTTCTAAGGTGTTCGACGAACAGTTCGACGAACAGTTCCTCGAACATCCCGGTGTTCGACGAACCGAACCGAACCCGAACACTATGGGGGTGGCTCAACACTAGTTTTGATCTGAAAATATGTTTAAATCACACAGCATGACCGCGTATGCAGAAGATCAGGTGTGTTTCCATTGTTGTAAAATAAAAATAAAACTAAACTAAGCAAAATTAAGCTAAATTGTTTTTGGTCTTTCATAAAATGCAACAAAGAAAACGAAATACATCAACCATTAGTTGATGTGTAGGAGCACTGACTGGAATTAAAAATATCAGGAGATATAACAATTTTGTGGAACAAAATATTAAGATGTTTACCACAAAAAAATATGAAGATCAATCATTCTAAACAAAGTACTCAAAATTTAACAAGCAGAAAGATAGTTATCTTTTAAAGGTCAAGTGCCATGTGGTATCAGTCATAGGAAAAACAACTTATTGGACATAATTGCTCTGCTGTTCAGTCAGTTGAGTCATTAAGGATGACATTGCACTGATATTATTTGAAGCAAAGAGTTCTATGTTCGTTTAAAACTAGTGATGGGCGAGCACTAAAAACCCGGATGCTCGATGCTTGGGTCGAGCACATTGGAATACTCGGGTGCTCGACCCGAGAAACCAGCCCAATGTAAGTCTATGGGAAAGTCAAGCATTTTTCAGGTGGCTCCCCGCAGCGGTCGGCAGAGGGTATAAAAATTGCCCAAATCGATGGGAACAGTGCTCAAATGACATGGGAACAGCATGGGGAAGACCCCTGGAGGTATTTCTGACTCCCAGGTCACTTCTATAAACAACATTGTCAGGTGAATTACACCACTTTTACGGACTCACAATAAAACATACAAAAAACGAAACCAAAATGGATTTTCCTAGGAAATATGTTAAGGAACATGCTTTCCATGGTAATGACTTGTATATAAAGCAAAATAAATAACCAAAAACAAAAATACTCCTCCACACCTTGGGTTATGTTCACACTTAGCATTTTTGATGCATTTTTGCACTTTAGCATTGCTTTCAACTGTGACAAATGCATTCACTGAAAAATGTAATTTTAACATTTTACAACCTTATCTGGCCATGTGGTGTGTGAGATATCATCAGACACATTGTGTTTCATTTATGAAGGAGGCACTCTGAAAGTCATAAAGCCTATTTTTATAGGGCCATCAGGCGGCCTTTACTATTCTTAAAGGGCCAGCAGTCGGCCCTCACTATTCTTAGAGAGCTATCAGCCGGCTATGTTATATTGTTCCCATTACTAAAGAGTGGGTCTCCTATACTGTTATTGCGTATGCAGTGAGTGGCAGGGCTGCCCAAAATTTTGACGCACCCCAATACCACTTTGAAAATTTGGACGCACTCAAATACCCCTTTGAAGAGACTTAGATGAGGGCCTCCTGAAAACAATGTTCCCTTTATTACAAAGTGGGTCTCCTATTGTGTTTGCCTATGCAGTGAATGCAAGGGTTGCGAAAAATTTGGAGGCACTCCAATGCCCCTTGGAAGAGACGTGAAGGTCAGAGGACCTCCTGTAAACAATGTTCCCATTATTAGGAAGTGGGTCTCCCATAGTGTTGGCCAATGCAGTGAATGCAAGGGCTGCCAAAAATTGGGAGGCACTTCAATGCCCCTTGCAAGAGACGTGGAGGAGGGCCTCATAAAAAATGTTCCAATTAGAAAGGAACGGGTCTCCAATACTTGTGATGCCCATGCACTAAGTGTATGGGCTGACAAACATTTACCCCTGTTTGGTATACATGAACATACAGTATAAAATTTTTTTTTTACGGTCATCATAAACACCCTTTAAAAAAACTTATGTGGGTGTTGCATCACTTACCACGGTCACCCTGGTGATATGGTGGTGAAGGATGAGGAGAAGGATGAGGACAAGAGCAAACAGCCAAAATCAGGAAGCGCATACCCATGTGTGGGTGTGAAGAGGTGCATGGGAATACACCTCCCAAAAAAAGACACTGGATTTGAGTTTTTGTTACGCTGCTATCATTTGGTGGTGTTGAGAAGTCTAGCCCAATACAGCCCTGTCAGCATTGTCAGTTGACTGTCAGATGCTCTTATCAGTTATAATTCAACCAGCGGCACTAAAATCCTGCTCTGATAAAATGCTAGCGGCAGGGCAGGCCAGGACCTCCAAGGTATAGAGAGCCAGTTCATTCCACGTATCCAGCTTGGATACCCAATAATTATAAAGCACAGAGGAATCACGGAGTACGGTCGGCAAGGTACTCACTTAGCATCTTCCCAAACTGTGCACTCCTTATGAGAGTATCCCGCGCCTTAGGGCCCGTGCGATGAGAGGGGCTGAGAAAATTCTCTCAGAACTTTGACAGTGTTCCCCTGCCTCTGCTGGATTGAAGTTGTATCTCTCTCGCCTGCACTCCTTGGTTGTCCAACGAACTGTGACCTCTGCCGCCAGCATTTTCAGATGGGAATTTTTTTTAATAGTTCCACAACAAGGGCCTTCTGGTACTGCCCCATTTTGGTAGACCTGTCCGCCTCAGGAATATGAGATATAAAGTTCTACTTTTAGCGTGGGTCTAAAAGTGTCACCAACCAGTAATGACTGTCACCCAAAATTTTGAGAACGCGAGGGTCATGAGAAACGCAGTGTAACATAAACTCGGCCATGCGTGCCAGACTGCTAACAGGCAAGACTTCCGTGTCCTCACCAAGAGGACGACTGACCATGCTCTCCTCCTCCTCTCTGTCCTCAGGCCATCCACGCTGAACAGACGGTATGACAGTTGTGCAGGTAGCACCATCTATAGCACATGAAACTAGCTATGTTCTTCCTCCTACTGTTCCTCTTTCTCATTGTCACCCAATCCACGTTGGGATGAGATGAGGCTGGGCTGTGGGTAATCACCCTGTATGGTTCCTTGCTCCATATCATCATGCTCCGCCTGCAATGCATCCTCTTTGATTGTGAGCAGATAGCGTTTCAAAAGACCGAGAAGCGGGATGGTGATGCTAATTATGGCGTCATTGGTGGAGTCCTCAAAGTTTTGGAGGATGGTACATATGTCGGAGATCCATGTCCACTCCTGGGGTCTTATGTGTGGAGTCTGAACTGAATACCGACGGCCTTGTTGATGCTGGTACTTAGCAACTACCCTCTTCTGCTCACAAATCCTTCCCAACATCTGCAGTGTAGAGTTCCAATGCTTGGGGACAACACACGCCAGTCTGTGTGCCGGAAGCTGCAAACGCTGCTGAAACACGGCAATGGCGGCAGAAGCTGTAGATGACTTTCTAAAATTGGCACACAGGTGGCGTACTTTAACAAGCAGATCCGGCAGCTCCAGGTAGGATTTGAGAAACCGCTGAACCATGAGGTTAATCACATGGGCCAGGCATGGTATGTGTGTGAGCTCGCCTCACCTCAGAGCGCCCACAAGGTTCCGGCTATTGTCACACATGACCATGCCTGGCTGTAGGTTCGGCAGTGTGAGCCACAGATCTGCCTGCTCTTTCAGAGCTGTCCTCAACTCTTCAGCATTGTGGGGTTTGTCACCTAAGCATATTAGCTTCAGCATAGACTCTTTTCGCTTGGCCGAGGCAGTGCTGAAGTGCTTCCAGCTTGTGACTGATTTGGTCATTTTAGAGATGGGGGCTGAAGAGGAGGAGGAGGCTGAGAAGGATGAGGTGCAGGAGCTGTAGACTGTGGGGGCAACCCTGATTGACCTAGGGCCCGCAATCCTTGGCGACGGGAGGTCGTGTTCCATCCCAAGGTCCGACTGGGTCCCGGCTTTCACTATATTAACCCAGTATGCCATCAGCGAGATGTACCGTCCCTGCCCACAAGCACTTGTCCACGTGTCTGTGGTTAGGTGGGCTTTCCTGGTAACTGTGTTGTTGAGGGCACGGCTAATGTTTTGGGACACGTGCTTGTGTAATGCGGGGACGGCACACAGGGAGAAAAAGTGGCGGCTGGGGACCGAGTACCGAGCAACGGCCGCTGCCATCAGGTTGCGGAATGCTTCCGTCTCCATGAGCCTAAAAGGCAACATTTCAAGCGCAAGCAGTCGTGAAATGTGGGAATTTAGTAGTGTGGCCTGTGGGGCCCGGCTTCCACTATGTTAACCCAGTGTGCCATCAGCGAGATGTACCGTCCCTGCCCACAAGCACTTGTCCACGTGTCCATGGTTAGGCTGGACTTTCCCAGTAACTGCATTGTTGAGGGCACGGCTAATGAGCAACATTTCGAGTGCAAGCAGTCGTAAAATGTGGGAATTTAGCAGTGTGGCCTGTAGGGGGTTGGCTGCGTATTTGCGCTTACGTTCCAAGGACTGGGGTGTGGACAACTGAGCGCTGCGCTGGGACAAGGACGTGGACGTGCTTCCTGATGCTGCTACTTGAGAGTGTGCAATGACAGGTGCAGGGCAGGAGGCATCTTCGCATGCACCATGGACAGGGGAATGGCTTTCATGCACAACAGCGGAAGAAGCAGTGGTGCCACCCACAGACACTGTTCCTGGACCCTGGAGTTTGGCCCACAAAGTCGGTTGCTTTGCTGCCATGTGCCTGATCATGTTGGTGGTGGTCAGGCTGGTAGTTTTGCCACCTCTGCTGATGCTGGCCTGGCAGATGGTGCAAATGGCCTTTTTGGGGTTATCGGCAGAGTCTTTAAAAAACAAACAGACTCGGGAAGACCTAACAGTTGTACTGGCAACTTCCTTCGTGTTGGTGTTACGAGGAACAGTGGCCTGCCTTCTGTCTGCGGCCACCACACTGCTTCTTCCTGCCTGTTGGGGTGCTCTGCCTCCCTCCCTCTGTGTCCTGCTGTCCTCGCTCAGCATGTCCTACTGCCAGGTTGGGTCAGTTACTATATCATCCACCACCTCGTCTTTCACTTCCACACCCTGGTCCTCCTCCTGACTTTCTGGAAATTGTGTCTCATCATCATCCACCTCTTGTTACACTTTCCCACTGTCGCCTTCATGTGACCGTGGCTGCTCAAATATTTGGGCATTGCTACATGCCATCTCCTCTTGCCCCGCTTCAAGTGGACAGGGCGAGAGGCCCGAATCTATAAATGGAAAAGTGTACAGCTCTTCAGAATGTCCAAGTGTGGGATCAGTTGTTTCCGGGCACTCAGCATGGTGGGAGGACGGAGGATCAGGGTGAGGAATATGCAGTCCATACTCACGGTTACTGAGACTTGACTGTGTGGAAGACAGGGTGGTGGTGGTGGTGGCAAAGTACCTGGAAGAATTTTCCGCTATCCAACCAACAACCTTTTGACACTGCTCTGGGTTCAATAGTGGTGTGCTACGGTCCCCTAGGAATTGGACAGGAAGGTCGGGCGAGAAGATGTGGGTGTTTTTTGTGGCACAATTTCAGCTTGCCCACGTCCTCGGCCTCTGCATTCACCATTACCATCATGTCTAGTTCCCCGTCCCTTGCCACGTGCCTTGCCCATTTTAAATGGAGGACAGTATCTTCCACGCTCACTACAAATGGCTGAATTTGGAGCAAAGTTATATGTAATCCGCGTGATGGAGAAAGCACAGTTTTAAATACCTGGTCTGTAGGTAACTATTTTGAACAGCAAACCGATGTCAAAAACTTTGCTGACACACTGAACATTTTTTTTAATGGAGGCCAAAAATGGCAGTATTTTCAGCGCAATTATATGTGATCCGTGCGACGGACAAACTACAGTTTTAAATAGCTGGATTTTTAGCGCTGTAATCTGGAAAGGACCTGGCTGTATTCTGCAGTGGCAACAAGCAAATGGCGCAGAAAAACGGTGTTCTCTGGATTGCTTTTCAAGCAAATAATGAGGATTAAGACCCCCAAAATATTATTCCTGTCCCCTGAGACCTGCGCCTTTGTCTAGAAATGTCTAACAGCAGCAGAAGGCAGAACTGGAATGGATCCTCTTGTGCTATATGCACTGTAGTCTGCTATATACACTGCCTGCCTATATACACTGCCTGCCTGATATCTCTGCAGATGGATTAGTCCTCAGAAGGACTGTATGTTAAGATGAATATGTGTAATGTACTTGTTTTCTCCCTACACTACCTAATACACAACCAAATCTCTCCTTATCTCAGCAGCACCTCTCCCTACACTGCCTGATTGCGGAGTAGATTGACGAGCACATCGGCACCAGGTCTGATATAGACCTGATGACGTTGTGCGGCTAGCCAATCACTGTAATGTCACAACCAACATGGCTGCGGCATTGCAGTGAGTGGTAGGCAATCCCTGCATGTTGATTGGCACTCTAAAGAGTTAACATAGTTAACATAGTGTGTTCCTTTGTATTAACATTAGAGCAATTAATTGATAGGCTGGCACTATTGCCCAGATGAATTGTGCTCTAAAGAATGACTGTAGTAGTATAGCAAGTAGAATAAACTTCAGCACAAAATACGATCCATTAAGATATATTTAAAACATCTGATGCTTTATTAATCTGACCAGTGGAAAACAGATATTCACTCCGTTGTTTTGACCTTAAATGTTTTTTCTCAAGGTTTATCTAAATATAAGTAATATAATACTAAAAATGGTGGCAAGAATAACATAAAAAAGACCAAAAAAGTAGTTATTTAATACATGTGTTTATATGTCTCCTCTTGTGTACACATACATTTGGATAAGAGAACATGTTAAGGAGAAATATGTAGAGCTAAACTCAGAGATAAACATACTACTTACAGTGAGTATGGAAAGTATTCAGACCCCTTTACATTTTTCACTCTTTGTTTCATTGCAGCCATTTGTTAAATTCTGAAAAGTTCATTTTTTTCTCATTAATGTATACTCTGCACCCCATCTTGACTGAAAAAAAACAGAAATGTAGAATTTTTTGCAAATTTATTAAAAAAGAAAAACTGAAATATCACATGGTCTTAAGTATTTAGACCCTTTGCTCAGTATTGAGTAGAAGCACCCTTTTGAGCTAGTACAGCCATGAATCTTCTTGGCAATGATGCAACAAGTGTGCTTAGGGTCGATGCTGTGTGCTTAGGGTCGTTGTCTTGTTGGAAGGTGAACCTTCGGCCAAGTCTGAGGTCCAGAGCACTCTGGAAGAGGTTTTCATCCAGGATATATCTGTACTTGGCTGCATTCATGTTTCCTTCAATTGCAGCCAGTCGTCCTGTCCCTGCAGCTAAAAAACACCCCCATAGCATGATGCTGCCACAAACATGTTTAACTGTTGGGATTGTATTGGGCAGGTGATGAGCAGTGCCAGGTGTTCTTCACACATACCGCTTAGAATTATCACCAAAACATTCTAACTTCGTCTCGTCAGACCAGAGAATCTTATTTCTCATAGTCTGGAAGTCCTTCATGTGTTTTTGAGCAAACTCTATGCAGGCTTTCATATGTCTTGCACTGAGGAGAGGCTTCCATCAGGCCACTCTGCCATCAAGGCCCGACTGGTGGAGGTCTGCAGTGATAGTTGACTTTGTGGAACTTTCTCCCATCTCCCTACTGCATCTCTGGAGCTCAGCCACAGTGATCTTGGGGTTCTTCTTTACCTCTCTCACGAAGGCTCTTCTCCCACGATTGCTCAGTTTTGCTGGACGTCCAGGTCTAGGAAGACTCCTGGTGGTCCCAAACTTCTTCCATTTAAGGATTATGGAGGCCACTGTGCTCTTCGGAACCTTGAGTTCTGCAGAAATTCTTTTATAACCATGGCCAGATCTGTGCCTTGCCACAATTCTGTCTCTGAGCTCCTTGCGCAGTTCCTTTGAGCTCATGATTCTCATTTGGTTTAACATGCACTATGAGCTTATATAGACAGGTGTGTGCCTTTCCAAATCAAGTCCTATCAGTTTAATTAAACACAGCTGGACTCCAATGAAGGAGTAGAACCATCTCAAGGAGGATCACAATGAAATGGACAGCATGTGACTTAAATATGATTGTCTGAGCAAAGGGTCTGAATACTTATGACTATGTGATATTTCAGTTTTTCTTTTTTAATAAATGGGGTGCAGAGTGTACATTAATGAGAAAAAAAATGAACTTTTTATAATATACCAAATGGCTGCAATGAAATAAAGAGTGAAAAATTTACAGGGGTCTGAATACTTACCATGCCCACTGTACAATGTTAATCATTTTTCTTTCACTTTTTCTTCATGAATGTGGGAAGAATCACTGGAATAAAGTCTATGTAGGCCTGACCTGAAAAGAAAGGAATATAGGCAAGTATAAGAAAAATAAATAAAGATCAAAAAATGAAAAGATGTAAAAAATGTATAAAAAAAAAAAATTAAAAAATGCTGAAAAAAATTAAGATGTCAAAAGACTGTCCGTCACTTCCAAAACAGACAACTGGTGTGTACAGGTGCTTATTAACAGTAGTCATCTTCATATATACAGTTGTGCTCGAAAGTTTACATACCCCGGCAGCATTTTTCTTTTCTTGGCCTTGTTTCCGAGATTATGAATGATAACAAAAAATCTTTTTCTCCACTCATGGTTATTGGTTGGGTGAAGTCATTTATTGTCAAACTACTGTGTTTTCTCTTTTTAAATCTTAATAACAACCAAAACATCCAAATGACCCAGATCAAAAGTTCACATACCAAAGTTCTTAATACCGTGTATTACCCCTTTTAACATCAATGACAGCTTGAAGTCTTTTGTGGTAGTTGTGGATGAGGTTCTTTAATTCCTCAGATGGTAAAGCTGCCCATTCTTCTTGGCAAAAAGCCTACAGTTCCTGTAAATTGCTGAGCTGTCTAGCATGAACTGTGCGCTTGAGATCTCCCCAGAGTGGCTCAATGATATTGAGGTCAGGAGACTGAGATGGCCACTCCAGAACCTTCACTTTGTTCTGCTGTAGCCAATGACAGGTCGACTTGGCCTTGTGTTTTGAATCATGTTGGACCGTCCCATGCGCAGCTTCCGGGCTAATGAGTGCAAATTTGCAAATTTTTACTAACATAATCTAGGCCCTTGTTAGACAATAAGCCCAGGCACTTGAATAGATGAGATAAATAGAAATATTACTATTCTTTTTTAAAGATTTATCAAGAACTGTAGTTAAAAGTTTTTTAGATCCTCACTATAAATTAGTTTGCACTTTAATTAAAAGCAAGCACCTCAATCAGGCACAATTTAATAATGAAAATCAATTGACCGTGGTTATGATAATAATTAAAGAACAGATAGCTGTGTGAAAAACGATTTTTGCCTAGAGTAATAGTAAGATCAAGTAAAAAGTGAATTGCAATTTAAAACAGAAGCTGCTTTATTCTTAAAAGCAGAAAAATAAAACCTATCCTTTGGAAATATTCTCCTTTAAATAATTTATCTTCACTTTGTCTTAATCCTTCCATTGCCCTGGTGTTAGCTGCTATGTATAGTGCATGTAAAATAGTATATAGTGCAATACTTAAAATAAAAATTGGCTCAAGAAACCTCAATACTATCTGATTCTATCACAGAGCAACATTAATACCACAATTAATTTTTCAGTGCTAAGTTCAGCTATAATGTAAAAATGTCCATCCTTTAATCTTAAGATAATTAGTGTTAACATATATCAGATGGTCACGCTCTTTGACCTATATGAAACCTTAATTTCTGCATATACTGTATACTAAGCTTCCTTCAATTGTGCACTCTGAGTCATAAATTTTTTCCACCAAACACATTCAGTTTCATATCTTTTTGCTTAGTAGGTTGAATAAATGCTCTTATTTAGGAGTAAATTTTTATAAATTCTGAAGCAAAATCGGGTAACAAACAATAATAGGATCTTAAAATAAAACTTAGACAGGGCCCTTCAATATACAATGACCTATTAATAATACATTATTATTAATAATCTTCAAGAAATGAAAGGGATCGAATTTCCCTCCTTTATTTTTATTTCTTTGCATTACATTTTATATTACCTCTATTCCCTCTCCTTCTTTTTATACTTCTTTAGCAATAAAATTGAGCCCCCTCAGTTGAACCCCAAAGAAGTCGTAATGCTTGCGACTTCAGTAGTCACTCCCATGAATTTAATTGTAGGAAGGAGATGGGTGGGATATTTGCTGGATTTCAAAGGAGGGATGACAGCAAATATTTTGTACTGTGTGATGGAAAGCCAACCATGACTTTGTCCAGTATAATATTGTAGGAAGGAGATGGGTGGGATATTTGCTGGATGTCAAAGGAGGGATGACAGCAAATATTTTGTACTGTGTGATGGAAAGCCAACCATGACTTTGTCCAGGATAATATTATACATGCAAATGTAAGAATACAATCTGAGTTGAGGTGTGAATACTGTTTATTGTCTGTGATTAGCTACATGTTATAGAATATTTTTTACCCAAGTGCTGACTGTCCTTGTGTAAGGTGTCCCAGCGAGGTAGTCGTGGGTGAGCTGTAGCCTCTGCTCGCTCTGGCACCCTACAGACAATACGTGCTCTCCCTCTGATGTGTGGCTGTGCATGTGGTGCTCTCCACTTACTTCAGACCATCTGATCGCAGCTGTCTCCAGGCATTTCTCTTCTGGGACCAGGGTAGCAATAAATTCAGAGGACACGAGGTTCTTAACCATAACTTGGACTTTACTTGGGGAAGAGGAATATATACAATATTTCCAGGCAGATATAATGGATAAGGCCTGACAGGTTATCATCTCCCTCACAGGCGCTGGCAACTTCTTCAGCCCTGGTTCCTTCTTTAAGTGAAGCATCTCTGTGACTCAAATCTCTAGTCCAAGAGAATCTTCTTCAATATCAACAGTGTATCCGGATCCTATATCTCCCCACGTCTTAGCTTGGAGTCCTATCTTCCTCTGCTACCTGCAGACTAGAAGTGCCCTGGGTCCTCAAAACCTCCGTTGAGTTTCTTCGGCCGGCTAACAGGACTCTTTCGTAGAGAGAACTTCACACTGGTGATCCCACTGTCTGAGGATACGGAGCTCCCGTCTACCCTACCAGCCACAATATACTCAGGTTGCCCATTTGGTTCACTGTCCCAACTCTTTCTGACTTGTTCTGGAAAACTCACCTCTGTGGGCTGTCATCACAACCATTAACCCTATCACTGTCTGCAATACTGCTGGCAGACTGAACCTGGCATCTGCACCCGGGACAGTGGCATCTTGTGGCTGGTTACCAATACTACAGCCCACAAGGAATTATATCAGAAACAGGCTTTATAAACACTCAATGTTTGATCACGACACTAAGTTCCCCCTCTACTCTATTGACTGGACCACTGCAGCTAATCCCTTAGCTCGGCCTAACAACAGTTCAGAGAAGTCTAACTCCAGGAACATTCTCCTTTAATTACATCAGTGCCAAAGGAAGGCTACGTCCTTCCCCACTATTACACTTGTTTGATGGGCACTTGTCATAGATGCTCTCTGAGCAGTAGCCAGGAAGACATAAAAGTAGTGATGAGCGAGCACTAAAATACTCAGGTACTCATTGCTCGGGTCGAGCAAATTAGAATACTCGGGTGCTCGACCCAAACAACGAGCCCAATGTAAGTCTATGGGAAACTCGAGCATTTTTCAGGCGGCTCCTCCAGGCGGTCTGCAGAGGGCCTAAAAATTGCCCAAAACGATAGGAACAGTGCTCAAATGAGATGGGGACAGCATGGGGAAGACCACTGGAAGCATTTCTGACTCCCAGGTCACTTCTGTCAACAACGTTGTCAGAGGTATTACGCCACTTTTACGGACTCACAATAAAACATACCAAAACGAAACCAAAATGGATTTTCCAGGGAAATATGTTAAGGAACATCCTTTCCATGACATGTACAATGTATAGAAAGCAAAATATATAACCAAAAACAAAAATACTCCTCCACACCTTGGGCTATGTTCACACGTAGCGTTTTTGATGCGTTTTTGCACTTTTGCATTGCTTTCAACCAAGACAAATGCATTCACCAGGAAATTTCATTTTAACATTTTACAACCTTATCTGGTAATGTGGTATGTGACACATCATCAGACACATTCTGTTTTATTTATGATGGAGGGACTCTGAAAGTCATAAAGCCTATTTTTATAGGGACATCAGACAGCCCTTACTATTCTTAAAAGGCCAGCAGTCGGCCCGAGCTATTGTTAGAGAGCCATCAGCCGGCTATGCTTTGTTGTTCCCATTATTAACAAGAGGGTCTCCTATACTGTTATTGCGTATCCATTGACTGCAAGGGCTGCCAAAAATTTGGACACAGCCCAATACCCCTTTGAAGAGACATAGAGCAGGGTCTCAGTAAAAAAAATGTTCCCATTATAAAGGAGCAGGTCTCCCATAGTGGTAATGCCCATGCTGTGACTGCAAGAGCTGCCAAAATTTGGGAAAAACCCCACTAAGAATTTAAAGACACATAGAGCAGGGCCTCAGTAACAAGGTACGACATGCTCCCATTAGAAAGGAGAAGGTCTGCTATACAGTTATAGGGTATGCAGTAAGTCCAACGGATGACAATTTTAGGAAAAACACCACTAAGAATTTAAATACACATGGAGCAGGGCCACAGTAACAAGTACGACATGTTCCCATTAGAAAGGAGAGAGTCTACTATACAGTTATAGGGTATGCAGTGAGTCCAACGGCTGACCAATTTTAGGAAAAACACCACTAAGAATTTAAAGACACACGGAGCAGGGCCACAGTAACAAGGTACGACATGTTCCCATTAGAAAGGAGAGGGTCTGCTATACAGTTATAGGGTATGCAGTGAGTCCAACGGCTGACCAATTTTAGGAAAAACTCCACGAAGAATTTAAAGACACACGGAGCAGGGCACAGTAACAAGGTACGACATGTTCCCATTAGAAAGGAGAGGGTCTGCTATACAGTTATAGGGTATGCAGTGAGTCCAATGGCTGACCTATTAAATACAAACACCACTAAAAATGTAAAGACACATGGAGCAGGGCCACAGTAACAAGGTACTACATGTTCCCATTAGAAAGGAGAGGGTCTGCTATACAGTTATAGGGTATGCAGTGAGTCCAACGCCTGACCAATTTTAGTAAAATAACCACTAAGAA
This sequence comes from Phyllobates terribilis, assembly GCF_046119375.1. Lineage (NCBI taxonomy): Eukaryota > Metazoa > Chordata > Amphibia > Anura > Dendrobatidae > Phyllobates > Phyllobates terribilis. The sequence continues at coordinate 378,342,183 of NW_027362771.1, read as the reverse complement.
TTTAAAGACACATGAAGCAGGGCCACAGTAACAAGTACGACATGTTCCCATTAGAAAGGAGAGAGTCTACTATACATTTATAGGGTATGCAGTGAGTCCAACGGCTGACAATTTTAGGAAAAACCCCACTAAGAATTCAAAGACACAAAGAGCAGGGCCACAGTAACGACAAATTCCCATTAGAAAGGAGAACGGTCACCCTGGTGATATGGTGGTGTAGGATGAGGAGAAGGAGAAGGACAAGAGCAAATAACCAAAATCAGGAAGTGCATACCCATGTGTGGGAATACACCTCCCAAGAAAAGACACTGGATTGGAGTTTATGTTACGCTGCCATCATTCGGTGGTGTTGAGAAGTCTGGCCCAATCCAGCCCTTGTTCATTTTTGTAAGAGTCAGCCTGTCAGCATTTTCAGTTGACAGGTGGATGCGCTTATCAGTTATAATTCCACCAGCGGCACTAAAAACCCGCTCTGATAAAACGCTGGCGGCAGGGCAGGCCAGGATCTCCAAGGCATAGAGAGACAGTTCATTCCACGTATCCAGCTTGGATACCCAATAATTATAAGGCACAGCGGAATCACGGAGGACGTTGGTACAGTCAGCAAGGTACTCCCTCAGCATCTTCACAAACTTTGCACTCCTTGTGAGAGTACCCCGCGCCTCAGGGCCTGTCCGATGGGAGGGTCTGAGAAAACTCTCCCAGAACTTTAACAGTGTTACCCTGCCTCTGCTGGATTGAAGTTGTGTCTCTCTCGCCTGTACTCCTTGGTTGTCCAACCAAGTGTGCCCTCTGCAGCCAGCGTTTTCAGATGGGAATTTTTTAAATAGTTCCGCAACAAGGGCCTTCTGGTACAGCCCCATTTTTGTAGACCTGTCTGCCTCAGGAATAAGAGATATAAAGTTCTCCTTGTAGCGTGGGTCTAGAAGTGTCACCAACCAGTAATGACTGTCACCCAAAATTTTAAGAACACGAGGGTCATGGGAAAGGCAGCGTAACTTAAACTCGGCCATGCTTGCCAGGCTACTAACAGGCAAGACTTCCATGTCCTCACCAAGAGGATGACTGACCATGCTCTCCTCCTCCTCCTCCTCTCTGTCCTCTGGCCATCCATGCTGAACAGACGGTATGACAGTTGTGCAGGTAGTACCATCTATAGTAGATGAAACTAGCTCCTTTCCTTCCTCCTCCTCCTCCTCTTCCTCATCGTCACCCAATCCATGTTTGGATGAGATGAGGCTTGGCTGTGTGTAATCACCCTGTATGGTTCCTTGCTCCATCTCATCGTGCTCCGCCTGCAATGCATCCTCTTTGATTGTGAGCAGAGAGCGTTTCAGAAGACAGAGAAGCGGGATGGTGATGCTAATTATGGCGTCATCACCGCTCACCATCTTGGTGGAGTCCTCAAAGTTTTGGAGGATGGTACATATGTTTGACATCCATGTCCACTCCTGAGATCTTATGTGTGGAGTCTGAACTGAATACCGACGGCCTTGTTGATGCTTGTACTCAACAACTACCCTCTTCTGCTCACAAATCCTACTCAACATCTGCAGTGTAGAGTTCCAACGCATTGGGACATCACACACCAGTCTGTGAGCTGGAAGCTGCAAACGCTGCTGAAACACAGCAAGGGCGGCGGAAGCTGTAGCTGACTTTCTAAAATGGGCACACAGGTGGCGTACTTTAACAAGCAGATCCAGCAGCTCCGGGTAGGATTTGAGAAACCGCTGAACCACGAGCTTAAGCACATGGGCCAGGCAAGGTACGTGTGTGAGCTCGCCTCGCCTCAGAGCCGCCACCAGGTTCCGGCCATTGTCACACATGACCATGCCTGGCTGTAGGTTCAGCTGTGTGAGCCACAGATCTGCCTGCTCTTTCAGAGCTGTCCACAACTCTTCAGCATTGTGCGGTTTTTCACCTAAGCATATTAGCTTCACCACAACCTGTTGCTTCTTGGCCGAGGCAGTGCTGCAGTGCTTCCAGCTTGTTACTGATGTGGTCATTTCAAAGATGGAGGCTGAAGAGGAGGAGGAGGCTGAGGAGGATGAGGTGCAGGAGCTGTAGACGTGGGGGCAACCCTGATTGACCTAGGGCCCGCAATCCTTGGTGTGGGGAGGACGTGTTCCGTCCCAAGGTCCGACTGGGTCCCGGCTTCCACTATGTTTACCCAGTGTGCCGTCAGCAAGATGTACCGTCCCTGCCCACAAGCATTTGTCCACATGTCCGTGGTTAGGTGGACTTTACCGGTAACTGTGTTGTGCCACAATTTCGGCTTGCCCACGGCCTTGTCCTCGGCCTCTGCATGCACCATTACCATCACGTCCAGTTTCCAGTCCCTTGCCACGTGCCTTGCCCATTTTAAATGGAGGACAGTATCTTCCATGCTCACTACAAATGACTGAGTTTGGAGCGAATTTATATGTGATCCGTGTGATGGAGAAAACACAGTTTTAAATACCTGGCCTGTAGGTAAGTAGTTTGACCAGAAAACTGCTGTGAATTGCTTCACTGATACACTGAAAATTTTTTTTATTGGAGGCCAGAAATAGCAGTATTTTCTGACAACATATATGTGAGTCGTGTGACGGAGAAAACACAGTTTTAAATACCTGGCCTGTAGGTAACTATTTTGAAAAGCAATCTGGTGTCAATTGCTTCACTGACACACTGAAATTTTTTTTTAATGGAGGCCAGAAATGGCAGTATTTTCTGAAAACGTATATGTAATCCGTGTGACGGAGAAAATGCAGTTTTAAATACCTGGCCTGTAGGTAACTGTTTTGAACAGCAAACCAGTGTCAAAAACTTTGCTGACACAGTGAAGAAATTTTTTAACGGAGGCCAGAAATGGCAGTATTTTCTGAAAACGTGTATGTGATCTGTTTGACGGAGAAAACACAATTTTAAATACCTGGCCTGTAGGTAACTGTTTTGAACAGCAAACCAGTGTCAAAAACTTTGCTGACGCCCTGAAAATTTTTTTTAATGAAGGCCAGAAATGGCAGTATTTTCTGAAAACGTATATTATTATTATTATTAAATATTTATATAGCACCATTAGGTTGCATGGCGCTTTACAAGTGCAGGGGAGACAGGGACATTAACATGAAGCATCAGACGAGGCGCACTGGTACAGTAGGGCAGGGGGTCCTGTCCACGAGGGCTCACAGTCTATAGGGGATGGGTGGGGAGACAGGAGGAAGGGGGAGAGGAGAGGGTAAGATGGTGTAGCGGATGGGTCTCAGCGTAGGCTGTAGGCCTGAAGGAAGAGGTGAGTCTTTAGGTTTTTCTTGAAGGTTCCCAGGATGGGGGAGTGTCAGATGTGATGGGGGAGACAGTTCCAGAGTATGGCGGATGCACGAGAGAAGTCTTGTAGGCGGTTGTGGGAGGAGGAAATGAGAGGGGAGAAGAGGAGAAGTTCTTGAGAGGAGCGAAGATCGCGTGGGGGAACATATCTGGAAACCAGGTCGGAGATGTAGGGGGGGGGACAGGTTATGTATGGCCTTGTATGTTAGAGTTAGGGTTTTGAACCGTGATCTCAGGGCAATGGGGAGCCAGTGAAGGGCTTGGCAGAGGGGGGAGGCGGGGGTGAAACGTGAAGATAGGTGGATGAGTCGGGCAGCAGAGTTGAGGATGGTGCGGAGAGATGCGAGGGAGGAAGCAGGGAGGCCCGTGAGCAGGGGGTTGCAGTAGTCAAGACGGGAGATGATGAGGGCGTGGATGAGTGTTTTTGCCGAGTCCTGGTCGAGGAACGAGCGGATTCGGGCAATGTTCCTCAGTTGGAGTCGGCAGGCAGTGGCGAGGGCTTCGATGTGGGGCTTGAAGGAGAGGGCGGAGTCGAGGATTACCCCGAGGCACTTGGCGTGGGGGACGGGTGAGAGGGTGCAGTCGTTGATTGTGATGGATAGGTTGTAGAGCTGGGGAGAGTGGTTAGGGGGGAAGACGATTATCTCAGCCTTGTCCATGTTGAGTTTGAGGAAACGGGCGGAGAAGAAGGATGAGATGGCGGATAGGCATTGGGGAATTTTGGATAGTAAGGCGGAGATGTCGGGGCCAGAGAGGTAGAGCTGGGTGTCGTCGGCGTAAAGGTGGTATTGGAGGCCGTGGGATTTGATGAGTTTCCCCAGGCCGAGGGTGTATATGGAGAAGAGTAGTGATCCCAGGACTGAGCCTTGGGGAACTCCAACAGAAAGGGGGTGGGGCGAGGATGAGGTGTGGGAGTGGGTGACGCTGAAGGTCCGGTCCGTTAGGTAGGAGGAGATCCATGAGAGGGCTAGGTCGGTGATGCCAAGGGATTCTAGGATGTGGAGTAGGAGGGGGTGGTCGACTGTGTCGAAGGCGGCGGAGAGGTCGAGGAGGAGGAGGACGGAGTAGTGTCGCTTACTCTTGGCGGTCAGTAGGTCATTGGTGACTTTAGTTAGGGCTGTTTCGGTGGAGTGGTGGGGTCAGAAACCAGAATGAAGGCGGTCGAAGAGGGAGGAGGAGGAGAAGTGGGAGGACAGCTCGGCGTGTACGTGCTGTTCAAGTAATTTTGAGGCAAAAGGGAGGAGAGATATCGGGCAGTAGTTGGAGACTATTGCAGGGTCAAGGGAGGGTTTTTTGAGGATGGGTGGGATTGTGGCATGTTTGAAGGATGATGGGAAGGTGCCGGATTTAAGTAATAGGTTGAAGAGATGGGTTAGGGCGGGGATGAGGACAGTGGTGAGGTTAGGGATGAGGTGGGAGGGTAGAGGGTCGAGGGCGCAGGTGGTGAGGTGTGAGTGAGCTAGCAGAGAGGAGAGGAGGTCTTCTGTCATGAGGGAGAAACTGCATTTGGGTGAGGGGGGTTGGGCGGTGGGGGAGGGGGGCCGAGTGGCTTGTAGATCAAAGCTTTGTCTGACTTTGTAAATCTTGTCCTTGAAGAAGGTGGTGAAGTCGTTGGCTGAGATGAGGGGCGAGGGGTGGTGCAGGGGGACGGAGTAGGGAGTTGAAGGTACTGAAAAGTTGCTTGGGGTTGTGGGATAGGGCGGTTATTAGGGAAGAGAAGTAGTCTTGTTTTGCATTCGTGAGAGCAGTCTTGAAGGCGGTGAGGGACTGTTTGAACAGGTTGAGGTGTTCCGTGGAGTGGGATTTCTTCCATTTCCGTTCAGCCACTCTGGACGTCTGTCAAAGTTTTTTCGTGTGGGGCGTTAGCCAGGGTTGTCTGTGTGCACAGGTTGTGATGTGTGAGAGCGGGGCAGCTTGGTCGAGGGCTGTGGTGAGGGTGGTGTTGTAGAGGGTGGTGGCGGCGTCGGTGTCCTGAGAAGAAGCAAGGCCAGAGAGAGGGATGAGGGACTCGGAGAGTGAGTGGAAGTCGATGAGTTTGAGGTTTCTACGGGGGTGGGGGAGTGTTCGGGGAGGGGCGATCAGAGGGGGGGGAGAAGGTCAGTAGGTTGTGGTCAGATAGGGGGAGAGGTGAGTTTTCGAGGTCAGCGAGGGAACAGAGGCAGGTGAAGACAAGGTCCAGTGTGTGACCGTCGGTGTGTGTGGCGGATGAGGTCCATTGGGAGAGACCGAGGGAGGAGGTTAGAGATAGGAGTCTAGAGGCGGCGGTGCAGGGGGTGTCGACGGGGATGTTGAAGTCGCCCATGATGATGGTGGGGATGTCAGAGGAGAGGAGGTGGAGGAGCCAGGTTATGAAGTGGTCGAAGAAGGAGGAGGGTGATCCTAGGGTACGGTAGATGACTGCCAGTTGGAGGTTGCAAGGGGAGAAGATGCGCACGGAGTGTGCCTCGAAGGAGGGGAGGGGGCAGGAGGGGGGCGGCATAATCGGGATGAATGAGCACGTGTTGGCCAGGAGTAGGCCGACGCCTCCACCGCGGGTGTTGTTGGGCGGGGGTGTGGGAGAGAGTAAGTCCGCCATAGGAGTGGGCGGCTGGGGAGGTTGTGTCAGAGGGGGTGAGCGAGGTTTCCGTGATGCCGAGGAAGGAGAGTTTTTTGGAGATGAAGAGGTCGTGGATGTATGGTAGTTTGTTGCAGACCGAGCGGGTGTTCCAGAGAGCGCCTGGGAGGGAGACTGGGGAAGCAGGGGCAGGAAGGATGGGTCTGAGGTTGCTGAGGTTACGGGGGTTGGTTATATGTCGTGGGAGTGGGGGGGTGGTATGATGGGGTGGGCCAGGATTGGGGGAGATGTCGCCCTCAATTAGGAGGAGCAGGGCGACGGTGAGAAGGTGCGGGCAGGAGAGCTTGTGTGGCGGGCGTGTTTGTTTGGAGATGGAGGGTTGAAAGTGGAGGAATAGTTCAAATGAGAGGGTGAGGTGGGTAGGTAGGATGGAGGGAGAGATGAGAATTTCATTGCTGGGAGGAGCAATGAGTGGGGGTAGAAGGAAGTGAAGAAGGATGGGAGTCAGGATGAGAAGAAGTGGGAACATTGCGAGGGTGAGTAGTGGGCGAGAGGTGATGGGGTAGGAGGCAGCCCGGGAGCGATGTATGTGGGGTGGGTCCTAGTGGGGGACAGGTGGCCACATGTGGGGTGATGTTGGGGGATAGGGTGTGGTCCGGGTGGGGAGCAGTTCAGGGTTGAGTTGCAGTCCAGGGGAGAGGTACAAACAACCGGGGTAGAGATGAGGGTGAAGCAGCCAGGGGGAGATGCAGCAGCAGTGGACGAGGTGATGGAGCCTGGATAAGAGGGTGCGGCTGGGGGTAGGATGGTACGGTGGGGATGGGATGGTGCAGTGGGGATGAGATGAAGCAGCCGGAGATGAGGTGATGCAGCAGTGATGAGATGAAGCAGCCAGAGATGGGGTGATGCAGTAGGGATGAGATGATGCAGTCAGAGATAAGGTGATGTGATCCGTGTGACGGAGAAAACACAGTTTTAAATACCTGGCCTGTAGGTACCTGTTTTGAACAGCAAACCACTGTCAAAAACTTTGCTGACACACTGAACATTTTTTTTAATGGAGGCCATAAATGGCAGTATTTTCTGAAAATGTATATATAATCCGTGTGACGGAGAAAACACAGTTTAAATACCTGGCCTGTAGGTAACTGTTTTGAACAGCAAACCAGTGTCAAAAACTTTGCTGACACACTGAAAAAAAAAATTAATGGAGGCCAGAAATGGCAGTATTTTCTGACAACGTATATGTGAGCCGTGTGACGGAGAAAACACAGTTTTAAATACCTGGCCTGTAGGTAACTGTTTTGAACAGCAAACCAGTGTCAAAAACTTTGCTGACACACTGAAATTTTTTTTTAATGGAGGCCAGAAATGGCAGTATTTTCTGAAAACGTATATGTGATCCATGTGACGGAGAAAACACAGTTTTAAATAGATGGATTTTAGCGCTGTAATATGGAAAGAACCTGGCTGTAATCTGCAGTGCCAACAAGCAAATGGTGCAGAAAAACCGTGTTCTCTGGATTGCTTTTTAAGCAAATAATGAGGATTAAGATGCAAAAAAAATTATTCCTGGCCCCTGAGACCTGGGCCTATTTCTAGAAATATCTAACAGCAGCAGACAGTACAGGAATGGAGCTTCTTGTGCTATATGCACTGCAGTCTGCTATATACACCACCCGCCTATACACCCTGCCTGCCTGATATCTCTGCAGATGGATTTGTCCTCAGAAGGACTGTTTGTTAAGATGGATATGTGTAATGTACGGTTTTTCTCCCTACACTACCTAATACACAATCAAATCTCTCCCTGACACAGCAGCAGCTCTCCCTACACTGTCTGATCTGGAGTGACTGTGACGAGCATGGCGGCGCCAGGTCTGATATAGACCTAATGACGCTGTGTGGCCAGCCAATCACTGTAATGCCCACAATCAACATGGCTACGGCATTACAGTGCATGTCAGGCAATCCCTGCATGTTCATTGGCTCTCTAAAGAGCGCCAAACATGCAGGGAGGGGACCCAAGTTCCCGCCCGAGCAACCCGGAAATACTCGCTGAGCGCCGAGCTTGTCGAGCACCATGATGCTCGGGCGAGTACCGAGTAGTGGCGAGCACGTTCGCTCATCACTACATAAAAAGTCTTTCATTGACAGGCGAATTACGGGAGCAGGCTGAAAAAAGTTGGTCGATAAGCCACGTCAATACCTGGAGGTCAAGAATAGGACTAGAAACATCCAACAGATGGATCAATAAAATAAGAGCAGAGGTCAAAGCACAGGAATCAAACAAGCAGAATTGAGGCTGTAAATCACAAGCTACCAGAAAGCTTCTAACTGGCAACTAGTGGTGAAAGTCAGGGGATTAGTCAGTGAAAGTTTAAACCCCAGCCAGGCTCACAGAATGGAGCAATTTAGATAACAAGTAGGATTTAACCACTAAACTCTCAGTCTGGTATATAACATTAGCTCCAAAATAACCTAAAACTTTTGGCATTGTCACCCAGCTGTGCCCGCAAGGGAGATGTGCCCACAGCCTAGTGACAGAAGCAGAAACCAAGGAAACAAACATGGAAGTGGATGCAACTGCACAATAATGCTGGAATAAGAGTCATTTTTACCTCAGCTTTGTCACTACAGTAAA